>NW_027507787.1:96843652-97568748 GCF_037356315.1 Lithobates pipiens | reverse complement strand
CCCCCAGGGGGACCCCCCAGCTCAGAGAGTGAGAGAGCAGCGAGCCCTGACATACCAGCAGAAAGGGCGAGCCTGACACCAGCACAGAGAGAGAGAGAGAGCGAGCCCTGACACCAGCACAGAGAGAGAGAGAGCGAGCCCTGACACCAGCACAGAGAGAGAGAGAGAGCGAGCCCTGACACCAGCACAGAGAGAGAGAGAGAGCGAGCCCTGACACCAGCACAGAGAGAGCGAGAGAGAGCGAGCCCTGACACCAGCACAGAGAGAGCGAGAGAGAGCGAGCCCTGACACCAGCACAGAGAGAGCGAGAGCGAGCCCTGACACCAGCACAGAGAGAGAGCGAGCGAGAGCGAGCCCTGACACCAGCACAGAGAGAGAGAGAGAGCGAGCCCTGACACCAGCACAGAGAGAGAGAGAGAGAGAGAGCGAGCCCTGACACCAGCACAGCGAGAGAGAGAGAGAGAGAGAGCGAGCCCTGACACCAGCACAGCGAGAGAGAGAGAGCGAGCCCTGACACCAGCACAGCGAGAGAGAGAGAGCGAGCCCTGACACCAGCACAGCGAGAGAGAGAGAGCGAGCCCTGACACCAGCACAGCGAGAGAGAGAGAGCGAGCCCTGACACCAGCACAGCGAGAGAGAGAGAGCGAGCCCTGACACCAGCACAGCGAGAAGAGAGAGAGCGAGCCCTGACACCAGCACAGCGAGAGAGAGCGAGCCCTGACACCAGCACAGCGAGAGAGAGAGAGAGAGCGAGCGAGCCCTGACACCAGCACAGCGAGAGAGAGAGAGAGAGCGCGAGCCCTGACACCAGCACAGCGAGAGAGAGAGAGAGAGCGAGCCCTGACACCAGCACAGCGAGAGAGAGAGAGAGAGCGAGCCCTGACACCAGCACAGCGAGAGAGAGAGAGAGAGAGCGAGCCCTGACACCAGCACAGCGAGAGAGAGAGAGAGAGAGCGAGCCCTGACACCAGCACAGCGAGAGAGAGAGAGAGAGAGCGAGCCCTGACACCAGCACAGCGAGAGAGAGAGAGAGAGAGAGCGAGCCCTGACACCAGCACAGCGAGAGAGAGAGAGAGAGCGAGCCCTGACACCAGCACAGCGAGAGAGAGAGAGAGAGAGAGAGAGAGCGAGCCCTGACACCAGCACAGCGAGAGAGAGAGAGAGAGAGCGAGCCCTGACACCAGCACAGCGAGAGAGAGAGAGAGAGAGAGAGAGAGAGCGAGCCCTGACACCAGCACAGCGAGAGAGAGAGAGAGCGAGCCCTGACACCAGCACAGCGAGAGAGAGAGCGAGCCCTGACACCAGCACAGCGAGAGAGAGAGAGAGAGAGCGAGCCCTGACACCAGCACAGCGAGAGAGAGAGAGAGCGAGCCCTGACACCAGCACAGCGAGAGAGAGAGAGAGCGAGCCCTGACACCAGCACAGCGAGAGAGAGAGAGCGAGCCCTGACACCAGCACAGCGAGAGAGAGAGAGAGCGAGCCCTGACACCAGCACAGCGAGAGAGAGAAAGCGAGCCCTGACACCAGCACAGCGAGAGAGAGAAAGCGAGCCCTGACACCAGCACAGCGAGAGAGAGAAAGCGAGCCTGACACCAGCACAGAGAGAGAGAACGCGAGCCCTGACACCAGCACAGAGAGAGAACGCGAGCCCTGACACCAGCACAGAGAGAGAACGCGAGCCCTGACACCAGCACAGAGAGAGAGAGAGAAGCGAGCCCTGACACCAGCACAGAGAGAGAGAGAGAAAGCGAGCCCTGACACCAGCACAGAGAGAGAGAGAGAAAGCGAGCCCTGACCCCAGCACAGAGAGAGAGAGAGAAAGCGAGCCCTGACCCCAGCACAGAGAGAGAGAAAGCCCTGACACCAGCACAGGAGAGAGAAAGCCCTGACCCCAGCACAGAGAGAGAGAAAGCCCTGACACCAGCACAGAGAGAGAGAAAGCCCTGACACCAGCACAGAGAGAGAGAAAGCCCTGACCCAGCACAGAGAGAGAGAAAGCCCTGACCCCAGCACAGAGAGAGAGAAAGCCCTGACACCAGCACAGAGAGAGAGAAAGCCCTGACACCAGCACAGAGAGAGAGAAAGCCCTGACACCAGCACAGAGAGAGAGAAGAGCCCTGACACCAGCACAGAGAGAGAGAAAGCCCTGACACCAGCACAGAGAGAGAGAAAGCCCTGACACCAGCACAGAGAGAGAGAAAGCCCTGACACCAGCACAGAGAGAGAGAAAGCCCTGACACCAGCACAGAGAGAGAGAAAGCCCTGACACCAGCACAGAGAGAGAGAAAGCCCTGACACCAGCACAGAGAGAGAGAAAGCCCTGACACCAGCACAGAGAGAGAGAAAGCCCTGACACCAGCACAGAGAGAGAGAAAGCCCTGACACCAGCACAGAGAGAGAGAAAGCCCTGACACCAGCACAGAGAGAGAGAAAGCCCTGACACCAGCACAGAGAGAGAGAAAGCCCTGACACCAGCACAGAGAGAGAGAAAGCCCTGACACCAGCACAGAGAGAGAGAAAGCCCTGACACCAGCACAGAGAGAGAGAAAGCCCTGACACCAGCACAGAGAGAGAGAAAGCCCTGACACCAGCACAGAGAGAAAGCCCTGACACCAGCACAGAGAGAAAGCCCTGACACCAGCACAGAGAGAAAGCCCTGACACCAGCACAGAGAGAAAGCACTGACACCAGCACAGAGAGAAAGCACTGACACCAGCACAGAGAGAAAGCCCTGACACCAGCACAGAGAGAGAAAGCCCTGACACCAGCACAGAGAGAAAGCCCTGACACCAGCACAGAGAGAAAGCCCTGACACCAGCACAGAGAGAAAGCCCTGACACCAGCACAGAGAGAAAGCCCTGACACCAGCACAGAGAGAAAGCCCTGACACCAGCACAGAGAGAAAGCACTGACACCAGCACAGAGAGAAAGCACTGACACCAGCACAGAGAGAAAGCACTGACACCAGCACAGAGAGAAAGCACTGACACCAGCACAGAGAGAAAGCACTGACACCAGCACAGAGAGAAAGCACTGACACCAGCACAGAGAGAAAGCACTGACACCAGCACAGAGAGAAAGCACTGACACCAGCACAGAGAGAAAGCACTGACACCAGCACAGAGAGAAAGCACTGACACCAGCACAGAGAGAAAGCACTGACACCAGCACAGAGAGAAAGCACTGACACCAGCACAGAGAGAGAAAGCACTGACACCAGCACAGAGAGAGAAAGCACTGACACCAGCACAGAGAGAGAAAGCACTGACACCAGCACAGAGAGAGAAAGCACTGACACCAGCACAGAGAGAGAGAAAGCACTGACACCAGCACAGAGATAGAGAATGCACTGACAACAGCAACTCGCTGCGGGACCAAAAAGTATGACACTGCTCAACCTCTTTCAAACAGGAGGGTACGGGCATATAGCACGGTGTGCTTTTTTGTACAAGGAAGTGAGCCAAAAAATGTAAAAAAAAGGTTTGTGTGCTAGATTAAATAGTTTATAAAGTTATGCATATACATGGTCTACTGGTCACATGTGTTGAATTCCTCCGAGATCCATGCCTCATTCATTTTTATAAATGTGAGGTAGTCAACACTGTCGTGAGCTAGGCGAGTGCGCTTATCGGTCATGATCCCACCTGCTGCACTGAACGTCCTTTTGGACAGGACACTGGACGAGGGGCAAACCAACAGTTCCATTGCAAATTGGGCAAGCTCTGGCCAGAGGTCAAGCCTGCCCACCCAGTAGTTCAGGGGTTCATCACTCCTCAGAGCGTCCACATCGGCCATTAACCCAATGTAGTTGGACACCTGTCGGTCTAGGCCAGGGATCCTCAAACTACGGCCCTCCAGCTGTTGCGAAACTACACATCCCATGAGGCATTGTAAAACTCTGACATTCACAGACATGACTGGGCATAATGGGAATTGTAGTTCCTGAACAACTGGAGGGCAGTAGTTTGAAGACCCATGGTCTAGGCGTTCCCTGATTTTGGATCTGGATGAGACCCGTCGATGGGTCGGCTGAAAGAATGACCTATCAGAAGTCACCAACATCTTCAAACCGCCCTCTTCTTGCAGGCGCTGTTGGATTGGTACCCGCAACTCTCTCTGGGAGTGGGAATTCCTCCTCTGCCAGCACACACAAAAGCAGAATGCAGCATTTCTCGAAGCAAGGCCTGGAAGTGCTCCATTTTGACAGCCCTCTGTGATGGTAGTAACATTTCTGCCATTTTGTGTTTGTACCGGGGGTCTAAGTACGTTGCCACCCAGTACTGGTCCTTGACCCTTATGCTTTTTATACGGGAGTCCCTGTTAAAACACTGGAGCATGAAGGCCCCCATTTGCACTAAACTGGAAGCAGTGTTGGTGGCCTGGCTCTTGCTCATCATCCAGGATAATGTAGTCCTCGTTCTCTCCCCATCCACAGTCAACAGGGATCCCAGAAAGGTTTAAATCATGCTCTTCTTGCTCCTCATCCAGCCCGGCACCATCCTCCTCCAACTCCTCTCCAGACTCCTGTTGACTTGTCTCAGATAGAGTAGCCCCCCCGGGAATTCATCCAGCATTGCGACTTCCTCATCTTCCTGCTCCTCCATGTCTTGATCAATGACACGACGCAATGCACGCTCCATAAAGAAGGCATAAGGTACGATGTCACTGATGGCGCCATGGCTGCGACTGACCAGTTTGGTGATCTTATCAAATGGCCCCAGAAGTCTGCATGCATTGCGCATGAGCAGCCACTGGTGCGGTGAAAAAAAAACAAGCTCCCCAGAACCTGTTCTGCCGCAGAGTTCGTACAGGTAGTCGTTAACTGCACGTTTCTGCTGGAGCAACCTATCAAGCACAGAGAACAGGGATATGCAATTAGCGGACCTCCAGCTGTTGCAAAACTACAAGTCCCATCATGCCTCTGTGCCGTCAGTCTTGCTTTGCCTCATGGGACTTGTAATTCTGCACAGCTGGAGGTCCGCTAATTGCATATCCCTGATATAGAAGGTTGAGTTCCATTGCGTCGGGCCATCGCAAATAAGACATGTGACCAGCAGATTGTGTCGCCACTGAATGTCAGCAAGGCGAGCCATGGCCGTGCAAGATCTTCTGAAATGGGACAAGATTTTCCTTGCCTGCCGCAAGATGTCCTGGACCCCAGGGTATTTGACAACGAATTGCTGCACGACCAAGTTTAAGACGTGTGCCATGCATGGCACGTGTGTAATTTTGCCCTGTTTCAATGCGCTAAGCAGATTGGCACCGTTGTCACACACCACTTTACCAACTGGCAAATTGAGCGGTGTTAGCCACTAATCTGCCTGTGAACGCAAAGCTGAAAGGAGTGCAGGGCCAGTGTGGCTCTTGGTTTCCAGGCACAACAGACGCAGCACAGCATGGCAACGTCTCACCTGGCATGTCGAATAGGTTCTGGGGATCTTAGGCAGCGCAGCAGAAGAGACGCTAGCAGCGGAAAAGGAGGAGTCAGCCAAGGAGGAGAGGGAGGAGGATGGAGTAGGAGGAGGAGAATAGCCAGGCCTGCATGCAATCTGTGGTAGTAAAACCAAATCTACACGGGTGGCACGGGTTACATGCTTGACGGCCGTCAGAAGGCTCACCCAGTGGGCAGTAAAAGTTATATACCTTCCCTGCCCATGTTTGCTAGACCACGTGTCTGGTCAGATGCATCTTGGCACCGACAGTGTGTGCCAGAGATACATTCACTTGCCGCTGAACATGGCCATATAGCTCTGGGATGCCCTTCTGTGAGAAATACTTCCTTCCTGGGACCTTCCATTGTGGTGTTCCCATGGCCACAAATTTTCGAAAGGCCTCCGAGTCCACCAGTTTATATGGCAGTAGTTGGCGGGCTATCAGTTCTGACAAGCCAGCCATCAACCGTTGGGCAAGAGGGTTATCCGGCATCATTTTTTTACGCTCGAACATTTGGCCCACGGAAGCCTGCCTTTTCCAGAAAAACGTGAGGACAGCATGATGGAAAGTGGAGTGGAGGACAATTGTGAGGAGAGAGGAGAAGTAGAAGACGAGGCTGGATGGTGAGAGCCTGGAGTGTGGCTTTATGGGTTCCGTTGCTCCCACTGGGCTAGGTGATGGCAGCTCATGTGCCTTCTTAAGGCGGTCGTCCCTAGGTGAGTGTTGGGCTTACCGTGACTTATGTGTTGACTGCAAAGGCTGCAGATGGCAACACTATTGTCAGCAGCGGACACGTTAAAAAAAGCCCACACTGCGGAGCCATGTGCCGGCGTCCTGGGAGCACCAGATGTGACCGTAACATGGTTGATGCCTCACTCCTGATACATTAGCAGGCTGCTTTGTCCCTCCTGTGCAATCTAAGTTCCGCCTGCTCCTCCCTATCTGCTGGTCCATATCTCCCTGTGAACTCCCCTCTTCCTCTCTTGTGGGCACCCACATGACATCACTAGACAGACATCACCTTCCCCACCACTATAATTAGAGATCTTGGAGTAGGCAGCAGCCCCGGGGACCAACCTCCTTGGGCTGATCTGGGTACTGTCGTCAGACTGCTGATTGGAGGTTGTTGCTACCTCTTCCTGATCCAATGCCAAGAGTGGCTGTGCATTGGCAATGCCTTGTGATGGATCGGAAAATAAATTCCTGTGACTCAAGCGGAGGGTATATTCTGGTGGTGGTGTTGGTGGTAGTGTCTCTGGGGGTGCACACAGCAGAGAGTCAAGAAGGGGTGCAGATCAAGAGGATGAGGAGGGTGCAGAAGAGTAAGGCTGACAGCCACTCAACCAAGTCTGGTGTGTTCTTTGACTTAATCGAACGCACCTTCTGCAATTTCCCACTTTGGCTCAAGCCTTGCTCCTGCTCTACCACCCCTGTGGAAGGGCCTGCCTCTTCCTCTGCCTGTCATTTTTTAAATGACCCTGTGACAAAAGTCTCTATAGAAGTGCAGTATGTATGTGGAAGAAGGTATATAACAACCCGCTTCAATCTGTTTTGGGGGGGCCACTGGTCCATCACACCAGTTATACTTTTTTCTAATTGCATTTGTCATTCTTTGTAGTATCGCTGCAGAACCGCTCAGCAGTCACAATGCTGCACTATACTATGCTTTCTAGATTTGCAAGTATTTTATAGGTGTATTACACCCCTATATACTGCACACCAAATAGTACACCTATACCAGTCCTTTAAAGGACCTTTGTGGACCTAATACTAGCTAGCGAATTGCAGAGTGTCCCTGCTCCAAACACAAAACTGTCCCTCCCTACACTGAGAAACAGCAGCTGCAGAATCGGTCAGCAGCACAGCAATGCAGTGCACTATAATATAATATACTTTCAAATATAGAAAGTATATTATATGTGTATTACAACCCTATATACCGTACACATATACCAGTCCTTAAAAAAGGACCTTTGTGGACCTAGTAGCTAGTGATTTACAGACTGTCCCTGCTCCAAACACCAAACTGTCCCTCAGTCCCTACACTGATAAAAGACAGCTGCAGAATCGGTCAGCACTCAGCAGCACAGCAGTGCACTACAATATGCTTTCCATATTTGAAAGAAAGTATATTATAAGTGTATTACAACCCTATATACTGTACACCTATACCAGTCCTTAAGAGGACTTTTGTGGACCTAACAGTAATAGCTAGTGATTAAACTGACTGTCCCTGCTCCACACAGCGTCCTTTCCCTACACTGACAAAAGACAGAATGTAAAATAGCCGCCAGATCAGGTCTATTTATAAGGTAGGGGGTATGTCCAATTGTCCATGTGCTGAAATGTCTCAATTGGCTGTCCTGTACCCCATGATGGATGTGTCATGGGTCAAATTTCTTCACAATGTAAACGCATATGTCTGCCGCGCGAACAGCGCCAGAAGTCCACCAGTTTGGCGAATCGCAAACGAGCAAAATTTTCCGCAAACCGCAAGGCCATCTCTAGTCTCCACCCCCAGAACTGACATCACCCTCTCTCCAGAACTTGGCACAGACATGCTAAGACCAGGTATGTATGCTCAGAATGAGCACACCAGTACCCCCCCCCCCCCCTTCAGCACTCTGGGTGCTGCAGACTATTACCCCTGTGAGCCAGCAAACAAAGGAACACCAGAGCACCCCCCTCATGTGGGAAGGAGCTGGGTTGGTCAAAGAATAAAGCAAAGAAGGTACTGCTCAAAAACCCTCCTTGAAGAGAGCCCAGCCCCTCTGGTTCCTCAAGTGGTGCTTCCAGGGTGGAGAAGACACAAACTGAAGGCATGGTGGAAGCAGCTGTTTTTAAAAGGGGCGTTGTCACGCAGTGGTCCCTGTGAAGAGGTGGCACTACACCAGTGATGGCAAACCTTGGCACCCCAGATGTTTTGGAACTACATTTCCCATGATGCTCAACTACATTACAGAGTGCATGAGGATCATGGGAAGTGTAGTTCCAAAACATCTGGGGTGCCAAGGTTCGCCATTACTGCACTACACTCTCTCCAAGGAGCTGTCCTGAAAGGCAAAGGGAGAAAAAAAAAAAAAAAAAAAACGGGGAGCTTGTCATCCATATACAGGGCTAATTTATCTTTTACACGTAACCCTGTTTAAAACCACATAGCCAGGTTCCCCCTAATGGCCCCAGCCAGAGGCTCTATGGCCAGAGCAAAGGGCAATGGGGACAGCAGGCAGCCCTGTCTCGTTCCCCAGAGATCAAAGAGGATAGGGCGTTATTGATTCTAATGCAGGCCTTCGGCACTTTGTACAGCAATTTGATCCATGAAATAAAGGTCTCCTCAAGTTGAACCTTTCTAGTACTTGCCATAGGCAACTCCACTCTACACTAGCAAACGCCTTAGTGGCATCTAGTGAGATATTAGCACTGACTGATTGTCTGTGGTGATCTGCATATTCAGGTATAAGCAGTGAAGATTATGTGCCATGGACCTGTTGGGTATGAATCCCGATTGGTCTGGGTGGATAATTTTATTCAGAAGCAAGGTGGGCCTATAGGATGCAGGGTGGACCAGATCCTTCCCGGGCTTCAGAACCACCACCACCTCCTCCTCATGCATGGAGCCGGCAAGGAATCGCGTGTATGTGCATCCATAATCATACAGAGCAACTCCAGTAAGAATATTCCTCCAATTTTTTTGTACATTTCAATTGGGAGGCCATCATTCCCTGGGGCTTTAGAGTTAGGGAATGTTGCCAGCGCATGCTGTAACGCCAAGAATTGGCAGCGCATTTAGTCTTATCCTCTCCCTGGAGCTTGAGGAGTTGAATTTCATCTAGAAAGTTGGATAATGATGCTTGGTATACCTTCAAGGAGTAAACATCTTGAAAAAAAAGGTACAGAACCCCTTCGTAATTGAGGGAGTATCCATAGCTACCCGAGTTGGTGACACAGCCAAACTGTGTATGACCAGGGATGGCTGTTGTGATTCAGCCATCACAGACAACATATGGCCAGTTTTCTACCCCCAAAAAAAGTTTTCTGCTTGCGGTAGAGTTTTTGTGCATCGATCCATATCCTATAACTAGTAGGTGTAGGAGCCTGTAAAAAAGCCTCCTCAGCCCTGTCCAAGGCTCGATTCACATCTATGCATGTTGCTTTTGAGCGTTTTTGCAGTGCTTTTTGCGGTGCTTGGCGCGTTTTTGGCCCCGCGATTTAGCTTTTTTTGTAATACAACACAGGTTGTATATATACACACACACACACACACACATTCCAGGTGACCAATTTAGAGCAGAGTATTTTAGGGAGATCTGAGGGTCTTTAGGTGTATTAAAGTGACCCTGTCATTAAGGTTGTCTAATTACATTAGAAGACATCATTTAATTATCGTTCAGGAGACCTGGTATATTGTAACATCACAGCTTAGCTACTCCCCAGCTATTCCATCACCAAAAAGAGGTCATTCCTCCTGCCGGCTCATACATCACTAAAACTGGAGTTAGTACTTACCGGTAACTCCTTTTCCGGTGGTCTTCCAGGACAGCCCTTGAGAGATGGAGCTCCTCCCATCGACACAGGAAACACATTGCCACAGTTCAAAAGGCGGTCCCTCAGGTCCCTGGTCAGTCATTCACCAAGAACCGAAGGATGGAACTGAAAAACATATAAACCATAACAGGTAATAACATTAGTACATCACTACAATCAAATAAAGGGTGGGATTGTGCTGTCCTGGAAGACCACCGGAAAAGGAGTTACCGGTAAGTACTAACTCCAGTTTTCCCAAGTGTTCTTCCAGGACAGCCCTTGAGAGGATCCCCAAGTACTTACCAGATTAGGGGGGGACCACGGCCTGGAGGACTTTCCTCCCAAAGGCCTGATCCTGACTAGACATTAAGTCCAGTCGGTAATGCCTTGTAAAGGTGGAAAAGCTTGACCATGTGGCTGCTTTACATACCTGCTCCGGGGTGGCACCAGCTCTTTCTGCCCAGGATGCAGACAACGCTCTTGTGGAGTGAGCTTTAACACCCTCAGGAGGATCTCTATTCAAGGCCTTATACCCCTCTACTATAGCTAGCCTAATCCATCTAGCTATGGTTACTTTTGAAGCCTTCTGTCCCCTACGCTGTCCGGAAAAAAGGACAAAAAGGGAGTCTGAGATTCTGAATGGATTTGTTATTTTAAGATATTCTAGAATACACCTCCTCACATCCAATAAATGAAAACGTTCCTCTTTCTCATTTGCTGCATTTTGACAAAATGAAGGGAGGACAATATCTTGGGACCTATGGAAGCTAGATGCTACCTTTGGTAAGAACCCAGGGTCTGTCTTTAGAATGACTCTGTCTTCTAGGATCTGTAGGAATGGTTCCCTGATGGAAAGTGCTTGGATTTCACTGACCCTACGGGCTGAAGTGATTGCCACCAGGAGAACTGTCTTAAAGGTAATAAGCCTTAGGGAGGCCTCTGAGATAGGCTCGAAGGGTGACCCCAAGAAAGCTTTTAGCACAACTGCTAAATCCCAGGATGGGACTTTTGTGATTCTGACTGGCTTGCGTCTAGCGACTGCCTTACAGAATCTAGCGACAAAAGGATTTTCCTGTAAGCGTTCATCTAGGTATACACTTAAGGCAGCTATCTGTACCTTAATAGTACTTAGGGTTAAACCCTTGTTTACACCTTCCTGTAAAAACTGTAGAATATTAGCCGTATTTATGTCCCGGCTATACAGCCAGCTATTGAATTTTTTCCAGACTTTTTTGTAAATAGCTCTCGTGACTGGTTTGCAACTCTGTAGTAAGGTCGCAATTACCTCGTCTGACAGGCCCTTACTCCTTAAGATTTCCTCCTCAGTAACCACGCTGACAGCTTCAGTGTGGCGACCTGCGGATGGTAAAGAGGTCCCTGCGACAGGAGGTCCTGTCTGTAGGGAAGTCTTAGAGGCGGATAATCTGTCAATTGTAGCAACGTTGTGAACCACGGTCTCCTGGGCCAAAAAGGTGCTACTAGAATCAAACAGGTTTTCTCCTTGAGGAATCTTGCTAGGACCCTCGGAATGAGATGAAGAGGGGGAAATGCATACGCCAGACTGAAAGTCCATGGAGTTTGCAAGGCATCTACCGCCAGGGGTTGATCTCCTGGGTTTAGCGAGAAAAAATTGGGAACCTTTGCATTTTTCTTGCTCGCAAAAAGGTCTACCTCTGGTTCTCCCCAGTGAGCTGTTATGAGATTGAATGCCTCTGGGTGTAAGGACCATTCTTGGTTCGAAATCCTCTGTCGACTCAAGAAGTCTGCCTTGTTGTTCAGCTCCCCTTTCAGGTGAACTGCAGAAATGGATTCCAGATTGGCTTCTGCCCACTGGAGAATGCGTCTGGCTACCAACATCAAACGAGGACTTCTGGTTCCTCCTTGTTTGTTTATGTATGCTACAGTCGTCGTATTGTCTGAACGGACTTGTAGATGGTGACCCTGTATTGCGGGGTGGAAAGCTAGAACAGCTCTCAGGATTGCTGTTAGTTCTTTCCAATTGGAAGAGAAACATTTCTCCTCCGGGGTCCACTTGTCCTGGACCCAGCTTGAGCCTAGGTGGGCTCCCCAGCCCCAACTGCTCGCATCCGTTGTTAGTGTTGAAGTGATAGGAAGGACCCAATGAACCCCTTTGTTTAGGTTCTCCCTGTCCTTCCACCACCAGAGGGAGCGTTTTACCCTTGAGGGGATCGATACCTCCTCCTCCAGATCTCTGCCTTTTAATTGTTCTAACAGAAAACCCTGAAGTTCTCTTTGATGGAACCTGGCCCATTGTACGGCTGGAATGGCTGCCGTCATAAGACCTAAGACCGACATTACTTCCCTCACCGTACACTTGGGGCTGCATTGAAGAAAAGATATTCTCTGCCACAGATTCAAAAATTTTTCTTCCGGCAGTATAATTTTCTGATCTACAGACTTGATCCAGTACCCCAGATACAGGATCTCCTGTGTTGGGGTTGTCTTGGATTTCTCCTGACTGACAATCCACCCTAATCGACTCAGACTGAGTTGAGTCAATTCTAGGTCCTGAGAAAGACGACTCTCTGAGTGGGCTGTTAGGAGCAGATCGTCTAGGTAGGGGATAATTGAGACTGATTGAAGCCTCAGAGGAACTAAAGCCTCTCCGAGAACCTTGGTAAAGATTCTCGGAGAGGATGATAGACCGAAGGGAAGTGCTCTGCACTGAAAGTGGTAAACCTTTGTGTCTATCTGCACTGCCATCCGAAGGAATTTCTGGCATTCCTCCCTTATTGGAATGTGCAGATAAGCGTCCCTTAGGTCCAGGGTTGCCATAAATGTCTCTTTCTGCAGGAGATTCTTTATGGAATAAATGGACTCCATCCGAAATCTCTTGTAACGGATGGAGCGATTCAGTGGACGGAGGTTAATAATTAGTCTGAATCTCCCTGACGGTTTTCTTACCACAAAGATGTGCGAGTAAAAACCGTCCCCTTGTTCCTGAATAGGGACTGGTGTCAATACTTCTTGATCTACCATTTCCCCTATTAGTAAAGGTAAGGCCCTGGCCTTTTCTGAGTGACTTGGAAGCTTTGTCACCAGAAACTTGGAAGGAGGGTTGCTGTGAAATTCCAGCGCATGACCCCTTTTTATTATATTTAAGACAAACTCGTTCGAGGTTGTCTCTTCCCATTGAGGAAGAAATTTGCTTAATCTTCCTCCCACAGGAACCCCGACGTCACTGGGGTTTGGGATCCTGATTGGGGCGGCTAAACAGTATGCCCCCTTTTCCTTTCCCTTTATGTCCCGACCAATGTTTTTTGGGGGTTGAACTCTTCTCTGGTTTAGAGGGTTCCTTAAAGGGACGAAAAATTTTTCTTTGAAAATTTTTCTTTTTTGCGGGAAAGGTTTTCTTTTTGTCCGCCGTCCTTTCTAAGGCGGAGTCTAATTCAGGCCCGAAGACTAAGTCTCCTGTAAAAGGGACGCTGCACAGGCGGGTTTTAGACGCCGTGTCTCCCCCCAGGTTTTCATCCATACTGACCTCCTTGCTGCCACTGAAAGTGCTGCAGATTTAGCCGTAAATTTTACGGAGTCCGTGGAGGCGTCAGAGATGAAACTGGTGGCCTTAAAAAGCATAGGGAAGGATTTCAAAAGCTCCCCCCCTAGGAGTGCCTGCCTTTAAGTGTTCTTGTAGTTGCGATAACCAGAACTCCAGGTTTCTAGCTACACAGGAAGTGGCTAGAGCTGGTTTTAAGCCTGCCATAGAGGCATCCCAGGCCCTCTTTAAGACAATGTCTGTTCTCCTGTCCATGGGATCTTTCAGGTGGCCCATATCCTCAAGGCCAGATCAGCCTGCTTTGAGATTTTGGACAGAGGGGCGTCTAGTTTAGGATTTTTATTCCAGACCGCCTCTGGGCTCTCATCAAAAGGGAACCTTCTCTTAAGGGATTTAGGAAAGAACCTTTTTATCTGGTTCAGACCACTCCTTAAGGACAAGGTCAGAAAGCACCTTATGTATAGGGAAAACCCTTGCTTTCTTTTTCCCCAGAGCCTCATACATTTGATCATGTCTGGATAACTGAGTTTCTTCCTCCTCAATTTCCAGCGTATCATAGATAGCCCCCATTAGCTCATCTACTTCCTCGAGAGATAATCTATATTTTGAGGCTTTAGATGCTGCTTGATCCTCTTCCTGACCCGAGTCAGTGTCAGAGGATTCGGGGCTAATCAACGTGGGGCTAGGCTCCCTGACCATACGGGGCTCCCCTGAGCTGGGTGTTGTAAGGCATGGTGAGGATGAGATTATAGTTGTTTTACTCGTGGAGGCAGCTGCAGCTGATCCCACGTCAGTGATTAACTCCCGGAGGGACTTAAAGGTCGACGCCATTTCCTCTTTAAAGGAGCCCAAAAACTTTGCTAAAGGGGAATCTGCCTCAGATTTAAGCAAGCTTGCAATGCATTGCTTGCATAGGGCTTTGTTAGAGCCAGAGGACAACCTATTCCCACAATTAGGACACTTTTTGCGGCCTGTCTTGTCTTCCCTTGGCATCTCTTTAGCCTGAAAATAAGAAGACAAAGGATTTCTTAGCGTCAGCACCATGTCCCTCTTAGAATCACCACTAACAAACAACCTCACTGTGAGTAAACCGCCACCGTGGGGCACTACAGGGCCCAGCCTACAAACACCACCACTCCACCAGAGTAATAGCATGCCCAGCAGCCTACCTGGGTTTGGCTGGTGCCTGTCTCCGCCGGAGTATCCTGGGGAATAGCCTCCATGGTCCCCCTCTGACGCTCCGAATCCCGCCGCTAATCCGGTATAGCTGGACACTGGTCGGGCTTCACAGGCACAGCGCTGGCTCTCCCTCTCCCTCTCCTCCTTGTACCCTAGAGACCCGGAACCGGAAGTCTAGGCACGCAGTGATGACGCGGTTCCGCCGGAAGTGAACGCTCGGCGTCTCCGACCCCCTGCAACGAGGAGGGAAGATGGAAGGTTCCACTCACCACTCCTGGGGGAAACCGGCGTCATTCTGCCCCTGGCCACCTCGGCACTGGAAGGAGGAGGGTAACGGGTCTGCTCCGGTTCAGCTGGACGGTACCCGAGCCAAAGAAAAAAGGTATGGACCCAAACTGCAGCCATAAACCAGGACCCGGTCCCTTAGGCTTGCAGGTTCTCAGGCAGCCCCTGAGAGGGGCCTCCAGGTTCCTGGCAACATGTTCCTCCGACGGAGGAAACACAAATGACTGACCAGGGACCTGAGGGACCGCCTTTTGAACTGTGGCAATGTGTTTCCTGTGTCGATGGGAGGAGCTCCATCTCTCAAGAGCTGTCCTGGAAGAACACTTGGGAAAGAATGGTGGATCTCAGGAGAACAGCCTGAAGCTGGGATAACAGGTATTCAACCCCGCCAACAGCTTCAATCCTATGAGATTGCATACAAGTCACTTAAAAGCAGTAAAACCCAAAAAGTAAACATTAACATTACAGCTTACCTTTACTTTACTTGCTTTCCTTCCCTTATTTTTACCTGGCGATCCTGCCAGTAAGTCTGTTTTTCAACAGAACAAGCTGTACTGCAGATGTAGCAGTTACATGGTTGAGACAAACCATTTAAAGTGGTTGTAAACCCTTACAACACACTTTGACCTACAGGCAAGCCTAGATTAAGGCTTACCTGTAGGTCCAAGAAATATCTCCTAAACCTATACAGTTTAAGAGATATTTGCCCGAATACAGGCACAGCCGTCTACGGTGCATGCGCCGTAGACAGCGCCGCGCAGGCGCACTGAGCACGGCATTTTCAACGACGGAGCTGCCGCGTGTGTCGGCTCCCGTGCACATGTGCGGGAGTGACGTCATCGCGGCTTCGGCGAATGACAGCGGCAGAGCTGCGAGACCCCACTGAGAAGATGGATGCACCGGACTACAGGGGACAGCGGTGACTTCGCTGGCTCCTGTGTCAGGTAAGTGAAACATAATGGACTACTATGCGATGCATAGTAGTCCATTATGCTTTGCCTTTGCAGGGAATGAAAGGAAGTAAACTCATCAAGGTTTACTTCCTCTTAAAGACCCCTCTCACACTAAAGCGCCACTCATTTTAGCGGTGCTTTTCGGGTGATAGCGGGTTGTTTTTAAATAAAAAAATAATAATTAAGACCCGTTTTGCTGCTCTTTGGAAGCGCTGCCCATTCATTTCAATGGGCAGGGGCTTTTTTGGAGTGCTTTTTACAGCTCTCCAAACACACCCCAAAGATATTGCTTGCAGGACTTTCTACCGCCCTGCAAGCACCCCTTTGAATGAATGGGAGTCACTTTTCAGGTGCCTATTTTTAAAACTGCCTCATACAAAAAATGTACTGTATTGCAGCTCCAATCAATAGAAGTGGTGACTTCATTAGGCTTCCCCCCCCCCCCCCATCTCTTTTTACCTGGCCATTAAAACACCACCTGTGCAAAGAAGCACGGGGGGGACCCCAGCATTTTCAGTCTGAGGGGGAGGGGCATGTTAGTACTGCGGCCCTTTGTCTGCCTTTAGCTTTGTGTGCCTTTTGGCCACTATTCCTCCCACTGACACCAAGAAAAGTCAACCCCCACCAGCCCCCCCCAGGGCGCGGTTGCCCCCCCGACGCTGAGGCGTGGTTGAAACACCCCCCCCGACGCTGAGGCGCGGTTGCCACCCCCGCCCGAAGCTGGGGCGCGGTTGCCACCCCCCTCCCCCATGCTGAGGCGCAGTTGCCACCCCCCCCACGCTGAGGCGCGGTTGCCACCCCCCCCCCCCCCCCCCCGACGCTGGGGCGCGGTTGCCAACACACCCCCCACACGCTGGTGCGCGGTTGACACAACCCCCCCCCCCCCCCCGACGCTGGGGCGCGGTTGACACAACCCCCCCCCCCCCCCCGACGCTGGGGCGCGGTTGACACAACCCCCCCCCCGACGCTGGGGCGCGGTTGACACAACCCCCCCCCCCCCCGACGCTGGGGCGCGGTTGACACAACCCCACCCCCCCCCCCGACGCTGGGGCGCGGTTGACACAACCCCACCCCGAAGCTGGGGCGCGGTTGCCACTCCCCAACCCCCCCCGCCCCGACGCTGGGGCTCGGTTGCCAACACACCCCCCACACGCTGGTGCGCGGTTGACACAACCCCCCCCCCCCCCCCGACACTGGGGCGCGGTTGACACAACCCCCCCCCCCCCCCGACACTGGGGCGCGGTTGACACCCCCCCCTCCCAAGCTGGGGCGCGGTTGACACCCCCCCCCCCCCCCGTCTAGCTCCTCTACAGTGAAAGACAGTAAACCCCCTTGTTTATAAAGTGTGGAGAGCCCTGTACTAGCAGACTTGGTTATACTAACAAATTGAAGCCAAAATCTTACTGTTTTTAGAAGTTGCAGCAAACAGTTTATCATCTTTTTGGGATAAAGGTTTTTGCACCCCTATTGGTGTTAAAGAGGAAGTAAACCCTGATGGGTTTTACTTCCTCTTTATTCCCCTGCAAAATAAAAGCATAATGGGCTACTATACATCACATACTAGCCCATTATGTTGCACTTACCTGCAAACAAAGCCTGAAGGAGGCCTAAATCTTAAACATAAAGGCTACTATTGTGGACCTCCTGAAAACATTGTCTGGTAGCTCTAGCTTCAGTCATTCCCTAGCTCAACCATACAGATCAGAAAAGAGGAAGTGAAATCTTTGTAAGGCAACTTTTACACTGAGGCGCTGGGTGCGCTCGCGGCGCTATATTTAGCGGCACTTTACCGTCGTTTTAGCAGCGCTTTTGGCCCGCTAGCGGGGAAGTTTTAACCCCCGCAATCGGCCGAAAAGGGTTAAAACCGCCCAGCTTTGCAGGCAGGTTTGGAGCGGAGGTTTGTTTTCAATGGGTAAATACACCGCTCCTACAGCGCTCCAAAGATGCGGCTTGCATGACATTTTTCAGCGTCCTGCAAGCGCACCGCTCCAGTGTGAAAGCCCTCAGGCTTTTACACTGGAGATACAGCAGCGGCTGTTTGAAGGCGCTTTACGGGCGCTATTTTTAGCACTCTAGCGCCTGCAAAGCGCCTCAGCGTGAAAGGGGCCTTACTGATCAGGGACTTAAAAGTATCAAAGCCAGCATATGAGAGCCCAGCAACTAAGTTTTGCAAAGCAAAAATAAAAAATTAAAATAAAAAACCAAACCACTATATGGGACACTCAGTTAAGGCTAAACGCACACAAGAATTTTTAAGCTACAAAAAAAAAAAAAATAAAAAATAAAAAAAAAAAAAAAAACACCAAACACTGGCAAAAGCTTTTTATAGTAGCGTTTAGGAGAGTTTTTGTAGTAAAAAAAAAAAGGAAAAAATAAATAAAAAATAAAAAACACAATAAATAAAATGCGATTAATAGCATTTAGGAGTATTTTTGCTGGAAAAATGCTCCAAGAAAAATGCTACAAAAACGTTTTTTCTTTCTGCTCATATAGGCTGAAGCCCAATAAACACGAATAGCCCAACATAGTGTGCATGGACACATAGGATAACATATTTAGTTTCTAGAGCAGAAAAAAATAAAATAAAAAGCTAATAAACACATTTTGAGCTTAAAAAAAAAAAATACGCCAGTGTGAATGGAGCCTAAATTATTGATCAGTCTGTTAGCCATATCAAGCCTAACATTTACTATATTGCATGTTAAAGTTCCAATACTAGATTTAAATAATTATCAAATTATAGATCACAAATAAAAAGAAAAAAAAATACAGAATACACACAAAAGTGAATGAAACTTTAGCCAAATCACCACCATTTCCAAGCTAAACAGCTACAGCTGGAACTTCAGCTGCTCCTCCAAGGAATGAAGCAGAACTCACCCCGGACAAGGAACGTCACGTTTGTCCCTAGGTAATCTGGAGGCACCTGAATTTGGACCCCTTCCTTCCCACACAAATAGCCTATCTCTGTAGAGCTGCTACACAGTCCAAAAAGGGGCCACCCAGTGAGCAACAAGAGCCAGATTCCATCCAGCAGCAGTAAGGGCACCATTCTGAGAGGGGTAGAAAGGAGCATTGGCGCCCACTTCAGGCATATATATACAATAGCAGGGTGTGGTCACTTAAATAGAAGCCCATTTATCATGTAGGTCGGCAGCTTAAATGGGTTATAAGGCTGGAGTCACACCTATGCAGTTTTAATGCCTTTTGCACTACAGAACGTGTTCCATAGGAAACCATGTTAAATGGACTGTAGTGCAAATCTGCAAAATGCAAAAAGCACTAAAACTGCATAGGTGTGAATCCAGCCTAAGGCTGGGTTCACACTGCTGCGGTGATGAGATCGGATGTGATTCGCACCGCACTGCAGTGCAAATCACATCCGATGTCTTGTGCGATGCAAGTTCAGCCATACAGATAGTATGGCTGAATTTGCATCACATCCAGCCTAAACTCGCACAGGACCCTTTTTTTGGTCCGCAGCAGAATCGGATCGCATGGGTGTTCACACCATGCGATCTGATTCCTGTCTGAGTTTGCAAATCGCACTGCGATATGCGAACTGATTTGGGGGTGTCATTAACTTTTCACTGACACTCCCAGCCGTTCGCATAGGGCAGTGTGAACTGCCGCCGGGAGGCATGCGATGTGGGAACCCACAGCGGATTTGCAGCGTTCCCACATCGCAGCAGTGTGAACCCAGCCTTAGGCTCGATTCACATCTATGCATGTTGCTTTTGAGCGTTTTTGCGGTGCTTGCCGCGTTTTTAGACGCGTTTTTTTATTTTTATTTTTTTATTTTTTTACACTGTGGTTGCTTAGCAACCAGATATATACAGTGAAAAAAATGCAAATCGCGGCAAAAATGCGTTTAAAAAACGGTACTTGCGTTTTTGATGCAGGTCCATTGACTTCTATTACATGCAAAACGCTGCATTTTGCATGAAAAAAAAGTCCCCGACCCTTTCCAAAAATGCAGAGGCACAAAAATGCATTGATGTGAACATGTTCCATAGGAACCCATGTTAAAAAATGTCCTTGCATTGCTGCAAAATGCATCAAAAAACGCGTTAGTTTGAATCAAGCCTAAGGCTGGATTCACACCTATGCATTTTTTGTGCTTTTTGCATTTTGCAGATTTGCACCACAGAACGTGTTCCATAGGAAACCATGTTAAATGGATTGTAGTGCAAATCTGCAAAATGCAAAAAGCACTAAAAATGCATAGGTGTGAATCCAGTCTAAGGCTTGATTCACACTAGCGCGTTTTTTGATGCATTTTGCAGAAATGCAAGGAAATTTTTTAACATGGGTTCCTATGGAACATGTTCACACCAATGCATTTTTGTGCCTCTGCGTCTTTGGAAAGGGTCTGGGGGTTTTTTCATGCAAAATGCAGCGTTTTGCATGTAATAGAAGTCAATGGACCTGCATCAAAAACGCAAGTACCGCTTTTTTACCGCATTATTACCGCGTTATTGCCGCGATTTGCATTTTGCATTTTTTTTTCGTTTTTTTTCACTGTATATATCTGATTGCTAAGCAACTACAGTGTAAACAAAAAACAAAAAAAATGCAAAACGCGCCAAAATCGTGGTAAAAACGCGTTAAAAACGCATGTCCAAAAACGCATCAAGCACCGCAAAAAGCACTGCAAAAACGCTCAAAAACAACATGCATAGATGTGAATCGAGCCTAAGGCTGGGTTCACACTGCTGCGATGCGGGAACGCTGCGAATCCCGCATCGCATGCCTCCCGGCAGCAGTTCACACTGCCCTATGCGAACGGCTGGGAGTGTCAGTGAAAAGTTAATGACACCCCCAGATCAGTTCGCATATCGCAGTGCGATCTGCAAACTCGGATAGGAATCGGATCGCATGATGTGAACACCCATGTGATCCGATTCTGCTGCGGACCAAAAAAAGGGTCCTGTGCGCGTTTTTTGATGCATTTTGCATTTTGCAGAAATGCAAGGAAATTTTTTAATATGGGTTCCTATGAAACATGTTCACACCAATGCATTTTTGTGCCTCTGCGTTTTTGGAAAGGGTTGGGGACTTTTTTTCATGCAAAATGCAGCGTTTTGCATGTAATAGAAGTCAATGGACCTGCATCAAAAACGCAAGTACCGCGTTTTTACCGCGTTTTTGCCGAGATTTTGGCGCGATTTGCGTTTTTTTTTCCCCTTTTTTTTCACTGTGTATATCTGGTTGCTAAGCAACCAAAGTGTAAAAAAAAAAGAAAAAAAATGCGACAAGCACCGCAAAAACCACTGCAATAAAGCTTAAAAGCAACATGCATAGATGTGAATCGAGCCTAAGGCTGGATTCACACCTATGCATTTTAAGTGCTTTTTGCATTTTGCAGATTTGCACTACAGTCCATTTACCATGGTTTCCTATGGAACACGTTCTGTGGTGCAAATCTGCAAAATGCAAAAAGCACTAAAAATGCATAGGTGTGAATCCAGCCTAACTGGGGACTGGTTTAAAGTTCACCTTTTGCAAAAAATAAATGAATAAATAATTGTATATATGTTTGCTTAAAAAAAAATGTGCATTTCTTTTTTTGTTTGTTTTTTCAAGTGAGACTGCAAAGCTATTGGTTTTTACAAGGTTTAATCACTTTTATATCATAAGGTTTAGACGTGCGTCTAAAGCCACTGTTCCTTTGAAGAGTGATCTGTGCTTGGATCACTTTTTAGAGGCGATTGACAGGTGATGGGGAGGCGATGCGACAGCTGTTTTAACCCATATTTTTGCTGAACGTGTGTATTACATGCAGTTGGGAGGGGGGGAGTTTTGAAACGCTTCCCTAAACGTGGGTAGCGTTTGGTGGGCTTTCTGCCCACTGACTGTAATATGTTGGATAGTTTTTGCCTCCGGTGTGCTTTGAAGCATTGCGACCGTAGCATGCAAACACCCCCTTCTGCTACCATTACAACTTAAGTAGGGCCATTGGGGGGAGGGGGGGGTGCTAAAAATGCAGCTCAACTCCTTAGCCTAAACTCCTAAAGCGATTATTTATCATTTACACATCGGTGCACTGAGGACACTGTGTGGTGGTTTTTGAGTACTGCATAGGAATTTTCACAGATTTCTGCACATAAGTGTCCTGAGAGAAATCTGATATTTTCAGAAGAACCTTCGATTCGTTTATGAGAATATTTCTCATTTTGTGGCCCTACAGAATTTTTTTTTTTTGGGGGGGGGGGGGGGGGGGGAGAGACATAGTGAGAAATTGAAATTTTGGTAAAGTTACTTTTATGAATATTTTAAGTTGTGACTGCCACGTCTAAATTGTCATTTAACTTATTATTACAGGCTTTTATATAGCACCATCAATTTTTGCACCACTTTAACCCTTTCATGACTAAGCCTATTTCTGACATTTGGTGTTTACAAGTTAAAATCTGTATTTTTTGCTTTTTTAGCAGAGAATCTAGAGAATAAAATGGCGATTGTTGCAATATTTTATGTCACACGGTATTTGTGCAGCAGTGTTTTAAACACAACTTTTTGGGAAAAGGGACACATTCATGAATTTTTAAAAAACAAAACAGTAAAGTTAGCCCAATTTTTTTTCTATAATATGAAATATGATGTTATGCCGAGTAAATAGATACCAAACATGTCATGCTTTATAATTGCACGCACTCGTGGAATGGCGACAAGCTTTGGTACCTAAAAATCTCCATAGGTGACGCTTTACATTTAAATTTTTTTTTTTTTTACGGTTACCAGGTTAGAGTTACAGAGGAGGTCTAGTGCTAGAATTGTTGCTGTCGCTCTGATGATCGCGACAATACCTCACATGTGTGATTTGAAAACCATTTACATATGCGAGCGCGACGTCCGTATGCAATTTCTTTGCTGCGCAAGCTTGCGGAGACGGGTGCCCTTTAAAAAAAAAAAATCTTATTTATTTTAGTATTAATAAATAGATTTTTTTTTTTTTTATTTGATCACTTTTATTGTCACAAGGAATGTAAACATCCCTTGTGACAGGTGGTGACAGGTACTTTTTATGAAGGGATCGGGGGTCTAAAAGACCATCAGCAGCAGCGGTGTATTCTCACATATATCGACCCATCACATATGGCTAGCCGCTGGAGTGCGCATGCGCGACGCCGCCGTATGCGTTCCAACACTTTTACGACAAAACAGCACACTAAGACCATCAGATAGTGTGACGGAACTGATGTTGAACTGCGCTTGTGCAGTTATTATGTGGCTCCACCCCCAAGACCAGGCTCAAGCCCCACCATCCAAGTGGACATAGAGTTAGATTATAATTATGCCTAGTGAAGCGAGGCCGTGCCCGAAGCGTGGCGAGCCCTGTTGCAAAGTGGTGTCTTACCATCAATAATTATACAGAAGAAGAGCTTGTCTGTAACGTCACTTCCGTGACATTATCTGACGTTTTCACTGCTCCGTATTCTCATAAAAAATTTTGGAATGCATACCGGCAAGTTACGCATGTGCAGTGCAAAATTTCTCAGCGGATCGTCACTTCCATAGCCAAATGTGATGGGTCGCCATATGTGTTGAAACACCGGAGCACTTATCCCATCTATGGCGGCCAGCACTTCTCCGGGGCCACAGATGGCAGCTTCTCCTTTCCCTGCTCACTTCCTTGGCATCATGGGCGGCTTGCCCTGCTCTCTTCTGCAGGCATCACGGCGGCTTCTGTCTCCTCCCTTCTCCTCGGTGACCAATCGGATCGCTTTTCATCTCGGCCATTTGCAAAACGGGTTTAAGACCTGCATCCTGATTGGCCGGGAGGAGAATCAGTGTGAATATAGCAAAAATTCATACAACTGGGTGGGCTCGGAGCGCAGAGCTCTGAGCCCCCAGCTCACCCTTTTTTGAAGCGTACTAGAGCCTCTGTCTCTAATCACGTGCTTAAACCCCATCCCCTGTTGAAATTCATGGATGGGGGGTGGCGCCCATGTGCCCCTAATGGACGGGCCACCACTGCTTTGGAGTGTAGAAGGAAATCCACATAAGCGCAGGAACATGCAGATAGTGTCCTAGACATGATTTGAATGGAGAATCCCAGTGCTGCCAGGCAGAGGTGCTAACCCCTGGCCTGCGTGATCCACACAGATAGGTGCTCTGGCAAATACTGCTGGAAATTTAACTGAAAAGTAACCCCCTGGAGAGTAGTGTTTTTAAAGAAAGCCCAGCCTTAAAAAAGCACATCCTTAAAAACAGTGGAGGCTGGGGAAGTTTTTGGATGGGGGGCGTCAGATCCCGCCCATCATTTTTGGCCCCTCCCGCTTCTCATAAACCATGCCCCTTATATAATCCACCCAATCCGTCCCCTGTATTCCACTTCCTTCCACCCATAGTTTAAAAAATTCTACAGGTCATATCTTTTACGTTATAGAGGAGTTCTAGGGCTAGAATTATTGATCTCAGTCTAACGATCGTGGCAATACCTCACATGTGTGGTTTGACCACCGTTTTCATATGCGGGCGGCCGGGCGCAGTACTCACGTATGCATTCGCCTATGCACGCGAGATCGTCAGGACTAGGTGCTTTAAAAAACATTTTTTTCCTTATTTATTATATTTATTTTTCACAGTTAAAAAAAAATGGTGTCACTTTTATTCCTATTACAAGGAATGTAAACATTCCTTGTAATAGAAAAAAGCATGACAGGTCCTCTTAAATATGAGATCTGGGGTCAAAAAGTCCTCAGATCTCATATTTACACTAAAATACAAAAAAGGTTTATAAAAATGTCTTTGCCAGCAAAATAACTGTGAGTAACAACAAGCAACAGAGCAGACCATTACTTTGCACTTTGCTGAATAAGAATACCGCATGGCATGATGTGATCCTCCTGCAAGAAGCATGAAATTATTTGTTTCTTTTACAAATTGCTTATTGTTCTAATAATAATTCCTGCACAGCACACAGAGAATGGTCTAGTAAAGGCTTAGGCCGGCCGGGGTGCATTTGGCAATTAATTATTATTTGTAAATTAATTATTTCATTTTTTTCCCAGAGACAGCAATTATGCCACTCACCTCACTGTCTAGCAGCTCCGCTCGGGCTGAGGAACGGAGCTGCCGACATCACTTCCTGGTTTCGTGAAGCCGAAAGCTGGAAGTGACCTGCCTATCTTTGAATGACAATGCTCCCGCCTGTAGAATCACAGTGATTTTACGGGCAGAAGCTAGTCGGCTTTCTACAGTGCGCCGCAAGGCGGGTTTTTAACCCGCAAATGAAGCGCCATGGATAAAATCTTGTGATTGCATCGACCTGGCGCTTCTTATAGTGCACTGCGACCCACGCCACAGTACACTATGTTAAAAAAAAATTTAACTTTTTTTTCTTTTTTTCTTTTTTTACACTGAGGGGGGGCGGCGCCCGGGCACCCCCTATGGACGGGCCGCCACTGCTTAAAAACGCCCTGTGCTTTTCTTTAAACCCCCGTGTAGCCATCTTACTCTAGGTAGAGGTGAATGGCCTAATTTAGTTCGGGGGGGGTAAATCTGCCCTTGCTAATTTGTAACATCTTATTTAGCTTTCCCATAACTCATTGTTATTGCTATTCCAGGCTACTGCCAGGAGGTGTCACTGGCACCTTTGGCAATAGACTGGAGAGCAACTGCAGTGGGTTATGTCCTAGATCAGGGGTGCCCAACCAGTGGCCCAGGGGCCACATGTGGCCCGCGGAGCCCTCTGATGTGGCTCGTGACCTCCTGCTCTGTGATGGAATAGAATACTGTTATTAATAGTAAGTTTATTACTAAAATCACAATGTATATATGTGCATATCTGTTCTGTAGTGGTTACTGGGCTGCTTTCAAACTGATCCGCAGGTGCAGAGCAGTGCACCTGGGGGTTACCTGCACTGATCCATAGGCCCCTTTCACACGGTCAAGTCTGACCCAATTGGACCATCCAATTCACCTCTAAGCCACCTCCAATCCGATCCGCAAAAGGAAAAAAAAAAGTATAGTATGCTCTATAAAGTAGAGTGGGCTGCCATACACCTGCTCCGCTCATTGTGGCCCGTGACTGGTTACCAAATCGCTTAGGTGGCCCTCGCTCTTCAAAAGGTTGGGCACCCCTGTCCTAGATGTTTGACTCCATGTTAGTCTATGTGTCCATGCACACATAGGCGTTTACCGAAGATTAGACACAGGGGTGATTAGAGGCAAAAGAAAAAAACACTTGTGTGTTCAAGAGAGGACAAAAGAGGACAGTTTTGGCAGAAAAAAACACCAAAATGCACCTAAATACTACTAGGCATGCTTTAACCACTTGACCACTGGGCACTTTAAACACCCTTAATAACCAGACCAATTTTCAGCTTTCGGTGCTCTCACATTTTGAATGACAATTACTCAGTCATGCAACACTGGACCTATATGAAATTTTTGTCCTTTTTTTCACACAAATGGAGCATTCTTTTGGTGGTATTTAATCACCGTTCGTTTTTTTATTTTTTGTGCTATAAAAGGAAAAATACAGAAAATTCTGTAAAAAAATGAATTTTTCTTTGTTTCTGTTATTAAATTTAGCAGATTAGTAATTTTTTTCTTCATAAATGTTGGCCAAAATTTATACTACTACATATCTTTGGTAAAAATAAGTAAAAATTGGTGGATATTATTTGGTCTTTGTGAAAGTTATAGAGTCCACAAGCTATGGTGCCAATATCTGAAAATTGATCACACCTGAAGTACTGACGGCCTATTTCAATTCTTGAGACCCTAACATGCCAGAAAAGTACAAATACCCCCCAAATTACCCATTTTTGGAAAGAAGACATTCCAAGGTATTTAGCAAGAGGCATGATGAGTTTTTTGAAGTTGTCATTTTTTCCCACAATTCTTTGCAAAATCAAGATTTTTTTAACTTTTTTTTTTCACAAAATTGTCATATTATCAGTTTATTTCTCACACACAGCATATGCATACCACAAATTACACACCAAAACACATTCTGCTATTACTCCAGAGTACGGCGATACCACATGTGTGAGACTTTTACACAGTGTGGCCACATACAGAGGCCCAACATGCAGGGAGCGCCATCAGGCGTTCTGGAGCACCCAGGACAATTCTGACATTTCTCTCCTACATGTAAAAATCATCATTTATTTGCTAGAAAATTACATAGAACCCCAAAACATTATATATGTTTTTTTAGCAAACACCCTGGAGAATACAATGGTGGTATCTCGCACGGTATTTGCACAGCAATTTTTGAATGCTTTTTTTTTGGGAAAAAAAATGTTTTGTGTTTAAAAAAAAACAGTAAAGTTAGCCCAATGTTTGCATAATGTGAAAGATGAAGTTACGCTGAGTAAATAGATACCTAACCTGTCACTCTTCAAAATTGCACACGCTCGTGGAATGGCGCCAAACGTCGCTACTTAAAAATCCCCAAAGGTGACGATTTAATTTTTTTTTACTGGTTATATGTTTTGAGTTACAGAGGAGGTCTAGGGCTAGAATTATTGCTCTCGCTCTAACGTTCGCAGCGATACCTCACATGTGTGGTTTGAACACCGTTTTCATATGTGGGCGGGACTTACGTATGCGTTCGCTTCTGCATGCGAGCACATGGGGACAGGGGCGCTTTAAAAAAAATAAAATGTTTATTGTTCATTTTACTTTATTTATTTTAGTTTGACATTTTTTGATCACTTTTATTCCTATTACAAGGAATGTAAACATCCCTTGTCATAGGAATATGGCATGACAGGTCCTCTTTACAGTGAGATGTGGGGTCAATAAGACCCCTCATCTCACCTCTAGGCTGGGAAGCCTGAAAAAAAAAAAAAGATTCTGCCTTTGATCGTATTGGTGAGTCGGTAGAAGCACCGGAGGGCGGCGGGAGGGGGGGGGGGGATGTCTATGGCTGGGTATTGCAGGGTATCACCGACTATGGCTGGGTATGGCTGGGTATCTCCGAGTATGGCTGGGTATCTCAGAGTATGGCGTTGCAGAGTATTGCGTTGCAGAGCATTACAGGGTATTGGCAGGTGTTGCAGAGCATTGCAGAGTGTTGCAGGGTATTGGCGGTTGTTGCAGAGCATTGCAGAGTGTTGCAGGGTATTGGCGGGTGTTGCAGAGCATTGCAGAGTGTTGCAGGGTATTGGCGGGTGTTGCAGAGCATTGCAGAGTATTGCAGAGTGTTGCAGGGTATTGTCGGGTGTTGCAGAGCATTGCAGGGTATTGGCGGGTGTTGCAGAGCATTGCAGAGTGTTGCAGGGTATTGGCGGGTGTTGCAGAGCATTGCAGAGTGTTTCAGGGTATTGCAGAGTGTTGCAGGGTATTGCAGAGTGTTGCAGAGCATTGCAGAGCATTGCAGAGTGTTGCAGGGTATTGGCGGGTGTTGCAGAGCATTGCAGAGTGTTGCAGGGTATTGGCGGGTGTTGCAGGGTATTGCAGAGTGTTGCAGGCTATTGCAGAGTGTTGCAGGGTATTGCAGAGTGTTGCAGGGTATTGGCGGGTGTTGCAGAGCATTGCAGAGTGTTGGAGGGTATTGGCGGGTGTTGCAGAGCATTGCAGAGTGTTGCAGGGTATTGCAGAGTGTTGCAGGGTATTGCAGAGTATTTGTGGGTATTGCAGAGTATTGCAGAGTATTGGCAGGGAATTGAGGGGTTAATTTTTGAGGGCAGATGCAGCCCACAGCGCTGCTGACACCGATCTCTTCCCCCTCCGCTGTACCGATCGGTACAGAGAGGAACCGGTGTCATAACATGACGCCAGTTTGTTTACAAGTGATCACTCCATCATTTGATGGAGCGATCACGTGGTAAACGGCCACGATAAGTGGCCGTTTACCGTGATGCGCTGGGTCCTGTGGACCCGGCGGTCACGGATGCTCTTGAGTGCACGCCCCAGGGGGCGCGCGAGAGCGGAATTCTGGGAGGACGTCATATGACGTCCTCCCTGAGTTAGAACAACCTCCCTGTAGCCGTCATTCGGCTATGGGCCGGTTGTTAAGTGGTTAAGAAGGAGTGGGCACCCTCCAGGCAAACCTGCCTGAACCACTTCAGCCCTGGAAGGATTTACCCCCTTCCTGACAGGCCATTTCATTGCGATACGCCACTGCGTCGTTTTAACTGACATTGGCGCCGTCGTGCGACGTTGTACCCAAACAAAATTATCCATTTTTCCCCACAAATAGAGCTTTCTTTTGGTGGTATTTGATCACCTCTGCGGTTTTTATTTTTTGTGCTATAAACAAAAAAAGACCGACAATTTTTAAAAAATAACAATATTTTTTATTTTCCTCCTCCACAGCGCAACCCTGTCCTGAGCATCAGCGGGCGCAGCATCCCTGGCGCCTCCCAGAGCGTGCACTCCTTCTCCAACCTCCTCTTTGCTCCCAGTTGAGACATCAATGGGAAAACAGGCTGACCAAGGGAATGAGCAGGGGATAGGTGCATCATACACACCTCCAGACAGGGAGGCACAGGAGGGGCTGCAGGCAGGACTAGGGGGTCTCCCACCTTCCTCTTTCTCTCTCCCACCCCCCTCTCTCTCTCTCCCCGCCCCCTCTCTCATCCCCTCCCTCACTCACCCTCCCTCCCACCCCACTTTCTCTCTTCCACCCCCCCTCTCTCCCACCCCCCCCTCGCCCACCTACTCTCTCTCATCCCCCTCTCTCTCTCACCCTCATTCACCTACCCCTCTCTGCCCCTCCCTCTCTCTTTCTCCCCCCTCTCTCTCTCTCTCCCCCACCCCCTCTCTCACCGCCCTCTCTCTCCTACCCCGACTCTCCCCCCCCACCCCCTCTCTCGCACCCTCACTCACATACCCCCCCCCTCTCTCTTTCTCACCCATTCCCTCTCTCTATTATCCCTCCTCTCTCTCCCACCCCTCTCCTTCTAACCCTCTCTTTCTCTCTCTCTCACCCTCCCGAAATTTCTCCCCAAATTCAAGACATGGCTGGGTGTAGCAAAATGTCTGCTGCCGCCCTCTAACTGAAGGTGTTCTGTCAGATTAGCAAACCTGCTAGCTAGGGATGAGCTTCGTGTTCGAGTCGAACGTACGTTCGACTCGAACATTGGCTGTTCGGGCGTTCGGCGAATTCCGAACGTTTGGGCCGTTCGCATCAAAATTCGAGTGACGCGCGCGCGGACCACAATGCACTGCGGTGGCGCAGTGCATTGCTGCCCCATGATTGGCCAAGCATGCACTGTGACCCCGCATGCTTGGCCAATCGCAGCGCCGGCAGCGAGGAGAGCCATGATTGGCCACAGGCATCCTGCCTGTGGCCAATCATAGCTCAGGCTGTGTAGTGCACGCCCCACACTATATAAGGCCGCCTTTGAGGCGGCCTCGTGTAGTGTGTTACTTAGCATCTGAAGCAGTGGGTGTTCTGTGTACCTTCAACACAGTACACACCAATCGTTTTTGGCTGATTTCCTATCTTGCTGTTGTGTAGTGGTTGTTGTCTGTGCCCTGACTGCAGTATACACCACTATATTCACCTCACCTATATAGCTAGTGATCTAGCTTTAACCACTTAACAACTGCCCATTGCCGATTAACGGCTTCAGGGCGGTTGTTTAACTCTGAGAGGCCGTTAATTAACGGCCTCCCAGAATTCTGCTCTCGCGTGCCCCGAGGTGTGCGCACTCGAGAGCATCCGTGACCGCCGGGTCGCATCACGGATCACGGTAAACGGCCGCTCATAGCGGCCGTTTACCACGTGATTGCTCCGTCAAATGACGGAGTGATCACTTGGAAACAAACCGGCGTCATGTTATGATGCCTGTTCCTCCCTCCCCTCTCTGTACCGATCGGTACAGCGGAGGGGAAAGAGATCGGTGTCAGCAGCGATGTGGGCTGCATCTGCAGTGCCCACATCGCTGCTCACCGAATTTAACCCCTCAATTCCCTGCCAATACTCTGCAATACCAGTGCATACTCTGCAGTACCCTGCCATTACTCTGCAGTACCCCGCCATTACTCTGCAGTGCAGTACCCCGCCATTACTCTGCAGTGCAGTACCCTGCCATTACTCTGCAGTGCAGTACCCTGCCATTACTCTGCAGTACCCCCCATTACTCTGCAGTAACCCCCATTACTCTGCAGTTCCCCCCAATACTCTGCAGTACCCGCCATTACTCTGCAGTACCCGCCATTACTCTGCAGTACCCCCAATACTCTGCAGTACCCTGCCATTACTCTGTAGTACCCCCCCAATACTCTGCAGTACCCTGCTATTACTCTGTAGTACCCCGCCAATACCCCGCCAATACTCTGTAATACCCTGCCATAAATTGCCATACCCAGCCATACTCAGAGATACCCAGCCATACTCGGTGATACCCTGAAATACCCAGCCATAGACGCCCCTCACCGCCCTCCGGTGCTTCTACCAACTCGCCAGTACGATCAAAGCCAGAATCTTTTTTTTATTTTTTATTTCAGGCTTCCCAGCCTAGAGGTGAGATGTGGGGTCATATTGACCCCCCAGATTTCACTGTAAAGAGGACCTGTCACCCCATATTCCTATTACAAGGGATGTTTACATTTCTTGTAATAGGAATAAAAGTGATCAAAAATATATTTTTGGGGAAAAAAATGTCAAACTAAAATAAATAAAGTAAAATGAACAATAAAAAAATAAAATAAAAATTAAAGCGCCCATGTCCCCATGTGCTCGCATGTGCCACACATGTGAGGTATCGCCGAGAATGTTAGAGCGAGAGCAATAATTCTAGTCCTAGACCTCCTCTGCAACTCAAAACATGTAACCAGTAAAAAAAAAATTAAAGCGTCGCCTATGGGGATTTTTTAAGTAGCGACGTTTGGCGCCATTCCACGGGCATGTGCAATTTTGAAGAGTGACATGTTTGATATCTATTTACTCAGCATAACTTCATCTTTCACTTTATGCAAACATTGGGCTAACAAGTGGTTAATAATAGAGCTTGCAGTCAGTAGTGTTAGGAGATAGTGCGTGCTGTCTGCGTGCTCTGTACCCAGTACATACCGCTATAATATAGGGCAGGCCCCTACTTTCAAACATCCAACTTACAAACATCTCCTACTTGCAAACGCAAGGAGACAGCAGCAAGTGAGATGAAAAAAGATGGACGACAAAACAAATTATACAGGGGTGATAACCCTTCCCTATGTTTTCCAAAAAGCTTAAAGATAGTTTTTTTGACTGGAGCTACACTTTAAAAATGTACCGGTTGAAAATGACAAACAGATTCAACTTAACACAACAAACCTACACAGTCCCTGTCTTGTTTGCACCGCCTGTATACTGCTGTTCTGAGTATATAGGGCCTGGGGGCCACACGCATTTCCTTTTTTTAATATGGGTACGGGGTTCCCCTTAATATGCGTACAAGACCCAAATAGGCTGGTAATGGGCAGGGAGGGCTACCCATGCCATGTTTCTCAATGATTTTCAACCATATTGCAGGAACCAGATATAACATTAAAACCGCAAGCAGTTTTAAATGGTGTTATTTCCGTTTAATGTCATTTTGTGCAGGGACTGTTCTAAACACGGGAAACACGTGGCACTTCACAGGCATACTACAGACACCCCCCAGGCACCATATTTAAAGGAATATTTCACTTTTTTTTTTTCACTTTAATCGTCATTAAAATCAGTGCTCCCGCCAAAACGGCAGTTTTTAAAACTTTTTTTTGCAGTGACCCATGTCCCCTGAGGCAGGAGGCAGGTCCCCAAACCCTTTTTAGGACACTATCTTGCATATTAGCCGTTAAAATTAGCACTTTCCAATTCGAACGTTCGAGTCCCATAGACTTCAATGGGGTTCTAACGTTCGTACCGAACGCGGGGGTCGTTCGCAAGTTCTGGTGCGAACCGAACCGGGGGGTGTTCGGCTCATCCCTACTGCTAGCAGTGAAACGTAAGTGCAGTAAGTATTTTTGGTAAGTCAGCAGACAGAACTTCACTTCTGTTCACTGATCTGATGGGTCTGACAGAACACCTGTGATGTGGCATCAGCTGTTGCAGAAAACCACACGCACTGCACATGCATAGGGTGTCATCTGCGCATGGGCAGTGTGTCATCGCTGACGTCAGGACACTGCATGTCAAATTTGACGGCCATCTTGCCACACACCGCACTCGGCTGTACTGAGCCTGCAGTCAGAAGGCGGCAGCGGACATCTTTTTACACCAACCCAAGTCTTGCATTTCACACTTATTTTAAACCCAGCATACATAGTGCTAAACAGTATTTAGAAGTATGTGACGTTGTTTTGATGTTGAATTTTAAAAGCAGCAGAAATCATGCAGATCTGACAGGTTTGCTAATCTGACAGAACACCGCTGCTTTTAAAATTCAACATGAAAAGAGAGTGTTGGATTTGAAATTACAGTATTTCATTATATAAGCTCAGTTTAGTGCTAAAAGATAGGTGTAAAAAGATGTCTGCTGCTGCCTTTTGACTGCAGGCTTAATACGGCCAAGTGCGGGGTGTACCAAGATGTCCGTAGGTTGATGAATTTGACATGCAGTGTCCTGACGTGAGCGATGACACACTGCGCATGCGCATGTAGCACCCTGAAGTTTAGGCAGGGTTACTAATACATTTTGTTGCCAGGCGATAGTTGCCTTGGCCAATTGTTAGGAGATCAATTTCCCCCTAATTCTGCATTTGATGAACTTCTCTCTTCTGTCACTAGCTGGCCGGGTAGCTGGTGACATTGGGTAAGACAAAGGCATTGCAAGGACAGATTATGAATGAATGGGGTGTCTCAGCCAATGGGCAAGAATTTTCTTGGGTCCCTTGGCCTGCTGGGAGAGCATATTTATTTGGGTGGAGTCAGGTGATCGGGGTTCTGTGTCACCTGGACGACTGTCTGGGTGGACGTGTGTTATGTTGCCCCGGGGCTGCTAGGCTGTAAGCCCTAGGCCTATCCCAGGGACATCTGGCTGCTAGGCTGTCTCAGGGCCTATCCAGAAGCAGGAGAGCAGGGTAGGGTTGGGACTGCTGGCTTGTAGTCCAACCGGAAGTGACGGTTCCACCAGCCAGGGAACCAGTCGTAGCCGGAGTTAGAGGGAAAACTGTTGCCACTACAGGATCATCCATCTTTTTACTGGAGACCACTGTGAGTAAGCTAAAGTCAGTACCAGAGCAGACTTCTCACCAGCTGGAGACGGTGAAGAAGTGGCAAAACTTCAGCAAGTGCCAATTCAGGGACCCAGCGGGACAGCAAAAGTGACGCTTGTGGAGCATCAGTGAGTGCCAAGCCAGGGACCTAAGATGTCAGCAGGGGTAACGCTCATGGGCGTCCGCAACAGGGGGCAAGGGGGTTCAAGTGCCCCCCCCTGGAATCCCCAAGGTGTTGCCGCCACCATGCTGCATTTTTTTTTCTGAGTCCGCTGGCAGCTGCATCCTCCGCTCTCTCCTCTGAATCACAGCGCTGGATGGCTCTGTGTTCGGCGGCCGCTCTGTAACACAGTCCCGCCCCCCCCCCCAGACCTGCTCGTGTGATAGTAGATAGAATCACGTTCTGCCTATCACATGAGCTGGTCTGGGGGGGGGGGGGCTGGACTGTGTTACAGAACGGCCACCGAACACAGAGCCATCCAGCGCTGTGATTCAGAGGAGTAGATGCCCGTCCGTGCCACAGTGCCTGGATAGGAGGATCGAGGGGAGGGGGGGACTGCAGTGCTCTCCTCCACCAACGCACTCTCCTGCCCCCCCAGTGCTCTCCTCCACCACCGCACTCTCCTGCCCCCCCCCCAGTGCTCTCCTCCACCACCGCACTCTCCTGCCCCCCCAGTGCTCCCTCCACCACCACACTCTCCTGCCCCCCCCCCCCAGTGCTCTCCTCCACCACCACACTCTCCTGCCCCCCGTGCTCTCCTCCACCACCACACTCTCCTGCCCCCCCCCCAGTGCTCTCTTCCACCACCGCACTCTCCTGCCCCCCCGTGCTCTCCTCCACCACCACACTCTCCTGCCCCCCCCAGTGCTCCCTCCACCACCACACTCTCCTGCCCCCCTCCCCCAGTGCTCTCCTCTACCACCACACTCTCCTGCCCCCCCCAGTGCTCTCCTCCACCACCACACTCTCCTGCCCCCCCCCAGTGCTCTCCTCCACCACCACACTCTCCTGCCCCCCCCAGTGCTCTCCTCCACCACCACACTCTCCTGCCCCCCCCAGTGCTCTCCTCCACCACCACACTCTCCTGCCCCCCCCCGTGCTCTCCTCCACCACCACACTCTCCTGCCCCCCCCCCAGTGCTCTCCTCTACCACCACACTCTCCTGTCCCCCCCCCCCCCTGTGCTCTCCTCCACCACCACACTCTCCTGCCCCCCCCAGTGCTCTCCTCCACCACCACACTCTCCTGCCCCCCCACTGCTCTCCTCCACCACCACACTCTCCTGCCCCCCCCATGCTCTCCTCCACCACCACACTCTTCTGCCCCCCCCAGTGCTCTCCTCCACCACCACACTCTCCTGCCCCCCCAGTGCTCCCTCCACCACCACACTCTCCTGCCCCCCCCAGTGCTCTCCTCCACCACTGCACTCTCCTGCCCCCCCAGTGCTCTCCTCCACCACCGCACTCTCCTGCCCCCCCCAGTGCTCTCCTCCACCACCGCACTCTCCTGCCCCCCCAGTGCTCCCTCCACCACCACACTCTCCTGCCCCCCCCCCAGTGCTCTCCTCCACTACCGCACTCTCTTGCCCCCCCCCAGTGCTCCCTCCACCACCACACTCTCCTGCCCCTCCCCAGTGCTCTCCTCCACCACCGCACTCTCCTGCCCCCCCAGTGCTCCCTCCACCACCACACTCTCCTGCCCCCCCAGTGCTCTCCTCCACCACCACACTCTCCTGCCCCCCCCCCAGTGCTCCCTCCACCACCACACTCTCCTGCCCCCCTCCCCCAGTGCTCTCCTCCACCACCACACTCTCCTGCCCCCCCAGTGTTCTCCTCCACCACTACATTCTCCTGCCCCCCACCCCAGTGCTCCCTCCACCACCAAACTCTCCTGCCCCCCCCAGTGCTCTCCTCCACCACCACACTCTCCTGCCAGTGCTCTCCTCCACCACCACACTCTCCTGCCCCCCCCCCCAGTGCTCCCTCCACCACCACACTCTCCTGCCCCCCCCCCAAGTGCTCTCCTCCACCACCACACTCTCCTGCCCCCCCCCAGTGCTCTCCTCCACCACCACACTCTCCTGCCCCCCCCCCAGTGCTCTCCTCCACCACCGCACTCTCCTGCCCCCTCCCCCAGTGCTCCCTCCACCACCACACTCTCCTTCCCCCCTTCCCCCTGTGCTCTCCTCCACCACCACACTCTCCTGCCCCCCCACTGCTCTCCTCCACCACCACACTCTCCTGCCCCCCCCCCCAGTGCTCCCTCCACCACCACACTCTCCTGCCCCCCTCCCTCAGTGCTCTCCTCCACCACCACACTCTCCTGCCCCCCCCCAGTGCTCTCCTCCACCACCACACTCTCCTGCCCCCCCCCAGTGCTCTCCTCCACCACCACACTCTCCTGCCCCCCCCCGTGCTCTCCTCCACCACCACACTCTCCTGCCCCCCCCAGTGCTCTCCTCCACCACCACACTCTCCTGCCCCCCCCAGTGCTCCCTCCACCACCACACTCTCCTGCCCCCCTCCCCCAGTGCTCTCCTCCACCACCACACTCTCCTGACCCCCTCCCCCAGTGCTCTCCTCCACCACCACACTCTCCTGCCTCCCCACAGTGCTCTCCTCCACCACCACACTCTCCTGCCCCCCCGTGCTCTCCTCCACCACCACACTCTCCTGCCCCCCCCCCCCCCGTGCTCCCTCCATCACCACACTCTCCTGCCCCCCCAGTGCTCTCCTCCACCACCACACTCTCCTGCCCCCCTCCCCCAGTGCTCTCCTCCACCACCACACTCTCCTGCCCCCCTCCCCTAGTGCTCTCCTCCACCACCACACTCTCCTGCCCCTCCCCAGTGCTCCCTCCACCACCACACTCTCCTGCCCCCCCCCCAGTGCTCTCCTCCACCACCACACTCTCCTGCCCCCCCGTGCTCTCCTCCACCACCACACTCTACTGCCCCCCAGTGCTCTCCTCCACCACCACACTCTCCTGCCCCCCCCCCCACTGCTCTCCTCCCCCACCACACTCTCCTGCCCCCCCCCCCCCAGTGCTCTCCTCCACCAACGCACTCTCCTGCCCCCTCAGTGCTCTCCTCCACCACCATACTCTCCTGCCCCCCCCCCCCAGTGCTCTCCTCCACCACCACACTCTCCTGCCCCCCCCCCAGTGCTCTCCTCAACCACCACACTCTCCTGCCCCCCCCCCAGTGCTCTCCTCCACCACCACACTCTCCTGCCCCCCCGTGCTCTCCTCCACCACTGTACTCTCCTCCACCACCACACTCTCCTGCCCCTCCAGTGCTCTCTTCCACCACCACACTCTCTTGCCCCCCCCCCCCGTGCTCTCTTCCACCACCGCACTCTCCTGCCCCCCCCCCATGCTCTCCTCCACCACCGCACTCTCCTGCCCCCCCAGTGCTCTCCTCCACCACTGCACTCTCCTGCCCCCCCTGTGCTCTCCTCCACCACCATGCTCTCCTCCACCACCGCACTCTCCTGCCCCCCCAGTGCTCTCCTCCACCACCACACTCTCCTGCCCCCCTCCAGTGCTCTCCTCCACCACCACACTCTCCTGCCCCCCCCCCCCACAGTGCTCTCCTCCACCACCACACTCTCCTGCCCCCCTCCCAGTTTTCTCCTCCCCTGTTGTTGCTGCTCTCCAGCTCTCCCCATCCTCTCTAGCCACCATCCCAGTGCTCTCCCCCCCCCCCAGTGCTCCCCCCCCTGTTCCTCCCCGGTGTTCTCCCTCCCAGTTCTCTCACCCCCTGTTCGCCCCAGTGCTCTCCACTCCGTCCAGTGCTCCCCCCTGTTCTCCCCCCCACAGTGCTCTCCACTCCCCCCAGTCCTCTCCCCTCTGTGTTCTCCCCCCGTTCTCCTCCCCAGTGCTCTCCCCCCAGTGCTCTCCCCCTGTTCTTTCCCCCCAGTGCTCTCCACTCCCTCCAGTGCTCTCCCCCCCCCAGTGCTCTCCCCGTTCTTTCTCCCCCCAGTGCTCTCCTCCCCCCCCCCCCCAGTGCTCTCTCTCCCCCTGTTCTCCCCCCCAGTGCTCTCCCCTCAGTGCTCTCCACTCCCCCCAGTGTTCTCCCCCCTGTTCTTTCTCCCCCCCCAGTGCTCTTCAGCTCTCCCCATCACTCTCCAGCCCCCACCCCGTGCTCTCCAGCCCCCCATTCTCCCCACCCCTGCTCTTTCTGCCCCTCTGGTGCTCTCCAGCCCCCCCCCCCCAGTGCTCTCTACCCTCCGTGCTCTCCACCCCTGTTCTTTTTGGCTCCCCCCCAGCACTCTCCACTCTCCACCCCTGTACTCTCCACTCCCCCTGCATTTTGCCCCCACCCATGTGCTCTCCACCCCCCATAGTGCTCTCCAGTCCCCCATGCTTTCCACCCCTGTTCTTTCTGGCCCCCACTGGTGCTCTCAAGCTCCCCCCCTTTGCTCTCCACTCCCCCCTGCTCTTTGTACCCCCCCCAGTACTCTCCATCCCCTGTGCTCTCCACCCATGTTTTTCTGCCCCCCACTGTGCTCTTCACAACCCCACACTCTTAGCCCCCCCAGTGCTCTCCAACACCCCACACTCTTAGCCCCCCCAGTGCTCTCAGCCTACCGTGCTCTATACCCGTTCTTGTTGCCCCCCCCCCCGTGCTCTCGAGTTCCCCCCCAGCGCTCTACGCTCTCCACCCATGTGTTCTCCAACCCTGCCAGTACTCTTTGCTCCCCCTTCTCTCCAACTCCCACTCAGTGCTCTCCACTTCCCCAGGACCAGAGGGCAGGCTGACTGGGGCCGGAAAAAATGAGGACGGCTGAAGGTGCAGGTGGCCAGGGACCACTCCATCTCACAGCAGACAGATCCTCTGGAAGGAGCACCGTCCCCATCCAAAACGAGAACATACACTGCCTGCTGCTGGCCGTCATGGATATTCTGCTGGCATGCAAGGTACTGTACCGAGCATCAACAACACACCTTCCCAAAGACAGGGACTGCAGACTGGGACATGGGGCACAGGAGGGGCTGCAATGATGGGCACAGTAAAGCTGCATTTGATGGACACAGTGAGGCTGCATTTGATGGGCACAGTGAGGCTGCATTTGATGGGCACAGTGAGGCTGCATTTGGTGGGCACAGTGAGGCTGCATTGGTGGGCACAGTGAGGCTGAATTTGATGGACACTGGTGAGGCTGCATTGAGCTCTTCCATCAAGTCTGCAGTCTCTGACCATCTCCTGTAGCATGTCTGCAGTCTCTGAGGGAGTCTGGAGAGGAGTCAAGAGTGGGAGCACCGCCGGGATGGGGTTCATGGGAGAAGTCAGACTTGTGTGGACTGTGGACAGGAGACTATAGGATAAACCCTCCAAGCTGGAGCCGACTGACTGAGCCCTGCACAGTGCACCTGAGAGGAGGCCAGTGAAAGCACCGTCAGGCCAGTCGGGGGTCACTGATGTAAGGGGGAATGAATATGATAATGCAAGGGGCACTGATATAAAGGGTTTCCTCCTTATATTAGTAACCCACCCCCTTTACCTTAGAGTATTCTTTCTGCAGAAGGTGCCCCCCCCACATTCTGAGTGTCTGGGGTCCGCCTTGATGATTAATCACTTACCACTATTAACTGGAATTTGAATATATATATATATATATATATATATATATAAAGCCCTATGTGATTTCATATCTATATCTAATACTCTCTTCATCAAATGTGCTTTAAAATGTATGGTTTTCCCTTTCATGAACAAGAAAATAATGACGTTATGCTGTTGGGCTGGTATAATAATGCTGTGAGGCTGGTATGAAATGTTTTCCAGGGCTGGTTTTTGAAAGCATGGGCGTTCGCAAGGTTACTCAGGTGGCTGCGTACCATGCCCATATAGCCTAGAGAATGTACATCTTTTTACATTGCAATACATCTGTTGTTGCCATATTTTTATCTTGATGAAAACAGCCTATACAGTGACAGTATGAGATCAAAATATGGCCACAACAGATGTATTGCAATGTAAAAAGATGTACATTCTCTAGGCTATATGGGCATGGAACACAGCCGCCAGAGTAACTTCCAATACAAAGTGAAGATGAATTATCTGTTATATAACACATATGTATTACCAGTGGAAAGATTTTCATGAGATTGTTGAAAAGGGACGGAGCATGAGTGGCCTTAAAATGATGCCCCCCCTTGGAAAAAGTTTTGCGGACGCCCATGGTAACGCTTAAAAAATATCTGTGAGTGCCAAGCCAGGGACCCAGCAAGGAAGCGGGGTGGTGCTTGAGGAAGATACTGAGTGCTAAAGTGGAAGAGCTCAAGGAGATCCAGAGGCTAGTGGATCTGAATTCTAGTGAAAGAGAGACTGGGAGCTCGTTGAGTGAAGACCCACAGTAAGTGAGTGTGGGGTAAGGAGAAATGTTCGTATTGCAAATAGTTGAATACAATTGCTTTTAATAATAGCTACAATGGTGTGGTGTTTGGCTGGAAGGCAATGTACAGCTACCTCAATCTCTTCCTCCCCCTCTCCCTTTCCTTTTCCCCCTTCTCTTCATTTCCCTTTTCCCCTTCTTTTTCCTTTCTCTCCTTCCCCTTGCTCTTCTTTTTTTCTTTCTTTTTTTCCTCTCCTTTTTTCTTTTTCCCTTTTTTTAAATGTATTGTTATATTAGAAAAGACTAGCCTACTTACTCTATGCCTTTGCATGGAGATGCCACTGTTACCCTGTTTTAATGCTTGTACTCTGAGACTTTTGTTCTGGACCCTTGGTCCCCTGTTAAAAAAAAATAATACATATAGACATATGCTTATAATACAGTATGTGCATAAAATACAGTATTTATATTGCAGGTTCTGCAAAGTAATGTCAATAACGACCTCTTTCCTCTGCAAAGTCAACCTTGTGACAGTAATGGAAGCCGACCATATGCATCTGGAAAGGCTGCCATGGCTGACCTCCTTCTGAAAATGCTAGTTTTCTGACTGTTTCTAGCATTGAAATTTGAGTTACTTACCTGAAACAAGCATGCAGTCAACATGAGATCAACATCCTCATAGTGTGCCCAGATTCAGTCGTTCATGTGAGTCAAGTGAGAAGCAATAATGGGTTCTTGTGCTAATGATAATGGGTATAATCATGCATCATGCGGTTACTGCCCTGTTAGTGTACCCAACATAAGAGAGAAGGAGCAGTGGACATGCACACATTGGGGGTAAAGGTAAAGGCTAGAGGCCTGGAAAAGTTGGGACAATTTGGGACAATGGGGAATGGTTATGTAAAGTTAACAAATATATTTTTGATACATTATGCCATATTTTTGGACTTTTTAACTCCATGTTTTTGGTCTGTAACTCTGCTAAAGTGCCATTTGTTTTGTACATCATTAAAATGTGCAGTAAAAGGCATCAAATCAATAGATATCTCAGTGTTCAATAAAAGCAGTCAGCATATGAAGTAACTTAGCCTGGGTAACAATCTTGCAGCAGCCAGGACTGTGAGTCATGAGAGTCAACAGCACAAGAACAAAGAAACCTAGCAGCCAGTTCAAGTCTAGAGTGAGTGGTAGTTTAGTGACAGGTCTGTCAGAGATGGAGGCTGAGAAGGTTTCCTGGGCACATCATGCATCTAAGGCCGCGTACACACGAGTGGACTGTTCGCCCAACTTTGTCCGCTGAACAGTGTTTCAGCGGACAGTCCGCTCGTGTGTGGGCTTCAGCGGACAGTTTCAGCGGACAGTTTCAGCGGACAGTCTGACGAACAAAGTTTTTCGGAATTTCCGTAAGACTGTCCGCTGAAACTTGGTTTGAGCGGACAGTCCGCTCGTGTGTAGGCTTGTTCGATAAACTAAGTCTCGCGCATGCTCAGAAAGAATTTACACGGCGAAGGTTGCATTGCAGTGTATTGGACTTCGAATTTCTCGTCCCGTCGTACGTGCCATTCACGTCATCGCGCAAGTTTTCAGCGGACTGTTCGTTCGTCGTGTGTGGTCAAGTCTGTTCATGCTAATTTTGAACGGACTGTTTGTCAAACTGTTTGACGAACCTAGTTGGGCGGACAGTCCGCCCGTGTGTACGCGGCCTAAGCCCCAGGTTTTATGGGACTTAGGTGTTGGACAGGTTGCCCTAGGGGCCAAACCTGGAACCACTGAGAAGCTGAGGCCTCATGAACAAAGTGTAAGTTGTGACTCTTGACCATGCGTACAACCGAATTAAAGTGAGCCTTAAGTGTTTATGGAGACACTCAACTTGCTTTCTCTGCAAAGCTGACTAGTGGGCCCAAGTTCCAGGAAATGGCTTTACAAACTGGACGCCAGAGAGCCCTTCTTACAATTTATGTGATCTTTGCAAATCTATGATCACCTTATCATTATAAATCCTATTGTGTGTAGATTGAAGGCTTATTGCAACACCCTATTTTCCGTAGTGCCGTGTGCAGTCATTCCATATTTCGAGTGGGCACCAACCTACTATGAGTGCATATATTTTTATATAATTGGGCAATTTTTTATTAAATGTTTTAAATGTTTTTGCACAATGATGTTGTTATAAGTTTGTGTTTCCTACGTACCATATGGCATCAATACCAGTGGGTGGCCGATTGTATGTCCCTCTGAGGGTGTCTTTGTTTGGAGGAGGAAAACAGGATTTTGAGCGTTGGTAGATCCACTTATTATATACATTAGGGATTAAGTAAATCTCGAGTAGGAACACAAATTGGTGTTGAAGGTGGTGAAGTTTTTTTTACAGAGATTTGGTGTGATGGACTGATTTGAAGTGTGCCAACTCACATCGGGGAAGATCATTTTTGGGATCACGGGCTATAGAGAAACTGAAGCACAGCATTTTTTGCACACGCGATATATGTGCTTTAATGAGTTTGTATAACAGTTTGATTATAAATATTGTAATATATTGTACACTCTGTGGGGATTACCATACCGATTTACATTTTCACATTACTACCTGTACTAGTATTTTTTTTTTTTTTAAGTTTAGTGCTGTGTATTACACTTTGCACAATTTTAATTTACCTTTGTAAATGAAATGAATGTGCAATCTGCAAAGGTAAATTTGTTAATTTACCTTTGCACATTGGGTAAAAAGAAAGACCTTAGGTCTAGTTAAGATTTTTGTTAAAGCGGAGGGCCACCCTAAAATGAAAAATAACATTAACATTCTCAAAAAAAATATAAAAAAAACGTTTTTTACTTAGCAGAAACTCTTGTTGCTAGGCAGTCTTTCTAATCTATTATGCGGCGCTTCCTCCTCTTTGGTGAGCTGCCTCGTTGCCTTCTGGGACTTGTGTGTGGCGCAGAAAACAACAGGGCCATTCAAAAAGTGCTGAGGGACTCGCGCATGCGCAGTAAGAAACGGGCAGTAAAGCCACAAGGCTCCACTGTCTAGTTCCCTTTGTTAAGATGGCGGAGCTGACACCAGATCCGATGGACAGATCGGCCTCGGGGGGACCAACATTGCTGGCTCGCTGACTTTTCTTTAAAAAAATTGCGGCTGGAACACTGCTTTAAGTGCAGCTCCTTTTTCCCTTAGTAGTTAGTTACATATACTGTATGTACAGTGGAAGATGTGATGAGCTGCTACTGCACATATTGGCACTTCTGCACTAAATTGTTGGGCATTTCAGTCACAAGGGTATAGCATTGAAGTAGGCCCATTGCATACCTCCCAACATTTTGAGATGGGAATGAGGGACACCTACTAGCAAACATACGTAGGCATAGAACATGCCCCCTACCACACCCTCTTAAAGGAGAATTAACAAAAAAAAAGTTAATTAAATCCACAAGGGCTTTTTTCTTACCACTACTATTCCTTTATATTGACTCTTACATTTACAAATGCAGCAATTTAAAATTTGAATGAAAGGTTTAGTACTGGGACACTTTTGAAAGATAAAAAGTGCATTTTATATACAACGATATAGACCGGACCAAAATGAGGGACAAATGAGGAGGACAGAGGGACATTACTCCAAATCAGGGGCAGTCCCTTGAAATCAGGGACAGTTGGGAGCTATGCCATTGGTGCTGGTGTTTTGGATATACTGTAATTAATAGTGATCAATCCTTTCATTGAAGTATAAAAAGATTTCCAATTTCACTTTCCTTGCTGAAGAATTCTACCAGCTTGAAAGAATGCAACAAGAAATCGTTTGTATCGCCTCTCAGATTCGACCCTTCTAGCGTTTTGAATTGTAAGTCTTCACAACACTCTTTTCTCTCTAATGTCCATACCTGGTGCAAGCAGGAGCCTGTAACATTTCCATACAGCTCTTTCCTCACCTATTACGTCATCTCATCCCCTCCAGGCCACAATATAAAAGCTTGGTCTAGCCAACTGTTTGTTTTTATGGAAAGCATGACTTTAACATGGCTATATAGAAACTTCAAAGAACTAACTAATAAAATGAAAGAGAATTTAGGACAGCCACACAGATAAGATGTATTGGTATGCGTACACAGTTGTAATCCTTCTAGCTATACAGCTTATTTTGGATTAATCCTTGGGTGTTGTAGAGAATGGCTTGAATGGCATACAAGGCTCTCTCACCTTGATACAAGGGTCAGGCTGATAAGGACATAATCTCACTTTGCTGCAATTGTGATGAGGCAGCAAACCTCTGAGTGTGACAGTCAACAAGATAAAGAGCTTGCAGTCTTTTTATTTTGTCAGTTATTATTATTATACAGGATTTATAACATTATATATAGCAGCGCTTTACAACATTAATTAATAGATGTCAGTTTACATCTGCCACTCCTCAGATCCTGGTGCCATTATATAGGAGCTGATGACCAGATCAACATGCCTGTTTAATGCACTATACAATCACTACTGGTGCCAGTCTTATCTCATGGATATTGACCAAAAGAATCTAACTCAGTAGATTGAAGCTTTCCCCTTCTAAAGTCTACAGACTTGTTACCAATAAGCAGGCCATATACCTCATAGAAAAAGGTGACCAGATTTTTAAAATGAAATCCGAGGACATATTTTTTTATTACTAGCAATGGCAGCAATCAGTGACTCTCTGCCCATCGCCGTTCGCTGCCTGCCTCACAGCCTGTCAAGTCTTACTGTTCGGGCCCCTGGGTACTACTGGGTGGAGAGCGGAGGAAGATCACTCTGCCAGGGAAGGAAAGGAAATAAGCAGGCAGGCGGCTGGCTGGGACTTGAGCCAAGGCAGAAGAACATGTGAGCGGAGCTGGGTGGGCATACACCTGAAACAAAAGAAATACCGACCACCACATCATCATCAGAAAGGGGCACGGATAATGGGAAAAAATACACCCCCCTAAGCTAGTAGGAGCGACGGAGCGGGGGTGTGTAATTCTGATTTTTTAATTCTGAACAGACTGTCTTTGAAATTGCCCCAACCCCTGTTCAAATACAATTTGGGGACAAAACCGGGGACAGACTTGGTCCAGGGACAGTGTGCTCAATCCGTGGACTGTCCCCAGAAACCGGGGATGTCTGGTCACCCTATCATAAAATGATTAAACATACAGGAACAAATCCAACCACTGGTGGAGGGATTGTTAGCAAATTCAGGCATAATCTAATAACAAGGTTCTCTCTGGTATGTTCTACTGGATGTGTGAAAATGTTTGCACTGGTGCTCACTGGTTTATGGCATAGTACACCACAAGGGCTTTTTCCTTTCTTTGGTTTGTGGGCTGTGTGTGGGGAGGTGAAGTGTGGTGCAACAGCAGTAAACACTCAGGCTGGGTTCACACTAGTGCAAATTGGATGTGGGATTCCCCTCATCTAATTTGCATGACAGGAGATTGTGACCATCTCTTAATGGAGCTGGCTCACACATTACCGGAGTGACTGTGGAGTGAATTGCACAGGAGTCCACAGGAGGCTCAGTTTCATGTCCGAATTCAGGTAAAAATACAGGCCTGATTTGTCCCTGAAACGGAGAACAGGGACTCATTGGACCCCTGCTGTCAGCCGCATCCATCTGCAGTGTGATCCCAGCCTTAGAGTCTAGTTTGCAGAAAACAAAATTGTATTAAAATTGAAGTTCAGCAATGCACAACAAATGCGATGGGAAGACAACCCACACAACATCTGCACTCACAGGATGTCCAGTAATGAGTAGTAACAGTACATCTCAGGTGTGCAGACAGCGTCTGTCTCAAGGGGCAGAATGTGGCCTGGCTGATCTGGAACCAAGTGGGGAGGCTTCCAGGATGCACGGCGTGTCCCTGCACTTTCCCTCATCTGGAACCTCTCCCTGATGCTAAGCACTGTCACATGGGATGCACGCCAAACCCAGGAGCAAGGTTCTTAAATATATTTTGCCTGACCCAAGATGGGCACCAAAGTCACATCCAATCAGATGCTGCCTTTCTGTGACTGAGGAAACCATAGAGGAACTAGGTTCCACTGGACTTCCTCCTTCACCTGAATTGCTGCTTTGGATGAGCATCACCTACAAATAAACTGCACCTTACTACAAGCTTATGTTTGGGTTGAGAAAAGATAAACATGGGGATCATAGGGGAACGAGGCTCCTCTTGACTTCCTCTTCCACCTGCATTGCCGCTATGAATGAGTACCAACTGGAGTGGAGAAAATAGACTGCACCTGCCTACATTGCATTTCAATAAGTGATTAGCAATATCTGCTTTTGTAAATTTGCACCATGCGTAGATCATGATGTGGTGATGTCATGAATGTAGCTATATGAAGATGAGGCATGGCATGCCAGGCTTGGCACTATTTGTGAGTCAGGTACAGAGCAATGAGGAGCTGTATGGGGGCTTTAGATTCATAGATGCTTGTGCAGGTTACCTTGGCAAAACATTGGGCATCATTTTCAAGCCATTTCCTCTTGTGCAAAGCTTGAGGGGTCATGGCTCAGGATCTGGTGGCAGCATATCTGGGGTAGGAGGACCCCACTCAGGAAAGAAAGACAGTGCTAAAGTGGAACTTCGCTCTCCCAATCAACATTGGTTATTTTCAATCCTCATGCTGCTAGCATTAGTACTTATTTATGTAGCGGCCATAAACCTTGGCAGGGCGGCCTTAACTTTTGGGCTTACCGGTTACCTCCACTTGGCTTGTTCTTCCACGTCTAGGGGTTTCCAGGGTTGATACCCAACAACTTTGGACTCTGACACCAATAAAGTCACTTGCACGAGCTGCGGTGTCCCTCCAAGCCGAGAGCACACCCAGACACCTTGAATCCTCCCTCAGTTACTGTGCCTCGGACCAGCCGGTTCCGAGACTCAGGAACAGACGGATCCCTACCCCAGACTAGGCGGGTCTATTGGGGTCAACCAACCAAAGCATGTTGCGGAGCGACGAACGTTCCTGTGACCGGGACCCCTCGCGGGGCTACCCCGGTCCAGAATCAGGAACAGACCACTAGGGCCTCACAGAAACTAACTCAGAACATGTGACTTCCACATCTTAAGTACCCTTCCCCAGACTCCTCAGCGGGGCCCGGCGCACCCACTGATTGGCTCCGGGGAAGCTGATACCCAAAATGTCCAACCAGGCCTGGTTCTGGCCTGTCATGTGCACCTCACCGTACACATGACCAGACAGAACTCTAACACAGCCCAGCCTGACTGATGTCAAAGTTAACCTACACAATTAACCCTCAGAACCCCATTACTGTTCTGAGGCAAAAAAAAAAAAAACGAAATTTACACATGATAGACACTTTGTCCAAAGTGTCATCGCTACATTTAAATTTTTTATTTATTTTTATAACATTTCTTCAGTTACTTCCTGGTATCTTGCCTAAGCAAATTATGTCATGTATCCCAGGAGTCTTCAGGAGGGGAGGAAGGGGGGTTTTCTCAGCTAAGCACACTCTTCTGCATGCATGCTTGAACTAAGGGCAGATGGATTCCAGGAAGTAAATGCTACGTGAATCGTCTGCCCTTACTCAAGATGCAGCAAAGGGCGGCACAGTGGTGTAGTGGTTAGCACTCTCGCCTAGCAGTAAAAAGGGTCGGTGGTTTAAATCCCAACCACAACATTACCTGCCTCGAGTTTGCATGTTCTCCCTGTGCCTGTGTGGGATTCCTCTGGGTACTCCAGTTTCCTCCCACACTCCAAAGACATGCAGGTAGGTTAATTGGCTTCTTTCCAAAATTGGCCCTAGTATATGAATGGGGACCTTAGATTGTGGGCTCCTTGAGGGTAGGGATCGATGTGAGTGTGCAATGTACAGGGATAGGGACAATTGTAGACACTCACTCAGGTTGAACTGGATGGACTGGTGTCTTTATTCAACCTTACTAACTATGTAACTTTGTAAGATGGCCATGGCTAGAAATGCTAGGGGGTGCTTTACAAAGTAATTTCTCAACATGGAGGAGTTTGCTTTGAATATTAAAAATTAATTAAATAGTGTTTTTGGTTTGTGGTGCTCAAATGCACTGAAGATCCGCTTTAAGAGAAATCTATACAATCCCGTGTTTGTAAAATTCTCGTCTTTCTGCAATTGTTACCAAGCATGTGCTCAGTCAAGAGACTTGTGCATTAAACCTCAAGGCGTGCCTCTTACCCTGTTATCAGTGTTATTGTAATTGCTTAAAATACCCATTACTAGCGATAGCTTCAAACTGATCTGCTAATTATGGGGGGGACAGAGGCACAGAGGTCACTCACAGCTCAACCACCTGCATCACTGTAGCTTTATAGCTTATAGATTTGCAAAAAATCAGGGTCTGCCTTAAGGGAACAAAACTTTGGCTCTGCTCCCAGGTTAATAATTGAACCAGCCGCTGAAGCTCAAGGCCCAACAGGATATGACTCTCTTCTGAATAGTATGCACAATGTAGACAGGATACACTGCTTCCCCCATCGCTAATTACTGTACTTTTTCTTTCACAAGAATTTTATTAGTTTAGTTGTCAAATGGTATATAATCAAATGATAGACTGGTAACAGAGATTATTCGTTTTCATTAAAGCGGGATTCTACCCTAAAGTGGAACCTCCGCTGATCGGATCCCTCCCCCCCTCCGGTGTCACAATTGACACCTTTCAGGGGGGAGGGGGTGGAGATACCTGTCAAAGACAGGTATTTTCACCCACTTCTGGGCATAGACTTCCGTGGGAGTCTACGCCATTTCCTGCCCTGCCACGCTGTCTGCTGGGACACACACGGGTCCCAGTGACAGCGCAGAGATTTCCTATTGTGCCGCGCGGCTCGCGCATGCGCAGTAGGGAACCGGGAAGTGAAGCCGTTTCGCTTCACTTCCTGATTCCCTCACCTAGAATGGTGACTGCAGCAGCCGAGAGCCGAGCGATCGATCGGCCTCGGCTGCCGGCATCGCTGGAACCCGGGACAGGTGAGTGTCCATTTATTAAAAGTCAGCAGCTGTAGTATTTATAGCTGCTGGCTTTTAATATTTTTTTTTTTTGGTGGAATCCCACTTTAAGTTCACCTGTGCAGTCAAGGGGGTCCAGCATAGCTCCCAACTGTCCCTGAATTTGAGGGACTGTCCCTGATTTGGAGCAATGTCCCTCTATCCCTCTTTCCTCCTCATTTGTCGCTCATTTTGGTCTGATCTATATAGTTATATACAAAATGCACTTTTTATCTATCAAAAAGCTTTTCCCAGTGCTAAACCTTTCATCCAATTTCTAATTTGCTGCATTTGTCAATTTTAAAAGCCAATATAAAGGAATAGTAGTGGTTAAAAAAGCAGTTGTAGATTGAATTACCTTTTTTTTTATTATTATTATTATTTCCCCTTTAAGGGGCCTGGTAGGGGCGTGTCCTATGCCTTCATACCTTTGCTAGTAGATGTCCCTCGTTCCCTTCTCAAAATTTTGGGAGGCATTGGTCCAGTAGATATCAACCACTTGCCGGCCACGCTATAGCCGAATGATGGTTACATAGTTACATATTTACATAGTAGGTGAGGTTGAAAAAAGACACAAGTCCATCGAGTCCAACCTATGTATGTGATTATAAAAAGCTACAGTGGGGCCGGACAGTTCTGAGAGGGTGACACCACTGATCGCAGTTTGAAGTAGAGCCAGTCAGCGGCTCTTTACCACATGATCAGATCAATTATCAGTGTCAGTGTCCTAAATATCAGTGCAGTCCCAACAGTGCCCACCAGGGCTGTCAATCTGTGCCTACCAGTGCTGCCAGTCAGTGCCTCCTCATTAAGTGCTGTCAGTACTGTCTATTATTACCCATCATTGCGACCTATCAGTGACCATCAGTGTCGCCTATCAGTGCCCACCAGCGCCGCCTCATCAGTGTCCATCAGTGCAGCCTATCAGTGCCCATCAATGCCCATCAGTGACTCCTCATCAGTGCCCATCATTGCAGCCTATCAGAGCCCGTCAGTGCACATCACTGAAGGAGAAAAGTTAGCTATTTGCAAGGTTTTTAACAAACTATGTTTGTTTTTTTTTTTCGGTCTTTTTAAAAATTATTTAGCAAAGAAAAAAAACATGCGGTAATTAAATACCACCAAAAGAAAGCTCTATTTATTTGGGTACAGTGTTGCATGACTGTGCAATTATCATTCAAAGTGCGACAGCGCTGAAAGCTGAAAATTGGATTGGACAGGAAGGGAGTGAAAGTGCCCAGTAGGCAAGTGGTTAAAAAGCTAGGCTTTTTTTGGCCAGGCTTCTGGGGGGAGAATGGCCAAATGGCCAAATGTATGACAATAAAATGAATGAACTTCTTATGAAGCTGTTCAATTTGTTAATATCTACAGGGCCCTCTTGACTGCTTAGGCTATTTTTTAAAAGGTGGCTTTAGCCTTTAAAGCGGAGGGCCGTTTAAAAAAAAAAAAAAACTCAGCAGCTGCAAACACTGCAGCTGCTGACTTAATCAGCCCACTTACCTGTCCAGGGCGCCCACGATATCGGCCGCCCGAGGCCGACCCGTCCCTCGGCTCTCGGGTCCCAGCGCTGCCATTCCTTGTAAGGGAAACAGGCAGTGGAGCCTTACGGCTTCACTGCCCGTTTCCTACTGCGCATGCGCAAGTCACGCAGCGCTTTGCGAATGGGACGCGCTGTGTTCTGGAACACACAGTTCCCAGAACACAGCGTGACCCATTACCCAGAAGACGGAGGAGAGAAGAAAGAAGATCTCCGCGGAGGAGGAAGAGGAAGATTAGGATTATGTGCCTAGCAACAGGCACTTCTGGTAAGTAAAAAAAAATTATTTTTTTCATTTTTTTTATTTTTTTATTTTTTTTTCATTTTTTATATATTTTTTTTTTAGATTTTTTTTTCATTTTTTTGATTTTTTTTTCATTTTTTAGATTTTTTTTTTTCAGGGTGGCCCTCTACTTTAAGCTACATATATACATAGCATCAATATTTGTAAGCAGATAAAGGTGCTATGACGAATTAAAATGATCAGAAAAATGGCTTTCAGAGGCTTGAGGGAGACCGGTATGTAAGTCTTGAAATTTGCAAAAAATACTTATACACAATAGTAGCACTGTTTTTGAAGGAATATAGCATAAGAAGAGGGATATTTTGTTTTGTAGCTACAAATATGAAGGAAACAAGCTTGTGGCTAGGTGCAGCATGGTACAGCAGGCAGAAAACACTCAGGTTCAGGTGCAAAAACTGGAATGTATTGTAACGAAAGTACAGCAATACACAGGCCCAGTGGGGAGGCAACCTGACCGATAGTGGCGTGACCAAAGATGGTGGCCTCCATGAAGCCGATAGCATCTGTTTCGAGGAGTGGAGTGTGTGACCTGGCTGATCCCTACCCAAATGGGGAGGTCTCCAAAAAGGAATTCGTACCCTGCACTTTCCCTATTCCTCCGGAAAGCTTTCCTGATGCTAAGCACTGTCCCTGGCAGACGGGTATCCTGTCCCTACACTACCACTCGCAAAATGTGCTCCAAACCAGGGTCTTAAATAGAATGTGCCTGACGCAAGATGGCCACCAAAGTCACATGGGGTGCCAGCATCCAATCAGATCCTGTCCCCCTGTGACTGAGGAAACCATAGAGGAACTAGGTTCTACTCGACTTCCTCCTTCACTTGAATTGCCGCTATGGATGAGCATCACCTACTGTGAAGAAAATAAACTGCACCTTACTACAAGCTTATGTTTGGGTTGAGAAAAGATAAACATTTGTGTAACAAGGCCTCCCAGGGGTCTCTGCATAGGTTTTGGTGTATATTCTTATCGGGTTCAATAGAATTAATTGTCCACTGAGCAACAATACTCTACCAGACACCAGGTTTCTCCCCTGATAAATTTGCCATAATGTAGGGCTGATTGATAGAGGCAATGTGCGGTTAAGTCCTATATTAGGGTGAAATGCATCAATGGAAAAGATTGTGTCCGATGGGACAAACAAATATACCTCAAAAGAGGTCCTTCTAAACCCTACAACAGGGTCATTGCTGAGGTCACTCACCACCATCTAATGCCTGCACATACCCCAGAGAGCCTTGCTTTCACTATTGTTGCTGCTCGGGACTGGGTAGTAGATTCCTTAGGTTTAGCAAGTGCTGTGGGGATTACAGGTACCCCAGAAATCCCCCTCCAACCAGGAAGCACAGTATAAATGAATAACATATTGCAACAAAAAATGTAACAAGGTAAAATACTACAATGGTTTGTTTTGTTTGTGAAGTTCATTTTTCAGGCCTGTAGAGGTAAAGCATACTGAAAAACTATAAAGCAAGAAACAAAGCAGGACTCGCTGTTCAAGAATCCAAGATACTCAAGAAGCCAGGGACCAGCTCATCAAGGTTCACCTATAGGTGGACTGACTCTTTATGATCTTTATGATAAAGCTGTTGTTTTTTTTGCATGAAGACTACATTCTTGCTCTAATCAACAACATGTTTACCCATTTAATAATGGCCGGGCTGCATTGTAATTATACATGCACTTTGGCCTTGTACGGAGTTGTAGATTATCCTGTCAGTGGGAACCTGAAAAACCAGTCTGACGCATAAGGTAACAGCTTGTTTTTCACAGAGCGTGACTGACATTTGGACCGGTCTGATGACACAAGCAATGCATGTTTGCAGGGCATGGCCTATGTCCATTTGGCCCTGGGGCATACTTCTATGGCCTGTATTCCAGATACCGGTAGTTTAGACAAAAGGAGATGACTCAACTAGTCAATGGGTCAAGGGCACCTGTATCAATCTGAGCAATGTCACATTGGATTGGCTGTAGGTGGGCTGAATATTGGACTAGTTTGGTTGTTTTCTGTGAGTAAGAGAAATACCAATCTTAAGATGGACATATGCTATAGGGTGAAAATTTCAATTTGCATTTTTAGTCTAATGACTGGCTCAGAGATATCTCTCACAAGTCCTTCTTGAGGAGACAGATACACATTTATATAAACTCCCTAAAATGTGAAAGAGGCATATCTTTAGTATAAATTATGTAGGAAAAGGACACATCTCTTCTGATTGTGACAGTGCTCAGGCCCGAACAGCCAATCACTAGGTCTGGAAACTATCACATGTGGAGGTGCCATGATGTCATCCCCGTCTTAGGTCCAACACTAGAGCTTAGACAGGAGCTCCAAAACTGGCATTTAGAAGGCAGGGATGCCGCAGCAAGAAGGTGGTGGGAGGGTGTGACTGGGTGACTATTACAATGTGTATTTGACCGTCTCAATTTCCCCCTGAATAGGAAAAGGGACAGGAGCTCTTTAAATTCACAAGCCCTTTTTTTTATCACCACTTAAACTTTCTAATGTCAGTTTCAAATACCAAATGGAATACTTTAGAGATTAGATGGAAAATTTAGTGTAGTATAACATGTTTAGTAGTATGATAATAGGGGTCTTTGCATCAGACCAAAAAAGGGGCAACTGAAGAGGTAAAATAAGAGGGACAAATCTTTCCAAATGAGGACCATTTGGGAAAAATGGAAATATTTTTTTACTTTATATGAAATTCAAAACAATTCACCAACTTTTTCACACAATGATCTGTAACAGTAAGACCTGCAGTCACGTTGGCAGCATATTACTACAAATACATTTCTGAAACAAGTATTGCGTTAGTCACACCTATTTGGGTTATTGCAAATTGTAATATATGCATTGACTTTTCTACATTTTACTTTACATTTTTCATATATATGTAGCAAGGTCTCTGGCCTTGTCCAGTCTAATGAGAACTTTCCAGGTGACATCCTTCTGTATGTGATGGGTTGCGTGGCATAGTGGGTGCGAGGTGGACAAAGTTATTGGACGTCAGACACTTCTTGGATGTAAAAGGTTTTATTTCTCTTAACAGTTCTTTTTGTATTTATGGGGGAAAGAGGGTTAGGGCCAATACACATAACTGTAAATTCAATTGGCAGACTCTGAGATTTCAATAGGAGTCTTTAACAGTTCCCAACTCAAATGTAACAGTTCCATCAGCTTCACTACCACTGCCTCTTGTAGTTCTTCAACACTGAGCTCCTGGTCCCTCACTAGACCCTCTGATTCACTGGCTCTGAATCCCTTGAGTTCCTCCAATCTATGCGGTGGTATCTCCCTCAAGTGTCACCCATGCTTCCCTGCTGGGTCCCTACCTTGGCACTCCAGATACTTCTCAAGCTTCACCCCTGCTTACCAGCTCAGTCCCTAGCTTGACACACAAGGCTGCTCTGCAAACGTCACCTCCGTTTGTTGGGTCCCTGACTTGATAACCGCCTGAAGCTTCCCCATTCTCCACCATGCCCCTTCCCTGAGAATGCTGCTCAGGTACTTGTTTCAGTTACTCACTGTGGTCCCTGGTAATAAGGTGGTTGGTCCCTTTGTGGTCACAGCTTCTTTTCTACATTCGACCAGTGACAGGTTCACCCCAACCCTGCGCTGCTCTCTGACTTCTGGATAGGCCCTCACACAGCCTAGCAGCCAGATGCCCCCGGGATAGGCCCAGTCTCCGGCCTAGAAGCCTGGGGCATATGACACACGTCCACCCAGACAGCTGTCCAAGTTGAACATAGATCACCTGACTCCACCCGTATATATAGGTTCTCCCAGCAGGCCAAGGGAATCAAGAAAACCCCTACCCATTGGCTGAGATACCCCATATACCCATAACCTGTCCTTAGGTTGCCCTTCTCATAGCTAGTACCACCAAGTACCCAGTCACCTAGCGGTAGAAGAGAAAAGTGCAACAAGGCCAAACTTATCAAATAACCAGGATAATTACTCCTGGCAAGTAAATTTGTGAAGAGCTCCCTGCCTAAACTACAGGGTGCTACATATATATATATAAATGTGTGTGTGTGTGTGTGTGTGTGTGTGTGTGTGTGTGTGTGTGTGTGTGTGTGTGTGTGTGTGTGTGTGTGTGTGTGTGTGTGTGTGTGTGTGTGTGTGTGTGTGTAAACTCTAACTGAATGACATTTAAAGCATTACTAACCACAAAAGCAAATATTTAATATGTTGCAGCTTAACAATACGTAGATGTGATTGCTGTATTCGTTTATTTTTTTAAGGATTTCTTTCTTTTGTTTTCATCTGGTGATCCAGCCAGCAAATCTGTTGTTTTTCAAACTCACAAGCTCTCCAGCAGAATGTATCAGTTCACATGGATGGGACAAACCATTTAACGCTGGCAGTGGTGTATACAATTATCACCTTTTATTTACTTGTGCAAATCCTTTATTCCAAAAGGAAAAAAAAAACAGTTGTAACTGCTTGTAAAGTGTGAGCTGGGGTTTGGCTTCAGTTGTTAGTATATTTAAATCTGCTAATACATTTACCCTCTACCCTCCCCTCCAGACTGACAATGCTGCTATCTGCTGTGCCTCCTGTTCTCATTGCTCCAGAATTGTGTCTCAATAATGCAGGAGGTGATCTACTGGTCAGATTACCATGTGAAAACAGGGGGGGGGGGGGAAGCTAAAGAAAATAAAACTAACACAGCCATCACATTTAATGATTGGTAAGCTGCAGTATAATACATTTTTGGTTTTGGACTTAATACCGCTTTAAGTTGATAATTAGACTGACTTCTGTCGAGTAGACATGCTGGAAACTTCTGAGGATTGGCTGGAGCTGCTGCAGATCCCAGCGGGGGGACTTCCTTCATCCACCTCACTTGTGTGGACAGAGGACTGTGTTCGTTTTTTTGCTCAGAATGAAAAAAAACTATTCATCTGTGGCCAGCTTTGACTGCATGGCATACCCCTAGACTTGTTTTCTGATGGTGACAACTATTCTGAGTCTAGTTTTCGTATTGGTGAATCTCTTCCTGAGACCTGTATGACTGGCCTGAATGTAATAGAGACTGTCACTGCAAACAATATTCATGAAATAGCTGGACTCACCAAACACTTGGCATCCATTAAAGTGGTTGTGAAGGCTAAAGGTGTTTTAATTTTCTATGCATAAAGGTAAAAAACCTTTTGTGTGCTGCTCTCCCCATAGCCCCCCAATACTCACCTGAGCTCCCTCTCGATCCAGTGATGTGCACAAGAAGCTCGACTGTCCCAGGACTCCATCACCTTACTGGCTGAGACAGCAGCAGCAGCCCCTGGGCTCCCACTGTTGTCAATCACAACCAGGAAAGAGCGGAGGGAGGTGAAGCGCTCTATGGGGGTTATTTTTCGAAAGGCAAATACACTTTGCACTGCAAGTGCACTTGGAAGTGCAGTCACTCTAAATCTGAGGGGAAGCTCTGAAATTAGTGGAAGATGATTTTATCATCCAATCATGTGCAAGCTAAAATGCTGTTTTTTTTATTTTCCTTGCATGTCCCCCTCAAATCTGCAGCAACTTTACTTCCAAGTGCATTTGCAGTGCAAAGTGGATTTTCCTTTAGTAAATAACCCCCATGTGTCTTATGGACGCATGGAGCAGCGGCTCGGGAGTGAGCACGAACAGGTGCCCCCAGGGAAAGCGCCTTTCTCTGGGGGCACTGCTCAAGAGGGAGGAGCAAGGAGTGCTGACGTGGGACCCAAAAAAAAGGGATCGGGGCTGCTCTGTGCAAAACCACTGCACAGAGCAGGTAAGTATAACATGTTTGTTAATCCAAGCTTTAATATCACTGTAACATCTTTATTGCATGTGGAAGGGTTGAGGAAAACAATATGACACAGTAGATATCAGTATTTGCAGTGTTTGAAGGTCAAAAGGAATATTGATTACCGAGTCCCAATATGCGTCTTGTAGGAACAATACAGGAAGTCACAGTGGGAAAGGAAATGATATCTTATAAGAGAGAAGAGATACCGAACATACAGAACAGGTTCACACTGCGTTCTGGTGTGAGCTGACCCTGAGACAGTGACAAAGCAGGGCTACAATTGGGAGACAGGGACAGAGCATTGTCACCCTATCCCAAGAACTTTAACCACTTGAGGTCCGGGCCATAGCCGAATGACAGCTACAGCATGGACCTCAATTTCCGGGAGGCCGTCATAGGACCTCCCCCCCCTTTGCACGCTCCCATTGTGCGCCCTGCAAGGCCGCGCTGCACGCGCTGTGAGTCACTGAGACTCAGATGATCTCCGATCCGAGTAAGGGGCTGGTCCCGCCCCATTACCATGTGATCAGCTGTCAGCCAATGACAGCTGATCACATGATGTAAACAAAAGCTCGGTAATCGGTTTTTTTGACAGCGTGAGGATAAAAAAAAGCCGATCACCGGCTTATGTTGCAGGGACATCGGACCCGAAGAGGAAGGAGGCACAGTACCCCCTGTCAGTGCCATCTGCCATTGCCATCTGCCAGTGCCCACAGTGCCCATTAATGTCACCTATCAATGCCCATGAGTGCCACCTATCAATGCCCATTACTTCTGCCCATCACTGCCACCTATCGGTGCTCATCAGTGCTGCCTCATCAGCGAAAAATCATCATCAGGAGAAAAATTACCTGTTTGCAAATTTTTTTTAACAAAATATAAAAAAATATATAAAATTTCATTTTTTTTTATTCGGTCTTTTAAATTTTTTTTAACAAAAAATAAAAACCACAGAGGTGATAAAATACCACCAAAAGAAAGCTCTATTTGTGGGAAAAAAATTATAAAAATTTGGGTACAGTGTAGCATGACCACAAGTTGTCATTCAAAGTGCATCAGCGCTGAAAGCTGAAAATTGGTCTGGATGGGGGGGGGGGGGGGGGTTTAAGTGCCCAGTAAGCAAGTGGTTAAATAAGGATCATCAGGTGTTAGTATATTAAAAGCTACAGATTTTAAAATGTTAAATGACTTTTGAAATGACGTTACCATCTTCGATCTATATGAGACTTTGGTGATTGTGTCTACGCTTCCCTTTGACTGTGTGTCACAATAATTGTGAACTTCGATCCCAGCCTAACAAACAAGCATGGACATATTAACTAACCCTGTATTCTCCCCTGATGTCTCAGACAAATAGAAAGTAAATAGAGTTATTGGTCACAATCTGATTGCTGGTGTACAACTGAAAGTGTCACATCTGGGCCAATTAAATAGATTGCATCACTTGTACAATCAGCAATCTAAATAGCCATCACGTAATTTTTTTGCCTTACTTGTGTCATACGTTCACCTGGGATCAGTGGCGTGCGCAAAGAGCACACCCTAATCAGTCTGTGTGGTGCTGATTCCTTCTGCTGCCCGGTCCCCCCCCCCCCACTGCAGTGCTGCTGGCTTTCCTCCTTTCCTCTCCTCTCCCCCAGGCTGCTGCGGGGGATGTTTTAGGATGAAGAGTGGGGAAAAGGGCTAATCAATATGACATTTATGGGCCATTTCCTTTTCTATATGAACACAGCGAACACACTCACTGTGTTCAATCATAATGGAAGCATAGTAAACGTTGTTTACTATGCTTCCCATGGGCGTCCGCAGGTAGGGGCAAGGGGGGGCAAGTGCCCCTCCTGGAATCAGGGATCAGACCAGGAGCAATGACCCTCATCACCCCTCTCTGTCGCCCCATCTCTCTCTCTCTCTCTCTCACCCCTCTGTCTTTTTCACCCCTCCTCTCTCTGTCACACTCCTCTCTGTCGACCCCTCTGTCTCTTTCTGTCACCCCCCCTCTCTCTGTCACCCCTGTCTCTCTCTGTCACCCCCCACATGTATGCAGTCTCTTACAGTCTCTTAAGCCATGTATGCCATCTCTGACAGTCTCTTGTGCCATGTCTGCAGTCTCTGACAGTCTCTTGGGCCATGTCTGCAGTCTCTGACAGTCTCTTGGGCCATGTCCGCAGTCTCTAACCATCATCTGTACTACGTCTGCAGTCTATAACTGTGATAATGTCATTGCCGAAAAAGGGTCAGAGAATGGGTGACCTTAAAATGATGCCCCTCCCTGAAAAAAGTTCTGCGGACGCCCATGATGCTTCCGTTTGTGAATGAACAGGAAGCCGCTCAGTACAGAGCACTTCCCATTCATTCACTGTCCAGTGTAGCTGAGGCTGCAGAGAAAGATGTGTGTTTGAGCTTTGGGGTGCACACCCTAATGCAATAGGCTGTGCACACCTATGCCTTGGATCATGATTGAATAGATTACTGTTGTTTTTGTAGAGAAGGACGCATGGTGGATTTGGTGACTAAAGCCGCGTACACACGGGCGGACTGTCTGGCCTACTTAGTCCGCCGAAACACATTTCAGCGGACAGTCCGCTCGTGTGTGGGCTTCAGCTGACTTTTTCAGCGTGCAGTCTGGCGGACTAAGTATTTCGGAATGTTGGAAATACTGTCCGCTGGACTCGCATTTCGGCGGACAATCCGCCGGTGTGTGTGCCAGTCCGCCGTACTTTTGAAATGAGCGGACTTTTCCCGCCAGGAGAAAAGTCCGCTCATTTCGAGCGGGTATCCAGGTAGGCGGGGCCCGCGACGGAGACGTCGCTGGCCCCGCCGCCTGGTATGGACTTAAAGGGGAACCCCAACGCCGAAAAAAATCGGCGTGGGGGTCCCCCCCAAGTCCACAACAGACCCTTGTCCGAGCACGCTACCCGGCCGGCCAGGAAAGGGGGGCGAGCGAGCGCCCCCCTCCTGAGCCGTACCAGGCCGCGTGCCCTCAACATGGGGGGGTGCCTTGGGGAAGGGGGGGCCGCGCAGCCCCCCCACCCCAAAGCACCTTGTCCCCATGTTGATGAGGACAAGGGCCTCTTCCCGACAACCCTGGCCGTTGGTTGGCGGGGTCTGCGGGCGGGGGACTTATCGGAATCCGGGAGCCCCCTTTAATAAGGGGGCCCCCGGATACCGGCCCCCCACCCTATGCACCCTATATACAATGTACCCCTACCCATTCACCTGTGAAAAAAAGTACAAAAAAAACACAACACAGGGTTAAAATATTTTATTGCACAGCTTCGGGGGTCTTCTCGCCGGACTCCTCCGCTATCTTCTTGTAGCTCTTTTGCTAGCGGAGGAGCCCGGCTTTCTTCCTCGCCGCCGGCCTCTTCTCCCGACTTCGGGGGTCTTGTCCCCCTCTTCGGTTCTTCTGCCGGGCCACCGCGCCTTCTTATAGCTCTTTTACAGGCGGTGGCCCGGTCTTCTGTCGCCGCCGTCGCCGCCGCCTTCCGTTCTTCTTCTTCTTCTTCTTCTTCTCCAGGAGATGTTGCCTCGACGCTCTCTACGGCCGGAATGCCAGGGACACGCTCCGCTGCCACTTATATAGGGACAATGGGGCGGTGTCACATGGCTTTATGTCACATGGGTTGGTCACTAGGTGACCCCGCCCCCTTACGATGTCATAGTCCCCATGTGACATCAACCCATGTGACCAACCCATGTGACATAAAGCCATGTGACACCGCCCCATTGTCCCTATATAAGTGGCAGCGGAGCGCGTCCCTGGCATTCCGGCCGGAGAGAGCGTCGAGGCAACATCTCCTGGAGAAGAAGAAGAAGAACGGAAGGTGGCGGCGACGGCAGCGACAGAAGACCGGGCCACCGCCTGTAAAAGAGCTATAAGAAGGCGCGGTGGCCCGGCAGAAGAACCGAAGAGGGGGACAAGACCCCCGAAGTCGGGAGAAGAGGCCGGCGGCGAGGAAGAAAGCCGGGCTCCTCCGCTAGCAAAAGAGCTACAAGAAGATAGCGGAGGAGTCCGGCGAGAAGACCCCCGAAGACGGAAGACCCCTGGAGCTGTGCAATAAAATATTTTAACCCTGTGTTGTGTTTTTTTTGTACTTTTTTTCACAGGTGAATGGGTAGGGGTACATTGTACCCCATACTCATTCACATAGGGTGGGGGGCCGGTATCCGGGGGCCCCCTTATTAAAGGGTCTCCTGGATTCCGATAAGTCCCCCGCCCGCAGACCCCGACAACCAACGGCCAGGGTTGTCGGGAAGAGGCCCTTGTCCTCATCAACATGGGGACAAGGTGCTTTGGGGTGGGGGGGCCGCACGGCCCCCCCTTCCCCAAGGCACCCCCCCATGTTGAGGGCACGCGGCCTGGTACGGCTCAGGAGGGGGGGCGCTCGCTCGCCCCCCTTTCCTGGCCGGCCGGGTAGCGTGCTCGGACAAGGGTCTGTTGTGGACTTGGGGGGGACCCCCACGCCGATTTTTTTCGGCGTTGGGGTTCCCCTTTAAGTCCATACCAGGCGGCGGGGTCAGCGACGTCTCCTTCGCGGGCCCCGCCTACCTGGAGACGCGCTCGAAATGAGCGGACTTTCCTCCGCGTGTGTGGGCCAGTCCGTTCATTTCAAAAGTAGGGCGGATAGTATGGCGGACTTAGTCCGCCGTATTAGTCCGCTCAAAAAGTGCCGTGTGTGGGCAAGTCCGTTCATTCGAAAGTATCACGGACTGTCCGTCGGATTGTCTGACGGACTAAGTTGGCCAGACAGTCCGCCACGTGTGTACGCGGCTTTATTCTGACCACATGTTTATTAAATGTCTGAAACATTTGTGTAATGCACCAATTCAATCACTTTCAGTCAGATATTTGTTGGAAAAAGTTGAATAAAGATTAAAAGCAATCATGAAAGACTTGAAAACTATCTGAATTGTTCAACCCATCCAATCACGTCTGTCTTTGATTGGATCCCATCAGTTAAAAATGATCAAAATAATAATTGATAGCTGACATGGAATTTTATAGATAGGCAACTTCTATCCTCATATTGATTAGTGGTTCCAAATTAATAATAACTACAACAGTAGGGAACAGACACAAAAGATATGTTCAGCATCTTTCCAAATAACTGTTCTACTTTATTATAACGCAATTGAAGGTTTTTATACATATGATTACGTAGGTATCAAATTAATATTACAATTGTATGTTTATGGTAACAAAGGGCGTAACATAGGCAGACTAATTCTAATCATGACTCGAATGAATGCAAACATGTACTGAAAACATTATTAGTGCTGTGTGCACAGTGAGGGTAGTGTGCAATACATACAAAATAGAATACAATTATATACAGAACTTACACATTTCCATTACAGTCTCCTCTCTTTTGATCAATATTTAGATCCCCAGCTATACCTGCTATCACCTTTAACCTGGAACCTCCACACGCTTAGGTGAAAGTAGCCCTGGCCAAAGAGACAAAAACATCATTGTGGAGAATATAATAGCTGAGCAGCTTTTTTCATTACAAAATGACTTTTCATTGTGAAAACCAAATGATTGATAAGACATATTTACAGAGTACTGGCTGTACACTCCTGTGGCCAGAATGGCCTTCTAGCTTAATTGTTGGCATGCTGACTTATCAGCATATATAAACACAGACAATTCTACATAAAATGGAAGATCTACAAAAGACAAATATGACTTCAACATGGCTAAACGACTTTTCAAATCACATTTTATATATATATATATATATATATATATATATATATTAGGGGTGCACCGATTGGGTTTTTTGGGGCCGAAACCGATACCGAAAACAAAAAATACACTAGGCCGAAAACCGATACTGCAACAGCACCGATACCGAAACATATTTAAAAAAAATATTTTTATACAGGAGATGGTCAGAGACTGGGGACATGGTACAGGAGATGATCAGAGACTGGGGACATGGTACAGGAGATGGTCATGGACTGGTGACATGGTACAGGAGATGGTCAGAGACTGGGGACATGGTACAGGAGATGGTCAGAGACTGGGGACATGGTACAGGAGATGGTCAGAGACTGGGGACATGGTACAGGAGATGGTCAGAGACAGAGGACATGGTACAGGAGATGGTCAAAGGCTGGGGACATGGTACAGGAGATGGTCCGACTGGGCACATGGTACAGGAGATGGTCAGACTGGGGACATGGTACAGGAGATGGTCAGAGACAGGGGACATGGTACAGGAGATGGTCAGAGACAGAGGACATGATAATGGAGATGGTTAGAGACTGGGGACATGGTACAGGAGATGGTCATGGACTGGTGACATGGTACAGGAGATGGTCAGAGACTGGGGACATGGTACAGGAGATGATCAGAGACTGTGGACATGGTACAGGAGATGATCAGAGACTGGGGGCATGGTACAGGAGATGGTCAGACTGGGGACATGGTACAGGAGATGGTCAGACTGGGGACATGGTACAGGAGATGGTCAGACTGGGGACATGGTACAGGAGATGGTCAGACTGGGGACATGGTACAGGAGATGATCAGACTGGGGACATGGTACAGGAGATGGTCAGAGACAGAGGACATGGTACAGGAGATGGTCAGAAACTGCACACATGATACAAGAGATCAATGCAGCCTCACCAGTGCCCGTCAGATGCAACCACCCAGTGTCCCCATTGAAGCCAGCCAGTGTCCCCATTGCAGCTAGCCAGTGTTCCCCATTGCAGCCAGCGTGTCCCCCATTGCAGCCAGATTGTCCCCCATTGCAGCCAGAGTATCCCCCAGTTTGCAGCCAGAGTGTCCCCCATTTTGCAGCCAGAGTGTCCCCTCATTTTGCAGCCAGAGTGTCCCCTTATTTTGCAGCCAGTGTCCCCTCATTTTGCAGCCCGAGTGTCCCCTCATTTTGCAGCCAGGGTGTCCCCTCATTTTGCAGCCTGAGTGTCCCCTCATTTTGCAGCCAGCCTGTGAAGGGAAGAGAGGAGAGCCAGCTATTGAAATGAAAGCTGTGATGTTCCCAGCGCTGTGATCAAACATGTGGTGGAGGCGGCTCTCCTGCACTATAGGACACCCCCATGATGGGCGGCACCAGGGGTGGGGGGCGGAGCCCCGCCCCATTTTCGGCTCCATTATCGGCTGTTTTTCTCTTTCGGCATATTGCCGAAAAGGGCATTTTCGGCCGTTATGTTTTGGTGGCCGAAATTGCATCCCTAATATATATATATTCCTTACAATTAAAGTATTTGAATAAATAGTATCCTAGAGTTTGTCAAAAACCTTAAAAGATCAGCAACATTCTCTGTGAGATCCGAATGGAGGACTTCAGCTGCTGAGACAAAATAAAAGCAAGTGAGCAACGCACTCCCAAATCAAATCCCACAGGGAGAGAGTCCAACATCCCCTTAGGGCAGGGGTCTCAAACTGTCAGCCCTCCGGCTGTTGCGAAACTGCAAGTCCCATGAGGCATTGCAAGACTGACAGTTACAAGCACGAAGTTCTGGGCGACCACTCTCCAAGGCTTTCAAAGTCAGAGAACAAAGGGGATCTTCTGTTTGATCCTTCCTCAAGTCTTTCTTGGAAAGGGTAGGCAGTCCCTCATCCCTCACTTGGGTCAAGTCACAATAGAGCTTTGGGACCCCAACAGTGGTGACTCCAATGGCTTCGGCCCCTGTCGCTCCTCTGGCTCGGTACTCAATCCCTTGACATAAAGCCTGAATGCCTTCTGTCGTCAGTTGAGTCCACTCTTCTGTATGAGTTAGCGCGTCATAGGGTCTCCTTGACAGAGCATCGGCATCCCTATTAACAACTCCAGGTCGGTACTTGAAGCTAAAACGGAAACTAGAAAGTGCTGCCAACCATCGATGTCCCGTGGAATCCAGCTTGGCCGTGGTAAGGACATATGTGAGTGGGTTGTTATCTGTTTTGACTTCGAATTCTGCACCATACAGGTATTCTTTAAGCTTGTCCACGACAGCCCATTTTAACGCCAAAAATTCCAACTTGTGGGTAGGGTAATTTCTCTCAGATAGAGTAAGGCTTCGACTCACATAAGCAACCGGTCTCAGACGTCCATCATGTTCTTGGTACAACACACCACCTAGTCCTTCTCTGCTGGCATCAACATGGAGCTCATAGGGCTTGCGGTTGTCAGCGTAGGCTAAAACTGGTGCATTGGTCAAGCTCCGTTTCAACTGAAGGAAAGCTTGTTCGCACTGATCAGACCACTCTCCCTCTATGGACTCCCAAGACTTTCTCGCTCCACTAATTTGCCGGACTACTTCTGGGACCTCTTGTCCTCCATCATCTCCAGCCCGCAAAAGCTCAGTGAGAGGTCTGGCTATTTTGGCAAATCCATCCACAAACCTCCTGTAGTAGGAGCAGAACCCAAGAAAAGATCTCAGCTCTTGCACATTTCTGGGCCTGGGCCAAGTGGTAACGGCTTCCAACTTCTTGGGGTCAGTGGCCACTCCCTCCGCTGAGACAACATGCCCAAGGTAGGTGACTGTTGACTGGTAGAACTGGCACTTCTCAAGGGACAGCTTCACTCCCTCTTCATAGAGTCGCTTCAGAACCTTCTCTAGACGCTCCTCATGTTCTTCCAAAGTCTGTCCAAAGACAATTATGTCGTCTAGGTACACTAACACTTCAATTAAGTTCATATCACCAACAGTCCGTTCCATCAAGCATTGGAATGTAGCAGGGGCTCCAGACAGACCCTGTGGCATCCTTTCAAACTCAAAGAACCCCACTGGGCAGATGAAAGCGGTTTTCTCCCGGTCATCTGGATGCATCGGGATCTGATGGTACCCACTTCTCAGGTCTAACACGCTGAACCATTTGGCACCTGAAAGGTATTGCAGGGCATCTTCTATTCGTGGAGTGGTGTACTGGTCTGGAATGGTTCTTTTGTTGAGAGTGCGATAATCGATACAGAGCTGTAATGACCCATTTTTCTTCCTCAACACCACAATGGGAGAAGCATAGGGACTTCGGGACTCCCGAATAATTCCTGTCCTCTTCAACTCCGCAATATATTCTCTAAGGTCATCTAAATCAGCTAATTGTATTCGTCGTGACCTTTCCCGAAATGGCCTATCCTCTTGTAGACGAATATGATGCTGTGCACTCTCTGCGCATCCCACGTCAAACTAATTTTTAGAGAAAAATTTCCTCCACTTTAAGAGTTGTGTTTTTGCCCGTTCTTTCCATTCAGATGTCATAGGAGAGCCTTTTGGATAGAAATACTCCTCTGATAACTCTTCCTTGGTTTCCCCCACTAAACTGTGTTGTGTGATGGGTGTGGCTGGATTTACCTGCCCTATCATCATTCGGGTCCGAAGCTTCACTGGAGAATCAGTAACATTACCAACACTGACAAGAACTTTTCCATGGGTTCTCTGTAAGGCCTTCATAGAGATTACTTCCGGAATCAGTTCCAAACCTGAATTTGTCTTCTGTGGGTCACCTTCAAGGATAACATAAGGACCAGGTTGGTCCCAATTCAGTTTGACTGAAGCCCGCAAACATGTTTCTTCACCTGGCTGCAAGACCTTTTCCATCTTGTCCAACTTCTACAATTTTCCCACTCCTTCTGTTGGGGCCTTTTGTTCATGGACCAATCGCTGGTACACTGAGCGCAGCATCGGATGTACACTTTTAGCTGCATCTTCACACTCTGAGACCTGAGGAGTAAGTAACCGACGAACCAAGTCAGTGTTCGTCCCCACAATCAAGGAACCCTGATTAGCCCCCGGGGGGCGGGGACATACAATGGCCAATGTGTCGGAAGTCTCTTTCTGCCCTACAACAGATGGGCCAAATTCAAGCTTGACTGGAAGATATCCGTCATAGGGGAGCTTCTTAGTTCCTATACCCCAGATCTCTAGACTTTCTAACTTCTGCAAGGGCAGGTGTTTCAGGTGTTTATCATAGAAATCACGGTAAATTAGAGTCACTTGGGCACCAGATTCTAGAAGGGCTTTTGTGTATACACCTTCCACCTGAACTGGCACTATAGGAGAAGGACCCACCAGCTTGTCAGGCACTTGCTTGGTTGTTTTGATGCAGCTTGCTTGGCTGTTTGGGCTTGAATCCCTCTTTTGGCCTGGGCCCGTTTCCGTTGTCGTCTGGACTGACTTTTGGATGTGGTGTGCACCGATCTCCCGTGATCCGGGACCCGACTCTGAGAGTAGCTTGGGCAGCCTAACTGAGGCTTTGGGTGAGGCTTGGTACAAAGGTTTAGGCCTTACCCGCACTTCATTTAAGACTTGTGAACTGGAGCGAGTTGACTTAGATGGGCACCCGGCTGGCTCCCTCACCAGGGCCCTCTGGAATTTCCCGCCGGCTTATGATTTACTCTTCGTGGCTTTGTTGGGCTGGGACAGTCACATTGATAGTGACCGATACCCCCACAATTATAGCAGGCCACTGAACTAAAGGGCTCTCCAGCAGGAACATTCTGTATTGCCTCTGCCCTGGTTGGTTTCAATGTCTTTCCCCCCTCTGGTATGGCAATTCTGGCAGACAGTGATGTCATCAACTCCATCATCTGTGACATCTGAGTTTTCAAAGCCATTACTTCGGACTGGACTTCAACTATGCCCATGGTTCCTACTTCTACGGTGAAAGCCGCATGTGAAGCACTAGCAGGTTTTTTAGCCTTAATTAAAGCCTCTTCTTCTAGGATAGTTTTGACCAATTTGGAGTAAGTCAATGGCTTGTTCTGGTCTCTAGCCCGAAATTTCAACATTATGGGATCCAGTGGGAGTGCTCCTTTAAGAATTTGATCCAACAAAGCTTTGCTTGCATGACTCGGCTCCATGCCTCCTTTAAGAATGACCTGATGAAGGATTTTATCCAGTCGTAGGACATAAGCTGTTAACTCTTCTCCTTCATTTTGATAGGTGTGTGAGAACATATAAATTAGCTCAGCACAATCCTCCACCCCTCCAAAAACCTCTCATAAAGCTTCTAGACACGCAGTGGCCGTGCAGTCTGGCTTATCCCTTTTTAGATTTCTGATTACATCTGAAGCAGGAGATCTTAGGCTCTCGATTAACCTTTGTCTTTTTACTGTGTCAGCGACTTCCCATTCTTCCACAGCCTGCACTGCCTGATCTATCCAGGTTTCGAAGTCCTCTTCCCCGGATGGCACAGGGACCTTCCCAGAATAGAACTGAAACTTTCGATATCCATAATTGATAGATGTGGCTGAGTTTTGTGCCAACGTTTCCACCAGCTTTCCCATATCGGTAAAGAATGTAGCAGGAGGGAACCCTGTAGTTGGGATGGAAGTAGTAGCTGATACTCCTGATGTTGTTGAGCTAGCATTTTCAGGGTGATCATCCAGCATCAGGGCAGGACTTAGGGTGGGAGGGGCCCCTGGGCTTGAGTCACTTTCGGGCCCTACCTTCTATACATTACCGTATTTATTGGTGTATAACACGCACACAAGTTTAGGAGGGAAGTTTAAGGAAAAAAACGACTTACATTTAAATGCCCATCAATGCAGCCTTATCAGTGTCCATCTAAAGCCTTGCCCATCTGCAGCCTTGTCCAGTGTCATTTGCAGCCTTGTCAGTGTAGCCTTGTCATTTGCAGCCTTGCTCCAGTGTCATTTGCAGCCTAAAAATGGCGAGATACAGAGTCCTGTATATCTTGGCTCTCAAGTCCTCTCGCCAGCTCTTGGGTCCTCTCGCAGTCCTGAGCGGAGCCAAGAGTAGCCGAGTGTACTCGGCTTGGCTCACATTCATGCCCAATCCCTGTGTTATGTCCATTCGAGGTCGGGACTGGGCATGACTGTGAGCGTATTCGAGCCAAATACACTCGGCTATGTATTTCGGCGGGGCCTGGGGGGCCCCCTATTGGGCAGGGCCCATGGGCTTGAGCCCAGTCAAGCCCAATGGTAAGTCCAGCCCTGTCCAGCATACTTGGCCTTATAAGCTAAGCTTTGAGATCCCCTGGTAACTGTATGCTATCTCCCTGGAAACAGGTCGGGATTCCTCTTTTCCATTCTAGCAAAGCATAGGTGGAAGAGGCTATCCGATCAACTTTCAGGTCCAATATGAATGTTTTCTGATCAGGCATCAAAGCCGACACTACTTGCTGGACCTGTTTCTCAGTCCAAGTGGCACCAGTGAGATTCATAATTACACATAGCTCCAACCTGCCATTTTGTTCTTCACACCACTTGGCAGCAATGACCGGGTCCATCATGGTGACTTGGCTGGTAGAGGTAGTCATCACTCTGTGACAGGGACCAGAAGGTATCCCTGACGAGAACCTCCACATGTACGCCACCCCCGCAAGGGCCACTGTAATATATGGGTCTTCTGTCCCACACCAGTGATGACTCAACCTCCCCAGGATCTCAGTAACACCAAAACATGGTTTAAACTTTTAGCTGGGCTTTATTAGAACTAGCAAAAAAAGCCCTGAAAAGAGATAAACTGATTAACAGAATACAAATATTAAGTGCAATAATATACTACAACTTCTCAGTAAAGGAAAACAGGATTTGTGTTCATTCACTTTAACCGCCAGTGGGAGGCCTTGCCTGAAATGCACTGAACAAGCGGTGAACAAACTGTGCAATACAATACAAAGAATAATGTTCAACAATTCCCCAAAAGTGATATTACTGACTATAAAATCCTGCCTAGGTCTTGTAGGTTCTAGCTAACCACTGGCCAGTGGGAATTCTATTCACACAAACACACACAGAGTCTGCCAGCGTTGGGGCCCTTTAAATCCTGTGTTTGAGTACTCAGACTTTTGTGAAGTAAATTTGTAATCCACAGAATGGAAAGGGATATCTTCACAAAGTGTCACAAAGATTAACAGATGTGATCCACCTTCAGATAAAGCTGCATTAACAGTAAATAGGACCTAGCAGCTAGATCCACATACACAAGGATGGCAGAAGATCTCTCACCATTAGATGCACTTGATATATCTTCCTTCCACCAATTGGTAGATTGAACGCTGTCTCAGTTGACTGGATGGTGATGGGAGCAACACATGCCACAGAAACCTCCAAACAGGATAATGATGATGATTGCTGCAGCACTGAAATTGGTCTCTAGATGTCTCTGCACTGTTAGCACATCTTCAGTAGTCAGGCAGAATAACACACTGCAAACTCCCCTCTCAAGTGTGCACCTTCCTTTAGGAGAGTCACAGGCTCTGGAAGTGTTCAAGAGTTAAACACATGGGATACTTTCTTCTGTCTGCCTGCCACCATGCCAGTCTGTCTCTCCACCTGTGTCCTCCTCTCTCTCCCCCAATCACAGCTCTCCTGAGTAGCTATCCAATCCTGTCTTTCATTGTTTTTGTTGTTAGGGGTGGGCTTCTTTCTTAGCTACAGCAGGACCCAATCTGCCTTCAATCCTGCAGCTATCAGTTTAGCCAGAAAATGCAATGCAATGTTTCAGAGAGCAATATTCTGCATATATTACAGAGGCAATACTAAGCCTGTGCTACACACGTAAAACAAGAAGTGGTATGTTATAAAAACAACTGTGGAGAACCCTGGCTCTATCCCATGATTCTTTACTAAGGTAGCCATAACTGCTTGTGACTGATGACACGGTCCATGTATCAAGCTGGAGGGAAAAGAGTGACTGGCAGATATAAAAGATCACATTTTCCAAAATCCTGCTTCATAAGGGCAGCACAGTGGTGTAGTGGTTAGCACACTCACCTAGCAGTAATAAGGGTTGCTGGTTTGAATCCCAACCACAACACTACCTGCCTGGAGTTTGCATGTTCTCCCTGTGCCTCCGTGGGTTTCCTCCAGGTACTCCGGTTTCCTCCCACACTCCAAAGACATGCAGGTAGGTTAATTGGCTTCTGTCCAAAATTGGCCCTAGTATATGAATGAGGACCTTGGATTGTGGGCTCCTTGAGGGTAGAGACAGACACGAGTGTGCAATGTACAGGGATAGGGACAATTGTAGACACTCTCTCAGGTTGAACTGGATGGACTGGTGTCTTTATTCAACCTAACTAACTATGAAACTATAAGAAGTTGCCTCCTGTGGACCACTTTTTCTTTCGGGATCCTTAAAGTTGAATTATTAATCCCAGCTATACTGGGTCAGAACTAGGTTGAAATCTGCGCGTTGCACAGACCCAGCAAGTGTCCAGGGGCATCCTTAGTCGTCTGGTCTGCTTCCATGTGTGAATGTTAATGTTAGTATGGCTACCTCAGCAAGAATCTGGAAGGATGAAAACAGCCAATCAAACTTAGAATGCTTGACTTGTTTACTTGCCGAAGTAAAAACAAACTTCTGGCCCTTCAAATGGAACCAAAAGCTCTCTATATCTCGACTATCTATATAAATATTTACACTTTTTATAGCTCACAGGCTTTGCTAAAACATGGAGCTCTGCTTCTTGAGCTGGGGAAAAAGGATCCAATGACTCTGAATACAGAGTATCCTTCTGGGTGATAAACTGCATACTTATTGCCATCCTCAGTATAAAACCGGGATCAAATCTACAAAAAATGAATATCTAGGTCTTCAGAGAGTGGGTCCTGCACTGGGCTCACAGCAGCTGATTCCTACGTTAGGGTGACCAGATGTCCCCAGTTTCAGGGGACAGTCCCCGGATTGAGGACACTGTCCCCGGACCAAGTCTGTCCCTGGATTTGACTTCAACAATAGCTGAGGCAATTTTCAAAGACAGTCAGTGCAGAATAAAAAAAAAAAATCTGAATTACACACCCCTGCTCCTACTAGCTTGGGTGGGGGGCGAAATGTATTTTCCCATTATCTGTGTCCCTTTCTGATTAAATGTGCTGATCAGAGCGGATGGACTATTTCCAGCACATGCCCATTGAGCTCCGCTATCATGTTCTTCTGCCTTGGCTCAAATCCCAGGGCAGTCGCATGCCTGCTTATCTCCTTGCCTTCCCCTGCAGATTCATTTTCCTCTGCTTCCCACCCAGTAGTAGCTGGGGGTCTGGAGAGAGAGACCTGAGAGGCTGTGAGGCAGGTGGCAGCAGCAGCAACAGGCAGAGAGAGGCAGCTGAGCTCAGCTGATGATGTCCAGCAGCAGGAGTAGAGGGGAAGCAGATCCAAATGTGGGGCTGCCAGTGCCTTCAAGGCTTCAACACAGGTGTGCTTTTGGGGTGTCTGTGAATAGACTACATTGCACTATGTCTCTCTCTCTGGCATAATGAATGGTATCAGAACTCACAGGTAGCGGGGGGCACTTATTGGTCAAAAGTTAACAAAATCAGCACCCAGCAGCCATGTTATGTGACACACTGTGACAGAGCCAGCCAGAGTGCCCCCTGCCTGTGAGTTGTCATAATGCTGATGATCTTAACCAGTTTCAGATCGCCTGATAGCAGATTTACTGCTACAGGGGGGTCACACTGGGTGTCAAAGCCAATCAGCAGATCCGGCAGACTCGCCTAGTGGTCTGTCTATGTAAACAAGGCAGTTCGCCATTCTGTCAGTGTGGAAGACATTGATCCTGTGTCCCTGCAAAGCAAGTACAGGGATCTACAATTTCTCCCAGTAGTAAAAGCACCTCCCCCACAGTGAAAAAACACTTGTTAGGCACGCATTTAACCCATTGATTGCCCTAGATGTTATCCCCTTCCCAGCCAGTGTCATTAGTACAGTGACAGTGCATATTTTTAGCACTGATCACTGTATTAGTGTCACTGGTTCCCACAAAGTGTCAAAAGTTTCACTAATGCCACGTACACAAGAGCGGAATGTCTGACATAAAAAGTCAGACGGAATCTTTTCATCGAATATTCCGATCGTGTGTGGGCCTCATCTGACTTAAAGAATAAAAGTGACCCAATTTTTTTTTAAAAATTAATTTTTTAAAGCGCCCAGTCCTGACAAGCTCGCGCGCAAAAGCAAACGCACACGTGAGTAGCGCCCGGATATGAAAACAGTGGCCAAACCACACATGTGAGATATTGCCACAATTGTTAGAGTGAGAATAATAATTCTAGCCCTAGATCTCATCTATAACTCAAAATATGCAGCCTGTAGAATTTTTTTTTTCTTCTTCTAAATAGTTTTTATTGAGTTTTCACAAAGTATAACAAACAAGAAAGTGTAGCAAAGAGAAAGAACATTGCATCACTTGAAAGAGAGTCAACAGCATAATTAAAAGTAGATATTATTCAGAAATATAAGCTGCAATATACCTTTGTGTAAATTGACAATCATAAGTGGCTACATAGAAAACCGTAATTTACATTCACGATTCCTATACTTGTTGCCATAAAGCAGTCATATTCCGGGAAGTTCTAAACAATGCTATAGATTTCATTGATAAGTTACAAGGGGAAAGGGGAGGGAGGGAGGAAAGGAATAGGTTAGTGATAGGTTAATGGTCTGGTAATCCTGCTTTTGCTTGACTATCAATAAAAAGAACTTATTATATCTGAGTCTAATATTTCATTAATTATCTTTGATCCAGATCCTCCACAAGTTCCATTGCCTATCCAAGTATTTTTTTCGCCCAGCTCTACCAGCCAAGAGGGACTCGTAGATGTAGTGGACCTGGGTAGTTCTGAGGACCTCTGATACATTTGGTGCTTTATCTGCTTTCCAATGGGTCGCTATTAAGGTTCTATCCCAACAAAATGTGGGTAATCACCATTCTAAACTCTAACGGAAAAGTTTCAATCCTTAAATTGAGAATCGCCAAGGCTGGGTTAGGGTGGGTTAGTATGCCAGTAATGGTTGAAATCGTACGGAAAAGACCAGAACATGTGTAATAGATTTCCTATTTCTCCACAGTTCTTCCAGCATAGGGGAGAGCACTGTGTACCAAACTTGGAAATCCTGTAGGGGGTAAGGTACCACCTGAGTGCTATTTTCTGGGATAACTCCCAGTAGTTTATACACTTAGAAGCTTTATAGGTTGTACGAAATGCGGCTTGCCATTGTGCTCTTGTAAAAGATTCCCCTGAATCCTTCTCCCATTTCATGAATGGGGGGGGAGCTAGTGAAATCTAATTTGTGTTGAAAAAAATTATAGAATAAAGAAATCCCTTTAGGAGGGGTTGGTTTCATGGTATAAAACCTCCATATTTCCCTCGGGATCTGCACATTGTGTGATTTAACCGTTCCTAGAAAATGTGTAATCTGAATATGTTTGTATAAGGGAAAGGGGGGGGGGTAGATCTGGCGCTATACAAATCCCGAAAATACTAGGTGAAATTAAATAAGTTGTGTGTATTCAACCTATGAGAAAAAAAAACACAAAAAGGGTGCTGCTCTAAGTGCCTAGGTCACTATAAATATCATGTATACAGTGCTTAAATTAATATTTGAACATATCAAGCAACATACTCCTGAATGAAATTAATAAATAAAGTTCATAAACACAAAGTGATGATAACATCAAAAAATTACAATAAGTGAAAGTCCCGCACTTGAAAATAAACAAAAGTGGATAGTGCACAAAAAATGATGGTTTTCTTCATGAAACAAAAACTTCTCCCGGTGCGCTTCACAGTGAATAGTAATGTGATTACCCTATTGGGGTGGATCAGCCACTGTGCTGCTCTCTGGCATTGGCTTGATGATGTCCTGGGAGACACCTGCTCTTCCGCTCCTCCTCCTTCACTCTCCCTCTCCAACTTGTGGAAGTTGATATTCATATCAAGGATTAAAGATTTTGCAAAATTAATTTTGTAAAAGGAAATTTTACTAAATTTGGTTAGAATGTTATGGGCATGTAATAGGGAGACTTTAGGGGTTGTTAGAAACAATATGATGTCATCTGCGAATAAATTTATTTTATGGGATTGTGCTTGGATAGTGAAACCTAATATCTTGGGGTGGGTTCGAATGGTTTCTGCTAAGGGCTCCATTAATAAATTGAAAATTGTAGGGGAAAGAGGGCATCCTTGCCTAGTGCCATTGGATATGGTGAATGTATCCGAGAGCAAGTTAGAGGTATAGACTTTGGCACAGGGAGCGGAGTATGATGCTAATATAGCTGACAAAATAGGGCCCTCGAAGCCAAACTTCTGTAATGCACTTCTCATATATCCCCAATGAACTCTGTCTAACGCCTTCTCCGCATCCAAAGAGTGGAGCAGAGAAGGCGTCCGACAGAAGTGAGCATATTGCATAACACCGAGTACTCTTCTAGTAGCATCTAAAGCTTGTCTACCCGGGGTAAATCCTGATTGATCTGATCTGATTAGGAAGGGTAAGAGGGGGAGTAGCCTATGTGCTTAGATTCTAGCATACACCTTTACATCTGTGTAAAGCAACGATATCGGCCTAAAATTTGGGGGGGAGGTTGGCTCCTTAGCCGGCTTTGGAATTGTTACCACAAAGGCCTTCAGCATTTCTGTGGGAAAAGTGGCGGAGGACATTGCAGCAGAGAATACTTTCATAAGCGTTGGTGTTAGACTAGACTGGAACTTTTTGAAGTACTCATTCGTAAGCCGTCTTGGCCTGGTGACTTATTTAGTGGCAAGGTGTTAATTGCCTTCATGACCTCAGAATTCCGTCATAGGCTCGTTAAGAGAGTCAAGTTGTTTTTTGCAAGAGGGATGGCAGTTTTATTTTCTCTAGGAATGCTTGAATGGCCATATTTGGCTGGTAGGTACTGGCATCTTTTTTCTTTTTTCAGGTTATATAAAGATTCATAGCCTTCATTTAAAGGCGGCACAGTGGTGTAGTGGTTAGCACTCTCACCTAGCAGTAAAAAAGGTCACTGGTTCAAATCCCAACCATGACACTACCTGCCTGGAGTTTGCATGTTCTCCCTGTGCCTGCGTGGGTTTCCTCCGGGTACTCCGGTTTCCTCCCACACTCCAAAGACATGCAGGTAGGTTAATTAGCTTCTGTCTAAAATTGGCCCTAGTATACAACTGGGGATCTTGGATTGTGGCTCCTTGAGGGTAGGGACCAATGTGAGTGTGCAATGTAAAAGGATAGGGACAATTGTAGACACTCACTCAGGTTGAACTGGATGGACTGGTGTCTTTATTCAACCTTACTAACTATGTAACTATGTAACTATAGTATTGAGCGAAAGAGTTGGCTCTCTTTTGGGTTGAATATTTTGCGATTATCCGAGGGATGTAGCAAATACGCAATTTTAGTTTTAGCTCTGGCTGTTTTAAGCCTTCGAGCCAAGAATTTGCCTGCTCTATTACCTGCTGAATAATGAGATAGTTTTAAGAACTGAACATGTTTATCATATTGCTCTATATGTAGGAGTCTGAGGTCATGTCTAAGCTGGTTTAATTTTTGGGCTGTGGCCGAGTTTGGTGTTGTCTTATTTAAGTTTTCTAAGTTTTTAAGCTCAGCCATAAGTGTATCAAACCTCTGTGTCCTCTGCCTCTTTTCTAAAGCACATATTTGAAGCATAATCCCCCCTAATAAATGCATTATGGGCACACCATAGCAAGTTGTTTTCAATGGTTTTCACATGGGAATCAATTTGAAATATACGAGAGTTGGCTCTCCATACATAAGCAGGGCCAGGGGTCCAGGGGTGTTCCCCTCCACCACCGTGATAGATACAGGTGCATGGTCTGACCATGTGATGTCATGGATGGTGGAGGAGGACACTGCCTGTAGTAGCATTTTGTCCACCATTATCAAGTCTAATCTGGAGTAAGAGTTCTGTCTAGCAGAATGGTAAGTATAATCTTTTTCGTTGCCATGTTGAATCCTCCACACGTCGAATAGATCTTCAGAATGCAATAAGGGTTGTAGTGACGGGGAGGGTCTTCTGGACTTGGATGTGGTGTCCATTGTGTGGTCCACAGTGGCGTTGTGGTCTCCACACATCACCAGTGAGCCTTGCTTGATTTCATACATTTTCTGATATAGTCTACTTAGGAAACAGATCTGGTGTGAATTTGGGGCATATGGGTTCGCTATAGTCAATACTCTGTTGTTGAATTCTCCTACAAGAATAAGATACCTGCCTGCTGGGTCGATAAGGGTATGTAGTACCTTCAAAGACACGGATTTCCTAACTGCAATAAGTACTCCTTTCTGTTTAGTAGGAGCTGGTGCAGAGAGGGAACTTACGGTTTTGGAAGTGAGGAGCATTGCCATCAGCAAAGTGAGTCTCTTGAAGACACAAAATATCCGCTTGGATAGCATAGGTCCCAATTAGTGGGCTAGGTTGGGTCTTAGGGGCTCTGGCACAGCAAGATCCCATTTGGGGTGCTGGGCCCAAGAGGCTCAACCTCACAGTCAATAGACGGGTTCCTCGGAACCATAGGTTGTACATCTATGGAGAGGCTTTTTCGTTGGTTATTCTTAACTAATAAATCTACATGTTATCCACCAGATAGCTTAAAATGCTTGTTCAAGCTCAATATTTCTCTGGGTTCATGTTCTGACTAAGCGGTACTCTAATATTCTATGTAATACTATTGTGTAAGATGCATAGTGTTTTTTTTTATTGTCTTTATGTTTATTCTTTCAATAAAAATCTATTGAAATAAAAAAAATATCCGCTTGGAGTTCTGTTGCTTCTTTCCAAGTGGATTCTCTTTTGGCCGGGTGGTTTAGACCATTTACGTTAAATGAGACTACTTTTATAGCTATTTGGAGAGATTAGATAGATAAAAAGATGATCTTACCTTAGTGACTGTTGCACGAGAGGTAGTGTCCTTGGAGCATGATGGTTGGTTTCCAAGTTGGGAAGATTGCCTCCCACTCCAGGGAGGGTGCTGAGGAGCTCCAGGAGGCCAGACCACTGGAAAGAGGGGGAAAAAGGAGATCTGGGGAAGAAATTTGAGATTAAAAATATTTAAAAAAAAAAGGAATAACATAATAAAAAGTCATATATAAGTGTGATTCTGCAGGCAAAACACCTGCCCATAACTCAGAGAGGGGTACGTTTCGCAACTGAAACCTCCAGAACTTCTCGGAAACCAGTATAGATTAGATTCTATTACTTAAAGGTAGTTGCTGTAGAACTGTGCTGTTTACCGCTCTTCCTTCTGGACACTGTGTGCCACTCATATTGGTCATCTTGTTTTGCCAATGGAGAAGAAACCTCCGTGGGGTGGTCTGGCAGGATGTTCAGAGATCTGAGTAACTTCAGACCTTCCTCCAGTTCCGTAATTACTGAGGTGCTCCCTTCATGGGTAACTGTCAGTTTCATGGGGTATCCCTAGCGGTATGGGATATTGTGGTTGCATAGAGCCTTGGTCACAGACAGTAATGACTTGCGTTTTTGCATCGTATACTGAGATAGGTCTGCGAACAGTTGGATGTGCGCATATTTTTCCAGGGGTTGTTGGTTTTTGGGAAATGCAGTCATTAATTGTTCCTTTCCCTGGAAAAAGTGGACATGCATCAGGACATCTGTTGTCTGATGTTTTCTGGTAGGAACGTTGGTTTAGGCAGCCTATGTATTCGGTCTATTTGTATTTCATATTCGGAGATCGAGGGCAGCATGGCTTTGATTAGATCTTGGGCGTATTTCTGGAGCTGCGTAGGGGGAACCGTCTCAGGGACCCCGCGGATCTTAATGTTGTTCCTCTGCAACCTGCCTTCCAGGTCCGTGACTTTAGCTCTAAGCCATGCAAGTTCCTCAGCATGTTCATTATGAGCATCAATTACCGTGTTATGTGATGCTGCAATGTCCCCCATTTTAGATTCAATATGACTCACCCCTCCTTCTAACGTGCCCAGCTCAGTTTTATATGTGGTAACACACTGCATCAAGTCTCTATGCATAGAGCTGCGAAGGGACACAAACATGTCTTTAAGTGTGGTATCTGAAACTGGCTTGCCCATAGTGGGGAATGCAGTAAATGGATCCACCAGTTCCCTCATATCATGCACGTGCTCCATGCTATGTCATGCTGCGGGGCAGAGTCCTCCAATCATGGTTTGGATTTCGCCGGACTACGGTAGAGCAGTGTGGATGCAGCCAGTTTACTGGAGGCAGGGCTGTACTGCGTGTCGGGGCTGGATGCCTCCGATCTCGTGTCCCCCGAGGAGGAAGGAGAAGTGTTCCCGGGCACAGTGCCATCTTGGGAAAAGTCCTGATCTCGTGGAGGAAAGAAATCTTGAAGTTTCTTTAGCTGTGCTGCATTTTTTCATTTGCGGGCCATCCCTCAAGCTTGTCCGCTGTCTCTGGCTCTCTTACCTCTGGGCGTCGTATGTAGAGCGTCTCCGTTGCTATTGCCACTGGTCCGGAAAGCTGGAGTGGAGCTGTGTCTTTACACTTCCATTCAGCTGCGCGGTAGCCAACCTGTAGAAATTTCTAACGTCGCCTATGGAGATTTTTTAAGGGTAAAAGTGTGACATCATTCCACGAGCGGGTGCAATTTTGAAGCGTGACATGTTGGGTATCAATTTACTTGGTATAACATTATCTTTCACAATATAAAAAAAAATTGGGCTAACTTTACTGTTATCTTATTTTTTTATTCGAAAAAGTGGGTTCTAAGTGGGTTCTAAGTAATTTTCTAGACAAAAAAAAACAGTTTTAACCCTTTCATAACTAAGCCTATTTTTGGAATTTGGTGTTTACAAGTTAAAATCCATATTTTTTGCTAGAAAATTACTTGGAACCCCCAAACATTATATATATTTTTTTAGCAGAGACTCTAGAGAATAAAACAGTGATTGTTGCAATATTTTATGTCACACGGTATTTGCGCAGCGGTGTTTTAAATGCAACTTTTTGGGAAAAGGGACACTTTCATGAATAAAAAAAAAAAAACAGTAAAATTAGCCCAATTTTTTTGCGTAATGTGAAAGATAATGTTACGCCGAGTAAATAGATACCAAACATGTCACACTTTATAATTGCACGCACTCGTGGAATGACGACAAAGTACGGTACCTAAAAATCTCAATAGGCGGCGCTTTAAAAAATTTTTACGGTTACCAGCTTAGCGTTACAGAGGAGGTCTAGTGCTAGAATTATTGCTCTCGCTCTGACGATCGCGGTGATACCTCACATGTGTGATTTGAACACCGTTTACATACGCGGGCGCGACTTCCGTATGCGTTTTCTTTGCTTCGCGAGCTCGCGGGGACGGCGGGCGCTTTAAAAAAAATAATTTGATTTTTTTATTTATTTTATTTATTTTAAAATGACTAAATTGTTTTTAAAAAATAAATAAAAAATTGATCACTTTTATTGCTGTCACAAGGAATGTAAACATCCCTTGTGACAGTAATAGGTGGTGACAGGTCCTCTTTATGGAGGGATTGGGGGTCTAAAAGACCCCCCACCCCTCCTTTACACTTCAATGTATTCAGATCGCCGAAAACGGCGATTCTGAATACCGGATATTTTTTTTAAACCGGCGCCATTGGCAGCCGAGTAAATGGGAAGTGACGTCATGACGTCGCTTCCGTGTTTACGATGAGGAGACTGGAACGAAGCCGATTACGGCTTCGTTCCAGTTCCTCCCCAGCAGCCGGAGGCGTCGGATCACAAATCGGTGCTCCCGATCGAGCGGTAGCACCGGTAACAGCGGCGGGAGGCGGCGGGAGGCGGCGGGAGGGGGGATGTCCCCTCCCGCTCCTCCGGCATAACAGCTGAGCGGCTTTTAGCTGCATCGGTTGTTATGCCTGGATAGCCAATCGCCTGCTGCAAAAAACGGTACCGGGATGATGCCTGCAGGTGCGGGCATCATCCCGGTATAACCCCCGGAAGCCGAGTACGCATATCTGCGTACGTTCGGCGGGAAAGGGTTAAACTTGTAAACGCCAAAATCTCGAAACGAGGCTAGTCCTTAAGTGGATATTTGCTGCGCAGAATGTGGGACCAATAAAATTTTGATATTTGACCAAAATAATGTCTAACTCTGTCTAATAGCACCTTTGCATAAAGTTACAGCTCTGATATATTGGGGTGAACCCTTCATTACTGGGTCCAGCTTGCATAAATATATTACAATGGCTTGTTTTCTATCATATGATTTGTGTAAGAACTTCAGTTTCATGTTTCAAAAAGACAACTTTTTCCTTGCAATATTATAGTTTCTCATTGTTTGCTCTGTTGTTAGTTTTAGCTAGATAATATAAGTCCTTAGTTTCCATATGACATTCTTTTCCTGATGTCATAACATAAAAAATGATAACAAAGGTTGTCTAAACCAGTTACAATATATCTATATTTGTTAATAATATTGTTAAACTCATATCAGAAATGAATACTCAAGGGTTAATCTCAATATCACATCCTAATTCTAATATATATCCACAGATATATTTCCTTAAAGGAGGACATTTTACATAAATCCCCTATTTTAAATGCGCTGTTTCCACAGATTCAAAGTATATTCAATTTATGTAATACACGATTAATTGTAACCTTCATTTTACCGTGTTTGGAAAACAGATTCAAAAAATAATTGTGATCATATTGTTTATCGTTAGATTAATTAACCCTGCACATTTTGTTATAAGTGTTTTGTCTAAAAAACAGAAATTGGCATGGTGTCCTTCCAGCTTATCACTAATCTCTCTTCCCCGCTACATTCTTCCACGAGAGCGCAAAGGAGCGGGTCATATCTGCATACATGACACACTCAAGAGATAGAACTAAAGGTTTCAGCATCCACACACATATATGAATATCTCTCCAAAATCGCTTACATTTTCTCCATTTTTACATAACACATTTTCTCACTTTCTTTTAACTCTCTTTAATATTACCCTGCTTAAATTCTGCTTTCCTTATTTTGGTCTGATACCCTTTGCATCCCATGTATTGTAATCCCATACTTCACATAGCTAGAGTCTATGATCAGAGAGGCAGCCATAGTGCTCACCCCATCTTCGCTCTCTGACAACATATAAAGCATTCTGTTTTAACTCTCATTTCTCTGTTTTGACTTTACTAGTTGTAGTGCCTCACCCCAAATTCATCCCACAACTTAACATGAAAATGTCCCTTTCTGTCTAGTGTCAATTATCTCCCTTGATCCATCCTGGTCACATAGATAGCTGTTTCTCGAGCTACATGATTCTTAGTCCTTAGTCTTAGACATTGGTGGTAACCCAGTTACTCATTCTGGATCCTTATCCACTTTTGAAATGGATAAGAACTACAAATTAGTTCTTTGTTATCTGCTGCTATTTCTAATTAAAAAGTATAAATGTGCATGCACATTAGAAGTAAACACTCTCTGAGACACGTTCAGCTCGGCTACTTCTAAAATCGGATTTATTCGTGGGCGGTGTTAATATTTTATACAGAAATATACGTCATTACTATGTCAGTCTAATTGGTACATCTCATTGGTTACAATACAAGAGAAATGAAGAAACTTGATGCTTGAAGTTCGGTTGAAGCTGGTTTTCTTATCTCAAATGAATTCTTCTAACGCGTGGGATGTAGGGGGTAGACGCCATCTTAACTCCGAACAGAGAGTCAATCTGTATACTACATAATAATAAGTAAGGAGCATAGGAACATGTATACACATAAGCAAATAGGCATTTTCTGATTATCATTATGTACATTAGATTCCTTAACACTTTAACCATTAATCTAGGGGCTCAGTATAGGCTCATATATTTTATAGCGCTCCTCTTACGCTGGCAATTTTTGAGGGTCTCTTAACCTTCATTCCCTTACTTGATTTAATGCCCATAATGACTGGCCAGTCTTCTCTCTTCTCTATTGTGCCTATACCCTCTTGCCTCTAAACTACTATATCTAGCAGATGTACTACATATACTTGTGAACAGCCCTATTCTTCCCTATCTGATCTATAACATTCAGATGGACAGTAGACAGGGACAACATAACATATAACCACCAATCAATACAGTTCGATTAAGGGAAGTAAAATAGGTACCCTTTGTCCTGAAAATGCCTTACAGATCAAGGAAGTCTGATAACTCAAATGTAAGCAAAAGGCTTACCTCAGCTGGCTGATTATCAGAAATTCCCAGATCGTCTCATGCTTCTCATTTCTGATTCTTAGGGTCACCTGTAAATCCCCTCCTAGGCAAAGCTCACCACCTGACATGGACATTTTTAGATAGGCAACTCCTATCCTCATATTGATTAGTGGTTCAAAATCAATAAAAGCTAGGGATGGCCGAACGGTTCGCCCGGTGGTCGTTTTGCTGCAAATTTCGGCTGTTCGCGGTCCGCCCAATCGGCGGACTATTGCCGCTGTTCGCCTGGCGGACTTCCGTGTTTACTGTGTAAAAGAACTTTGACCTATAATGACACATCCATCATGGGGTACAGGACAGCCAATTGAGACATTACAGCACAGACACTTGGACATTCCCCCTAACTTATAAATAGACCAGATCCGGCGGCCATTTTACATTCTTTCGTATGGCACTATAGGGAGAGGTTGCTGTGTGGAGCAGGGAGAGACTGCAATGACCCATATCGCTAGCTATTATGTCCACAAAAGTTATTTTCAGGACTGGTATGGTATAGGTGTTAGGTGTAGTACAGGATACAGGTTTGAGGCACTGCTGTGCTAGTGATTGTTGCAGCAGCCTGTCTTTTGTCAGTGTAGAGAGAGGGACAGGACGCTGTGTGCAGCAGGGACAGTCAGTTTAATCATTATTTTCAGGACTGGTATGGTAAAGTAGTACAGGATATAGTTTTGAGTGCTATTCAAGTTATTGTTCCAGCAGCTGGTGTTTTGTCAGTTTAAATAGGGACAGGCAGGAAGCTGTGTGTGGCAGTGAGGGACAGTCAGTTTGATCAGTAGCTGTTACTATTAGGTCCACAAAGGTTCTTTTCAGGACTGGTATGCATGGGCGTCCGCAGCAGGGGGCAAGGGGGGTCAAGTACCCCCCCTGGAATCCCCAAGGTGTTGCAGCCGCCGCCATGCTGCATTTTTTTGACTGAGTCCGCTGCATCCTCCGCTCTCTCCTGTGGATCACAGCGCTGGCTGGCTCTGTGTTCGGCGGCCGCTCTGTAACATGGCCCTGCTCCCCCAGACCTGCTCGTGTGATAGCAGAGAGAATCAACGTTCCGCCTATCACATGAGCCGGTCTGGGGGGGCGGGACTGTGTTACAGAGCGGCCGCCGAACACAGAGCCAGCCAGCGCTGTGATCCACAGGAGAGAGCGGAGGATGCAGCGGACTCAGTCAAAAAAATGCAGCATGGCGGCGGCTTGCCCCCCCATGCTCTCCTCCACCACCACACTCTCCTGCCCCCAGTGTTCTCCTCCACCACCACACTCTCCGCCCCCCCCCCCAGTGCTCTCCTCCACCACCACACTATCCTGCCCCCCGTGCTCTCCTCCACCACCACACTCTCCTGCCCCCCCAGTGCTCTCCTCCACCACCACACTCTCCTGCCCCCCAGTGCTCTCCTCCACCACCACACTCTCCTGCCCCCCCCCCCCAGTGCTCTCCTCCACCACCACACTCTCCTGCCCCCCCAGTGCTCTCCTCTACCACCACACTCTCCTGCCCCCCCCAGTGCTCTCCTCCACCACCACACTCTCCTGCCCCCCAGTGCTCTCCTCCACCACCACACTCTCCTGCCCCCCCCCAGTGCTCTCATCCACCACCACACTCTCCTGCCCCCCCAGTGCTCTCCTCCACCACCACACTCTCCTGCCCCCTCCCAGTGCTCTCCTCCACCACCACACTCTCCTGCCCCCCCCAGTGCTCTCCTCCACCACCACACTCTCCTGCCCCCCCAGAGCTCTCCTTCACCACCACACTCTCCTGCCCCCCCAGTGCTCTCCTCCACCACCACACTCTCCTGCCCCCCCCCCCCGTGCTCTCCTCCACCACCACACTCTCCTACCCACCCAGTGCTCTCCTCCACCACCACACTCTCCTGCCCCCCCCCCCACAGTTCTCTCCTCCCCTGTTCTTGCTGCCCCCCCTGCTCTCCAGCTCTCCCCATCCTTCTCTAGCCACCATCCCAGTGCCCTCAGCTCCCCCCGTTCACCCCCTAGTGCTCTCCTCCACCACCACACTCTCCTGCCCCCCCCCCCCCAGTGCTATCCTCCACCACCACACTCTCCTTGCCCCCCCATGCTCTCCTCCACCACCACACTCTCCTGCCCCCAGTGCTCTCCTCCACCACCACACTCTCCGCCCCCATCGCTCTCCTCCACCACCACACTATCCTGCCCCCCGTGCTCTCTTCCACCACCACACTCTCCTGCCCCCCCAGTGCTCTCCTCCACCACCACACTCTCCTGCCCCCCCAGTGCTCTCCTCCACCACCACACTCTCCTGCCCCCCCCCCCCCGTGCTCTCCTCCACCACCACACTCTCCTACCCACCCAGTGCTCTCCTCCACCACCACACTCTCCTGCCCCCCCCCACAGTTCTCTCCTCCCCTGTTCTTGCTGCCCCCCCTGCTCTCCAGCTCTCCCCATCCTTCTCTAGCCACCATCCCAGTGCCCTCAGCTCCCCCCATTCACCCCCCAGTGCTCTCCACTCCCCCAGTGCTCTCCCCCCTGCTCTCCACTCCCCCCCAGTGCTCTCCACTCCCCCCAGTGCTCTCCCCCTTGCCCCCCGTGCTCTCCTCCACCACACTTTTGCCCCCCCCACAGTTTTCTCCTCCCCTGTTCTTGCATCCCCCCTGCTCTCCAGCTCTCCAACTCTCCTGCCCCCCCCCAGTGCTCTCCTCCACCACCACACTCTCCTGCCCCCTCCCAGTGCTCTCCTCCACCACCACACTCTCCTGCCCCCCCCAGTGCTCTCCTCCACCACCACACTCTCCTGCCCCCCCCAGTGCTATCCTCCACCACCACACTCTCCTTGCCCCCCCATGCTCTCCTCCACCACCACACTCTCCTGCCCCCCAGTGCTCTCCTCCACCACCACACTCTCTGCCCCCCCCCCCCAGTGCTCTCCTCCACAACTACACTATCCTGCCCCCCGTGCTCTCCTCCACCACCACACTCTCCTGCCCCCCCCCCAGTGCTCTCCTCCACCACCACACTCTCCTGCCCCCCCCCCCCCCCGTGCTCTCCTCCACCACCACACTCTCCTACCCACCCAGTGCTCTCCTCCACCACCACACTCTCCTGCCCCCCCCCCCCCCCACAGTTCTCTCCTCCCCTGTTCTTGCTGCCCCCCCTGCTCTCCAGCTATCCCCATCCTTCTCTAGTCACCATCCCAGTGCCCTCAGCTCCTCCCATTCACCCCCCAGTGCTCTCCACTCCCCCAGTGCTCTCCCCTCTGCTCTCCACTCCCCCCCAGTGCTCTCCACTCCCCCCAGTGCTCTCCCCCTTGCCCCCCGTGCTCTCCTCCACCACACTTTTGCCCCCCCCACAGTTTTCTCCTCCCCTGTTCTTGCATCCCCCCTGCTCTCCAGCTCTCCAACTCTCCTGCCCCCCCCCCCAGTGCTATCCTCCACCACCACACTCTCCTGCCCCCTCCCAGTGCTCTCCTCCACCACAACACTCTCCTGCCCCCCTAGTGCTCTCCTCCACCACCACACTCTCCTGCCCCCCCCCCAGTGCTATCCTCCACCACCACACTCTCCTGCCCCCCCCCCCAGTGCTATCCTCCACCACCACACTCTCCTTGCCCCCCCATGCTCTCCTCCACCACCACACTCTCCTGCCCCCCAGTGCTCTCCTCCACCACCACACTCTCCGCCCCCCCCCCAGTGCTCTCCTCCACAACTACACTATCCTGCCCCCCGTGCTCTCCTCCACCACCACACTCTCCTGCCCCCACAGTGCTCTCCTCCACCACCACACTCTCCTGCCCCCCAATGCTCTCCTCCACCACCACACTCTCCTGCCCCCCCCCGTGCTCTCCTCCACCACCACACTCTCCTACCCACCCAGTGCTCTCCTCCACCACCACACTCTCCTGCCCCCCCCCCCCCCACAGTTCTCTCCTCCCCTGTTCTTGCTGCCCCCCTGCTCTCCAGCTCTCCCCATCCTTCCCTAGCCACCATCCCAGTGCCCTCAGCTCCCCCGTTCACCCCCCAGTGCTCTCCACTCCCCCTAGTGCTCTCCCCCCTGCTCTCCACTCCCCCCCCAGTGCTCTCCACTCCCCCCAGTGCTCTCCCCCTTGCCCCCCCGTGCTCTCCTCCACCACACTTTTGCCCCCCCACAGTTTTCTCCTCCCCTGTTCTTCCTGCCCCCCTGCTCTCCAGCTCTCCCCATACTTCTCTAGCCACCACCCCAGTGCTCTCCCCCGTCCCCCCCAGTGCTCTCCCCCGTCCCCCCCAGTGCTCTACCCCCCGCCCCCCCCAGTGCTCTTTCCCCCTGTTCTCCCCAGTGCTCTCCACTCCCCCCAGTCCTCTCCCCCCGTTCTCCTCCCCAGTGCTCTCCCCCCTGTTCTCCCCACAGTGCTCTTCCTCCTGTTATTTCCCCCACTGCTCTCCACTCCCTCCAGTGCTCTCCCCCCCCAGTGCTCTCCCCCTGTTCCCCCCCCCCCAATGCCCTCTACTCCCCCCAGTGCTCTCCCCCCCTGTTCTTTCTCCCCCGTGCTCTCCCCCTGTTCTTTCCCCCTCCCCCAGTGCTCTCCCCCCAGTGCTCTCCCCCCAGTGCTCTCCCCCCAGTGCTCCCCCCCAGTGCTCTCCCCCCTGTTCTTTCTCCCCCCAAGTGCTCTTCAGCTCTCCCCATCACTCTCAAGCCCGCACCCTAGTGCTCTCCAGCCCCCCATTCTCCCCACCCCTGCTCTTTCTGCCCCCCTGGTGCTCTCCAGCCCCCTCAGTGCTCTCTACCCTCCGTGCTCTCCACCCCTGTTCTTTTTGGCTCCCCTCCAGCACTCTCCACTCCCCACCCCTGTACTCTCCACTCCCCCTGTATTTTGCCCCCACCCATGTGCTCTCCACCCCCCATAGTGCTCTCCAGTCCCCCGTGCTTTCCACCCCTGTTCTTTCTGGCCCCCACTGGTGCTCTCAAGCTCCCCCCATTGCTCTCCACTCCCCCTGCTCTTTGTACTCCCCCTAGTACTCTCCAGCCCCCGTGCTCTCCACCCCTGTTTTTCTGCCCCCCCAGTACTCTTCACCACCCCACACTCTTAGCCCCCCCAGTGCTCTCAGCCGACCGTGCTCTCTACCCCTGTTCTTATTGGCCCCCCCAGTGCTCTCCACTCCCCCTCGCTCTTTGCCCCCACCCATGTGTTCTCCAACCACGCCAGTGCACTTTGCTCCCCCTTCTCTCCAACTCCCACCCAGTGCTCTCCACTTCCCCAGGACCAGAGGGCAGGCTGACTGGGGCCGGAAAATGAGGACGGCTGAAGGTGCAGGTGGCCAGGGACCACTCCATCTCACAGCAAGCAGATCCTCTGGAAGGAGCACAGTCCCCATCCAAAACGAGAACAGACCCTGCCTGCTGCTGGCCGTCATGGATATCCTGCTGGCATGCAAGGTACCGTACCAAGCATCAACAACACACCGTCCCACAGACAGGGACTGCAGACTGGGACATGGGGCACAGGAGGGGCTGCAATTGTGGGCACAGTGAGACTGCATTCACGGCACAGTAAAGCTGCATTTGATGGACACAGTGAGGCTGCATTTGTTGGGAACAGTGAGGCTGCATTTGTTGGGCACAGTGAGGCTGCATTTGGTGGGCACAGTGAGGCTGCATTTGGTGGGCACAGTGAGGCTGCATTTGGTGGGCTCTGTTGAGGCTGCATTTGGTGGGCTCTGTTGAGGCTGCATTTGGTGGGCACTGTTGAGGCTGCATTGAGCTCTTGCATCAAGTCTGCAGTCTCTGACCATCTCCTGTGGCATGTCTGCAGTCTCTGAGGGAGTCTGGAGAGGAGTCAAGAGTGGGAGCGCCACTGGGATGGGGGTCATGGGAGAAGTCAGGCTTGGAGACTATAGGATAAAACCAGAGCCACCAAGCTGGAGCCGACTGACTGAGCCCTGCACAGTGCACCTGAGAGGAGGTCAGTGAAAGCACCGCCAGGCCAGTCGGGGGGGTGGGGGCTCACTGATGTAAGGGGGGGGGAGTGAATACGATAATGTAAGGTGCACTGATATAAAGGGTTTACTCCTTATATTAGTAATCCACCCCCCTTACCTTAGAGTATTCTTTCTGCAGAAGGTGCCCCCACCCCGTTCTGAGTTTCTGGGGTCCCCCTTGATGATTGATCACTTACCACTATTAACTGGAATTTGAATCTATCTATCTATCTATCTATCTATCTATCTATCTATCTATCTATCTATCGATCTATCCCTCTCTTCATCAAATGTGCTTTAAAACGTATGGTTTTCCCTTTCATGAACAAGAAAATAATGCCGTTATGCTGTTGGGCAGGTATAATAATGCTGTGAGGCTGGTATGAAATTTTTTACAGAGCTGGTTTTTGAAAGCATGGGCGTCCACAAGGTTACTCAGATGGCTGCATGCAGTGGCGGAACTACCGCCATAGCAGCACATGGGGGCGCTATGGGGCCCGCAGTCAAATGGGGCCCGGTGAGGACAGGCGCTATGGCTCCGCGGGAGATAGCGGGCGCTCCGCGGGTGGCCCGCGGGTGGCCCGCGGGCAGTCCGCGGCTCCGCGGGTGGTCCGCGGGCGGCTCCGCGGGTGAGAGCTGGCGGTCCGCGGGCGGCCCGCGGGTAGTCCGCGGGTGGTCCGCGGCTCCGCGGGTGGACCGCGGGCGGCTCCGCGGGTGAGAGCGGGCAGTCCGCGGGTCCGCGGGGGGCTCCGCAGGTGATAGTGGGAGGCAGATGAGAGTGGCCGGTCCGCTGGTGAGAGAGTGGGCGTGAGCGGGCTGGCCAATCAGGGAGCTGACGGGCGAGGGAGCATAGAGATGACATCATCTCTCGCCGCCCTCTCATCCCTGCAGTGCAGTTCCCCCCTCACTGTGCAGGCAGCCAGGAAGCAGAGAGATGACATTATCTCTCTGCTGCCTGACTGATAATCTGCTGGCTGACTCTGTGACACAGCAGGAAAGTGGCAGAGCAAGTGACAATCCATAATGTGTGGCAGGCGACGTGGCAAGTGACAACCCAGGACGTGGCAAGTGACAATCTGTAACGTGTGGCAGGTGACGTGGCAAGTGAAAATCCATGACGTGGCAAATGACAATCCATAATGTGTGGCAGGCAACGTGGCAAGTGACAACCAGGGACGTGGCAAGTGACAATCCGTAACGTGTGGCAGGTGACATGGCAAGTGACAACCTGGATGTGGCAAGTGACAATCCGTAACATGTGGCAGGTGACGTGGCAAGTGAAAATCCGTGACGTGACAAGTGACAATCCGTAATGTGTGGCAGGTGACGTGGCAAGTGACAATCCATAATGTGTGGCAAGTGACAATCTAGGATGTGGTAAGTGACAATCTGTAATGTGTGGCAATCTAGGACGTGGCAAGTGACAATCCGTAATGTGTGGCAGGTGACGTGGCAAGTGACAACCTGGATGTGGCAAGTGACAATCTGTAACATGTGGCAGGTGACGTGGCAAGTGAAAATCCGTGACGTGACAATCCGTAATGTGTGGCAGGTGACGTGGCAAGTGACAACCCGGGACGTGCAAGTGACAATCCATAATGTGTGGCAAGTGACAATCTAGGATGTGGTAAGTGACAATCTGTAATGTGTGGCAATCTAGGACGTGGCAAGTGACAATCCGTAATGTGTGGCAGGTGACGTGGCAAGTGACAACCTGGATGTGGCAAGTGACAATCCGTAACATGTGGCAGGTGACGTGGCAAGTGAAAATCCGTGATGTGACAAGTGACAATCCGTAATGTGTGGCAGGTGACGTGGCAAGTGACAATCCGTAATGTGTGGCAGGTGACGTGGCAAGTGACAACCCGAGACGTGGCAAGTGACAATCTAGGACATGGCAAGTGACAATCCGTAATGTGTGGCAGGTAATGTGGCAAGTGACAATCCGGGACTTGGCAAGTGGACAATCCGCAACATGTGGCAGGTGACATTCTGCAACGTGTGACAAGTGACAATCTGCATCTGGTGGCAGGCGACGTGGCAAGTGGACAATCTGCAATGTGTAGCAGGTGATGTGACAAGTGACAATCCTTAGTGCTCATGCACACGGACGTTTTAAAAAACTGGCTGCAAAGCTAGCTCCGATGCCTGGAAAAATTGTTGTTAAAAACGTGATTTTTACCGCGTTTTGCATTGGCGTTTTTGCGCGTTTTTGCGCGTTTTTTAGCGTTAGCGTTAAGTAGCGTTTTTTAAGAAACACATCTCTTGGCTATAGCACTCAGAAAACAAAGAAAATATGTTGCGCGTTTATGTGCGTTTTTGCGCGTTTTCCCGCGATTCGCGTTTTTACAGCTCTAGCTCCACGCCACGGAACGCACTGGTCCTGGGTTTTTTTTACAGCTTAAAAATGCCTATGCCATTTGCAGCTCAAAAACGCCTAGGTGGGCATGAAGCCATAGACTAACATGGACAGCCGTTTTTAAGCTGCAAAAAAAGCTCAAAAAAGTGGCTGTAAAAACGTCCGTGTGCATGAGGCCTTAATGTGTGGCAAGTGACAATCCAGGACGTGGCAAGTTACAATCCATAATGTGTGGCAAGTGACGTGGCAAGTGACAATCCAGGACGTGGCATGTGACAATCCATAATGTGTGGCAAGTGACAATCCAGGACGTGGCAAGTGACAATCCATAATGTGTGGCAGGTGACTTGGCAAGTGACAATCCGCAACATGTGGTAGGTGACATTCCGCAACGTTTGACAAGTTACAATCTGCATCTGGTGGCAGGCGATGATGGCAAGTGACACGCTCAGGGATCCCACTGATTTTGCATTATGGTGAGTTGAACTATTTCATTTTATATAACAGAACAGAAATTGGTTAAAAGGCCTGGAGGTCAGCAATGTGTTCCCTTCAGGGGCTGCATAGAGTATACTGCATACTTTGTTGTTCAAAATTAATATAAGCCGTTGCCTGGGTACTGTGCCACATGGGTGTGGTAGTCTGTTGTTTAATGGCATTAGTTCATTTTTTTTGGTGGGGGGGGGGGGGGCCCATACAACATTTTGCTATGGGGCCCTGTGATTTCTAGTTACGCCCCTGGCTGCATGCCATGCCAATATAGCCTAGAGAATGTACATCTTTTTACATTGCAATACATCTGTTGTTGCCATATTTTTATCTTGATGAAAACAGCCTATACAGTGACAGTATGAGATTAAAATATGGCCACAACAGATGTATTGCAATGTAAAAAGATGTACATTCTCTAGGCTATATGGGCATGGAACACAGAGTAACTTCCAATACAAAGTGAAGATGAATTATCTGTTATATAACACATATGTATTACCAGTGGAAAGATTTTCATGAGATTGTTGAAATGGGGCGGAGCATGAGTGGCCTTAACCACTTTCAGACCGGACCATTTTGCTGGTAAATGACCAGAGGTCTTTTTACACTTTGGCACTGCGCTGCTTTAACTGGTAATTGCGCGGTCATGCAATGTTGTACCCAAACAAAATTTGCGTCCTTTTCTTCCCACAAATAGAGCTTTCTTTTGATGGTATTTGATTGCCTCTGCGATTTTTATTTTTTGCGATATAAACGTAAAAAGACCGCAAATTTTGAAAAAAAATGATATTTTCTACTTTTTGTTATTAGAAAAATCCAATAAACTCAATTTTAGTCATACATTTAGGACAAAATGTATTCAGCCACATGTCTTTGGTAAAAAAAAAGTCAATAATTGTATATTTATTGGTTTGCGCAAAAGTTGTCACATCTACAAACTAAGGTACGTTTTCTGGAATTTACGCAGCTTTTAGTTTACGACTGCCTATCTCATTTCTTGAGGTGCTAAAATGACAGGGCAGTACAAAACCCCCCCAAATGACCCCATTTTGGAAAGTAGACCCCCTAAGGAAATTGATAAGAGGCATGTTGAGCCCATTGAATATTTTATTTTTTTGCCTCAAGCGATTGAATAATGACAAAAAAAAAATTTTTTTTTTTTTTTTACACAAAGTTGTCACTAAATGATATATTGCTCACACATGCTATGGGCGTATGTGAAATGACACCCCAAAATAAATTCTGCTGCTTCTCCTGAGTACGGGGATACCACATATGTGGGACTTTTTGGGAGCCTAGCCGCGTACAGGGCCCCGAAAACCAAGCACCGCCTTCAGGCTTTCTAAGGGCGTCAATTTTTGATTTCACGCCTCACTACCTATTACAGTTTTGAAGGCCATAAAATGCCAAGATGGCACAAAACCCCCACAAATGACCCCATTTTAGAAAGTAGACACCCCAAGCTATTTGCTGAGAGGCATGTTGAGTCCATGGAATATTTTATATTTTGCCACAAGTTGCGGGAAAATTACAAACTTTTTTTTTTTTTTTTTTCACAAAGTTGTCACTAAATGATATATTGCTCATGCATGCCATGGGCATATGTGAAATGACACCCCAAAATAAATTCTGCTGCTTCTCCTGAGTACGGGGATACCACATATGTGGGACTTTTTGGGAGCCTAGCCGCGTACGGGGCCCCGAAAACCAAGCACCGCCTTCAGGCTTTCTAAGGGCGTAATTTTTTGAGTTCACTTCTCACTACCTATTACAGTTTTGAAGGCCATAAAATGCCAAGATGGCACAAAACCCCCACAAATGACCCCATTTTAGAAAGTAGACACCCCAAGCTATTTGCTGAGAGGCATGTTGAGTCCATGGAATATTTTATATTTTGCCACAAGTTGCGGGAAAATTACAAACTTTTTTTTTTTTTCACAAAGTTGTCACTAAATGATATATTGCTCACGCATGCCATGGGCATATGTGAAATGACACCCCAAAATAAATTCTGCTGCTTCTCCTGAGTACGGGGATACCACATATGTGGGACTTTTTGGGAGCCTAGCCGCGTACGGGGCCCCAAAAACCAAGCACCGCCTTCAGGCTTTCTAAGGGCGTTACAGTTTTGAAGGCCATAAAATGCCAAGATGGCACAAACCCCCCCCCCCCAAATGACCCCATTTTAGAAAGTAGACACCCCTAAATTTAGGGGTACACTAGTGAGACTAGGTAATAAATGGCGGGTGCCCTGAAACTATAAAAAAATAACTAACCAACCAGCGTCACCTGTAACAGTTATATGGTGATCACTGGTGAAAGGGTTAACTAGGGGGCAATCAGGGGGCTTTATGCGGTAGTATATGGGGGTCCCTGGCGCTATAAAAAGCTGCGGCGAACCTAAATACCTACCTGCCTAACTAGCGTCACCTGTGACACTAATACAGCGATCAGAAAAACGATCGCTTATTAGGCTGGGTTCACACTGGAGCGATGCGGGAACGCCACGAATGCGCGGCGGGTTCCCGCATCGCATGCCTCCCGGCGGCAGTTCACACTGCCCTATGCGAACTGCTGGGAGTGTCAGTGAAATGTTAATGACACCCCCAGATCAGTTCGCATATCGCAGTGCGATCTGCAAACTTGGATCGCATGGTGTGAACACCCATGCGATCCGATTCTGCTGCGGACCAAAAAAAGGGTCCCGTGCGAGTTTGCGGCGGGTGCGACACGAATTCAGCCATACTATCTGTATAGCTGAACTCGAATCGCACAGAGATCGGATGTGATTTGCACTGCAGTGCGGTGCGAATCACATCCGTTCTCATAAACCGCTGCAATGTGAACCCAGCCTTAGTGACACTGGCGACGGGGGGTGATCACGGGGTTAAACCTTTATTGGGGGGGTTAGGGGGGTACCTTAGAACTAAAGGGGGCTAACCCTAACTGCCCTAACAGTTATTAGTCACAAATGACACCTGCCGGGTGATCAGGGGGTTAAACCTTTATTAGGTAATAAATGGCGGGTGCCCTGAAACTATAAAAAAATAACTAACCAACCAGCGTCACCTGTAACAGTTATATGGTGATCACTGGTGAAAGGGTTAACTAGGGGGCAATCAGGGGGCTTTATGCGGTAGTATATGGGGGTCCCTAGCGCTATAAAAAGCTGCGGCGAACCTAAATACCTACCTGCCTAACTAGCGTCACCTGTGACACTAATACGGCGATCAGAAAAATGATCGCTTATTAGGCTGGGTTCACACTGGAGCGATGCGGAAACGCCGCGAATCCGCGGCGGGTTCCCGCATCGCATGCCTCCCGGCGGCAGTTCACACTGCCCTATGCGAACTGCTGGGAGTGTCAGTGAAATGTTACTGACACCCCCAGATCAGTTCGCATATCGCAGTGCGATCTGCAAACTCGGATCGCATGGTGTGAACACCCATGCGATCCGATTCTGCTGCGGGCCAAAAAAAGGGTCCCGTGCGAATTTGCGGCGGGTGCGGCGGGTGTGGCGGGTGCGGCGGGTGCGGCGAATGGCTGAACTCGAATCGCACAGAGATCGGATGTGATTTGCACTGCAGTGCGGTGCGAATCACATTCGTTCTCATAAACCGCTGCAATGTGAACCCAGCCTTAGTGACACTGGCGACGGGGGGTGATCACGGGGTTAAACCTTTATTGGGGGGGTTAGGGGGGTACATTAGAACTAAAGGGGGCTAACCCTAACTGCCCTAACAGTTATTACAGTCACAAATGACACCAATGCAAAAAAAAAAAAAAAAAAAAAAAAAATGACATTGGTGTCACTGTGACTGGGGGGCAGGGGTAATTGGGGGGGTGATCGGGGGGTAAAGGGGGGGTGTGAGTGTGCCTGGCATGTTCTACTGTGTGTGGGATGTGTTGGTGCAACTCACTGATCCGCTCTCCTCCGTGTCGGAACGAAAAATACCGACACGGAGGAGAGAATACATCACTTCCTCTCCTGTGTTTACATTACAGGAGAGGAAGTGATGTCACCGGGGATTTCCATTCGTCGGGAGCGATCGCGAGGGGGTGGCCATGAATGAATGGCCGTCCCCTCGTCCGGGATCGCTCCCGAACGAAAACCGACCGCCGCAGGCACCGGGCGGGGGCCCGATCGGGCCCCCGACCCGCGGGAGGCAAAGGACGTACATATATGTGCTTATGCCTGCCCGTGCCATTCTGATGACGTAGATCGGCGTGAGGCGGTCGGCAAGTGGTTAAAATGATGCCCCCCCTTGGAAAAAGTTCTGCGGACGCCCATACTGGTATGGTAATAGGCTTGTACACGTATAATATTCTTTCTTCCAAATATAGAAAGAATATTATACTTGACTGCTGCCCTTCTGCTGCAGTAGTCCTTTATGAGTATAGGGACTGAGGTACAGTCTGCTAATCATTCACAACCTACTAGTTCCACAAAGGTCCTTATAAGGACTGGTAAGGTATAGGGTACTACAGTACATAGGGTTGAGTGAGGTACAGTCTGCTATTCCTTAAGGACTGGTATAGGTCCACAATATATAGGGTTGAGGTGCACTACTGCTGACTGCTGCCCTTCTGCTGCAGTAGTCCTTTATCAGTATAGGGACTGAGGTACAGTCTGCTAATCATTCACAACCTACTAGTTCCACAAAGGTCCTTATAAGGACTGGTAAGATATAGGGTACTACAGTACATAGGGTTGAGTGAGGTACAGTCTGCTATTCCTTAAGGACTGGTATAGGTCCACAATATATAGGGTTGAGGTGCACTACTGCTGACTGCTGCCCTATTCTGCAGTAGTCCTTTATCAGTATAGGGACTGAGAGTTTTGTCACAGGGTCATTTAAAAAATGACAGGCAGAGGAAGAGGCAGGCCCTTCCGCAGGGGTGGTAGGGGTAGGGCAGGAGCAACAGGCTTGAGCCAAAGTGGGAAGTTGCAGAAGGTGCGTTCAATTACTTTAAAGGACGCACCAGACTCGGTTGAGTGGCTCACTCAGCCTTACTCTTCTGCACCCTCCTCATCCTCTCGATCTGCACCCTCTTCTTCACTCTCTGCTATGTGCACCCCCAAAGACACCACCCCCACCACCACCACATACCTTCCGCATGAGTCACAGGAATTATTTTCCGATCCATATCAAGACATTTCTGATGCGCAGCCACTCTTGGCATTGGATCAGGAAGAGGAGGTAGCAACAACCGCCACTCAGCAGTCTGACGACAGTACCCAGATCAGCCCAAGGAGGAGGTTGGTCCCCGGTGTTGCTGCCTACTCCGAGATCTCTACTTATAGCGGTGGGGAAGGTGACGTCAATGATGACGTGTCTAGTGATGTCACGTGGGTGCCCACAAGAGAGGAAGAGGAGGGGAGTTAAGAGGGAGATATGGACCAGCAGATAGGGAGGAGAAGCAGGAATAACTTACATTGCACAGGAGGGACAAAGCAGACTGCTAATGTATCAGGAGCGAGTCATCGACCATGTACGGTCACATCTGGTGCTCCCAGGACGCCGGCACATGGCTCCGCAGTGTGGACTTTTTTTAACGTGTCCCCCGCTGACAATAGTGTTGCCATCTGCAATCTTTGCAGTCAACGCATTAGTCGCGGTAAGCCCAACACTCACCTAGGGACGACCGCCTTAAGAAGGCACATGAGCAGCCATCACCGAGCCCAGTGGGAGCAACGGAACACACAAAGACAGTGTGGACTTTTTTTAACGTGTCCGATGCTGACAATAGTGTTGCCATCTGCAATCTTTGCAGTCAACGCATTATTCGCGGTAAGCCCAACACTCACCTAGGGACGACCGCCTTAAGTAGGCACATGAGCAGCCATCACCAAACCCAGTGGGAGCAACGGAACACACAAAGCCACACTCCAGGCTCTCACCGTCCAGCCTTGTCTTCTACTTCTCCTTCTCCTCTCTCCTCACAATTGTCCTCCACTCCACCTTCCATCACGCCAAGCTCACGTTTTTCTGCAAAAAGGCAGGCTTCCATGGGCCTAATGTTCGAGTGTAAAAACAATGATGATGCCGGATAACCCTCTTGCCCCTCTTCTTCTTAATATTTGATAGGCATGCCATGGGTATATGTGGAATTACACCCCAAAATACATTTTGTTGCTTCTCCTCAGTACAAATGAGGGCTAGACGGTGCTGTAAAAATGCATTAATTACTGTAAAAATGTCACTGTCAGGGAAGGGGTTAACACTAGGGGGCAATCAAGGGGTTATTGTGTTCCCAAGCGTGTGTTCTAACTGAAGGGGGGAGGGGACTGTGTATGGGGAAGCGATAGATCGCCTGTTCATACTCTGTATGAACAGGCGATCTGTCACTTCTCCCCTCAGAGAACCGGAAACTGTGTGTTTACACAGACAGATCATGGATCTCCATGTGCCCCGAGTGATCGTAGGAGCCTGGCAGTGATTGCGATCACTGATCACTAACATTGGCTCCGTGGGCGAGCAGGGGGCGCGTATGTGCCGCTGGAGGCCACAGGGCGAAGCAACATTACATAACGTAGTTTCGCTCAGCTGAGCCATTCTGCCGCAGTTGTACTGGTCGGCAAGTGGTTAAAAAAGGCTTGGATTCTTTCCTAAATGTACAGAATATAAACAGATACTAACATTTATAGGTAAATTTAGTAGTAACATAGTAACTATATACACCATATGAAACTCTACTGTGGCCTCTGTCTCTTTTTTTCCTTTTTTCTCCATATCTTTGGAGGCACCCAACTCCTGCCTAAGGTCCTGTTCACATCTCACAGTTTGTGATGTCAGCAAAATCGCTGCGTTTGTGTCCACAATCCCAAATTGTGTGGCAATCGCAGCACAACACACTGTGCACCTTTGAGTGCCATTATACTTCAATAGCACCCCAAACATGATTTGATTCTGCTGTGTGAATTTTGTCATCCCGAAAAGGAGTAGAAACTTTTTGACAGATTTTTAACCATTGTTATATAAATTCAATTTAGTTTTAGTCATAGTCTTTTGACTAAAGAGGCATTTTAGTTATAGTCGTATTTTTGGCATCTGAATTGTTTTAGGTTTAGTTGACTAAAATAGTTGACTAAAATATTTTAGTCAACAAAATTAACACTGGATGTCAGCAGACGCATGTTCGCCTCCCCATAGAGGACAATGGGTGTCCCAATCTGGTCCACCTGAAAAAATAGACAGGCAGAACTGATCATTTTGATTGTGTGAAAGGGGGTTTACTGCTCCCCAAAAAAAGTGTCAGTTAGGTGTCCGATTTTTTCCACCAAAATAACGCAGTCCCGCTAGAAGTCGCTGATCGCCGGCATTACTAGGAAAAAAAAAGTAAACAATAAATATATCCCATAGGTTGTAGACTGTATAACCTTTGCGCAAACTAGGGTTGCACCGACACTAGTTTTGGTATTCGTGCAAATGCACCGATACCTTAAACGGATACTTTCAGGCTCGGCTCTTTGAGCTGTTAGTGGGTCTCCCCAGTGTTAAAGAAGTCTGGTAATTGGAGCTGTCAAAAAAAAAAAAAAGCAGCCGAGGGTCTGCCAAAAACTGCCCTGAGTCCAGGGTCAAGCCCCACCATGCAAGTGGACATACAGTAGCACTTAGACCCCTTTCACACTGGGGCGTTTTTCAGGCACTTTAGTGTTAAAAAAAGCGCCTGTAAAGCTCTTGAAAGAAGCCTCATCTGAAATCCCAATGTGAAAGCCCAAGTGCTTTCACACTGAGATCCTCTTCACACTGGGAAGTTTTTCAGGCACTTTAGCTTAAAAAAAGCTCCTGTAAAGCGACTGAAAGAAGCCGCAACTGCAATCCCCATGTGAAAGCCCGAGTGCTTTCACACTGAGGCGCTGCGCTGGCAGGGCGTCCAAAAAAGTCCTGCAAGCAGCTTCTTTGCAGCGCTTTTGGAGCGGTGAATACACCACTTCTAAAGCGTCCCTTCCCATTGAAATCAATGGGAAACGCCTGCAAAATGCCTGAAAAGCGCCTGCAAAGCGCTTTTGGCAGGGGCGCTTTGTGGGCGCTTTTAACCCTTTATTTGGCCACTAGCAGGGGTTAAAAGCGCCCCACTAGCACTCGAAAAATGCTGGTAAAGCGCCGCTAGTTTAAGCGGCACTTTATGAGCGTTTTTCGGGCGCTGGCAGTGTGAAAGTGCTCTTAAAGCACTTGGGTTTTCACATTGGGATTGCAGATGAGGCTTCTTTCAAGCGATTTTTTTAACGCTCAAGCGCCTGAAAAACGCCTGAAAAATGCCCCAGTGTGAAAGGGGTCTTAGTAACAGGGCCGCTCGCCACGCTTCGGGCTCGCCACGCTTCGGGCTCGGCCTCGCTTCGCATGCCAATTTTTTATTCTAACTCTATGTCCACCTGGATGGTGGGGCTTGATCCTGGACTCAGTGCGCAGGCGCCGTTCATCTTTGGAGATTTACGGCGTCTCCTTGTCCTCTGTACTGCGCAAGCGCAATACAGGGTAGACACTATTCGACGGGGGACAGTATTCGACACATCACTGGCAATGTTTATTACCAACATTGCTCAGCCCTGAAACATTAAAATAAAAAGAAACATTGTTTATTTTTGTATATTCCTGTTTCTTCATCTGCAGATCAAAGGGATGAACAAATATTCCTCTGTTTAACCCCTAATAACCCTTAATTTACTCTAATCAGCCTTAATGAACTCCCTATTCTCCTCCATTTAATTATTATTTTCCTGCTTTTTTTTGTTTTTTGTTTACGGCTATTTTATAAACAATTACAACTTTTTCTGTGTATACTGTATAACTGTTTATAATTGTCAGTTTTATTTATGTATATTTACTGCGTATACGGTATATATATATATATATATATATATATATATATATAAATAAAAATGACAATTATAAACAGTATAGGCAGTATTAAGAGGTTAATTAGGTGAGCGAATTTGTTGGCAAGTCCTGAATGTGATGGGCTGTTTTTCCAGCATTCAGCATTGGGTAAACTTTTGTACAGAGTTGGATGTGTCTGATCTCCCCCCAGGGCTCAGGGAGGGAGGGGGGTGAACTTTGCCCAGCATAAGAAATACACCTCCTCCACCCAGGTCCAGCCTAGACTCCAGCTTGGCTGTCACTTACTGGCTGGCTTTGGAGGAGTGTACAGCCACAGAAGCCTATGGGTGATGGAAGAACATAGTCCACGCCCACATCCTAAAAGTTGATGCACACATATATATATATACAGTAATGTGATCACCTTTGCCTTGCCACTCACAGGATCCAGACTGCCAGCTCAGTGCCAACCCACCACCAGTAAGTGCATCTAAGGGGTTCAGATACTCTGCAGATCATACATAGGACGATTTTCAATCAGCAATCAGGGCATCAGTATTAGAATGACAAACATTTGACGGTTATTGGTGGTCTGTTGCTTTGATTCATGTGGCTGCCATAGGGATCAAAGATTCTTTATGGAACACAACTGTCATTTGTCATATGTTCAGATCTGATCTGATCCAGGAGAATACAGATCTGAGCTTTAAGAGACTGGAGAAATGCTCTGCAGAGTTTGGGAGGCTGATGTGTGTTTTTGTATGACTTTAGCTCAGGGGTCTTAAACTGGTGGCCCTGGGGCTGTTGCAAAACTACAAGTCCCATCATCCCCTCTGCCTATGGGAGTCGTGCTTGTAACCGTCAGCCTTGCAATGCATCATGGGACTTCTAGTTTTGCAACCGCTGGAGGGCCACCAGTTTGAGAGCCCTGGTTTAGATTGTAAGCTCCTGCACGCAGGGATGGATGTGAATGTATCTGCATATGCAAAGCGCCAAAGAATTTGCCAGCACAATATAAATCAATGTTCTGCAAAATGTGGTGGCTGTATAAATGCACTGCAGGGCTTTATGGGGCTGGAGCAATGCTCTACAATCCTTTCCTGGCTGGTAATTTGACGTGTGTGGTTCTGAAATGTTGGCTTATCTGAGTCCAAGTGTTCAAAATCTACAGAACTTTCGGAAAATGGGGGGATACTCTGCATCCTTTTCAGAGAAGAGTGCAATGCTCTGCAGAAGATAAAGCCTGAAACAGTACTCTCTATCTCTTTGTGAGCAATGCTCTGCAGCTGTTGGAATGCCCTTTGAAGAAGGGAGTAGTAGGTGCTTATCTCACTGGCAAGCTGGAGAGATGCCCTGCAGCTGTTGAAACCTGGAGCCCGCTCTGCTGCTCTTTGGACTACGTGAGCAATGCTCTGTTACTTTTAGCCCTTGTACACACGGTCGGACATTCTGACAACAAAATCCGTCTGACTTTTTCCGACGTATTTTGTCCGAAAGTAGTGTTGCATACACACGATCGGACAAAGTTGTCGGAAACTCCGATCGTTCGGAACATGATGACGTTCGTGCCTTGCAACAGGACTACGTTCAGGCTAGTAGCCAATAGCTTTGGTGTCGTAATTTCATCTGAGCAAACTTTTATAACAAAAATGTGTCGGATATTCTGACGGAAACAGTCCGATGGAGCCCACACACAGTTGAATTATCCAACAACGCGGTCCGATCGGACATTTTCCGATGTTGAGAACTCGAACATTGCTTTGTGCTAAAGGTTGCTGCAATGCTCTGCAGCTTATTGGTAGAAGGGAGCGATGTGCTGCAACAGATGCAGGTGAGAGTATTGTATTGTGCTTTAGAAATACCCTCATTTCTTTGGAAGGGAGCCGTGGTCTGCAGATATTAGAAATAATAGGAGTGCTCTGAGTAAGGAGAGTATTGCTACTTTTTTGTGTTTTTTTTTTTTTTTTTTTTTTTTTTTTAGTTTCGAAGCAATGCCCTGCAGCTCTTTGGAAACAGCCCTGCAAACACTGTATAATTTGCATCGGGGGGGGGGGGGGGGGGAAGCAAAACTTTGCAACTCATTGGAAGAAGGGTGCGATGATCTGCAGTTTTTTGGAATAGGGCAGCAATGTTCTGCATTAGTGTTTGCAAGGAGGCTTGAAAGTTTTGCAGACATTGCTATGCAGAGCATTGTGTAGTGTAGTACAGGTGATTGAGATGTTCTGCAGAGATCACACACTTGGTAGGGGGGCTGGGGGTGCTGATCAGAGGAAGTGACAGTTATGGGAGTTCCTTCAGTCGGTAATGTGAAGATCCTGTTGTGCGGCTGTGAAGTGGGCTGTTTCATGGAGTGTTTATCTTTGGCCACGTTTTCATGTTTGCCCAAGTCTGTAGAAGACATTCAGCCGATACAACCAGAACTGAGAGACCAGTATGAACAATATTTATACAGTGTGTGTATGTATGTGTGTATAGATATATATAGATATAGATACACACACACACACACACACACACACACACACACACACACACACACACACACACACGTTGTGTTTGATTCTAAAGGTTTTATTTTTTTATAACAAACATGTTATACTTACCTGCTCTGTGTAATGGTTTTGCACAGAGCAGTCCAGATCCTCCTCTTCTCGGGCCCCTGCTGGTGCTCCTGACTCCTCACCGCTTGACCAGTGCCCCAATAGCCAGCCGCTTGCTATGGCAGCACTGGTGCGTGCTCACTCCTGAGCCATGCTCTATGCACCCAGAAGACCCAGAGCCATGGCTTGGCCCCGCTCTCTCCTCATTGGCTCAGTGGCTGGATCGAGAGGGAGCTCAGGTGAGTATAAGGAAGGGGGTGTGGGGGGAGTAGCACACAGAAGGGTTTTTACCTTCAAGGAAAAACAAAGCCTTCAGACTTCAAAACAGTCCTTTACAAAATGAAGCCCATTGAGTGCCTTTATCTTGCCCTTGGGACACTATTCTGACAAAAAACAAGGAGCATAATTCCTCCCACTGGCACCAGTGATGGGCCACTATTCCTCCCACTGGCACCAGTGATGGGCCACTATTCCTCCCACTGGCACCAGTGATGGGCCACTATTCCTCCCACTGGCACCAGTGATGGGCCACTATTCCTCCCACTGGCACCAGTGATGGGCCACTATTCCTCCCACTGGCACCAGTGATGGGCCACTATTCCTCCCACTGACACCAACGATGGGGCACTATTCCTCCCACTGACACCAATGATGGGTATGATGATGATGATTCCTCCAGCTGACACCAATTATGGGGTACTAACCCTCCTGTTAACAGCAAACGATGAGAGACTATTCCTCCACTAACAGCAACCCTGAGTCACTATTCCTCCCACTGACACCAACTATAGGGCAATATTCCTCCCACTGACACCAACTATAGGGCAATATTCCTCCCACTGACACCAACTATAGGGCAATATTCCTCCCACTGACAGCAGCAATGGGACACTATTCCTCCCATTGACACCACCAATGAGGCACTATTCCATTTACTTGCACCGATGATGAGGCACTATTCCTCCCACTGACACCAATGATGGGACACAATTCCTCCAGCTGACACCAACTATAGAGCACTATTCTTGTCATTGACAGCATCTATTGGACACTATTCCTCCCACTGACAGCAACAATTAGGCACTATTGCTAATGCTGCACCAACTATGGGGTAATATTCCTCCCACTGACACCAGCGATGGGACACTATTCCTCCCACTGACACCAATGATGGAACACTATTTCTCCAATATCAAGGGCTGGCCATACAAAATATGATTTTGTTTCCTTCCACCCTGGAGGAATGGAAAGAAAATCACTTGATTCCCCAATCAACAAGTAGTATTGTATTCTGCCAGTGGGGGGCGTGGGGAGCATTCCTGGCTAGCAGAATACAGTGGTTACTGCCAGCGGCTATAGCCGCTGGCAGTAACGGCGTGTAGAAAAATATAAAATGCTGCTTGTACCCAAGTCAAATCTCAGCCGGTCCCTGCTGAATTGGGCAAGATTCAAACCTTCTATGGCAGGCTTTACTCTCATGGAGAAAGTGAGGGAAAACACCTTATTTACATGTCTCTCTAACCTGTGCCCGATTCCAGTGCCAGATCTTTCCCTCTATGTGAAGCCCTCTGCGCTCAACCATTGAGGAGCCCCCAGTACCCTAGCCAATCATATCCGATGTGCTTTTATAAAGGGTCTGGTATTCCACCACCTGTGTGCCCTGTGTACTTTTAGTGAGCTCAGCATTTCTGCACTCGGCTTCCAGATTTTCTCACCACTGTGTTCCTATGATCCCAGCACCTCAGTGTTCCTAAAGACTCTTACACTCGTGTTACTCACAGAGACTCTCGTTCCTGTGATCTCAGCACCCCAGTGTTCCTAGAGACTCCTGTTCAGTAATCCTGTGAGACTTTCTGCACTCTGGAACCCTGTTTGTTTCCGCTGTACTCTGCAATCTTAAATATCAGTACCTGATGTTCAGATGCTGCCTATTTGAGTGAGTCAGAGGGTCACAACCTCAAAATTGTCCTTCAGCAAAGGTCATCACTACCGGCTCGGCACTCTGTTGAATAACAGGCAACTGCTTACACTTGAACCTTCTAAGGGCTTTCACCTCCACTCAATGGTCAGGCACTCTGAGACAAGTCCCTCCCGAATACATGGAGTGTGTTATCTTCCCAGTATCCAGTATCATCTCTTGTCACTTCAGCTCCTGCTATTATTTAGTGTCTCTACAAGAGTCCCCAGTGTTTGAGTTTCCAGATTGTTGTCCACCACTCCATGACCCAAGCTTCCAGTGTTCCTTGGTGGCCTTGAGGTACCTCTCTTCTCCAATAGTACCCAGTATCTCATTGGGTTTACAGATTGTTTTCCAACACTACGTAGCCTAAGTTTTCAGTGTCCCTTGGTGCCTTTGGGGTACCTCTCTTCTCAAAGAGTCCCCAGTCTCCCATCAGGTTTCAAGGTTGCTGTCCACCAGTCCATGACCCTAGCTTCCAGTGTTCCTTGGCGCCCTTGGTGTATCTCTTAGTATCTCTTCTGAGCCCTGAGCCTCCACTCAGCATGAGTTACACTGTCCTGATGCCTGGTTCCCAACAGATATGCATTCCCGCTCCATGACACAGCTAGCTATTTGATTATTTGTTGATTTGAATAAACAAACCTTTTATTCCATTTTTGTTGCAGTCACAAAGCAGTGGAATACATAAAAAGGTAGTTAGAATCAAGTGAGGGGTTACATAGTTAGTCTGATTGAAAAAAGACACAAGTCCATCTAGACCAACCAATAAAGAGTGATGGGATTTAAATTGTCTCGCTTGAACCCAGCAGAAAAATCCAATCACTTTTAACAAAATTGCTGTGTTTTATTTTCCAGTTTTTTATTTGATCTCAATAAACGGTATCGAAGCTGTCAATTTAATGCCCCCCGTTCCAACTTTACAAGCAATTGAAATAGCTAAAACAACTTAAGAGGTTCTGATCTTTACTAGTAGTTCTGGCTGAATTATTTGGACTTATACAGCATAAAATAAGATGATGGGACAGGGTAGTCACATATTGGAGCACTGTAAAAATCCTATTGATTAACCTATTGGATGTAGTTGCTAGAACTTCTCTTTAAATTTCTCTTTTCTATTTACATAGATCAGCCATAATGTCTCAGTTTCCAGCACTCACCACCGAACAGAAGAAGGAACTCTCAGAGAATGCTCAACGTATTGTTAAAGATGGCAGGGGAATACTTGCAGCAGATGAATCTGTGGGTAAGAACCTTTTTAAAGAGAAAGTGTATAAGAGATGAGTATATACTGTGTGTGTGTGTGTGTGTATATATATATATATTCTTTACCTGTCTATATCTGCTATGCTGAAGAAGGTCATGTTTACAGAACTCAGTAGCTGAAGCTTGGAGTACACACAAAGTGAATATGTCCTTTTCTTCTTGCTCTGTATAACTGTGTACAGATTTTTTTTATTACAAAGTGACAGATTTAAAAGAAAAAAAAAAGTTGTTTATGTAGTCTCTCTTTAAAAAAAAAAACAGCTGTATGGAACTGATTGGTGTGCATTGTATATAAATGTTTTTATTTCATATTAATAAGGGTAAAGTTAAGCATCACTGCAACAGACTTGAACTTAACCCAGATAATTGACTGCCAAAGATCCACCTTTGAAAATTCACCTCCCTAGTTAGTTCAGAGACCCCTTACTCCTCATGGCTCTTGAGTTACTGGGGTTGATTTACTAAAATTGTGCAAAATCTGGTGTAGCTCTGCATAAAAGCCAATCAGCTTCCAAGTTTTTTTATCTTGTCAAAGCTTAATTGAACAAGCTGAAGTTTTATGGGAAACTGTCTTAACTATTCTCTGTCCAACCTTGCCATTTAAGGGACCATGGGAAGTCGTCTGAAGCGTATTAATGTGGAGAACACAGAAGAGAACCGCCGCTTCTTCCGAAACCTTCTCTTCACAGCAGATCCCAACCTCAACAAAAGCATAGGAGGGGTCATCCTTTTCCATGAGACCTTATACCAAAAGTCCAGTGACGGCGTCCCTTTTACCAAAGTCCTGAAGGATCAGGGAATCGTTGTAGGAATCAAGGTCCGGTCTGCTTCATTTTAGTGATGTCATGGTGTAATTAATATTGAAGTCTTTTATATATTAAATCTGGGCTTTCTTTTGCAGGTAGACAAAGGCACTGCTCCCCTGGCAGGAACCGATGGAGAAACCACCACACAAGGTTAGATACTACTGGTAACAATCAATCATTACTTGATTTTTTTTTAATGCCAATATCTACCTGCTTCTCTAAAAACCTAACTATAGTAATTTTTTCATGTTTGATGTGAGGAAGGGGTTAACATTTCTGTCTGGTTTTTATTCGTACCTGTGACCCCATCAGGGAAAGTTTACCTCACTTCCTGCCTCTGTAGCACGCATACAAAATATGAGCAGTGTGGTCATCACCCAAACAGATACAGATGGCTAAAAATAAAACATTGTCAGAAGTTCTAGGCCTTTGCCGCTTTGTTAAAATGTGTTTGTCAATGTTTCCATTAGAGAGACTTGACATCACTTCTTGTCTGAACAGGAAGTTAGGATAATGTCACAAATGGGAAGACAGACAGCACCAAAAATCTGACAGGGTCTAATTCTTCCCCACTTTATCCAACACAAGATACATTTTGTGGCTGGATATGGACTTTAAGGCCGGGTTCACATTGCTGCGATGCGGGAACGCCGCGAATCCGCGGCGTTTTCCCGCATCGCATTACTCCCGCCGGCAGTTCACACTGCCCTATGCGGACGGCTGGGGGTGTCAATGTTATGTTAATGACACCCCCAGATCCGTCGGCATATCGCAGTGCGATCTGCCGACTCGCACAGGAATCGGATCGCATGGTGTGAACCCCCATGCGATCCGATTCCGTTGCGGACCCAAAAAAGGGTCCCGTGCGAGTTTGCTGCGGGACCGCTGCGAGTTCAGCCATACTATCTGTATGGCTGAACTCGCAGCGCTACGGAGATCACAGCAAATCACATCCGGTTCTTCCCCCCGCAGCGGTGTGAACCCAGCCTAAAGGCCTAGTTGACCTTTACCAAAAACTGCCTGTGCAGTAAGGGACCTCTGTATTTAAAAACAAACTGTGCAGCTTTGCCCAAAGCTGAATAATGCCCTTTGCTATAGGTGTAGGCCATTTATGTACCTCCTGAAAAATTCCCACAGATGGCATCTTTCCATCCTGCCTTGTTGCTAGGACATTGCTAAGACACTCCCAGCTTTTACTGTTCACCTCCACCATCACAGGAGTGAGCTCTTTCTCTGATTCAAATCCCCTCACATGTACTTCTTCCCTGACACTATAACTCTGAGCTCAGTGTTTGAGAGCTCACTCCTGTGATGTTGGGGGTCAACACAGTTGCTGTCTTAGGAATTTTCTAGAAACAAGGCAGGATGGGATGTTTTCATCTTTTGAAGTTTTTCAGTTAGGCTTCAAGAGGTATATAAATGGCCTACAGCTATAGCAAAGGAATAAGTCAACTTTGGTCAAAGCTGCGCTGTTTGTTTTTAGCTACAGACAACCCTTACCTGCATTTGCATTGGACGTTTTTTGGTAAAGGTGAACTATGCCTTTAAATTGATGGAGTAGGTCTCCACATAACATAATTATGGTAAAGCTAAAGGACATTGCATAAAATCTAATTATTAGTATGTATGACCAGCTTTAGAAAATTTAGAGACAGGTGTTAGTGTGTGGTGCTCCTAGGACGTTTTTGATGTCATGGCTAAATCCTTGAAAATGAAGAAAATGTTCTTGTTGCCTTAAAGCAGTGCTTCTCAACCTCAGTCCTCAAGTACACCCAATGGGCCAGGTTTTGGGTACTTCCCTTAGATAAAATAGCTCTCATCAATACCATGTCATAGATATTGATTTAAAGCAGCTGTGCAAAATGAAGGAAAACCTGAAAACATGGTCTGTTGTGGGCACTCGAGGACTGAGGTTGAGAACCACTGCCTTAAAAGGACAAGTTCACCTTTTGTAACATGTTACACCCATATTCAGGGTGTAACATGTTATGAACAGACTGATCCCCGTTGTGACAGTTTGCAGGGTTCTTCTCCCTCCCCGCCAACTGTCAAAATTAAAAAAATATATAGATGTGCCCAACTGGCCGCGTCACTGATTGACAGGGCTCTGGGCATGGAAAAAGACAAAGTCCAGCAGCCTTTGCGGCTGGCGGCTTGTAGTTTTCAATGAACTACCACGGTGCTGTGGAGCACTCTGGTAGTTCATTCATGCTTCCTGTAAGATTGTATCTGCTTACCCGTACAGGATATATGGACAATCAGATACACTGGTTCTGCTGGAGACCTGCATGGCACCAGCAATCTGCTAATGCAATGCTTTACAGGCTCCCAAAATTTTTTTAAAAATAATAATAATAAATGCACATTTTTTTTCTACCTTCAATAAAATGTTTTTTTTTTTTTTTTTGCAAAAGTGAACTTATCCTTTGATATTTCTGTTTCTAAAGGGCAATCACTTCATGTAGATATATGAAAAAGTAAACATAGAAGGAGCTCTACAGCTCTAATATACAGTCCATGAAAAATAGGTTTAGCTATCTACTGTGTTAAATCCCAGACTTGATAGTACATAAGTGACAGGTTCACTTACCCAGCGCATCAGCTCCCATCAGTAATTATGGCAGCATTTGTTCTTGTTATGCTTTTCACTTTGCAAACCTCTTACTGTTATAATTACAGGTCTGGATGGACTGTCCGAGCGTTGCGCTCAGTACAAGAAGGACGGTGCTGACTTTGCCAAGTGGCGCTGTGTGCTGAAGATCTCAGACCACGCACCCTCAAGCCTTGCAATCTATGAAAATGCCAACGTTTTGGCACGGTACGCCAGCATCTGCCAGCAGGTAACTTAATTTTATTATATATACAGGGCTCAAAATTTAAAGTCCTGAGCTACTAGCCAGGCCTCAAGGGTTACTCGCCACCAGTTGACCCGCACCCAACCCCTACCCTGCCCCGCCCCTAAACCCACCCTCATAAATTATCTCATGAAATTACACTTTGTTTTATGTAATTAAGTTCTAAAAATATTAACAACTTTATCTATGCCCATCAATGCAGCTTGCCTGTGTGCCATGTGCAGCCTGTGCCCACCGTGCAGCCTGTGCCATGTGCTGCCTGTGCCCACCGTGTCCGTGTGCCGCCTGTGCCCACCGTGCTGCCTGTGTGCCGCCTGTGCCCACCGCGCCGCCTGTGCCCACCGCGCCGCCTGTGCCCCATGTGCTGCCTGTGCCCCGTGTGCAGCCCGTGTCCGCCATGTGCAGCCTACCTGTGGAGGGGAAGAGAGGGGAGCCGCCACTGGATGAGCAGGGAACATCACATTTTTCGTTTCAATAGCCGTGTGTTTCCCCCCGCTGCGCGCCGTCACATACGCCCCTCCCCTTGTCCGGGGAACTTTGATACATGTCACCCGTCCTAGGATTGGACGGCTGATCTGTCTATCAAAGTCCTAGAAAAAGAGGAGAGTCTTAGGTGACAGCACTCGGCAGGGGAACACACAGCTATTGAAATGAAAGCTTTGATTTTCCCTGCTCTGATCATCCAGTGGCGGCTCTCCTCTCTTCCCCCTCTGTGATCGGCGATGCTCCCCTCGGCTCCCAGGCAGCCCTTCTTGCCAGCCCTCGAAATCCACTCGCAAAATGCGAGCGTGCGAGTGGAATTTTTGAGGGCTGTATAATGTATATCATTCAGGGTGGACTTGAAGGTACCAAAGTGCACCTGGTTTAGTAGAAGATGCCATGCCTGACCTTCAGTAATTTTTTCAACTTTCCATCTTAAATCTTCTGCCCTTGTTGTTTTAACTTTGGATAGTAAAATATTTTATTCTGCCAGTAAATTCTTTATACAGCCAACTTGCTTTTTCTTCTAAGGGTCGTTTGCCTAGGCTTATGACATCACGCAAATCTCTCTCTCTCTCTCTCTCTCTCTCTCTCTCTCTCTCTATCTATCTATCTATCTATCTATCTATCTATCTATCTATCTATATATATATATATATATATATATATATATATATATATATATATATATATATATATATATATATATATAAAACATTTGCCTAGGCAAGAGACCAGGAAGTACAAGAATTTTTTTTTTTTTCAGTTCAGAACAAGTAAATATCTATTTACTAATGCTAACAGCAAGAGGATTAAAAATAATCAACTTTAGGAGACTTTACCACTTTTCTCATTCAGGATAAAGTGACAAGTTCTCTTGAAAGTTCACCACTCCACACTCACCCTACATTCCATTGCTCTGTTGGAGCCCTTGGTAAATGGTAGCTATTTACGGGTATAGGGGAGCATATGAACTTTACCACTTTCACATATTTAGGCATATCATTTATTGGCAAACGCTTCCTTTATGTAGACATCAAGAATTTGGAGATTGCTGTTGGGTGCCGCCATCTTGGATGTGAAGTCAGCAGCCCCAGCAGAGTCACAGCTGTCACTCAAGAACACACTGAAAATAAGCATTTGAAATTTGCAATATTTATGTCTACCTGCAATTTTTTAAGTTAGTGACAGGGTCTCTTTAACTTTGTTTGCAGTGTTTTTCAGCACTGGGCTGGTGGTGTGATCTTTATTGTTCCTAGTAGAGTTTTATGTCACACCCCTGCCTCTTTGACACACAGAGCAGAACAACCATAGCTGATTAAGCTGTTTTCCTTTGCTCTGTAGCTATCATTAACCCCCATTAGGATTACAGTAAAAGCAAAAACAAAGGGCTTATCAGAGCCTGGATCATGATACGGTGCAGCTCTGTGCACAGTGCAATGTCTAAAATTTAGCAATAAAGGGATTCTTATCTCACTTTCTCATGTTTCCTTTTGTCTAGAGCAGTTTATTTTAGAATTTGCTGCTTTTTAAAACAAACATTAGCCAGATACCCCAAAGTATGAGTCCATTTCCCTCAGCCTCTTTAGAAGGTAATACCTCAGAGTAAGTAATATACTCAGAGTATATTATTATTATACAGGATTTATATAGCACCATCAGTTTGAACAGCACTTTACAACATGAGGGCAGACAGTAGTTACAGTACAATTTAATACAGGAAGAATCCGAGGGCCATGCTCATTAGAGCTTACAATCTAAAAGGGAAGGTCATGTGATACAAAAGATAATACCTGTGGAGGATGAGCTTGTGGAAAAAACAAACGTACAGTTGTTAGGTGGAGCCAGATAGGCTATAGAGAGAAGGGGTTTCAGAGATCGGGTAAAAGTGGACAGAGTAGGAGAAAGTTGGACAGATTGGGATAGGGAGTTCCAGAGGATGGGAGAAGCTGGGGTGAAGTCTTGGAGACGAGCATTGGAAGAGGTAAAAAGTAAGCTAGAGGTCAGGAGGTTTTTTGAGATAAGGTTAGTGATGTTGTGCAGGGCAGAGTTGTGGATGTATATTGATTACATTTACCCTCTAAACAGATATAAATTGGTTCTAAGCACCCCTTTATACTTTTAAATTCAAAGCCCCTCGTCACCTAGCTTTGGATAACGCAGAGAAGGGTTAGAACTTCCTCTGTCAGGTTTTAAGGAGACACATGGGTTGAACAAGAGAAATCACTTGACTCCTCCATCCACGCTTAACGGCGCCGACGGAGGCATCTTCCCTGGCGGCTATTGTACTATGCAAGCCACTTTGTGCTGACTTTGTGTCTAAAATTCCCATTAAGAAATACTACATTTGCAAAATCATTTGTATTAAAAGTGGTATGGACTCCAGAGAGAGAGACTTTTGCTCCTGTACAAATCATTAGTAAGACCTCATCTGGAATATGCAGTTCAGTTTTGGCACCAGTTCACAAAAAAAGGATATCGGGGAACTGGAAAAAGTACAGAGAAGAGCAACCGAACTGATAAGAGGCATGGAGGAGTTCAGTTATGCGCAAAGATTAGAGGAACTGAATTTATTCTCTCTTGAGCAGAGGACATTAAAGGGGAATATGATCAACATGAATAAATACATAAGTGGTCCATACTGTATAGTGAACTGGGTGAGTTATTCACTGTCAGGTCATTACAGAGGATGGGGGGCACTCTTTACATCTGGAGTAAGAGATTGACTCCTTTCACGCAAGCAATCTGATCAGGTCCACCTATCAGTTTTTCCGGTGGACCTGAATGGATGGTCCATGTATCCCTATGGACCAGTGGGTGTAAACAGAGTTATGTCCATTTACACCCACCTATCTCCAATCTGACCCGGTCCATTACAAAAAAATGGACATGGATCCATCCCCCTCTATCTAGGCGGATCAGAGAGCAGTTGGGTGTAAATGGACTGTTTACACCTGGTTGCCAATAGAGCAGAGCAGGCTTTGTCCAAGTCTGCTCTGCAGAAACTGAGCAGATGCAGACCCTTTTCTCATCTGCTAAGCAGGGGATCAGTGAATAGATCCCCTACTGAGCCAATCTGATTCTGCCACTTGTGAAAGGGACCTTAACTGCCACATACAGAAAGGCTTCTTCACAGTAAGAGCTGTGAAAATATGGAATCAACTCCCCCAAGAACTAGTGCTGCCCAGCAGATTGTTTAAAAAAAAAAAAAAAAAAGAGCTGGATGTATTTTTAAATACACAAAATATAACTGGATACTAACTTCTAGGCTGGATTCACACCTATGCATTTTTAGTGCTTTTTGCATTTTGCAGATTTGCTCTACAGTCCATTTACCATGGTTTCCTATGGAACACGCTCTGTAGTGCAAATCTGCAAAAAGCACAAAAAAATGCATAGGTGTGAATCAGGCCTTATAGGTAATAACACCAGGGGTAGCGGATCCAGGAAATATCCAGTTGCCTCCTGGAGGATCGGGAAGGGATTTTATTTCCCCCACCGGCGCAAGTTGGATCATGCTTTAGCGTTTTGTTTTTTGTTGCCTTCCTCTGAATAAACTGTGGGTACAGTTTTTTGTATATAGAGATTCTCTATTTGCTTTTGGTTGAACTAGATAGACTAGTGTCGTGTCGTTTTTTTTTTTTTTTTTTTTTTTTTCAACTTTACTATGTAACATCTTCTATGATTGACTTGCCTTTGCTATGTAAATAAAGTGTTGAATTAACAATCAATGTATATGTCTTGCAGAACGGTCTTGTGCCAATCGTGGAACCTGAAATTCTGTCTGATGGGTCACATGATCTCCAAAGATGCCAATATGAGACAGAAAAGGTGAGAATGCTTGCAGGGTTAACAGGCCCAAAGTGGTATTTCAGTCATAAGTGAGGTCTGTAAAACATTTTCCTTCTTCCTGCTATTGCCAGTCATATGTTATGCCCTCAGGCGCTTGTGTATGCTCATCCATGTGTGCACACACTCTTATACTGTGCGGCACAAGAATATACATTAGTGCTCCTGGTTCCCAGTACTGATTACATTGCCTTGTTGTTAGTGCCTGCTGGAGTCTCCTTCTATTCTATTTGCAGTCTTTCCCTAGTTTCTTGTGATGATAGCTGACCTTGCTAGTTCTTGGTTTTCTGATCCTCCTCTGCCTGCCATGACCTAGGCTCCAACTGAATACACTTGCTGGTTTCTTCTTGGCTCCCATGTTCTGGTTCTGACCACCCAGAGCCTGAGTTTCGGCCTGTCCCCTACTATCCTCTTGCCTAATCCTTAAGCACTCTATTGTGGGTAAATCTTACTGGTTCACCAGTATCAAAAGTAAATATCCTGGGGTAGTCGGGTAGGGGTATAAAGCTTCCGACCGAAACGGGTCAAGTGTTGTAGAATGTGTGGTTTGTGATTTTTAATTAGTGTGCTTCTCATATTTTGTTAAACTTTAAGTGACAAAATGTCCCTTTCATAGTTTTCAATCTCTGAGCCTTTTGCCCCTCGCCACTCTTCCCAGCAATTCCCCAATGAAACTTAAATTATCACTTCCCCATGCCCATGCAATGCAAAATAAAAGGTTCACCAAGTTCCCTCCCTTTCAGTGCAGTAAATATTCACCTCCCATTGCTCCCCTGACACTCTGTTTGACTGCCAGGGATGGAATGAAATACCCAGGTATGGATGAGCATGTGAATCATTGTCCCTCCCTCTTTGACAGTAGTGATGCCTCCTGATTGGCCTAAGCACTGTCACAAGGGAGTCCCAAAGACCCCTCCCCCTCGCCCGCTGTCTGCCGGTCAGTTGCTCTGGTGTCCTCCACCACAGCAGACTCCATCTATGCATCTTCTCTAAGGCACTAGGTGTCTAGGATGTTTTGGCCAATTGGGAAACGGGTCTCATGGCCCACCTACTGATTTGCAGAGAGAAGATTAAGTGTGAAATTAGCGAATATTAATTCGCCATCGTCACACAACTGGGTGGGGTCGGGGCGCAGTGCTCTGCACCCTGAGCCCCCCCTTTTCTGAAGCCTGTTATTGCTTTCTGGCTCTAATCACGGGCTTCAAAAAAAGCCCCCCTCCCCCCAATTGTAATCCACAGTCCGGCGCTCTGTATGTAGATCAGGGGGCTGGACGCATTGATAGGGGTGCACTCCCACTGCATATGGAGTCCATAGCCCTTTCTGAGCACTAAATCAGGTTGCAGGTTACATAGGGCTTTCAGGGCGTGGCCTATTTGAAGCCCAGGCATAGGCTGTCATATACCTCCTAACGAGGTTTTGCTGTAATGTGCAACTTTTAGGACTTAATTTCCAGTCTATTTTTCTTTAGGTCATGATGGGACTTGTAGTTTGCCAGCACCTGTAGAGTGCCTTCTTTCCCACACCCTTGTTGAATATTAACCTTTGTTTTTTATGCATTGATGGTTATTGGAGAAGTCTGGGAATGTTGCCAGATGGAGTTTGAACCAGGCCCTGCTGACCTGAAGATACTGGTTAGTTTGGCTTAATCAGCGAATAGTGTGTATAGTTTGCACACTATACTCACACCCTTTGTTGCACTAATACAAATACTGGGTTTGCATCTGCATAAAGCAAACCTTTTGGCTTTTCACATTTTAAAAGTGAAAGAGCTGCTTGCTTCTAACTTTATTGGCCAAGAAGGCCTCCCTAGTGCAGCTATTCACCCTAGCTTCATTTCGTTAATAGGTCTGACTTTTTTTTTTTTTACAAAAACAACAAACATGCCTATACTTACTTGCTCTGTCAAATTGTTTTGCACAGAGCAGCCCCGATCCCTATCTTCTGGGGTGCACCGCTGGCGCTCTAGGCCCCTCCTCTTCATCGGGTGCCCCCACAGAAAGCTGCTTTCACTGGGAGCACCTGTGTGTGCTTGCTGCCGAGCGCTGCTGCTGCATCCCTTGACAGACAACGGGACCTTGCCCTGCCCCCCGCTCCAGTGTCACTGGAATTGATTGACAGCAATGGCTCCTACTGCTATCAGTCTGCCCAATGAGGAGAGAGACAGTGGCTGGAGACGCTGTGCTTATGCACATCGCTGGATCAGATGGGTTCCATTAAAGAAAGGGGGGGGGGGAGCTGCAGCACAGAAAGTTTTTCACCTTAATGCATAGAATGCATTAAAATTAAGGTGAAAAACCTTGAGGCTTTACAACCACTTTAAGTGACACCAGTTTCCAATGACAGTGCTCCCGATGGTCACTAATGCTCTCTCAGTGGTCTGGGAATGGCAGTTTGTATAGTATATAGTACTTTTTTTTTTATTTTCTTTTTTTTTTTTTTTTTTAAAGAAGCCTGTCCTGAAAGGGAGTTTGCCTTGCTGTTGTGTTGACTTTCTGACTTCAAAACTGAGACACTGATGGAAAATAAAACATACAGATAAAGACTTCCAAGTTTTTCACAACTATACAAATTTGTGTTCTAGTTCAGTCACTTAAAGTGTTGAAGACAGTGCATGGGCCTAAGGAATCAAGGACATTTCATTTTTAGAGTAAGGTCGGCAATGACAGCCCCCAAAAATTACTCATGTTTATTGTAAGGGAAAGCCCCCCCCCCCTTTTATCTCCATTTCAAATAGTTCTTTATCTACAATAGTAATAAAATACTTCCCATATGTGAAAAAAACTGTCTAATTTTTTAGTGAATGACACTTGATAAGAGAAATGCATTGCAAAATGTGATTTATTATTTCACCGGAGTCCACTTACCAGATAGTATTGCATTACAAATCAGAGTATAATAATGGTTAATGCTGCTGTGTACCTACACTATATATAAATGTGTGCTTCTCTTATTACAGGTCCTGTCTGCAGTATACCATGCTCTTGTCCAGCATCACGTGTATCTTGAAGGCACTCTCTTAAAGCCAAACATGGTGACAGGAGGTCAATCATGCTCTCAAAAATTTACACCTGAGCAGGTCGCTATGGCAACTGTTACTGCCCTGAGACGAACGGTCCCTTCTGCAGTCCCAGGTAATTAAGGCTGTCGTCAAAGTGAATCTGTTATGATAGAGATATGGGGCTGCCATCATTGACCCATTTCACATAGTAGAGGCGCCATGATTGTCAGCCTGATCCTGGCATCACTACCTAGTAGGACACTGATGCCAGATATTGAAGCCAGAATCAGGATGACAGCACTGGAGTTTGTATCATTTAAAAAAGCAGTAATGGCAACTTCTATAATGAAAGCGAAAGAGCACAAAATTTATAGTTTTACATGTACAATAAAAAGTTGAGATACCTGCCTATAACTTTAAAGATTCCACTGGTGAAACCTCTGCCCATAGTTCCCAGTTCTGCCAAATTCAGGAAGAAGTACAGATGGTGGACTCAGGATGTCCTGTGGGAAGATCTTGCTCAGCCATACCTGTTTCTATTGTTCTAGATATTGCAATCAGATCCTTGCTGGAATTTGTTTTATATATATATATATATATATATATAAATCTTTTCACATGCTTATTCAAGTGTGTATTCTCAAAGAAATTCTTTTAGAATCTGGATTTGTAAAGCCATGCCTTCATTTTCCCAAACTTACCCAAATCTGAATATGTTTAGGCTGGGTTCACACTATAGAATGCAGTGGCTCACACCAGGAGTCCGGTGCATCTCCATTCACCGTATCAGATTCGATTTCAGCCTGAATTTTGGGCTGAATTCAGACCTGAAACAGACCAAAAGATGCACTGTCGCTGCAGAGATATGTGAACCGGTTCCATGGAGAGCTGTTCATTCTCCTGCTATGTGAATTGGATGTGGAGCATGTCGCATCCAATTCGCAATAGTGTAAACCCAGTCTAAATCAATGCCTAAGTCTATCAAACTCTTCCCACTCTGGGTAAAAGGGGCTGTATCGATCTGCATTGTCCTATAAAAAGATTGAAGGGTGGTTAAAAGCCAGCCCTGGCAAAACTGGTGATTCAATTTTGGGTGAGTGTTGGTCATTTGGATTACCTATATACCATTTATCTATAGTGATTTCAGCAGTGAGATCACTACACCTTAGTTCGCAGTTCCACCTAAGTGCCATGGACCAAAACTCAAACACTCTGGCATGGACTAGAATCGGCTTTATACATTATATACAAAAATTAGTAAATACCCAAAACATATTTCACAGAGGCTGGGTTCACACCTCCAAAGGATGCGGCTCGCAGCAGGGGTGCGGTGCGTCCCTGTTTTCTGTTTCAGGGACAAATTTTTGCCCGAATTCACCCCTGAAATGGAGACAAAGATGCACATCATTCCTGTGCAAGCCGCTCCGCAGTCGCAACAGAGATATGTGAAGCGGCTCCATAGAGTCGGTCACAATCTCCTGTCATGAGAATTGGATGCACCGAAAACCCGCATCCAATTAGTATAAGTGTGAACCTAGCCTGAGACATGTCATCTAATAAAGACCATTAAACAAAATGATCCTGCTATAACAAATACCATTACGGATCAAAAGCAAGAGGGGCCAGAGTCCATGACAATGCTAATGAGAAGGTCCGCGCACTACAAGCTTCGAGATGCAAAATGTCATTGGGTCACTCAACCTACAAGCATCACAAACTAACAATATCATCTGTACATTGATTTCCTGCAGGTATCTGCTTCCTGTCTGGAGGTCAGAGTGAAGAAGAGGCATCTCTTAACCTGAATGCCATGAACCGCTGCAATCTCCTTCGTCCTTGGCGTCTGTCCTTCTCTTACGGCCGTGCCCTTCAGGCCTCAGCACTCTCTGCCTGGGTCGGGAAAACAGAGAATCAGAAAGCATCACAGGAAGCTTTCGCTAAGAGAGCAAAGGTCAGGATAACCCCTCAACTCTAAGTTTTAAGTTAAAGTGTATTTATTGCCCAAAACTTATTTTTAGCCTCAAGTCTAACTCGTGTCAGGTATTTCATTTTCTGTTGGTGTCCCGTAGCAGAGAATTCCCTTCACTTCCTGTCCCGGAGACACAACAGCAAATAAGGGGTATCCCCATTTTTAGAAAGTGTGGTGTGTAGGTGCCTTGATTTGAAATATTTCCCCTCATCATTGGTTTCAAAAACACAAATACAAATATACAATATACAAATCACGCCAGCAAAGCGTCACTCCAGTGTGAAAGCCCGAGTGCTTACACACTGAAGCGGTGTGCTGGCAGAATGTTGAAAAAAGGCCTTCAAGCAGCATCTTTGAGGCGCTTTAGGAGCGCCCCTGCCCATTGAAATGCATGGGCAGTGGCGTTGAAGCACCGACAAAGTGTCTTTAACCCTTTTTCTAAAACTACCGATTTTATCGCCGATGCTCCAGCGCCTTACTGTAACAATGGCCACCAAGACAAATAAAGACGGTGGCTCTTCCCAGAGGAACACAAGACAGTAATAAAAACCTGGCACTTGCTCTAACATCTCCCAACATCCAAAACTACAGATATACAGTAAAGCTGGTCATAGATGGATCAAAACTCGGTCGGTTCAGCAGCGACCACCTGAATTTCGATCCATGGCTGGTCCAGTTAAAAAGAAGCCAATCTAATGAGGATCTCCTCTCAAACGAGGCCGTTAGTAAATTCTCATTTGACCAGTGCAAACAGCCAATCTTCTACAGCACTGATCAGTGTATTCTGACTGAAAGAGTCACACTGTGAGAATACAATAGCACAGCGGGGAGGATTCTTCCATCCATATTGATTATGTGGATGAAGGAATCTGTTCATTCCTTTCATCCATGTAGGGTTTATGCTAAAATTCAGCCACAAGACGTTGTAACCATAATAAAGTAGACAGACCCTCAGTTTTACAATAGAAGATATACCATATTCTACAATATTAGATGGTCAAATCTTATATGTAATGTGCTGTGGATACTTCACTCCTTTTGGAAGTATCCAAATCTCAGATTAAAACTGCTCCAGGCATGGATGGGCAAGTAACAACTTCTTTTGCTGGGACTATATTTCCCAGAGGTCATTCTTCAGGGCTGAGCTGGGTGGTGGCGAGGGTGGCATTTAAAGTGTCACAAACTCCCCCTTTTTTTTTTTATTGGTATTAGAAGTAAAAATATTGTCTCTACTTATCTGTAAAACTCTTCTATCATCCATGTTGTGACAAGCTGGGTACATACAGTTCATTTTATCTTCTCTTTTTTTTTTGTTCAATATGTGGGCTGAAGGGAAAAAAACAAACGGAAAAAAAACAGATTCCTGCATCCCAACAAGCGAGGTGGATGCAGGAATATTCCCCCCCCCCCCCCCCCGATGCCATTTTATTCATACACTGATCACACTAATCAGTGCTAAGGCCGCTTGGTTGCAAGCAGCTGATCAAAAGGAGGTTTTTCAGCAGGACCATTTGGCAGAAGATTTAATAATCGGCTTTTGTCCAACCAGGAGGGGGCTACACACAGATCAGAAGGTGGCTGGTCCCTGCTGAACTGGCTGATCTTCCCTCTTTGTGTACCCAGCTTTCCAGATTTAGTAAATACCTGGTTGATCCTGCCATTTCAGCAGACATCACTGTTCAGAATGGCAACAAAAAAACGGTCGATCCTAGTTATTGTCGTTTGCCACTTGGTGGCACACCCATTGTGACTGGACTCAAGATGACTATGTATGAACCAAAATTGTTTGTTACCTGTAAGCTTTTCCTTGTTATGTCTTTATGATGATATAGGATAGTCTGATCAGTTCTAATGTCCAGTAACAACAGATTATCCTTAAACTTCTTCCACTGATAAAGCCGTCAGTAACTAAAATAATAGACATAAGTATAAATGAATTGCATGGAAGCTGTTCTGGTTGTGCATAGGGTGATAGCCTTTAAAAAGGTTAATTGACTGTCTGATAATTGCCATTGTATATTGCAGATCAACGGTTTGGCATCCCTTGGGAAGTATGAACCATCTGGATCTTCAGACTCCGCCTCTTCCGAGTCCCTCTTCCAGCCCAGCTACACCTACTAAATGTTGCTCTCCACTACCCCCTTGTGTTATATCTTTACATTCCTTCTGTGGTTACTTGAATGGTATTAATGCCCCATTCCTCATACATTGAGCCAGTCATATCAGCTGCTCCGAGGGGAACAATGCAGAGAACAATATGCAATGTGCAATAACCCATACCAACCAATCAGATGACATCTTTCACTGGTGTGATTGCAAAAGACAGAAAAAGGTTTGCTGTGGGTTGCTGTACTTTGCATGGTCTTAAAAAGTAATTTTTCAGTAAAAGCACGTTTTTGGAAGAGACAACTGGAAATTTTATTGTTATCTGTAAGGAACATTGTCATTTTCCCCACATTATAGCTGGACTAACTATAACAGGACCAAAATCCATCACATTCATTGTGTTAATGCCTCACTCAGAACTAAAATAAATTTTATGTGCTGTATGAGCCTGGAAGTTTTTGAATTACACGTACCTCTGCCTCACTATTCTTCAGTTCCAGCATGGTAGAAATGTGGATTTCTGACCTCTCGTTATCTGTTCCTGAAATATCCTTGGATTGGTTAATTTAATTCAGGTTGGGAACATCTGCTGTAGTTTAGACTTCACTTACCAGTTTTCACCGACTTGATTGTTAGACCATAGATTAGAGGTCGATGGATATATCGGCCGATATTTGCCGTTTTTTAATTAATCGGCATCGGCCGATTGTGCTGATAAAAAGCCGATTTAGGACTTTGAAATGACTTCTGTATAGAAGTCATTGTAAGTTGCCTGAGTCGTCATAAAAACGTCTTTGCTCCTCTCTGGGCAGTCTGCCAAGAAAAGAACAAAATGATACAATGTTTACACTTCTGAATGAATGAAGTCATCTCTGTGTAGAAGTTCTCAGTTTAACCATTTAAAGACTAAATCTTTTCTGACACTTTGTTGCTTACAAGTAAAAATCCTGTATTTTCTGCCAGAAAATCACTTAGACCCCCCAAAAATTATATATATTTTTTTAGCAGAGATCCTAGGGAATAAAATAGCGGTTGTTGCAATATTTTATGTCACATGGCATTTGCACAGAGGTCTTTCAAATGCATTTTTTTGGGAAAAAAATACACTATTTAAAAAATAAAAATAAAATAAAAACAGTAAAGTTAGCCCATGTTTTTTTATTTTTTTTTGTCCAAAAGTTTTGACTACCTGTTTTTATTTAATACATAGGTTTTTTTTTTATTTTTTTTTTATCTAAATCATACATACAAGTAAACTGATTGGAGGTTTGTTTTGTTTAATAAATGTTTAAATGTAAGAAATTTTCTGTATCACTTATGAAGACTGCTTTCACACTGGAGCGGGCAGGCGTTGATGGTAAAACGCAAGTTTTAGCGGCTCTTTACCATAATTTTAGCGGTGCTATTTGGCTGCTAGTGGGGCACATATAACCCAGCTAGCGGCCAAGGAAGAGGTTAAATGCGCCCATGAAGCACTGCTGCCAAATCGCATTGCATGCGCTTCGGCAGTGGTGCCCATTCATATCAATGGGCAGGAGTGGTGGAGGAGCGGTATACACCACTCCAAACGTGCTGCTTGCAGGACTTTTTTTTAAGATCCTGCCAGCGCATCGCCTCAGTGTGAAAGCACTCTGTCTTTCACACAGACTGCAGGGGAGACGTTTTGCAGGCACTTTACAGGCGCTATTTTTAGCCCAAAAGCGCCTGAAAAACGCCCCAGTGGGAAAGGTGTGTTAGATCAAGGGGGGATTAAAAAAAAAATAATAATATATAAAAAAAATAAAGAAATAAAATAAAATCGGCCTAACATATCGGCCCCAAAAAAATCGGCATCATATATCGGCTATCGGCCGCCATGATTTCTAAATGTCGGCATCGGCCAGAGAAAAACCCATATCGGTCGACCTCTACCATAGATGGATCGAAATTCAGCTGGTTCAGGATAGATTTGCAGAAATGAGGAAGATCAGACAGAAGCCATGAATAAAATAGGAGGTATATAGAGACACTGTAGGCCAAAAGGTAAGTCACTTCTATGCAAAGGGGTAACTCAGAATATATATAGAATTTTTATCTTATTTTTTAAATAAAAGGAAAAAAAAGTAAAAAATGCACAGCTTACATCAAACTAAATTTATAATTCAATATTTTACAAGTGACCATCCTTAAAATGTAAAGCACCATTGACTTGTCTATTCCACAAAAGGTGCCAGAACAACCCTACAGAATTAAATATTACTCAACATACTTGGCTGAAAATTGCATTTTAGTTCTGGGTGGAGCTTCCCTATAATTTGTGAAATATTTTTGCAATGCTGCTATATGATGTGCGACCAAAACACACCAGGAACATCATTACAATAAAACCTTTTAAAATAACTTATGTGTGTGCTTTGTACTTCTATAAAATGGAGCCAGTCTGCAGGCTCAGAATTGATACTCAAACTATGTAGTTCTGCGCTTAGAAAAGTACAGTCCTCAAGGGAGGCTCTAGTCAACTAATATTCTACTGACATAGCAGACAACTTCCACAGCTAAACCTCTATAAAGAAAGCTGATCCTGTGAAATAAAGTGCAGCTATTATGTCTACAATACACTACTACACAGGAAAATGCAAGGACTATGTCTCAATACCATAGCAGCTCAGGATTATCACTTTCAGGTATTTCCATTATGTTGTTAGTATGCAACACCATCTACTGGTTAGATATGTATCTACAGTTCCTTCATAGTTATATAACTATACAGTATATGAACTTTGTATTTTCAAAAGAGGACTTAGTCCTGTAAGTGATGTATCAGTGCCACAGAACCCTTTTATCCAGAGAAGAATACAAAAATAACTCCAACCATAAAGCTAAACACACATTGAAATGGAAGTGATTTTTTAACAACATTGTCCTGTGATCTATACCAAAGGACAGCAGCACTATTGAGAGCTTGCAGATCTGCAGTTTCCATTGTTACCAATCCATCTCCTTCATGGGCAATAGATTATACACTGATCAGTTATAACTTTATGACCATTTACAGGTTAAGGGAATAACAGATTATCTCATTACAATGGCATCTGAATGAGATATGTTAGGCAGCAAACAAGTCACCAAATCTGAGGTGTTGAAAGCAGAAAAAATAAATGGGCATTGTTTGTGTATGGGACTGTGTAGCCGCAGACCAGTCAGTGCCCATGTGACCCATGTCCACAGCCAAAAGCTCCTACAAAGGGCACATGAGCATCAGAACTGGACCACAGAGCAATGGAAGAAGGTGGCATAATCTAATAAATCACATTTTCTTTTACGTTATGTGGATGGCTAGGTGCATGTGTTTTGCTGGGGAAGAGAGAGCACCAGGATGAAGTATGGCAAGCTGGCAGAGGCAGTGTGACGCTTTGGGCAATGTTCAGCTGGGAAAACCTTGGTCCTGCCATTCATGTAGATCAGGGATATGCAATTAGCGGACCTCCAGCTGTTGCTAAACTACAAGTCCCATCATGCCTCTGCCTCCCATACTTGTGGCTCTAAGAGTCTTGCTATGCCTCATGGGAATTGTAGTTCTGCAACAGCTGGAGGTCCGCTAATTGCATATCCCTGATGTAGATTTTACTTTGATACATATCACTTACCTAAACATTGTTGGTCACCAAGTATGCCCGTTCATGGAAAGTACTCCCCAATAGCAGTGGCCTCTTTCACCAGTATAAAGCACTCATTTCACACTGCAAAACTGGTTCAAGAATGGTTTGCGCAACATCAGTAATCTCAGTCCATCGAGCATCTGTGGGATGTGCGAGAAAAACAAGTCCAATCCATGGAGGCCCCACCTTTCAACTTGCAGGACTTATGCCCCATACAGACGATTGGAAATTTGGCCAGCAAAAGACCGATGAGAGCTTTTGGTCAGAAAATGTGATCATGTGAATGCTCCATTGGAATTTTGCAGGTTGAATTTCAGCCAGCAAACGATTGAGAGCATGTTCTCAATTTTCCGGTCAGAGAAAGTTCTTATCCGAAAATGGGTTTGTGTGTATGCAATTCTGACGTGCAAAAACTCACGCATGCTCAGATTCAACTACTATGGAAGCTATTGGCTACTGGGTATGGAACTTCCTTTTTCTAGTCCCGTCGTATGCATTATACGTCACTGCATTCTTGACGATCAGAATTTGGTGTGACCGCGTGTACGCAAGACAGCTTGAACGAAATCCCATCGGAATTCCACCGGGAAAACCATCAGAGCCTTTTCTGACCAAAATTTCGTGTGTACGTGGCATTAAAGGATCTGCTGCAGATGGCTTGGTGCCAGATGACCCAGCATACCTTCAGTGGTCTAGTGGCATCCATGCGCCAATTGGTCAGGGCTGTTTTGGTGGCATAAGGGGGATCTACTCAATATTAGTTGAGTGGTCATAAAGTTATGGCTAATCAGAATAAATTCACTGCTGGATTGGGGAGGTCCTTTATGTGCTGTCTCCATACTTCCTCCAGACCCCATTGCCTGTGAAGAGGACAATACTGGGCTATGCACTTGTACTTGATTGACATACAGCTCCAAATCCCTCCCTCCAAATCAGCCTGACTTCTTGCAGTTCTTGAAATTCTTTTTTTTTTTTTTTTTTTAAACTTCTTTTTTATTATCAACAATCATTACAGGCAGGCAATATACAACAGACATTTTACATCATAATGTAGAATATTACCATGTCATAAACATGTTTTCATTAAAGTTACTTTTCCGAACACCATTTCTTTCAATCTTATTTTCCCTGTTCTTTATTTATACAATAAGTGTGTACTTTTCTCCCCCCTCCCTCCCCCTATTCCCCAAACAATAATAAGCAATCAAACTTCTGTACGCATATGCTGGATAATCAGTCTGTCATTAATTCTAAGCTCAGATCCATTTCCATAGGCCCAAGAGAGCCTCTATAGCAGTGATGGCGAACCTTGGCACCCCAGATGTTTCGGAACTACATTTCCCATGATGCTCAACTATACTGCAAAGAGCAGAAGCATCATGGGAAATGTAGTTCCAAAACATCTGGGGTGCCAAGGTTCGCCATCACTGCTCTATAGTATTACTCTCGTGAAGGTCAGGTTCAAAGTTCAGGAGTTTCACACGTCTCTACCCTATCCAGCCAGTCTCCCCATATTTTAAGAAACTTCCCTGTCCTTCCCCTTGTCTCGTATGTTATTTTGTACACTGGTATATCCTGATTAATCAATGCTTTCCAGGAGATCATTGCTGTTTGTGTCCATTGTAGAAGTATAGACTTCCTAGCATAATATAATAGAAATTGCAGGAACTGTTTGCGGTAACTGCTAAGTTCCACCTCTTCAAAAACTGAGAGGAGACACCATTTAGGACTACATATATTTGGCAGGTCAAACGTGACCGCAACAAAGTGAGTCACTTGGGACCAAAACGGTCTTATTTTCTCACAGTCCCATAGCATATGTAGTAAGTTTCCTTCCCCTCTACCACACTTATGACACATGGACTAGGTATTTTCCGCATTCAAAAAAGTCGCAGGGGGGTGTAATCTATCCTGTGAAAAATACATAACTGTATCATTCTATCCCTGGCGGAGATAGCAGTGCTAAAATATGTATCAAGGAGTTCTTCCCAGTTATCCTCTGAGAGATCAGGTATATCCCTCCTCCAGTGTTGTTTCAGGATTTGTAATCGAGTAGCCCTAGGTTCATTCAGCACCTTATAATAAGTGAAAACCAGTTTTAGAGAGTTCTGAAAAGAGACATTCTTAAAGTGGAGGGCCACCCTGAAAACAAAAAAAATATTAAAAATTACAAAAAAATATAAAAAAAAAAAAAAATGAAAAATTTTTTTTTTTTTTTACTTACCAGAAATGCCTGTTGCTAGGCACTTTCTCCTAATCTTCCTCTTCCTCCTCCGCGGAGATCTTCTGTCTTCGTCGTGGCGTCTTCTGGGTAATGGGTCGCGCTGTGTTCTGGGAACTGTGTGTTCCAGAACACAGCACGTCCCATTCAGAAAGCACTGCGGGACTCGCGCATGCGCAGTAGCTGCGGGACTCGCGCATGCGCAGTAGGAAACGGGCAGTGAAGCCGTAAGACTCCACTGCCTGTTTCCCTTACAAGGAATGGCGGCGCCGGGACCCGAGAGCCGAGGGATGGGTCGGCCTCGGGCGGCCGACATCGCGGGCACCCTGGACAGGTGAGTGTGTTGATTAAGTCAGCAGCTGCAGTGTTTGCAGCTGCTGACTTTTTTTTTTTTTTTTTTTGTATAACCGGCCCTCCTCTTTAAGTCCCAGTTGGGAGTTAGAGGCATGTTTTAGTTGTAGGTATCTAAATCTCCAGCTCTCAGGTATACCCAAGCTCCTGTCGCAACGTGGGGAATGTTTTAAAGACACCTTCCTCATACAGTTGGTGAACGTATTTTAAGCCCTTCTCCGCCCATCTGCCTGCATCAGGTAAATCATGGAAGTTTGGAAACAAAGGATTATTCCATATGGGTTGATTGGGTGAGATCGTAGGTTGGGCCTCAGGCACCAATACCTGACATAGTTTAAAGATTTTGAGAGAGACCTTGATCATCTCTGTACCTCTCCTCCCACCAACCCTTCCCCTGAATATGACATTCGATAGAGCTTCATAGGAGGAAAGCGAGGCTGCCTCCGCTGCAGTCGCAGCATTATTCAGTTGTGGGAACAGCCACCAATGTATATATAAGTTGTGAGGCATAGTAATACAATCTCAGGTTTGGCAACGCTAGTCCCCCCTTATTTGTGGGTAATTGCAGAGTAGTCAGTGCTATTCATGGATTCTTAGGAAACCAAAGGAATGTGAATATTAACCTCTTACAGACCGGACCATTTTGCTGGTCAAAGACCAGACCACTTTTTGCGATTCGCCACTGCGTTGCTTTAACTGACAATTGTGCGGTCGTGCGACGTGGCTCCCAAACAAAATTGATGTCTTTTTTCCCCACAAATAGAGTTTTCTTTTGGTGGTATTTGATCACCCCTCCGGTTTTTATTTTTTGCGCTATAAACAAAAATAGAGCGACAATTTTGAAAAAAAAACGCATTGTTTTTAACTTTTTGTTATAATAAATATCCCCCAAAAATATATATAAACAAAAAGTTTTTTTCCCCTCAGTTCAGGCCGATACGTATTCTTTTACATATTTTTGGTAAAAAAAAAAAAAAAAACGCTATAAGCAATTATTGATTGGATTGTGCAAAAGTTATAGCGTTTACAAAATAAGGGATAGTTTTATGGCATTTTTATTAATTTTTTATTTTATTTTTTTACTAGTAATGGCGGCGATCAGCGATTTTTGATTGTGACTGTGACACATTGGACATTTTTGACACATTTTTTGGGACCATTGTCATTTATACAGTAATCAGTGCTATATAAATGCAGTGATTCCTGTGTAAATGACACTGGCAGTGAAGGGGTAAACCAGTGGGTGGCAGTGTAGGGGTTAAGTGTTCCTAGGGGTGTGTTACTAACTGTGGGGGGGTTGGGCTTTGTTTTAGTGAACACTGATCTCTGCTCCAATCACATGGAGCAGAGATCAGCGCACTAGTTGCTAGGCAGAATGGGGAAATGCTGTTTACACGCCATTTCCTCCATTCGGCCGCCCCGTGAGACGATCGCGGTTATGCCTGCGGCGATCGAGTCCGCGGGACCCGCGACCGGACTCACGGGGGTTCCCGACTGGCACGCGAGTGCGCCGCCGGCGGCGCGCTCGCGATGGCAGGGTGGCATTGAAGATTGGACGTACCTGTACGCCAATATGCCTGCCCGTGCCATTCTGCCAACGTACATCGGCACGCGCCGGTCGGGAACCGGTTAAGGAGTCAATCTCTTGAAAAATCGTTTTGGGCACATAGACCGGGCAGTTTGCTAGAATGTATAATAGTTTGGGGAAAAACACCATTTTAAATATATTAGCCCTCCCCATCAGTGTCAGAGGTAAGTTAACCTAGTTATTAAGTTTAAACTTAAGGGAGGCTATACAGGGGAGAAGAATATCTGAGATATACTTCGTAATTGGTAACTGGACCATCACTCCTAGATATTTAAACTTTGTGTCAATCTGCAATGGACAATTCTGCGGTAAGTCAACAGGAGAGTCCGAATCTTTTGGGAACACAATGGACTTAGTCCAGTTAATTTTCAGCCCGGAGTATGCGCCAAAATCAGTGATTAACTGCAACAGCTTGGGGTTCGTAAATTTTGGATTCGAAAAATAAAGCAGCATGTTGTCGGCATATAATGATATACGCTCTTCCAACGAGCCTATCCACATTCTCTGCAGCTCCATAGAAACTCTTAGCAACCTAGCAAGAGGCTCCACTGCCAACGCAAATAGAAGGGGTGATAGAGGACATCCCTGCCGGGTGCCTCTATGAATTCTAAAGGGTTTAGAAATGGTACCGTTAAGTCGAAGGCGGGCTATGGGCTGGTCATACAATATTTTAATCCAGGTAATAAGATTGTTTCCGAATCCAAATTTTTCCATAATGTAGAGGAGATAAGGCCATTCCACAGAATCAAATGCCTTATGGGCATCCAGGGACACTATTGCTCTAGGGACTGTTAGTGCATGTGGGGCTTGGAGATTGGTATATAATCTGCGTATGTTACTATAAGTAGATCTCCCTGGGATGAATCCGGTCTGATCCGAGTTTATTAGAGTGGTAATTACAGAATTTATTCGGGTGGCTAAAATTTGATAAAATTTTTAGGTCCGTATTAATTAGTGAAATCAGCCTGTATGATTCACAACAAAGAGGGTCCTTGTTGGGCTTGGGGATTAATACAATGAGTGCTTCTTTCATAGATGGGGGTAGGCCGCGTTGTGCAAAAATGGTGGAGAAAAGTTTACACAGTCTAGGGGCCAGGATTTCCTGATATTCTAAATACCATTCAATGGGAAACCCATCTGGGCCTGGGGTTTTGTCTTTAGCAAAGTTTTTAATGGTTAGCGTTATCTCCTCTACAGGGATAGGAGATTCCAGCGACATTTTCTGTTCCAAAGGCAACAATCGTATCAACATATTCATATAGTTCTGGAATGGTAGTGGGCCTGGGATAAATATAAGTTTGAATAGAAGTTCTGGAAGGTCTCCAGTATCTCCTCCCATGTGTCTCTAAGTGTGTCAGAAGCATCATAGATGCAAGGAATGAAGATGGGGTCAGGGAGCGGTGTGGCCAAAAACGCTAGCAGTTTTCCGCTCCTATCACCCATTTCAAAAATCCGCTGACGTTGGTACAGGATTTTTTTCTGAGTTTTCGAAAGAAGTGCCAGCTCATACTCTCTACTGATGCTCTGTAAGTTCTGATAACAGAGAGGGGAAGGATCCCTAACATAGCAATCCTCCGCCTCCTTTAACTGAGAGGCCAACCCTTGCAGTCACTCCCCATTTGCTCTCCTCAGATCCAGCACCCCCTTCATGTAGGCCCCTCTAGAAACAGCCTTAAAAGCATCCCAAGTGATTAATTCCGGGACCTGCTCCCTGTTTTCCTGCCAAAAGTTAGTCACTGCGTCTTTACACGTATATGTCACCATAGGTTCCTGCAGCCAATATGAACTCATCTGCCACATCTGGTCGCCCAAATTTGTACGCACTCTCATAGTCAACTGCAGGGGGAGTGGTCTGAGACTGCCCTCGGTAAGTAGGAAATCCCCTCCACTCCCTGCAACGCATCCCTGGAGAGGAAAAACATATCCAGCCTAGAAAGAGATCTATAGGACGCCGATGCACAAGAGAACTCTCACAACTCCGGGTGTTTCCAATGCCATACCTCCTTCAAATCATAGGACGTCGCCCGGGGACGATGGTCTAGTGCATCGGAGCCCATCTTGATCAGCGTTCATAAACTGGTTAAAGTCTCCTCCTATAAGGAGGTGACCTTGTAGCATGGGGAGCACCAACATACAGTCCCTTAGCCGTTGCAGTTCAAAGGGTGGCGGCATATATAGGTTCACTAAAGTATATAATACACCCTGCTATTGTAAAACCACCACAATATAACATCCCTGTGGGTCAGTCTTGACCTCTAATATCTGGACCAGTAAAGATCTTAATATAAGCATAGAGACACCTCTGGAGTAACTAGAATAAGTCGCATGAAAGGCATGTGCAACGTATCTCTTCTTTAGGGCCATGACCCGGGATCTCACCAGGTGAGTTTCTTGGAGCATAAGTATTTGCGCTTTAGTACGTTTTAGATAATCAAAGACGAGTGATCTCTTAATCTTTGAATTTAGTCCTCTGACATTCCAGGTGATACAATTAAAACTCATCTGTGGGATGCAGAGCCCATACAACAGAGAAGGGGAGGGAGGACATCCCAGCAAGAGCAGGGTCCCCACCCCCCTTCATTTATTAATATACCTTGAATGATTCTTAAAGGAACTAAGTACTGAACACCTCTGTTCCACAATTGTTCCCTCTTCCAGTCCATACGTGCAGTGTCCATGCAATAAAAAAAGAAAAAAAAAAACAACCCAAGTACAAACACCCAAGTTCCCCCCCTCCCCCCTCCCTGCTCATTGCCTCCAACTGTAACGAGCTTCATCCCAATAACCAAAAAGAAAGACAGATTAGACTAGGGAATGACCAGGCGTATCTCCCAGTTGCAGTTAGTATTATAACCTTGTCAGGTCAGTCAATGGGAATCTTGGTCTTCCCCCGGCAAATCATAGTAAGCGATAAAAGCACCTAATACGGTTACAAAGTGAACATGTGCGCATCCTTTGCTGGGTTACGGGCACCAGACCTTGGTCCACCAGGTAAATGTGGAAGTATAAAACGGGCGGCAGAACACACCACCAAATACAACTCCTGGTTAGGACAACAAAGATATGTCTCACAGGTGGATACCCCATTCCATAAGCAGCGAAACATTCTGCAATAACAAATGAAGATAATCCCGTTGGTGTCTGTGCAGCACCCTAGAGAGAGGTTTATTGCAGTCCATCTAACCATGCCGAGGCTTCTGTGGGTGAAAGAAAAAATTGTACCTTGCCTTCATTAACCACTCTTAGCTAGGGCAGGATACATCATGCTGTACGGAAGGTGTTTATCTCGCAGACGCTTCTTCACATTGATGAAAGCAGCCCTTTGTTTCTGAGTGGTGGCAGAAAAGTCAGGGAAAATTGAAATTTTCTTTCCGTTGTATTGGATGTCTTGTAGATTCCGGGCAGTGCGTATGATACATTTTTTATCACGAAAGTGGAGCAATTTTGCTAGGATAGGGCGTGGGGGAGCTCCAGGGGGCATAGGGCACATAGGTACCCTATGAGCCTGTTCAATCGCGAACAAGGGTGATAGGGCCTCCCGCCCCAGCAAATTTCTCAGCCATTGCTCCAGGAATTGCTCAGTGTCCCTGCCTTTCTCACCTTCCGGAAAGCCCACGAATCGCAGGTTGTTTCTGCGCATGCGGTCTTCCAGGTCTCCCAATTTAGTGGCATGCTCTTTAAGTTCCTGTTGGTGCGTGCGGATAGTAGCAGACATAGGCTGTATACTGTCCTCCATATTACTGATTCGTTGCTCTGCATTAGAGATCCTAGAGCGAATCTTCTGCACGTCATGTTTAACAATAAATAAATCTAGTCTGACTGATTCAATCTGCGTTGTTAATGTAGTCTGGCATTGATGTATAGCCTCCATCACATGTTTTAAAGTGAGATCTTCCTCTCCCTCCACCGTCCCCTCAGCCTCCACCTCCCTGTCTGCATGCTGTGGTAACTCACCAGGATCACTATCTTTCTCCCAGGCCCCTTCCTCCTCCTAGGGGTCTGTGTCCTCCTCCGCCTGTGGCATCACCGGCGGTGGGGTGTGTTGACTGTGCGGGGAATCCGCAAAGTGTTCCTTAATGGTGGTCGGTGGTTTAGCCTAAGTGGTAATGCCTGAAGATGTCTGTGTGCGGGCCTGAGGGCCGGACTCACCTCTCGCCTGCAACTTGTTTTTTGGCAGCTTGCCACTAGAGGAGGACGTGCCGGCACCATCTTTGGCCTTGTTCCCGGCCTGTGAGGCCGCCCGCTCCGAGCCGTTTTTATGGCTTGCCGGGCCGTTCCGACCCATGCTGACTGGTCCTGGCAGTGGTGGGGGTTGTACCGACGGTGTCCGCAAAGACAGGGATGGAATTGGTGCGGTCGGATGCTCTGCAGGATACTTCGGTGCTGGAGGAGCTCTCAAGACACGCTGTCTACATGTCCGCCGCTGGCCACACCTTGAAATTCTTGTTGGTAGTTTTACTAAACGTAATAAAAATACATTTATATGCAAACTCCAGCCAAAATGTTTTTTTTTTTTTTGTCAAAAAGACAAATTCTTTATTAAAAGAAATGAACACATGACAGTTCAAACAGCACCAAAACTGAACAAGGTACAATAACATGTTCACACATAATGGAAAAACACACGAGTAGCGTGTTGCAGCACCCACATTCATTATTAGAAATTTTACAGTAATAAAAATGGCAGTCATATATCGGTCTATAAAACTCAATATAAAGTGAAAAATCTTCCCCATTTCAAGTAATTTGTAGTGTCTATAGCCTAGTGCCAGATCAATCAGCTGGTTCATCATGATAGATGTAGAGACATTGTCCAACCACCTATGCCAGATTTTATGGTATTTGGTGGGGCACCCTCTGTGGATATACAAAATGTTTTTTGTAAGGTAAGGTCGTATTACCAGCAGCAACCCAGCTCTGAAAGGTCAGTGGGGACTCCCTAAACCATGGATAGACAACCTTTTGAGTACGGGGGGGGGGGGGTATAGTGGCACTTGGAACGAGATGGATGGGTGGGAAATAAAACTATAGATAAAGGAGGGAGAATCTGCGCTAAACCTTAAATATGTGCATATAAAAAAAATTTAAGATTAAAAATATGCAATAATTGGGAAAGGGTAGGTAGCATCAAACAAAAAACAGAATATCCAGTTTATAGAAATGTGTAAGAAAAAAGAAAAATGCGCAACCAGAATATAGGAATGAAAATGTGACAAAATACTAACAACGGTGTAATAAAACACTGCAAAAAAGCAATGAAAAAATAATTCAAAGGCTACTAAAATATTAGTGTCCAAAAAGGTGAAAAAAAATATTACCAACAATGTAGCAATATAGCAATGCAACAATATAACAACATAGCTGTGTTTTAAAAACACTTAGTTTCCTAGTCCACAAGCGACACAAATGTTATATCCAGAGCTTCATGGGGCATCAGGAAAACATTAAACGATCAAAACGATTATGTTCTCTTCCTCAAGTATTCAAAGCAAACAGCACCGTTTACCAGATCAGATGGATCTCAAATTATAGAGATCATACGGGCATACACAAGAGAGATGGGATTGCCGGCAGATGAAATCGATCAGCGGTGATGGGAATCTTCCTCCTGCTCCATGCTGTTGTAGTATTGATTTCCTGGATGCTCCAAAGGTAAAGTAATCCAAGCAAGGGTATATTTCATAACATAGAAGAGAGAGGCTCCATGATGCAGTACTTTTAAAGGCTTTATTCAAAAAAGGTTTCTCATCTGCACTGACATCCAACACAAGCGGCATGCAAACAATTCAAACCAGTTGATGCCTTCTACGGGGAAACATGTCGGGTAGAGTTTTAGATCGTGACGTCATCACGCACCAGTTGGCTGGCTTGAGCTGCAGCTGTGTTTGAATTGTTTGCATGCCGCTTGTGTTGGATGTCAGTGCCGATGAGAAACCTTTTTTGAATAAGAATTAACTCACAGGGTGAGGGTAGTCCTGATCCAGATAGCCGGTGTCTTGTCATATAAGGTCCCCCATCCGATAGTGTCCGCTGTGTACTGCGCATGCGCAGTACACAGCAACACAGATTCTGAAAATTGCAGAGGATGAACGGCGCCTGCGTCGTGAGTCCAGGTTCCATTCCCACTATCCAAGTGGACATAGAGTAGGAATATAAAAGAGCCGAGCACAGCGAGGCCGAGCCCGAAGCGTGGCGAGCAAAGCTCGCCCTCGAGGGGCTCTCTAATATTCACAACCCTATGTCCGCTTGGATGGTGGGGCTACCACCTCCACTCACGGCACAGGCGCTGTTCAACTTCTGAGATTTTCTGAAGCTTCGTCTGCTCCGTACTGCGCATGCGCAGTACGGGACGGACGCTATATGATGGCCGGAGACTATATGGCACAACACCAGCGTTGTGGGGTGCTGCTGCTGTCTCGCTAGCTGCAGGGGTTTCCAAGGCTTTGAGTCAAGCTGGAAGTCGTCTCTCCGTCGGCTGTGACGTCACTGGATGTGGGGCACAAGGCCAGCAGGTGCGCATTCGGAGCATGCGGGCTCCTTCTTCAGGCTGTGATAACATCATGATAGAATGAGGCAGTATTTATATGGTGACATGGAGGAGGGAGGAACTACATTACCCAGTGTCCTTTGCGAGCGGCTATGGTGGTCAGGAGGTTTTTAGTGCAGCGAAAAAAGCATAGGGGGATCTGTGGTGTACATGGATACTGAGAATAAAAAATTGATTTAAAGCGGGAGTAAACCCGCTGACATTTTTTTTTTTTCAGACCTGCAAGTGAAAGGGCATAATGGAGTTAGTATGCATGTTTTCAAAGAGATTGAGTGTGCCGATCAACTTCACACTGCTGTAAACGACTTTAGTAGTCAGAAATTATCCCTCTCACACCTCTGATGAGCCTCAATTCATGCACCTTCACACTTCAGATCACTGTCCCCCCTGCAAATCTGTTTCACCACTGTACCCCCTGCTCATCTGCCCCACCACTGTAACCCCCTGCTCATCTATCCCACGCATTATCCCCCCTGCCTCACCACTGTAACCCCCCCCCCTGCTCATCTGCGCCACCGCTGTAAGCCCCTGTACATTTGCCCCACCACTGTACCATCCTGCTCATCTGCCCCACCACTGTACCATCCTGCTCATCTGCCCCACCAATGTACCCCCTTTCTCATCTACCCCATCACTGTAACTCCCTGCACATCTGTCCCACCTCTGTACCCCCCCCTGCCCATCTGTCCCACCACTGTAACCCCCTGCTCATCTGCCCCACCAATGTTCCCCCTTTCTCATCTGCTCCACCACTGTACCTCCATGCACATCTGCTGCACCACTGAACCATCTTCTCCTCTGCCCCACCACTGTAACCCCCTTTCTCATCTGCCCCACAACTGTACCTCCACCACATCTGCCCCACCTCTGTACCCCCCTGCTCCTCTGCCCCACCACTATAACCCCCTGCTCATCTGCCCCACCTCTGTACCCCCCTGCTCCTCTGCCCCACCACTATAACCCCCTGCTCCTCTGCCCCACCACTATAACCCCCTGCTCATCTGTCCCACCAATGTACCTCCTTTCTCCTCTGCCCCAATACTGAACCACCCCCCTGCTTTTCTGTCCCACCACTGAACCCCCTTCTCATCCCTTCCACCACTGTACCCCTTTGCATTTCTGTCCTACCATTGTAACCCCCCTGCTCATCTGCCCCATGAATGTACCCCTTTTCTCATCTGCCTTACCACTGTATCTTCCTGCACATCTGCTCCCCTGCTGTATCCCCATGCTCTTCTGTCTCACTGCTGAATCACCTTCTCATCTGTCCTAACACTGAACCCATCTGCCGCACCACTGTAAACCGCTTTCTCATCTGCCCGACCAATGTCTCCTGCACATCTCTGTCACCTCTCCCCTGCTCTTCTGCCCCAACTCTGTCCCCCCTGCCCCCCACTGTAACCCCCTGCTCATCTGCCCCACCAATACACCTCCTTTCACATCTGCCCCACTGCTCTACCCCCCTGCTTTTCTGCCCCAACACTGAACCCTCCTGCTTATCTGGCTCATCACTGTACCCCCTACCCTTCTGTCCCACTGCTGAACCCCCTTCTCATCTCTTCCACCACTGTACCTCCCTGAACATCTGTGCCACCACTGTACCTTCCTGCTGTTCTGTTCCACCTCTGAACCCCTCCTATTTTTTTCCCCCCACTGCTGTACCCTCTTCTCATCTATGATATATGATATGATATGATACGAAGCAGAGATGAGACACATCTACCTGTCCTGGTACTAATCCTGCTGATCCACCTCTCCCATCCAGCCCACTTGCTTGTATGTGATGTCACATACAAACATATGGAATGGATGAGCAATGAGGAGATCAGGTCAGGGGTATTTTCTGAAAGCAGTGGGCCTGTGTGCGGGATCATAAGTTGGGCCCCCGCAGATGAGAAAAAGTGGTTGGGTGTGATTTTGCTTGCGCTGAATATAGGCTGTGGCTTAAAAGGACAAAGTCAAGGGCGCAACGTCCAGCCCCTGTAATACTCCATTAGAGGCAGATACAGCTGGTCGGTGCACTGAGTGGTATTAAAGTTTAGGGCAATCTGCACCCAGGGACAAATGCCTAGCACACAAGAAGTTTGTATTATGGACATTGGCCCTTGGGTGCTTTTGCCCTAAATGTTAGTACCACTCGCTGCACTGTCCAGCTCTACTCAGGCACTGCAGTTTTCAGCCTCAAGTAGAGTTTTAGAGGCTTCCGGAAGTAGGGTTGTCCAGTGTGTCTCATGATTATCACCTGCATATAAATACTGCACTCTCATAGGGGCTAAACGTCCAGAGTGCGTAAAAATTACACATCCTGACCCCTGGGAGCTTTCAAAATATAAATTACTACCTACCTACAAAACGCAATAACAAGATAACATGTACATTAAAATATAATCATCAGAATCAACAGAATCAGCTGTGCAGGAGGAAGGAAACCCATGCTCTAACAAGTTCAGATTTCCAAAGGCAGTTCACTCTTTAGAAGTCCATTAGGCCACTGCACTTTATTTATGTACTTGTCACAGCTTGGACAATTCTTCTGTGATGCACCCGTTACCATATTATACAATCCTTCAGTGCCCTTCCTTGCCTGATGAAGGGTTCATGTGAGGCTCCAAAATGTCAGTTTTGTAACTATGATGTGATCACTGAATAAAGCTTTGGACCTGTCCTGGAAATCCTTGGTGTGCTGGGGACATGACAGGCCCATGGCCAAGGAGTTTTTTAGCCAGGGGAGGTGTGCCATGCTGTTGATTGGCATCGCACTGCAATGGGCGCTTCCATAGCTTCTAATTAGCCCAATATCGGCTTTCAAATTGCTGTGTACTGTCAATCAAAAGTGAAGTGGATCTGATGGGAAACTAGTCTGAGTTTCCCCATCAAGCTACACCCACCCAGTGACAAAAAACATTTCCCAAATATCGGCATCAAAACTATCTCCAGCCCCTTCATTAACATTTATCTTTCAGCCAAGGAATCCCTGCGCAGTAAGCGGTCACATTTATGACAGCCTCTCAGCACAGCCATGCCCCACTCCCAGCACCACTACTTGACTGCCAACTCATAGATGGTCTAAGATACTGCCAGTTTCCCAATCTGCGAACTGACAGGGATTCTTAAGAATCTGTTGCTGCCACAGCAGTAGTTAGAACTACCCCAATTTGTCGCATGTGTTGGTAGTGTTAGTGGGCGCCTGGATATTTGGAACAACGTACCTACTGAGTTCCTTAAACTATGTGCAAATGTACCTAGTTGATTTGTTGGTGTTTTAAAGGCAAAGCGTGATCTGATATACTGTAGGTTTTTTCTATTTATACACTTTGTAGGATGTTTGTGTAGCACCCTCTAGTTGTGCTAGATGTAGTGTAGGTTTGTTAGTGTAGGGAAATTTAGTTTGGTTTAGGGCTAAGCCTGAGCTGTAAATTTGGGTCAGGGTTATTGATTCAGGGCTGGGTGACCCATCCTGACAGCTCCTTTGGTGTCTCCCCCTGGTCTAGAACGTTGTAGAAACTTCTATAGCAGGTGAGTGGAGCTGTTTAAATATTTATAAGGGCCTCAGCCAATCCCCAGTAAAGGGCTGGCGGGGGGAAGGCTTACCTCATAAATAGGCATGTCATGCCAGCAGGGGCAGTCGGGTGGAAGATGGAGATATAGTGCTGTGGAGACTGTCGGTGGCCCTCTGGGGTGGCCCCTAGTCTGAGGGGGAGGGGGAGGGGGGTGACCTTGGACTGAGGCCCTGGTGGTGGAAGGATCCTGCCACAACACACAGAGGAAGCCCTTCTTAGAGGCACAAGAGCAAGTGTGAGGACAGTGTGAGTACAGCAGCACTACTGGGGACTTACAAGGGGGGAGACTGCCACATGTAGCCAGTTCTCCCCGAAGACCACGTTATGCCAAATCTTCATCCCTTCCCTGGGAGATCTACTGCAGAGTCAGCCAGGTGAGCTGGTATGAGTCAGTGGAGGACTGTGGGGGAATGTTAGCCTGGAGGGCTAGTGAAAGGGGCAGCCAGGTGGGTTGGCAGTACCTGAAGAGGTGGTGCTGGGACCAGTAGCCACAGGATGAGTAATACAAGTTGATCACCAAGGTGCTACACAGCAAGGGACTTTGATTTCCTGCCTGCAAAGGGCCATTGCTAAAATCTGACTGTGCCTGCCAGATCCTCAAACAGTGATTCAGCTAGAAACTGCAAGCAAGTCAAGTGTTGGAGGAGTGTCAGGGAGACTGTATATAGGAAGATGTCCCTGAAGTTGTTGCCAAGTTTGTTGCTGAAGTCAAGTGGGAATCCCAGAACTCCCATCCTTATCCAAGTTGAAATCCCCCAATAAAAACAAAAAAAAAAGAAGTCACTGTCTGTTCTCTGTCTCTGGAGTGCCTGTGAAAATTTGGTGTGCCTCGATGTGCAGAGTAAAGAATGCTAGTTTACTTGCGGCTTCTTGGGGGGGGGGGGGGGGGGGGGTGCATTACATTAGGTGATAATTCTAAAAACCTATTCATTGCACCATTTCAGAAAGCATCTGGGTCCTGCAGCATTTTTCCACAAGCGCCTGCACAGTATTGTATAATGCTCCAACTGGCATACAGTGGCGAATATAATTATTTGATCTCCTGCAGATTTTGTAAGTTTGCCCAATTACAAAGAAATGAAGGGTCTATAATTGTTAGGATAGGTGTATTTTAAATGATAGAACAGAATATCAACCAAAAAACAATAAAAAAATACGATACAAATGGTATAAGTTGAGTTGCAGTACAGTGAGTAAAATAAGTATTTGATTCCCTACCAACCAACAATAATTCTGGCTCCCACAGACTGGCTACAATAAGTGCTCATGTGGTATACAGATTAGTCTTGTCAATTTAGGAAGGCGCGCCTAACGACAACACATTATGTGTATAAAGAAGACACCTGTCTACAGAATCTCTTTCTTCCATTGAAACCTCATCATCACGGACAAGACCAAAGAGCTGCCAAAGGATGTCAGGGACAAGATTGTAGACCTGGAATGGGTTACAAGCCCATCAGCAAGAAGCTTGGTGAGGGGGAGACAACTGTTGGAGCGATTATTCGCAAATGGAAGAAATACAAAATAACAATCGACCTTGGTCTGGAGCTCCATGCCTCATGGGGTAAGGATGATCATGAGAAAAGTGAGCAATCAGCCTGGAACTACACAGGAGGAGCATGTGAATGATCTCAAGGCAGTTGGGACCACGGTCACGAAACAAACCATTGGTAACACAATATGCTGCTATGGTTTGAAATCCTGCAGCTCCCACAAGGTCCCCCTCCTCAGGAAGGCACATGTCCAGGCCCATGAAATATGCCAATGAACATATAAATGATTCAGAGAAGGATTGGGAAAAAGTGCTGTGGTCAGATAAGACAATTGAAAACTGAGCTCTTAGGACAAGTGGGATTTCCCCTTCAAAATCCTGGTCTCACTTCGAGACCACCTCATACAATACAAAATACTACACCCCGTATAGATTGCATAAAATGAGAACCCTCCCTGTCCTCGGAGTGTTGGAGATGTACTGGGGATCCGGGCGATTTTATACACATCTTCTGGTCCTGTCCAGCAATTAAAAACTACTAGTCACAAATACTATCTGTAATACAAGAAGTGGTGGGAATAGATATAGCCCCAACCCCACAGATCTGCCTTCCAGGTTTAGTGGCAGAATTAGCCCCCGGGACAGCAGAGGGAACCCTCGTAGGACTCCTGCTATTTTATGCCAGGTGATCACTCTGCTGGAAAAAACACACCCCGCCATCCATATTGTTATGGAAAACACATGTCAATAAAAGTATTACCACTCTATAAGGAAACCTACCAAAATAGGGGATGCCCCAATAAATACAATAGCGCGTGGGCCAAATGGTTAGCTGAGGCCTCCACTGCAACCGCAGACTGTAGATGTACATAATACCACTCTACAGGAGAAAGTGATATTGATACATTGGTTGATTTTTTGGTAATGTAATCTCTGGTATGGGTTCATTTGATATCTATTATTGTCCCTTTGGTCTCGACTGATAGATTTGATCCTGAGCTACCTTAAATGAGCAGGAGCCAATAGAGCACTAGGTTGGTTGATACTAATGCTGGAAGCAGCCAATGGCCAGCTGGCACTGACTCCTGCGTGGGTCTAGTCCCAACACTGTGGCAGGTTTACTGTTGTTTGCTTGTATGTCTTATACTCAATAAAATTATTTAAAAAAAAAAAAAAAAAACTGAGCTCTTTGGTATTAACTCAACTAGCTGTGTTTTGAGGAAGAAAAATGCTGACTATGACCATAAGAACACCTTCTCTACAGTCTAGCAGAAAGGTGGAAACATTCCTTGGGGCTGTTTCTCTGCTAAAGGTACAGGTCGAATTTGCCACATTGAGCCTTGAAGGGCCAATGGACAGGCCATGTATTGTAAAATCTTGGATGAGAACCTTCTTATTTCAGCAAGAACACTGAAGATGGGTTTTCCAAGACGACAATGACCCAAAACATACCACCAAGGCAACAAAGGAGTGGCTCAAGGAGTAGCATGGAGAGGCCTAGCCAGTCTCCAGACCTTAGTCCTATAGAAATGGAGGAGCTCAAACTCAATGACAGCCAAGAAACCATGAGGATTTAGAGAAAATCTGTGAAGAGTTACTGAACTGCAACTCAATTCATAACATTTGTATTATATGTTTTGTCTGGATTTTTGGTTGATGTTCTGTCTCTACCATTTGAAAAACACATATGATAAAAACTATAGACCCTTCATTTCTTCGTGGGTGGCCAAACTTACAAAATCTGCAGGGGAACAAATAATTATTTTCCCCAATGTAAATATTTCAAGATAGTTATTAGAACCCCAATCCAATCCCTGTCAAAAACCACCAAGCTGCTCATTCACTTCCTTGTTATCTCTCATCTTGACTATTGCAACTCCCTTCTCATAGCCTATCCCCTCTTTAGTCTATCATGAATGCCACTGCCAGACTAATTTACCTCATCAACCGCTGAGTGTCTGCCACCCCTTTCTGCCAGTTTCTCCACTGGTTTCCGATTGCCCAGCGAATTGAATTCAAAACACTAATGACGACATATAAAGCCATTTACAAATCCCAAATCTTAGTTACATAGTAGGTGAGGTTGAAAAAAGACACAAGTCCAACCTATGTGTGTGATTATGTCAGTATTACATTGTATACCCCTATATGTTGCAGTCATTCAGGTGCTTATCTAAATCATTTTTTTCAACTATTGATGCCCACCCCCCCACGCTGAAACCACTGCCTGTGGAAGGGAATTCCACATCCTTGCCGCTCTCAGTAAAGAACTCTATGCAGTTGAAGGTTAAACCTCTTCTCTTCTAATTTTAATGAGTGGCCACATGTCTTATTAAACTCCCTTCCGTGAAAAAGTTTTATCCCTATTGTGGTATTGTGGGGTCACCAGTAAGGCATTTGTAAATTGAAATCATATTCCTTCTCAATCGTCTCTTCTCCAGAGAGCATAAGTTCAGTGCTCGCAACCTTTCTTCAACTAATATTCTCCAGATCCTTTATTAGCTTTGTTGCCTGTCTCTGTACTCTCTTACATCCTTCCTGAGGACTGGGGCCCAGAACTGGACAGCATACTCCAGGTGAGGCCAGATCAGAGTCTTGTTTCCAAATATCACCCAAGCGGTCCCTGTACTCCTCCCAAGACCTGCTCTCAAGGTCTCATGTCTTCTCCTCTCATGCTCGTCTCCAGAACCTCTCCCATTCTCTGGAAAGCTCTACCTCAATCTGTCTGGCTATCACCTACTCTGGGTGTCTTTTAGTGATTTCTCATCACATCAGGGAAGCCTTTCACACCTCCAACTAACTATACTTTTATCTCTTCCAGGGGCGTACCTAGAGCATTTGGCACCCGGGGCGGATCCTATATCTGGCACCCCCCAATTTTAAATGAAAAAACACCCACGCTTTATTTTCCATTTTCTCAAGAATATTTATTGTATACAGCACACGCCTGGATTCTGCACCCTGTATATAGGACATATCTGCATTCTGCACCCTGTATATAGGACATATCTGCATTCTGCACCCTGTATATAGGACATATCTGCATTCTGCACCCTGTATATAGGACATATCTGCATTCTGCACCCTGTATATAGGACATATCTGCATTCTGCACCCTGTATATAGGACATATCTGCATTCTGCACCCTGTATATAGCACATATCTGCATTCTGCACCCTGTATATAGCACATATCTGCATTCTGCACCCTGTATATAGCACATATCTGCATTCTGCACCCTGTATATAGGAAATATCTGCATTCTGCACCCTGTATATAGGACATATCTGCATTCTGCACCCTGTATATAGGACATATCTGCATTCTGCACCCTGTATATAGGACATATCTGCATTCTGCACCCTGTATATAGCACATATCTGCATTCTGCACCCTGTATATAGCACACATCTACATTCTGCACCCTGTATATAGCACACATCTACATTCTGCACCCTGTATATAGCACATATCTACATTCTGCACCCTGTATATAGCACATATCTGCATTCTGCACCCTGTATATAGCACATATCTGCATTCTGAAATCCCCCCTCCCCATCAGGTCAGCTACAATATACACATGGCAGGGGGAGGGGGTGATGGACACAGCAGTCATCCTGACCCCCCCCCCCCCCCCCCCTCAGACCAGCACAGGGTAGACACAATACTTCAGCCTCTTCTTACATCAAACCCCCCCCCCCCCCCCAAATCAGCTACACTATACACATGGCAGGGGGAGGGGGACACAGCAATCACCCTGACCCCCCCCCCCCCAGACCAGCACATGGCAGGGGTAGACACACTCCTCCAGCCCCTTCTTACATCAACCCCCCCAATCAGGTCAGACAGCTACACAATACACATGGCAGGGGGAGGGAGTGGTGGACATGGCAATCACAGTCACTGACCCCCCATCTTAGACCAGCACAGGGGTAGCCTCTTCTTAAATCAACCCCCCCCCCCTCCGCTCACCACCTTGGGCTCTCAGTCAGCTAGGGAGGACTCTGTATTCACTGTGTGGAAGCAGCCGCCCCAGCGGAGAGAGATGAGACAGACACACACAGGCAGCAGCAGTGGTGGGTGGAGGCGGAGCTAGCAGGAGGGAATACAGTCACTCACTGAACAGCCTGGAACAGTCCATTGTGGCCATGGCACGGGGGGGGGGGGGTTCTAAAAAAAATAAAGTGAAAATGAGCAACCAGAGACAGCAGGGTTGCCCTTGATATGATCTGACGTGTCACCCCGACTTGGGTGCGGAATTCACCCCCATATCAAAGTCACTTGGCCACTGACACCCCCCAAAAGTGTGGCACACGGGGCGGACCGCACCCCCCGCCCCCTTATTGGTATGCCCCTGATCTCTTCCTTTAGCTTGTCCCCCACATTTATAACCTTTTATACCACTTGCCCCACTCTATTAGATTGTAAGCTCCTATGAGCAGGGCCCTCTTATATTTTATTGTATTGCAACTGTACTGACTCCCATTGGATTTTAAAGCACCACACAAACGTTTGGCACTGTAAATCTTGTATAATAATAATAGGAATACAGAACCCCATAAAAAAGTGAAATGCCTGGTGCTAGGACATTTGTTTTAAAATGTACAAAATTGCAGCATACAAAGCTGCCAGGCAACAAACACAAAATTCAAAAATAAAAGAAAAAAGCAAGACCAATAAAGTAAAAAAGTGATAGCAAAACAATAGCCTCATCGATGTTTGCCAGTGCTGAGGTCACCCATGAGCTTGCCAAAATGCAATTATTTGCAGTCAAAGCATGATGGACTTTAAGCTGCAAGCAAAAAGTACAACCCCAATTCCAATAAAGGTGAGACTCTGTGTAAAATCTACATACAAACAGAATTCCATGATTTGCAAATCCTATAAATCCATATTTATATCCATTTATTCAGAATAGAAAATAGAAAACATATCAAATCTTTAAACTGACAAAATGTACCATTTCAAGAATAAAATATATGGTAATTTTGAAATTTATGGCAGCAACAAGTCTCAAAAAAGTTGGGAGGGACATTTTTACTATGGTGTTCCCTCTTTTAAAAACACTCTATAAACATCTGGAATGAAAACTGAGGAGACCAGTTGCTAGAGTTTTGGAAGAGATATGTTGTCCTGTTCTTGCTTGATATAGGAATCTAGCTGCTCAATAATCCTGGGTCGTCTTTGTAATTTTTTGTTTCAAGATGAAGATTTTTTCAAATGGTAAAAAGGTCTGAACTGCAGGCAGGCCAGTTAAATACCCAGATTGTTCAACTGAGAAGTCATATTGTTGTCCTGCAGTATGTGGTTTAGCACTTTCCTGCTGAAATATGCAAGGCCTTCCCTGAAAAAGATGTCTAGATGGGAGCATACGATGCTCTAAACCTGGATATATCTTTCCTCATTGATGGTGCCTTTCCAGATGTGCACGCTGCCCATACTGTGTGAACTAATAGACCCCCATGTGATCAGAGATAAGGGCTTTTGAACTGAGCACTGATAACAAACCGGAAGGTCCCTCTATTCTTAATTTCAGAGGACGTGGCACCCATGGCTGCCAAAAAGAATATCAAATTTGATTCATCTGACCACAGATTCCTCATAGATAGCATTATACACCTAAAATACCTGAGTCCATAAGGGTCATATCCATTCACACTCCCACGAGACATGGGAGTACGGGCAGCTGCACTGCAGCGCCAGCAGGAGGCCAGGGTAAATGGGAAGATTTTGTGCAATGTAGAGGGGTCCCTGCACCATCTGGATAGGATTTTGAAACTCTTCTCCTGCGAGTAACAGGAGATAGAAGATTTGTGTGCAAAGTGGAACGCAGTCTGCCAATCCACTCTGGAAAGGTTTTTTCCCAGGTCTGCTGACCACATCCTAGTGTAAGGGGTAGGTCATCCTGTGTGAGGGCTTGGATTAAGCTGTAGAGGGAGGAAAGTAGATGTCTGGGTAAATTATGTAGGAAGCTTAAAAGTTCAAATTCAGAAAGCGGACAATGTATTTGAGAGGAGAGGAATAGGTGCTTTGTAAAGGAGGCCAAGTATAGGGAAGTCAGCCAGTCTCGGGTATCCTCAGGGATGATCGGGGTCCCAAGTCCTGGGCGGATGAAAGTATGGGCCAGGAGGAGCGGTGATATGAACCCAAAGTAGGTACCTCGACGCCCTGGGAAAGGGCCAGATTGTCAAATAGGGAAGATAGGGGAAAGTGATCTGAGGAATTTACCTCACATAGCCCCCTCCGATACCATAGTGTGAGGATAGCGGCGGTTAGAGGCGAGGTGCAGGATAGGCTGGAGAAGCTATTATTTATAACCCCGTAGGAGGGTGCGTAAATCAACTGGAGCCAGATCCTGCTCGATCATGACAGAGGCTTTTTGAAAAGGGCGTGGGAACTACTCTAGGGCACGTGGCACAAGAGTAGCTTTGTAGTATATATCATAATCAGGAGTCCCGTGCCTCCCTGTAGCTTCGGGTGGGCGAGTAGTTTGTACTTGACGCTAGATAGTCCCTGATTCCAGATAAAGAGGATGGAGAGGGAACGTAGGGCAGAAAAAAAGAATTAGGAATTAGTATGGGTACAGTTTGGAAAAGGTACAGAAATTTGGGGAGAGTATCCATTTTAATAGTGTTGATGTGGCCAAACCAGAGTAGAGCAGGAAGGATGTAGTTCAGTGAAGAGAGGTTAGAAAGGTTGACGGGTATCGTTATGCCCAAGTAGGAGATGCCCTTGGTCTGCCATTGGAAGGAGTAGTTGGAGCGAAGTGAGGACATTGCAGAAGTAAGGAGATGTCGAGGGCCCCTGTTTTGGAGATATTGAGCTTAAAGTTACTAAAAGAACCGAAGCTCTTGAACTCAGAAAAGATTGAGGGCAGGGTCGTATGGGGTTGCCGGGCATATATCAACAGATAATGGATAGATACATATATACAAATTAACTTAAAAACTATTTTAAGTATCAATTTTCTATACTCCCCTCTATATAGGGTGTGGTTTACTAAATGTGTATATTTCACAGGAATCTGTCGCATCTGCTCCTGATGAGTAGAGAAACATCCACGAAATGCATCAAGCTATAATTGATGCTACAGTTATACCACTTCTGCCTTGATGATGCCACCAAATTTATTTCAATACTATTATACGTATATATACACACCATGTGATTACAGATTCAGCTACCGGGCATGCCGCCCTGGGCACCGTTAGACCGTATTACTGTTTTATGTATATTACTATTCTGACTATTACTTATTCATTACGATCATATATGTTCATTTGTATATGTGTGTCTATCCATTATGCCTTTGTGCATAAAATATATGTATGTATATATATATAATATATGTATATTTGTTACAAATAAAAGTATTCTACTCCTACCTCTGCATTTCAACTGTTTCCTCTAAAGTCGCAATTTACCTTTAAAATGTACCCGATACCAGGATGGAGGCACCTAACTGTGCCTCATTTAAAGTCCCAAACCCCCCCCCCCCCCCCTTTTATATATATCAACAGATCATCCGCATGAAGAGACAGTTTATGGTGGTCGGAGGAAGTTTGGACTCCTTGTATGGAGGCGTTCTGACGAATGGCACACACCAGGTGTTCAATTACAATGACAAAAAAGAGCGGAAAAAGGGGGCAACCTTTGCGGGTGCCATTCGATATGTTGAACGCCTCTGACTAGGTGCCATTTACCAAGACTGAGGCAGACAGGTGTGAGTAAATTTCAGAAACCATGAAATCAGACCGAGACAGAAGTACAGTTAAATCACACTTCTAAATATATATAAATATATACGACATAATAAAAGTAAAAGAAAACAAACATAGTCAAAACAGCCAAAGTTTAGTAACCGGAACGGATAGTCAGCCAAGCCAGAAGTCAGGGCTCAAAGTAGTGGAAGAGCAAGCAGGGTCTGGAGCCAGAAAGGATATCAGCAAAGCAAGTCTTGAACAGGAACGCAGGAGACAGTTTCTGTGATGTTGACCAAGGCGAAGGCAGAGATCCACAAGGCTGAATCCTTTAAGTAGGCAGGACTGAGGAGCAGGATATCATCAACAGCTGAGAAACTGTGGAGAGATAGGAGCCGACAGATGAATAGCCAGCTCTGAGAATAAAGGGCTGAGCCCAGCCCTGACAGTAAAGAGACATAATTTTACTGATGAAAGGGGAGGCGAGGTCTATTTGTTCCAGGGAGAGGCGCACAAAGTGCCTGTTGACCCTGTCAAATGCCTTTTCGGCGTCAAAGGACAGGAGGCACGCCTGTAGGCGGTGGCATTGGATATAGGAAATGAGATGAATTGTTTTAGTCGTGTTGTCCCAGGCTTCCCTACCTGGGACAAAACTGACCTGGTCTCTGTGGATAATGCCTGGCAATAGCGGTGAAAGGTGGTTAGCAAGGCCCTTTGCAAATAACTTTAGATCTATATTCAGTAAGGATGTTGGGCAGTAGCTATTGCATTGGGAAGGGTCCTTGCCAGGCTTCAGAAGGATACAGACATTGGCTGACAGGAGGTCCCTGGAGGGGAGAGTAGAGTTATCGATCGCATTGAAGGCCCGGGCCAAGAGTGGCGTTAGTAGGGGTGAAAATGTTTGGTAGAATCGGGGGGGGGGGGGTATATCCATCTGGGCTCAAGCATTTTCCTAGTTTTAGACCCTTGATGGAGCACAGAAATTCTGGTTCCGCCAAGGGCCTATCCAAGTCAGAGGACTCCTGAAAGTCAATTGCAGGCAAGGCAGTTCCCGCTATGTAGGCCTGCATGGCGTCCGAGGAGAGGGATGCAGGACTGTCCGAGGCACCCAGTGGTAGATTATGCAACTGGGAATAGAAGTGTCTGAAAGTGTTAGAGACTTTGGACTGGTCGGGTTCAGTAATGAAAGGAATGGAGTTTGGGGGGGGGGGGGGAATGTTGTGGTGTCTAGGATGAATAACCCAGGCTAAGTGCTGACCAACTTATTGGCCATGGAATACTGGTAATTGCATGCTCGATTTCAGGCGATCAAGGAGTGGGAGCCCAGTAATTGGAGGAAGTAATGACGTGTGTTTGATAAAATTACAAAGGTGGAGGGCTCTAGTGTTTGTTTATGGAGGGATTCAGAAATTGTGGTCAGAAGGCACACTTTTTTTTTTAGGCGAGAACCGTTCTGTATAAGGATTCCTCAGACCGCACATTTCAGAGTCTCCTACTGGATAAGCGGGGTGGTAGCATCGGAGGAGTGGTCGGATACAAAATGTTGGATCGCCTTGGTGACTTCGGCTATACACACTCAATACCAGAGTAGGTTATCATTGAAGCACCAGGATGCACCTCTACGGGATGGCGGTGGGTGGGCAAAGGACAAATAAACAGGGTAATGGTCAGACCAGAGGGTATGACCCAGGGAGGACTGCAGCGGGGTGTCTAGGAGAGATTTCGAAACAAGGACATAGTCTAATCTTCTGAAGGAGTTATGGGCTATGGAAAAAATTGCTGTATTCTTTCTCAATGGGGTGGTGTACGTGCCAGACATCTACCAAGTGATGCAAGTGTACCAGGGATTTGATATGTGAGAGAGGATGTAGTCATGGAAGACTTACCAGAGGATTAGTAGATAAGTCTGGTGAGAGTGGAGGCAAGGACGCAAGCTTGGTCCGTATTAGGAGCATAGACATTGGCCACTGTAAAGAGAAAATTATTTCTTTTCAATTTGAGAAATATAAAGCGACCACAGTCATCAATGTAGTAATCAAGAATTTCAGGATGAAAAGATCTATGGAATGAAACGGAGACCCCTTTGGACTTGGGGGTTAGTGCTAGTGGGGGTACAAAGCCAGGAGGGAAAATGTATCTCCTGTAGCAGGATACTGGATCGCATTTTGTGGAAGTGGTAAAAGATCTGTCTGCGCTTCTCTGGGGTGATGAATCCTCTATAATTATAGGATGCTGGGTTAAGAGGTTGTGTGTCTGCCAGCATGGTGGAGAATGTGTGATGGGGGGGGGGGGGGGGCTGATATGGGCCCTTCGGGTGCCAATATCTCCCAGCAGAGGGAAAGGGAGGGGGAGGAAAACCGGTAAAAAAGGATAGGTAAAAGAAAAAGCAGCATGTGGATATAGAAAAGAAAAGAATGTCTCAGGCCTCATTGTCGATAATGTGAAAACAGAGGGGTTTGGGGTATACCTGACCATTGAGGGCAGAGACCAGAAAAGCAGAGGGGAGAGAAGGGCCCGAGGCAGTAAGTCCTTTTGTTCATTGGATTTATCAACACTGGATTTCTTTTTTCAATTATTCATGTATGTATTTCAGTTTTACTTATCCATTTTTATGTCTATAGTTATTTGCTCTGTTTTTTGGTTGACTCATACATCCCCTGATGAAGCCTAGCAGGCGAAACAGTTTGGGATAAACATATGATCACTCAACCTGCAGTTAATCTTCAATGCAACTACTACCTGGAACTTCTTTGAATGATCTCTAGTGTTTATTCACTTTTCTTCCCTTTTTAACCAAATTTTGTATCATAATAAAAGCTTTGTCAATTTTATTCTACTCTGTTCAAGTCTTCCATTGTTACGGTATCATACATCTAAGCACCGTTATAGTCCCATTTCTTTCCCATTTTTTTTGAATTACACATTTTGAAAATTAGGTGCGTTTGATTTGGTGTCTACCCTTAGACAAGAAAACTATAAAGAGAAAATTACACTAGTAGGCAACTAGGTGGCACCAAATGGTCAAAAACAAATAGACATAATAAAGGTACTATAAGGGACATTTCTGAACCAACAACAGTGCCAGGGGATGGCACCGAATATGCCTAAGGGGGGGTAAGTGGGAACTCCACAGGGCAGTAGGTAAACTAGAACATAAAAATATGCCATGGAGTAATAGTCATGAGAAACAAAGGCATAAAATGGCAAACTCCTTCTATATAGGTATACGAGTGTTACAGCAACATGGGAATCATGGCGAGACCCAGATATCATGCGATGGCATTGAAAAGAAAAAAAAGGGAAGAGGAACATATCCATAAGCATAGTATCCAAGTGTCACTGTCAGGGAGATGGTGACATTGATTGAATATCATGCAGTAGAGGGGGGGGGGGGGGGTAAAACCGTTAATGTATACTAAACCTGAGAATAAGCATTCGAATGTAGATATTATAATAAGTGAACTTGGCAGCGAACATGGGCCAAGAGTATGCCCCTGAGGATCAAATAGTTAGATGCAAAAAACAGTGAACATTATGCAAAACATGAAGTGGGGATTTACAGGGAACTGTACACCGGAAGTCCCGGAAATCGCAGGAAACAGTCCTGCTAAACTGGGACAGACAATGGACCAGGTAGGGTGAGTCAATCATTGGGGTCCTTGTGCGAGGAGGATCTGGAGCGTCATTTGCAGCCTTGTTTTTGCCACTGCGATAGGAAAGGCAGGTCAGGGGTGGCTGGGTGGAAAGGCCAGTCAGGCAGGGAAACGTGTGGGAGTCCCAGGGTGCTAAGGAAAGCAGGAAGGTCTCCAAGAGTGCAAAACTGGCCGCCTTTCCCTCATGATGGATTCATAGTTGGAATGGAAAACACCACTGGTATTTTATCTGTTGTGATAGCAGGAGCTGCGTGAGCGGCTTCAGAGCTTTCCTCATGGTCAAAGTCGGACAGGAGAGGTCTGGGAGAAGCATCACCGATGTATCGTTGAAAAGGATAGAATCCTGTGTGCTTGCAGCACTCATAATGGCTTTTTTGAGGTTATAAAAGTGAACCCTGCAGAGAGTATCGCGCACAAACGAGGGGCCAGACATTCTATGGACACGGTCAAGTTCAAGGCGATTGTCCTTGGGCAGGTGCAATAGCTGATTGAAAATCTATGACACGGCCTGAGGCAGATCTTTGGGTTCAATGGACTCAGGTATTCCACGGATGTGTATATTATTGTGCCTATTTCTATTTTCAATGTAATTTTGTTGGCAAGAGAGGTGCTGCAGCATGACCTTGTGAGTGTCGAGGATTTCTTCATGGGATTCCACAGCCACATGGAGGTCCTCTGTGGTGTTCTATATCCGCAAAATGGGCACCAATGTCTTTTTTAAAGACATTTCCTGCTTGTATGTCTTTTCGATCCGTTTGTCCCATGCATCCTCTGATCCTCTGATCCCAGGAGGTGCTGGAGTGGCTCCTGGATCATCTAGTAGAGCGATCCTGGTCTCTGGGTGGTGGATGACGGGCCTGTGTAAGAGACAGAGTCCAGGGCTGACTCAGAGTGAGCCGGGGACAGAGCCGGTAGAAAAAAAAAAGTCCCAAAATCACCCCCCCTAGTGAGACCTCCCGGTCTCCTTCTGGTCTTTGTACTTATCCTTCCCCATGGGATCGATGTGGATGTAGTTTTATGCCCTGTAGAGCCGCGGGGTCTGACAGGGCATATCTTACTGCTCCATGCATCAGGTCATGCCCCCCAACAGACTTTTTTAAATGAACTTTGGCCCAGAGAAGGTGGTGGCATTTCTCGATCATGTTCAGATACGACTTCTTCTTTGCAATACAGAGCTTTACTTTTTATTTTTCAGATGGCACAGTAAACTGTGCTCACTGACAAAGATTTTTGTCTCCATGTCCTAGATGGTTTAACTAAAGCGATGGTTGCACCTACGGAGTCTGTTGATTGATCTGGTACTGCGTGCATACGGATGAATTCTGTAATGTCGGGATCCTGTTCTCCACCTACCCTAATCTGGTCTCCGAAGTCTTAACCCGCTCCTTGAGCTTATGGAGGTCCTGTCGGACCAGGGAGATAACCACCTTCACCTCCTCGATTTTAGTCATAAGGGTGGCTTGTAGTGCAGAAATGGCCTCCAATACCTTGTCTTCATCTGCTCCCGCCCTCTCTCTCCACTCCGTCCGCCATCTTCCCCCAGGTTGTCTAATTTCTGCGATATTTGTCCAGCTTGGCAGTCGCATCTGACTTAGGTTTCATTGGAGCCATGGCCAATATAAAGAGGCAGGTGTAACAGGCTGGGTGATGCTTGTGTCAGTATAGGGGGTTAGCTGGGCACCGGCGGAGCATGTAGGTTGGGGTTGAGTAAGGAGGGTGTAGTAAGGTGGCCACCAGGGATAAGGGCGCGATCGCTACTCGCCTCTGATGGAGCTGGATGCCCACTGTAAAATGAGCCAGGGATAGTGCTCAGACAGGCCAGGGTGCTCCGGTAACAATGCAGGGCCAGAATCTGGCGGAGAAGAGATAGGGAGGCTCGCCGTATTGCAGCAAGATAGTGGCACGGATCTCTCGGCTGCTCACTGCTGCCCAGAACTGCAGCGCTAAAAAAAATTGAAATAAACAATACACTCCTTATCGAGTAAATATTCGCTGACTCTCGATTACAAGATGCAATTTGATGTGCAAAAATATTATATACACACTCATTAATTCATTAACTCTACAACATAACTGTGTGCACAAATAGTCAAAAAAACAGGGCGAAAAAATTAACCACAAAAATTCTCCTGAGCGAATGCTTTCTATTGGAATTTCTTCACCACCACCGTGTTCTGTCACACCACCTTCACACGTGAATTCCACACATAGGAGGCTAGTGATCAGTGGAGGCCCCCTTTGGTAATACTCTTACCGCGATACACTGATGAACTCAGCATATCACATATACATTATCCCCATCGGCACTGATTTTTTGGCTATCTTCTCCTCCTGTTTAATCTTGATCACGTTACTGCTTCAATACTTCCCAGTGTTTGTTTACATGAAAAGACGGAACCATACATAACGTAATCTCGTCAAACCACAGTTAACTTTATTGCAATAAACAGCAAAATAAAAACTCACAAACATAATCTTTCAATAGGCATAAAATCACAAGACTCAGCGGGTTCGTCAAGTTCGTTGTAGTTCAACACATTGCTCACCCATCCCTGGAAATCTGCGCAGTCCACACAAATTACAATCCTCTGGTCTTGTCCACTATCGTTCACCATGTGTCATACACCGTTACGCTGACGCGTTTCGTCTTTAAAAACATCATCTGAGGGTCTCGGTGTATGCATTTCCTTTCCTTATATACAGTGCCTTGCGAAAGTATTCGGCCCCCTTGAACTTTTCAACCTTTTGCCACATTTCAGACTTCAAGATATAAAATTTAAATTTTTTGTGAAGAATCACCAACAAGTGGGACACAATTGTGAAGTGGAACGAAATCTATTGGATATTTTAAACTTTTTTAGCAAATAAAAAACTGAAAAATTATTCGGCCCCTTTACTTTCAGTGCAGCAAACTCACTCCAGAAGTTCAGCGAGGATCTCTGAATGATCCAATGTTGTCCTAAATGACTGATGGTGATAAATAGAATCCACCTGTGTGTAATCAAGTCTCTGTATAAATGCACCTGCTCTGTGATAGTCTCAGGGTTCTGTTGAAAGCGCAGAGAGCATCATGAAGACCAAGGAACACACCAGGCAGGTCCGTAATACTGTTGTGGAGAGGTTTAAAGCCGGATTTGGATACAAAAAGATTTCCCAAGCTTTAAACATCCCAAGGAGCACTGTGCAAGCGATCATTTTGAAATGGAAGGAGTATCAGACCACTGCAAATCTACCAAGACCTGGCCGTCTCTCTAAACTTTCAGCTCAGACAAGGAGAAGACTGATCAGAGATGCAGCCAAGAGGCCCATGATCACTCCAGATGAACTGCAGAGAACTACAGCTGAGGTGGGAGAGTTTGTCCATAGGACAACAATCAGTCATACACTGCACAAATCTGGCCTTTATGGAAGAGTGGCAAGAAGAAAGCCATTTCTCAAAGATATCCATAAAAAGTCTTGTCTAAAGTTTGCAACAAGCCACCTGGGAGACGCACCAAACATGTGGAAGAAGGTGCTCTGGTCAGATGAAACCAAAACCCAACTTTTTGCCCACAATGCAAAAAGATATGTTTGGCGTAAAAGCAACACAGCTCATCACCCTCAACACACCATCCCCACTGTGAAACATGGTGGTGGCAGCATCATGTTTTGGGCCTGCTTTTCTTCAGCAGGGACAGGGAAGATGGTTAAAATTGAGGGGAAGATGGATGCAGCCAAATACAGGACCATTCTGGATGAAAACCTGTTGGAGTCTGCAAAAGACCTGAAACTGGGACGGAGATTTATCTTCCAACAAGACAATGATCCCAAACATACAGCAAAATCTACAAAGGAATGGTTCACAAATAAACGTATCCAGGTGTTAGAATGGCCAAGTCAAAGTCCAGACCTGAATCCAATCGAGAATCTGTGGAAAGAGCTGAAAACTGCTGTTCACAAACGCTCTCCATCCAACCTCACTGAGCTCGAGCTGTTTTACAAGGAAGAATGGGCAAGAATTTCAGTCTCTCGATGTGCAAAACTGATAGAGACATACCCCAAGCGACTTGCAGCTGTAATCGCAGCAAAAGGTGGCTCTACAAAGTATTAACGCAAGGGGGCCGAATAATTTTGCACGCCCCACTTTTCATTTTTTTATTAGTTAAAAAAGTTTCAAAAATCCAATAGATTTCGTTCCACTTCACAATTGTGTCCCACAAAAAATGTTATATCTTTGTTTGAAGCCTGAAATGTGGCAAAAGGTTGAAAAGTTCAAGGGGGCCGAATACTTTTGCAAGGCACTGTATATATTATTCTAATTAATTTAATACCTGATTGCTATTGTCTGACGGCGATCTGACTCAGCTAACGCCACCGCCATGTTTCTGACGCCAGTACGACGCACGTAGTATATGTTCTGCAATGCCCATGTAACCTCATGTATGTGGGAAGAACAAAACGTACCTTAAGAAAGCGGGTATCGGAACATCAGTACAACATAGAGATAGGGTATAAAGACCACAGTGTCTCTTTGCATTTCAAAAAATTCCATAATCCGGACCCCTCCCTATTAAAATTTTGGGGTGTGGATAAAGTATTACCCAATTGGAGGGGTTCAAATATGGTGAGAGACATTTCAAAAAAAGAATCTCAACCAATAAGATCTGGAGAGGAGCTGACCATGTTGGAGCGACTTTGTACAACAGACAATTCTAAAGGAATCGTATCCAGGATGTATGATCTGTTGATGTCGGTGGGAGAGCTGGAGACCCCGCCATATATCAAAAAGTGTGAAAAGTAATTAGGAACACGGAGGGATAAAGACACAATAAGCAAAATATTAAGATTAACACATTGCTCGGCAATAGACAGTAAAACAGCCGAACTATAAGTGCCTAACTAGATGGTACAACACGCCGGATAAGACTGCAAAATACCAACAGGGAAGATCTGCAGAATGTTGGAGGGGCTGCAAAACTACAGGTACAATGGCACATCTATGGTGGGGATGCCCAAAAATCAAAATCTATTGGGGTAAGATCTTGCAAAAGATAAGAGAAATAACTAAAATAAGCGTGAAAGCGGATCCTTGGATTGTACTCCTCCACGGAACAAAGAGTAACGAAAAACAATACCAAGAATCTATTATCCCACACCTCCTTAACGCAGTGAAGAAATTGATCCCAAAAAAGTGGCAGGAGGTGGAAAGTCCAACGATGTGGGTAGATGCAGTTGAAGAGATATAGAAGATGGAAAAGTTGAGTAGTGGAGAAGATAATAAAAGAGAAGCAGTAATAAAAAAATGGGAATGTTGGAAAGATTTTAAGAAGGATTGGAGTTACGCAGAATATTTAAGACCATAGTAGACCTATATGGGAGGAGGATAAGAGGAGATGGGAAAACGCTGACATTTAGCTGGGGAAAGGAGGGGGGGGATGGGTAATGGGAAGGGAAATAATAAAGAGGTGCATGATGAATATAAGATATGAATTTAATAAAGGAAAACATATCTAACTTAATTGTTATTGATAATTTCCGATATATAACGAGATGCTACAATGATGTGAAGATGAAAGGAGACAGTGATGAACGAAAAGTTGATTGACGTCCCTCTAGAGAATTCGCTGACGTAGCATAAAAAAAAAAAAAAAGACAAAATACAGAACCAATATTAGCTGTAACATGAGCCAGGTCCAGATGTCCTATAGGGACACTGAGCCTGTACGGTTCCTATAGGTCTCCCGATCCAGGTGTCTCCAACCCCCCCCCCAAAAAAAGGGACAGGTAGGGGGGAGAAAGCCAGGTCAGGTAGACAACAACAGTTTATAAACTTCAAAGGAACCAACAGGTGGAAAACCACCGGGGGCGGGGGTCAGTCCCGGGAGTCAATCCTGACCTCGGACTCTACCTGGACCAGCCCTGGGTGGAAAACCAGTTCCAAGAAAAAAAAAAAAAAGGAACCTTGTGAAGCTCAGGCCATCGGGGGGGGGGGGGGGGGGGGGAAACAAACCCACATGACAAAATGAGAGAGAGCACAAACAAAAAGCAGGAAGTCCCGCTGATGGGGGATCCATGTTATTTGTGTTTAGTTGATCTGTGGTCTGGCTCCGGTCCTCTGTCGTTTGGCTGAGGGAACTTTCTGCCAGATCACCGGCGGGGGTGGTGGAGATGCGATCAGATCCCATTCAGGAAGTTTGGGGACAGATAGGCCCAGAGTGTCACAGAAGGAGGCCAGGTCCTCTGGGTATGGAAGGGACGCCGACTTCCCCTGATGTCTAGCCGTAAGGCAGAAGGGGAATCCCCATCGATAGAGTATATTCTTGTCTTGTAGGGATCGAAGAAGTAGCTGCAGTAGCCTACGTTTTTGGAGGGTTATCCATGAGACATCCGGGTAAACCTGGATCGGAGAGTTGTCAAACATGAGGTTGCGAATAGAGCGGGACTTGCGCCTGATGTCTTCCTTGAGGGGGAAGGAATGGATCCTGTAGATAACGCCTCTCGTTTTGGAGGCAGGACCTTTTGGTTGGAGGGCTCGATGGGCTCTGTCCATCTCGATGTGTTTAGCCGGGTCCTCTCCCAGCATTTCGTTAAACAGTGCTTGCAATGAGGTCTGCAGGTCCTCGGATTCCTCAGTCTCAGGGAGGCCGCGAACGCAGATGTTGTTCCTCCGGCCTCTATTGTTGAGGTCTTCCACATGGCGCTGCATGTCCCGTAGGAGTCGGTGGTCCGAGTTCTCCACCTGAGTATGGTGTACAGCCAGCTTAGTCTCCTCCTCCGCCATCTCGACCCATTCAGCTAGGTGTTAAAGGCCGGCGTGCAAAGACTGGATTTCAGCGCGGCGGGTAGCTTTCACGTCTGCCAGAAGTTGTTTGAAGTCATCCTTGGTTGGGATGGCTGTCAGATAGGAGTGCCAGGGGGGATATCCACCCCCATGTTGCCCCATGGAGGAGTGGGGAGGCGGTAGGTGTTGGGGAGAACCTCCCTGCTGTGACTCCGCGGCAAGAGAGGGGGGCCAGGGCGGTGGGGGGGGTTCAAGTGGTCCGACCACGAGGTGGCATGTGGAGAACCGGTTGAGGGGTCCGGCTGGACAGTCAGCGGGTGCGGCGAGCAGGGACGGACCACCTGGGCGTAGGAGGGATGGCTGGCTGCTTGGGCTCTGGGTAGACTGGGGTCTCTGGAACGAGGCTTCCTCTGGGCCTTTGGGGGAGCAGGTGGCTGCCATGCAAGTCAGGCCCCTCTCTCAGTCAAGGGGGGTGCCGCGTCCTCCGGACAACAGGGGGGGCCTTGGGGGTCCTCCGCGGTTCCCGGTGAAGAGGGGGAGAGAGACCCTGCAATGGCCGGGTCTGAGGCCATCCGCAATAAGCGGGGGAATGCCTCTGAACATTGAGGGACAGGGGGAGCTGCGAAATAGCTTCCTGTAGTCTCAGAGGGGTGGGGAGTGGCGTGGGGGAAGAAGGCCGGTCACTCACCCCCCGATGCTGTTCGGGTGTGCAGTGGCTCCTGCGGGGACCATCGGCCATCCCGGGGTTCCTCCCAGCCTAGCATGGGTGGTGGCACGAGATGCTTGTGTTGGGCCTCCAAGCCCGCCGGCGCCATCTTGCCAGCGCGGCCTAGTCCGGGCTGCGGCCTGTCCTCCAAACCGGCCAGTCACACCAGAACTTGCGGGAGGAGTATGTGGGGAGGTTCGAATCGTCCGTGTCCTGGGGGAGTCCGCGGAGCATGGAGGCAAGAGCTCCGGGCGGGAGTCGCGCTGTCGCTGCAGCGGTGGTGGTGTAGGTTCCGCAGCAGCGCAGCCAGGCCGTCCGGCGTCATCTTGCGGCCTCCGCCCGGAGGAATGGATTTCAGGGAGGATGAGGAGCCCGGGGACAGTTGGGACGACCCCCGGGTGGAAGAGGACCTGGTAGCTCGCAATCTCCCCATCTGTGCAGGTAAAATGCCCCCGATAAAGGCCGTTGTAGTGCTGGAGGAGAGCTCTCACTCACAGTGTTCCTCCAGCTCGGCTTCTGGTCACGCCCTTTGATATGTTTTCTATTGTGAATAAAATATGGGTTTATGAGATTTGCAAATCAATGCATTCTAGTTTTATGTAGATTTTACACAGGTTGAACGCACCAGCTTATAAAGAGGAATTTTATATCATGGCCACTGTCAGTACAGTAGACAGTCAGGAAATCAGATGGTTATGCACATTTGCTGATGGTCAACAAGTTCTTGATATGCCTGTTAATGTAGATCCTCCAGTCAAGTGATTCTGCACATTGGGAGCACACCCTCTTAAAAGGCAGTGCTCCTAATCTCAGCTTGTTACTTGTATAAAAGACACCTGTCCACACAAGCAAACCGATTGCAATCTCTCCACCATGGCCAAGACCAAAGAGCTGTCCAAAGATGTCAGGGACAAGATTGTAGACCTACACAAGGCTGGAATGAGCTACAAGACCATTGCCGAACAGCTTGGTGAGAGGGTGACCACAGTTGGTGTTGTTTTTACGCAAATGGAATTAACACAAAATAACTGTCAATCTCCCTCAGTCTGTGGCTCCATGCAAGACCGTCAAAGGAGAACCTTCTTCCCTCAGCCAGGGCATTGAAACTGGGTCATGGATGGATATCCCAGCATGACAATGACCCAAAACACATGACCAAGGCAACAAAAGAGTGGCTCAAGAAGAAGCACATTAAGGTCCTGCAGTGACCTAGCCAGTCTTCAGACCTTAACACCATAGAAAATATGTGGAGGGAGCTAAAGGCTCAAGTTAACAAATGACAGCCTCGAAACCTCTGTAAAGAGGAGTGGGACAAAATCCTGAGATGTATGCAAGCCTGGTGGCCAACTACAAGAAATGGCTGACCTATGATTGCCAACAAGGGTTTTGCCACCAAGTACCAAGTCATGTCATTCAAAAAGGAGTCAAATACTTATTTCACTCATTAAAATGCAAATCAATTTATAACTAACTTTTTTTAAATTAATTTTTCTGGATTTTGTTGTTGTTATTCTGTCTCCCACTGTTAAAATAAACCTTCCATTAAAATTATAAACTGATCATTTCTTTGTCAGTGGGCAAAAGTACAAAATCATCAGGGGATAAAATACTTTTTTTGCCTCACTGTAGAGCAGCCTCCCTCAACCTTTTCAACATAGAGGAACCGTTGAAATAGTTCCCCAGTCTCATGGAACCCCTGCTAAAAAAAAAAAATCAAAAAAAAATCTACAACTCATGATACATTAGTGTGATGGTCAATGGGAATAATGGTCCTTACACTTGTGGTCATTGGGAAGAATTACAGGTCAGTGGTGTCGGTGGGAACTTATCTGAGAGGCAGAAATGGTCCAATGCTGAAGGAACCCCTAGCAACCTCTGGAGGAACCCTAGGGTTCCACAGAACCCTGGTTGAGAATCACTGCTGTAGAGGCTTGCTGATTCGTTCTTTTAGAAGTGTATCCACCATTGCAGAGTAGCATCTAATAGAACAAAAGAGGAGAAATATTCCCCCACATTATCCAAAACAAAAGAATATTTTGATGGAGTTTTGAAAAAAATCATAAATGAACATATATTTTTGCAACAATATTTACTTTTATTTTACATGTGCCTGCAGAGCATTGCACCCACGATCAGTGTCTATTTTGGATGGAGTAGACTTCAAATTTTGAAATTTCTGTACAGATTCTTGTTTGTTTGCACTTTGCCCATGTTCAAATCGAGCCAATTTGGCATGCAATTTGACATATCAAATCATATGCCAAGTCAGCAGCTATTGCCGGTAATAGCACCATCCAAATCAGTGAGACACCGACTTTGCTGCGCTGCACCAATTGCCAAAAGTAGTTCCTGCACTACTTTCTGCACCTTTGGGGGAGATTTGTGCATGTACCCACACAGATGTCTCTGAAATCGCTCCCGAAGTTGGACTGACATGCGGTTATGAAATTGTGTGAGTTCAGCTGAACTTGCACGATTTTTCTCTTCATCCATCTTTTCTGAATTGACTTGAATTACTTATTTTTGTGTTGGCTAAGATGTTAAAGAAGTATGATATAAAGGAGGATGCAAGAAAGAGCTTTCATTAGCCTCTGTGCGAAGACACTGTCAGATGGGACAGCAAAAGAAAGGAGACATGGCTTAATGTAAAGTAACCCTGTCAGATTAAATTTTATTTTTAAATCTCCCGACAGTACAGCTAAAATACTATTTTCAGCTTACCTCACTTTTTCTGGAGTGCATTTTCATCTAAACCTAGGGAGAATTTATTTTTTTTTTTTGAATATTACCACTTATCAGTCCTTAGGATGTGGTAGCTTCATTTGTTTTATTTTTTCCCTTCATCTTCATCTGATCTTCCTTCCAGTAACACACTTACTGTCCCAGGTGGACAATGCTCACGCAATGTACTGTTGATTCCGCTTTTGGACAACAGAACACCTACAACTATCCTCATCTCCATAACAGAAAGTAGTATCCTGTAGTACAGCATGGCATAACTGATAACAAGGTTTGATTTTTCTGTGCTGTGAAGACAGCATTGTCAGTTCACTACAGAAAGTTAGGGGTTTACTGGATTTATAGAAGATTATAGTACTGATAGATATACTATTGAAAGCTTTTGTTAACAGAAAGGAAAAGCAAGAGTGCAAATGGCAGGGCAATAACTTCTCCGCAGGATGTGGAAACCGTGCAAAAAGATCTGAATAAATTAATGGGGTGGGCAACCTCTGGGGGAATCTAGGATGGAAAAGGACCTGGGGGTCCTAGTAAATGATAGGCTCAGCTGCTGCTAACAAAGCAAACAGAATATTGGCATGCATTAAAAAGGGATCAACTCCAGAGATAAAACGATAATTCTCCCGCTCTACAAGACTCTGGTCTGGCTGCACCTAGAGTATGCTGTCCAGTCCTCAGGAAGGATGTACTAGAAATGGAGTACAAAGAAGGTCAACTAATAAAGGGTCTGGAGGATATTAGTTATGAGCAAAGGTTGCGAGCACTGAACTTATTCTCTCTGGAGAAGAGATGCTTGAGAGGGGATATTTATAAACACCGTACTGGTGACCGCACAATAGGGATAAAACTTTTTCGTGGGAGTTTAACAAGACATGTGGCCACTCATTAAAATTAGAAGAAAAGAGGTTTAACCTTAAACTACGTAGAGGGTTCTTTACTGTAAGAGTAGCAAGGATGTGGAATTGCCTTCCACAGGCAGTGGTCTCAGCGGGGAGCATTGATAGTTTCAAGAAACTATTAGATAAGCACCTGAATAACCACAACATACAGGGATATACAATGTAATACTGACATATAATCACACACATAGGTTGGACTTGTGTCTTTTTTCAACCTCGCCCACTATGCAACTATGTAAAATAAGAAAAGTTTATTATTAGGCTTTACATATACTTTGAAACTTTTCTTTTTTTTTTTTTAATCGCCAAACTTTCATATTCGACAGTAACATGACACAGTGTTTATGTACTTTTTATAAATACTGTTGCGCACAACCTTCGCCAGATGAGTCTGATCTTAAATTTAGAAAGCTGCTCACATATAAAAAAAGTGTTCTCTGCACTCAAGAATATAAATATAAGGGGTGTTTTATGTGGCACTACCTAAATAAGTGAATCCTAAATGGATCCTAATCAATGTGAATTCTCAGTGAAGTATATAAATTATCATAAATAAATCTAATCCATATATAAAACCTCTTATACTGCATCAATTTTCAGAAAGATATAAAATGCAAAGGGAATGTTACCAATATCACAAACGTCAAAATTAATTGTATAAATAAATCAATATGTGCAAATGTGCAATGGTGTAGATCACAAAGCACACAATCAAGCCAAAAATAAAATTAAAATAGTGTTGCTCCCAATAAAAAATATTAAACAGTATCACAAACGTAAAAATTCATTTGTATAAATAAATTAATGAGTTCAAATGTGCAAAAGTGCAATTTGTAAGGCACACAATCAAACCAAAAATATAAAAGTAAAAAATCGTGTTGCTCCAAACAAGCTATAAAGTGCATATAAATCAGTCCACTCAAATATGTCCAAATTGTGCAATCAGTCCAACGGATGATGATAACCATGCAAAGTGAATGAGGGTTCAGATTACACCGTTCCTCCATACTTCAGTGCTTATGGTGAAAGCCTCTTAAATAATAAAGCCTCTCACCTCAAATCAAGGTCCCTAAGGACCGGATCACACTTCAGGGATAATGGGCTGGCAATCTTCCACCTCCTCTTAAATATAACCTCCGGGACACCAATTTATAATCTCAACAATTCCCAATCCGGGTTATATCATAATGGGGAAAGAGAATAAAGGGGCCTCCATGTGTAGTATAATTAAAAACCGTTTATTCATAAAAATATCCACACTTACATATGAATCCAGTAATTTGCGAATGTAAACAATGGTACTTCCGGTCTCGGCCGCGACCGGAAGTGACGATCGACACCTAGCTCCTCCCTGACGCGTTGCGCCACATACCACGTGACTTTCTTAAAGGGTAAAGGGGTCAGGTGTCGCTCTTCCTTATATATGGTCCGCCCAGCTGTCGCATTAATCATGAAATTCCTTTGCTTTTTTGAAGGCAAGGGGTTTTACCCTTGTAAAAAATGCTACGCGTGTAGGCATACAAAAGGAAAATAAAAAGAAGTCTAATTTTTCTTCAGTAGTTACTGGAAAGGAATATACAATTAATGATTTTATCACATGTCGCAGTGAAGGTGTGGTATATCTTTTAGAGTGTCCGTGCCACATTCAATATGTGGGGAGGACTAAAAGGGCACTATGGAAGAGGCTGAGAGAACATGTCCAAAATAATAAAAAAAGGCTTTGACAAACATAGTCTGTCAAGACACTTTGCCAAATTTCATAAAAAAGACCCCTCCTCATTAATGATTTGTGGGATTGAAAAATATAAACCACATTGGAGGGGTGATAATAAAATTATAAAGATAAGCCAGGCGGAATCCCGATGGGTCCACGAATTATGTACCTTAGCACCTTCAGGACATAACGTCGAATTTGATTTGAACTGCTTTATCTCTAATTAGTTAGACTATTATCACCTGATTGATGTTCCTTCATGTTTTTATAGATTACCTTCCATAGTTCTATATTATTGATGATGGTGGTTTTTAAGTTTTCAAAAAAAGAATTATTTTATATTTTAGTTATTTGGCTAATATTATATGAGCCCTGTAGCCATCTGTGGGGGTATCTATATATATTTTCCCTTTTTTGATATTTTTTATATAGTACTTTTATATTCTAAAAAAATCTTCTATATGCAATTGATGAATGGACCTATTTATTAAAATGGAAGTAAACCCTTCCAAACAACTTTGACCTACAGGTAAGCCTAGATTAAGGCTTACCTGTAGGTCCAAGTAATATCTCCTAAACCTATATGGTTTAGGAGATATTTGCCCGAAAATGGGCACCGCTGTCTACGGCGCATGCGCCGTAGACAGCGGCGCGCAGGCGCACTAAATGCGGCAAGTCCAAGAATGGATTTGCCTAATTTGTCGACTCCCGTGCGCATGCGCGGGAGTGACGTCATCGCGGCTCCGCCGAATGGCAGCGTCGGAGCTCCGAGACGCGACTCCCGTGCGCATGCGCGGGAGTGACGTCATCGCGGCTTCTCCGCTGTCATTCGTCGGAGCTGCGAGAGACGCCACAACCAAGATGGATGCGGCGGACTACAGGTGACAGCGGCGACTTCGCTGGCTCCTGTGTCAGGTAAGTGACACATAACGAGCTACTATGCGATGCATAGTAGTCCATTATGCTTTACCTTTGCAGGGAAAAAAAGAGGAAGTAAACCCATCAGGGTTTACTTCCTCTTTAAGTGCCCACTAGATGGCCTCATTATTAGGTCCCCCTTTTTATTCTTATTATATATTATTGGAATTCATTTTATATTTCACCCACAAGATGGCCACATTGAGCACTCAGTTGGATTGCTAATTATTATAGCTGTGATGCATTCTATACTTTATCCACAAGATGGCCACATCGGGTATTTATTTACGAAGTTAAGTTTTTAAGCTTCAAATATGGCTAATTTTAATATCAAGTACAATGAGATTATAAGTTGTTTTTTATGGGTATTATAAATATAAGATAAACAGAGAAGCCGAAAAGTAGTGATATGTGTATTGGGCCTGCTCTGCTGCCGTATGATTAATGCGACAGCTGGGTGGACCATATATAAAGGAAGAGCGACACCTGACCCCTTTACCCTTTGAGAAAGTCACGTGGTATGTGACGATCGTCACTTCCGGTCGCGGCCGAGACCGGAAGTACCATTGTTTACATTCACGAATTACTGGATTCATATGCAAGTGTGGATATTTTTATGAATAAACGTTTTTTAATTATACTACACATTGGAGGCCCCTTTATTCTCTTTCCCCATTATGATATAACCCAGATTGGGAATTGTGGAGATTATAAATTGGTGTCCCGGAGGTTATATTTAAGAGGAGGTGGAAGATTGCCAGCCCATTATCCCTGAAGTGTGATCCGGTCCTTAGGGACCTTGATTTGAGGTGAGAGGCTGGGGGAAACAAGGGGTTCACCATAAGCACTGAAGTATGGAGGAACGGTGTAATCTGAACCCTCATTCACTTTGCATGGTTATCATCATCCGTTGGACTGATTGCACAATTTGGACATATTTGAGTGGACTGATTTATATGCACTTTATAGCTTGTTTGGAGCAACACGATTTTTTACTTTTATATTTTTGGTTTGATTGTGTGCCTTACAAATTGCACTTTTGCACTTATCAATTTATTTATACAAATACATTTTTACGTTTGTGATACTGTTAATGTTTTTTATTGGGAGCAACACTATTTTAATTATTTTATTTTTGACTTGATTGTGTGCTTTGTGATCTACACCATTGCACATTTGCACGTATTGATTTATACAATTAATGTTGACGTTTGTGATATTGGTAACATTCCCTTTGCATTTTATATCTTTCTGAAAATTGATGCACTATAAGATTTTATATATGGATTAGATTTATTTATGATAATTTATATACTTCACTGAGAATTCACATTTATTAGGATCCATTTAGGATTCACTTATTTAGGTAGCGCCACATAAAACACCCCTTATAACATGACAGTGTTAGATCCCTGCCACTACATCACATGCTTGTGGGTGTGCAGCTCACAGCACTGCCTGGAGCTTTTGAGACTGATACCAGCAGCAGCCACTACAAATTTGTCAGTATTTGTAAAACCTTGGTTAAAGCGGTAGTGAACTCTGACAATGTTTTGTGGGCTCCTTGAGGATAGGGACCGATGTGAGTGTGCAATGTATAGGGATAGGGACAATTGTAGACACTCACTCAGGTTGAACTGGATGGACTTGTGCCTTTATTCAACCTATGTAATGTGACAACATTTCAGCAATATATTAAAGGGATTGTAAAGTCACTTTTTTTTTTTTAAATAACAAACATGTTATACTTACCTCCACTGTGCAGCTCGTTTTGCACAGAGTGGCCCCGAACCTGCTCTTCTGGGGTCCCTCGGCGGTTGTCTCTGCTTCCTCCCGCAGGTACTTCTCACGTTCATGCGAGCTCCCTCACATGGTGAGAAGCACCTGCGGGCGCGCTCCCGTGATACAGCCAGCGGCTATAGCTGCTCGCTGTATCACACGGCCCTGCCCCCCACGTCAGTGGATGTGATTGACAGCAGCGCGAGCCAATGGCTGCGCTGCTTTCCATCCATCCACTCCAGCCAATCAGCGGCCAGGCTGAGTGGTGAAGGACGGCGGGGGCGAGCGCGGGATATTTGAGGGGTGAGGTAAGTAAAACGGGGGGGCTGGGGGCGCAGGCACTGTCAGATGTTTTTTCACCTTAATGCATAGAATGCATTAAGGTGAAAAAATATTTACCTTTACAAACCCTTTAATTAATCAAATTGTTTGCAATCAAAATTGCACAAATAGAATGCTCCAAAAACGTTCTTTCAGTAATAAAGAATTTGTGAACACTCCAGCTTGTTCATCGTCACTGCCATTACAACCCCTGTCTTCCGCGTCCGTACAGTGCTTTATTTCTGCCCTCAGTATGTATCCCTGTCCATAATCCCGTGCATGAGCATTATTCGCTGAAGCCATGCCTCATTTTCGTTTCCAGTTACTAGGAAAACCTTATCCAGGAGCCGATCCTGTTGTCAACAGGGAGGGAGTGTTGCGGGATTTCGGGGCTGACGCTGACTGTGGGAAATGACGCAGCCCTGGCATAGACACAGCATTTTTCCAGCAGCAAAAGCTGCCCGTAAAAATAGGGCAAACGGCGCATGCATTGGTGACATAATTTTAAAGAAAACTAAGAATTACTCTGAAAGCAAGCAGGTAAAAAGCAATTAAAAAAGTAGCAAACTATACTATGGTCTGCTGTAATTTAAAGGAAACTGCGCAGAATTGGTAAACAACCGCTTTAACCATTTGTTCATTCATGTGACCATCAAAGGTTCACATGATTGAACAAACAGTAAACAAAGGGCTTAGAAACATTGGGGCTGATTTACTAAGATGAATGCATTGCGCCAGGAGATACCTCAATTTGTGCGCCAGATAAATTATCAAGTGAGCGTATGAACCGACAATTCCTTTATTAAAGTCATCTTCTTTCTTCTGATCTTCTTCCTTTCTTCATCCTTCGGTTTCTTCCTCCGGTGTTCTCGTCTGGCATCTTCCTCTATGGTGCCTCTTCTTCGTTCACGGGCCGCTCCGCACAATGGGAGGCTCCCGCTGTGTGACACTTTTCTTCTGACAGGTCTTATATAACGGAGGGTGGGGCCAACTGGTGACCCCGCCCCCCTCTGACGCACAGTTCCGTTATGTAAGAACTGTCAGAAGTGAAGCGTCACACAGCAGGAGCCTCCCATTGCGCGGAGCAGCCCCAGAACGAAGAGACGCCATGGAGGAAGATGCCGGACGAGAACACTGGAGCAAGAAGAAGAGGATCGGAGGAAGAAACCGAAGGATGAAGACCAGAAGAAAGAAGACCAGAAGAAAGAAGACTTTAATAAAGGAATTGTCAAAAACTGTCTCGTCACTTTTTTGGTGAAATGGTAGGTAGGGGTACTTTTGTACCCCCTTACCATATCACACAGGGGGGGAGGCTGGGATCTGGGGGTCACCTTGTTAAAAGGGAGCTTCCAGATTCCGATAAGCCCCCTGCCCGCAGACCCCCACAACCACCGGCCAGGGTTGTGGGGATGAGGCCCTTGTCCTCATCAACATGGGGGACAAGGTGCTTTGGGGGGGGGGGGGGAACCCAAAGCACCCTCCCAATGTTGAGGGCGTGTGGCCTGGTACGGTTCAGGAGGGGGGATGCGCTCTCTCGTCCCCCTCTCTTTTCCTGGGGCCTGCCAGGTTGCGTGCTTGGATAAAGGTCTGGTATGGATTTTGAGGGGGGCCCCCAAACCCTTTTTTTGGCGCGATCTTCCCTTTAATATCCATACCAGACCTGAAGGGCCTGGTATGGAATTTCAGGGGACCCCCCCACACATTTTTTTTCTTAATGCTAACATGACCTGTGTGCAAATAGCCTTTAAAAAAAACCATAGAAGTGAACCAGCGCAAAAAAAAAAAAAAAAAAAAAGTTGAGAGGTGTGCCTGTTCAACTTACACAAATGAATCTACGCGGCTTGACATTTACTAAGATTTTGCAGGCGCAGTGAACCAGACCACTTGAACGGGCGCAAATGCCGCTTGTGCATGCGCAGTGCATAAATCGACCTAGCTCAGTTCCAAGTGTATTTGCAGGCGCAGCAAGCTTGCTCAGAGAAAGTTACTTTTCTGTTCTATTTTGGGCATATTTGTTACTTGAACAGTTATATCTATACTTCCTCACATCACCCCCATAATATTGCAGTTGCAATTCATGGGCAAACACTGCCCCCCAGAGGCCAATTATGGCAGGACTGTCAGAGATATTTAGCCTGGGGGCGGAGACGCCCCAGAGACGCTGATTGGTCCACAGGCAAAGGAGGGTGGGCAATGGGGTGTGGTGTGGCTGAGGTGTGTTTATCAAAAAGGGTTTCATCAATGAGATCTGTCTCTCATTTCCATCATGAGGCTCAGCTGCGAAGATCTGATAAGTATTGCTTGTATTGTATTCTGCTTGTATGCTATGTATTCTTGTAACTTCTATTGATACCTTATGCAGGCTTTCTTATTTCCTTGGGAAATAAAATGAGATTTAATTAATCCTAGACCGTGTATTTGGTTTCATAGCTAATTGTTATAGTATTGTGATATTAACGATAGCATGTGCTCAGAGTATAGATAGACTAACTAAACTATAGGGACTAGACAAAGTAATACATAACTGATAATAATAATAATAATAGGTTGTATTTATCAGTTACTTCACAAACCCATCTGGAAAATAGTGGATCTTGACGCTGCCTGTCCATATCTTGGACCCTTTGGCAGTACAAACAAAACCTGTGTTTTGCAAACCTGAGCAGTCGCCCTTCTTAGATAGATTCTGATCGCTCTTACTACATCAAGAGACTGTAGTGCTTTCTCTACCCCAGATTAAGGGTTCTGGGGAGAAAGAAGGAAGAATAATATCTTGGTTTAAATGAAAACCTGTTACCACATTTGGTAAGAGTTTAGGATGAGGACATCAAATCACCTCGTCCCTATACATGATGAAATATGGCTCTTACAAGACAGAGCCTTTAGTTCCAATATTCTTCTAGCAGAAGAAATGGCAAGCAAAAGATTATCTTTCTTGTCAAAGAACCAAGAGAATTTCTCGTAAGGTTCAAATGGCTGATTTAACAAAGCCGACAAGACCAAATCTTAAATCCTAAGGCTATAGAGGTGCCTTGATAAGGGAAATAAACCGTGTAACCCCCTGAATAAGCTATGCACCAAGAGTGGGAAGCAAGAGGCCGTAGGAAAGGACATCGACATCGGCCTGGATCTGGTTCTTAAAAGTCAAGGCCAGCTTCATTTCAGATCCCATATGCAGGAATTGACATACTTCCTGGGGTGCCAACCCCTGGATCCATACCAAGAAACCTATGCCTTCCAGATTCTATAGTAAGTGACTCTGGAAGCTGGCTTTCTGGCATTAGTCAAAGTAGACACTACTGAAGATCACCCACAATCTCTTAGAGTGGGAATAAACAGTCAAACCTGTTAAACTCCTTGTCCGTAAAGTAGGATGAAATACCGGACCCTGTGCAAGAAGGTCTGGCTATAATGGCCGAGTCCAAAGGACTTCAATTGCCCTCCTTATGATCTAGATAAATTCAGATCTTCTGGGACCCACTGGGACCACCAGAATCACCACCTTCTGTTCCTGCAGAAGAAGGCGTGGAAGCAGCAGAGCTGGAGGAAATGCATAGATCAGTGAGAACTGATCCCCTGGGAAGACTAATGTGTCTATTCCTTCTGCTAACGGACCCCTTGTTTGACATAAAGTTGTCGACCTTACTAATGAATATGGGCGTGAATAGGTTCATGTCCAGAGTACCCCATCTGACATATTGCTAGGAAGATGTCGGGGTGCAGAGATCATTCTCCTGGAAATAATTGTTGGCGTCTCAAGTAGTACGCCTGAAATATTAAAATTGCCGATAGGCAAGGAGTGTTGTGTTCTGCCAAAGCTAGAACATTATGCACCTCCTTTTTCTTTTTTGATGTAAGCCAGCACCGTGGCTCTGTCAGACTGAATTCTGTCAGGACAGTCCTGTAATCTGACCGCCAAGATTCTATGGCCAGATGTACTGCCTGAAACTTCCAAAGTTGATAAGCAAGGTTCTCTAACCTGGACCATCTCCCCTGGAGAGAATCTTCTTCCAGGGCTGCTCCCCAGCCTAGAAGGCTGGCATCTGTTAACACCTTGCAGGACAAAGATTTTCCCTCCTGCTGGACAACAACCACCAATTTAGGCTCTGACTTGTGTCAGGAGCCTAAAAGGGTATTGGAAACACACAAGGCCTGAATCCTCTTTATTCCAGACCAACAGGATGGTGTCTTGAAGCAGTCTTTGAATAAAACTGTGCGCAAGGGACGGCCTTGAAGGAGGCCGCCATTTCCTCTAAATCTCCTGCAGCCAAAAAAGGAATATTCCTTTCCTGATAAGTTGGATTAGTCCTACAATGGAACTGATTCACGACTGGGGTAAGAATACCTCTTCTGTATGGTATCTATAACCAGCCCCCACGTAACCTCCTTGATGGTTTTAAGGAGAATATTCCTAGGCTGAGGATCCAACCTAGAGATTTCAGCTATTTACAGCTGAGATCAGACTCTGGATTTAGACCCGAGACTGAACGATCTATTCAAAGTAGATCTTCTAATAGGCTAGGACCGCTATGCCTTGGAGCCTTTAACCCGGCTAAAGGAGGCATCAGAATCTTTCAGAACACTCTTAGTGACGTGGCTAAGCCGGATGGCAGTGCCACGATTGATAAAAATAATTTTATATTTCAAACCGCAGAGCTTTCTGGTAAGCGGGAAACTTTGGCACATGGAGATACGCAACTCCCCTCCTTGCAGGATGGATTGGACATCGGATGTTCAAGTGGCGATTTATATCTCCGAGATCTAGAGTGGGTCTTACCTCTCTGCTTGGCTCAGACCTTTAAAGGTTTGAGCCAAAACCCCTGTTCCACTAATGGAATCTCTGATATCACCGACTGGGATAACAGCCGATCCAGAGACCAGAAAGAGACACTTCTCCTTTCTCTTTCTTTCTCCTCTTTTTTTCCTGGAACCTTAGGAGCATTCTATGAGGAGACGGACACTCTTGCATAAGACTGCCGCATCAGCAGCCCCAAGGACCCCACAGGCAGCACCCAAACAGGACCCGAACCCCTCGGATCGAAAGCCGACTAGGCCACCCAGGCTCTTCTTGAAACTCTAGATGTAACCTAGAGAAGAAAATCGCAGAAATCACTCTGCTCTCAACATTGTTCCTGCCAGACCTTGAGAATTGCAGGACCTTTCCCCTTACTCAAACAAGTGGAGGTGCTTCTTCATGAGAAGGCCTTAGCATTCTACTTCATGGGCTTTCTGCCCCCAAGATCCTGGTGCTGCCCCTGGGAACTTTCTCCTGAACCTGACGATGGAGACCGTCGAGACTGCCTAAAGGCAGATACCCCAGGCATAGGAGAGGCTGCATGGGTAAAGGAGAACTGTTTGAACCTCCTTTTACTGCCTTCTGTATGTACTTATCCACTGTAAATAGTCATACCCCAGGAAGGGACACAGACTGGCTAAGGGTTTTCATCTGTTTTTTTTTTTTTTTTAAAAAGCCCATGGCGTGCAAAACACACCCAAAAAACTTCCACCGGTGCCAAAAAAGTGCACACACAAAGCGTGACACACTAAAAACTTGCAATGGCTGTCTGATATCCTCCACTAGGAAGGACCTTACCCTGATCCCCCGGGGCGTTAGGCTGCTGACAGGGACTGAGGTACCGGACTCATGGCCGTCCAGCCAAAGCTGGACGACCTCCTTTCCCCGGAAGGTCTGCCGAAACAGAGCCACCCAGGTACTAGGTACTATGGGGCTCCCCCGAAAGGAAGCCCCCCAATAGATGTCCACCCTCCCACAAGACTTTCAGGATAGGTCCGAGGACCGACACCCTACTCATCAAATGTGCAGTGACAGTGACATGACACGCAAACAGAAATAAAATAAATAAAAAGTGAGGAAAGGGATAGTGAAGAGGAGAGTGAAAAGGTGGCCATTGTGCAATACAATGACCAGGCCCTCTGGCCAGGGTTTTCACCTGGTGCTTCAGCTGACCAATATCTCAGCCACGTACCTCTGCAAAAATGCACTAATCCAAGCATATACCATAGGGCTTAATTGATCGAATCCTTCATAGCATCTGTGAGACACAGTGCATCAAATACACCAGCCCCCGCCGGGTCTGCTGATCAGGCAGAACTTTCAGGTATCTCACACCTGTTCCTTAACCCCTTGGAGTCCACATTCCAATGCATTGGCTTGACTCAAAATGTGCTCCACCAGAATAATGGGGCAGACATTAAGGGGTTAATGGACTGAGCTACTCCAATTGCAGCCAGAACTGCAAAAGACATCTGGTCTTTAAAAGGAAAATCGAACCTTAACTTGCTGGATCCTTTAACATCAGTGCATTATCCACTGGACATTTGAGACTCTGCTCACTAAGGTGATTGCAGCATTAATAGCTGGAACTCCCCATTTCTTTCATAAAAACGTTCCCATTCAGAATACATAGCTATGCACTTTTAGTGCCTTTTTGCATCTTGCAGATTTGCACTACAGAACTTGTTCCATAGGACACCATGTTGAATGGACTCCCAGGTGAGGGAGATTCAAATGAACCCTATTAGAGGTGGATACCTCAAGAGCCTGTAGCAGGCAACAAAAGAGTCAAGTAAGGGAGTAGACTAACACTTGACTTGTGCGGCTACTCCCTCCTTGTTAAGATCCTCTGAAGAGGAAAATAAATATCTTCCAATATTAGGGAAGATCTACCTAATTCCCAAGCTCCTGCACCTGAACAAAAGGGCCCAGAGGACTAGATGGGAATCTGCTATGTTTAGTCCTACTGTGGAGAGACATATCAATAATTTTTTAAATGGTAGAAGAAAAACCTGTTTGTATGAAATACAGGGAGAGAAGTGTTCTACCCTTGACGGCTTCATCTGACTACCCGTATCTTCCCTTTTTACCTCCCAGGGAGGAAGACAGACATTCTTTTGGAAGGGTTTTTAGTTTGTTATATACCATTAACCCCTTAGAACCCTTAGAGGGGTTCCTGGTCCCTTTGTCACTCATAGCTTACAGTACAAAGCAGAGGCAGTACCAACAAAAGAATGTTTCACTTGCTAGGCTATAGTACAGTACAATAACTGCTATTAATCCTAGCTAAACAGTAAAATGTTGTCAACAAAAAGGGAGATGCCTGTGTCACCAACCTGACCAGCAACCACTCTGCTCTGTTCCTCCACCGCCAGACTTCAGCTTTTCCTGTATAGCTTAAAATACTTCCTCCACATGTGGCCGGCGTCTGACGCCGTTTAGCTATGCCCCCCGCACGAAAATGCTTCCCACTAGGGAAGTGTATGAGTGCTGGCAACATGGTGGCCGGCAGCGGGAGGGGTATTAAAACGGCCGCGAATTGCCCCAAAAACAAAAAAACTTTTTTTTTCATTTTTTCTTAAAAAATAAAGAGGCAGCGGGCTGGCAACCAAAGGAACAAAACGCCACTCTGGGGCCCAGGAGGAGATCCCCCTCTTCATACCTAAGGGCCTGAGCTGGCTTGAACGGAGAGGAGAGTGAAGGTTTCTGCTGTTTCCAGTGTCAGAATGGTGAGTGCTCAATACAGCCTCCAGTGGTGACACATAGACATGACATGACAACATAAATACGTGGAAGGAGAGATTCCTTGCAGAAAATCTCCCCTACCTTTCCGCCGCAGGGCTTTATCAGAGATAAAAAGCCCAATCTTCGCCCTTCACGGTAGGCTCCGAGACCTTGAAAGGAAACCTTCAGGAACAGGGGTACACTCAGGTAATCCCGCAATCCTGGACCTGCGAGAAGACCCTGCCAGTAAACTTTTATTGGCCTTACTACCAAAAAGTCCTCGATCCCAGGGCCCAGCTTAAAAGCATTCGCAACCAAAACCTCGTGTCTTTGGATGACGAGGCCTGGGTACCGTTCATTTAGTCCATTACGGAGACATCAGAACAGATCCGGTCAGGATGGCTGGCTCTCATCAAAGGATTACTGCCCGTGGAGCTTAGTACACACATCCTTACATGTGCCCAACACCTTAGACACTGGCGAAAAAACTGAGGACTCCCAGTAGTGGGAGGGGTTATATGGGGGAAGTTCACGCCTTAAGAGGCGTGCCAGTGTCCAGCACCTGATAGTCTGATATAACCCACATAGTTATTACTATGGCCCTGTGTCCCCTGATGTAAGAAAAGAAAAATGTTTTTTAAAAAACACCCCGTCCAGACGAGCTCACGCGCAGAAGCGAACGCATACGCACGTAGCGCCCGCATATGAAAACGGTAGTCAAACCACACATGTGCAGTATCACTGCAATCGGTAGAGCGAGAGCAATAATTCTACCTAGACCTCCTCTGTAATGCAAAACATGCAACCTGTAGAATTTTTTAAGTGTCGCTTATGGAGATTTTTGAGGGTAAAAGTTTGACGCCATTCCACGAGTGGGCGTAATTTTGAATCGTGGCATGTTGGGTATCAATTTACTCGGCATAACATTATCTTTCACAGTATAAAAAAAAATTGGGCTAATTTTACTGTTGTCTTATTTTTTTTATTAAACAAAAAAGTGAATTTTTTCCAAAAAAAGTGCGCTTGTAAGACTGCTGCGCAAATACGGTGTGAAAAAAAAAAAAAAGTATTGCAATGACCGCCATTTTATTCTCTAAGGTGTTAGAAAAAAAAATATATAATGTTTGGGGGTTCTAAGTAATTTTCTAGCAAAAAAAAATGTTTTAAACATGTGAACACAGAGTCTGAAAAAGAGGCCTGGTCCTTAAGTAGTTAAACGAGAAGGAACAATTTTTGGGCAGGGTTGCTATGGGAGTAGAAAGTAGAAGGTAGTACTTTATCTCTAATGTTTAAAGGAATACAAATAAAATGTTTGGTCTGGCAGCAGGTTTCATATTTATTTGGGCTGCAGTTCTGCTTTATCTCTTCCATAATTCCTTATATGCATGGGTTATAACATACAGCTTTTAATCCAGTGTACATAATCTTAAAAAACAAAACAAAAAAACAAAACAAAAAAACAAGATTCTATATGAGTAACATTTTTATACAGTTCCTAAACAGAATACAAAAATTGAGATAAGACATAGACCATTATTATGAAAGTAGACTTTAAAGAACACTTATGTTCCGTACAGTAAGGCACCTCAAAATTCAAATTTGGTGTCTGAAAGTAATGCACATTCCTACTAATATTAAAGCTTTGTTGCCATACATAGAAAAGCCATATCCAAGTGATTTACATTCCAATAATCAATACAGTACGCTTACATTTAAAAGAGACTATCTAGCAGTTAACCCTAATTTGCATTTTTTCATAAGCTCGTAGCTGCATTTAAAAAGGAACTGGTCACAAAGCAAGACACCTGTGTGAATCATGTATCACATTACTGATCCTAATAGCTAGTACACACGATGGAAAAAACAGACAAAAATAAAACGTTTGGAGCAGACGTCCGATAATCTAATCATTAGTACACAGCTTTTGAGAGGTGATCAAGAGAATTCATGTGAAATTATCCGAATGGACAAGCACGAAAATTTTGTTCATACAATAACAGAAAATTTTAGTGTAATTCGTATATTTGTATGAAAAAAAAATATAAAAAAAAATAAAAAAATCATGTGACCAAGACGACGCATGCTCGGAAACTAAAGAATACAATACATTCCAACAGTTCCGAAGTTGTATTCGGTCGTAATTTTCGTAACTTTAGTGACCTATTGGTTTTTGATATGAGACTAGTATGCAATTAAACAAAAAAACTGGCGCTCATTTGTCTGATAGGCTTATCTTGTGTACCAGACATTAGGCAGCAGTGTTGTAAATCTGTTAAGCTTCAATGCATCATATACAGTAGGCAGAATAACTTTAAGAATAGCTGCGTGCATTCACAGCCCGATCTCACAGATGCTTTGCTACACATATATCCATTACTTCTTGTGATGTCAGAGATTTCCCAGCTTTTCAGAAAATCTTTGTGCAACAGGACTGACCTAAATTAGTAAAGAGAAAAAAAAAAAAAAAAAGTCCTTCAACATTCCAACATCATCTGTCAAGTTGCATATCAGCAGATTATGTCCCTTTCTTGACCAGATGACCCCCGTACTTTCTTTAGCAAAGTGCATAGAATATTAGTAGTGCAAACAATAAAAAATAAATCTATTTTTAATGTGCATCACTGTTCTGTTCGATAAATCTTCATGTAAAAAAATAAAGTTTGTATAGTCTACAAAATTTGTACAGTTTTATTTCATTCCTGGTCAAGAATTATAGAAATGTTATAGCAGCTGCGGCTCTTCTCCTTCAAAAGACCCTCTAAGTGTTGAAAACATCCCAACATGTGTTACCATGTTGGGCTCCAGTGCCCAAGCCCATTCCCCTCTTCTCCAGAGCTCTTGGTACAGGGCGATATCTTTCGCATAACCTGGCTCACACACTATTTCCTTCAAGTAGGACAGAGTCCTTCGAGCAGACGCCTCTGAAAACAGCATAGCCGGCGTGCAGCACTCTGTAACAGGCACAACATTGTAAAGGGCTGGAGAAATCCTACGCAGTTCCAGCAGGTAGTGGCGTCCTGCCAGCTCCGCCAGCATCATGGCATATACAGTAAATGCCACAAACACCCACCAGCTAAACTGCTGCTGGCGCAAGGTAAGAGTATATACCCAGGTAAGGACCAGTCCTGCTAGCCCTCCTAGGCCGACCCATTCCAAAATCCGCATGGGCTCTGGGTTGATGTAACCCTGAAGTCTTTCTGGGTGGTAGAATTTTACATACAGGCCGCCCCCTAGTGGCTCCTGAAGAAAGCGTACCCGCACTAAATGGAAGAATGCATTAAAAATATCATTTAAAGGGACCGCATCATCCTCAACGAGTAACACATATTCTGGGTTGTAGACCTCCAATGTGCGGGAAAGGCAAAAGGCATAGTCCTGCTTCTCCTGTTCAAATCGATTTGGGGCTTCACCCACATGCTCGGTCCAATGTCGTGACACCATTGGCAACAGGTGGGAGAGGAGGCAGGCATCAGAGTGGCCCTCAGGAAATGAATCAACGTTACAAATTAAAATCTGAAATGTGGAGCAGTCTTGGCCACACTCGGACATCCGATCAAGAAAACCACGCGCTACCTGAAGGAGGTAATGATATTCAGAACGGCGTCTTGTTGTAATTATGGTGACAACCAAACTGGTGGTGCCTCTGACACGAGATGGGCGAAGGCTCCCAGCTGCTCTGTGGACACAGGGCACAGATGTATTGGGAAGAACTGTGCTGGATGTAGACACAATTTGATGGAAATGTTGCAAGGCATTAGAACCATCCTGCAGGCTTTTTTGTAGGAACTCACGACTCAAACGTCTGAGGTTCAGTTGTCGTGAAAACAAAGGAGAGTAGAGGAGGTCTCGGAAACAGATAGGGGCAAGAAGTAGAGTGAGCACAATGAGGATCAAGAAACGAAAGCAAAAAGACCTGAAAATGGCTGACAGACGCATGACTGATGAACGACACTTCTCTCTCACACCATCAAATTCCCCATTTCCTTTTTATCATCTTCCAGCTTGCATCTCCTTTCTGCTAAAAATGGCAAGCCCCTAAAATTATCATCTTTTACTAATCCCAGGCTTGTGTTTTCCAGGAGATCGCCACAGCATCCCACGGCCGAGCCTCTGGAGCATTCTGCAATATAAATCAAAAATCAACATACAGAATTTGGCAACAATATGTATCAGCTTAAAAAATTGTGAATACTGGTAAGAGACGACTTTGCCCTCCAACTTCATTGAACAGGATCCGACAATACCAGGCCCTGGTATGAAAAAAAACAAAAAACAGCATAGGTCTGGTATAGATTTTAGGGGAACCCCCACAAAAAAAAAAAGTGAGGCCCCCCGTCAAGATCTATACCAGACCCTTATCCATGCACACAGCCCGGCAGGTCAGGAAAGGGGGTGGGTAGGAGTGGAGCGCCCCCTACTGAACCATACCAGGTCATATGCCCTCAAATTGGAAGGAGAAGAGACACCAGAGCTGTTTTAATGTATTTGTTTGTCAAAAACCTGTGTGCTGTTTATATTTTTGAGACTTTTAAGGTGAATGGGTAGGGGTATATTCCTACAAGCCTCTCGCCCGCAGACCCCGACAACCACCAGCCAGAGTTGTCAGGAAGAGGCCCTGGTCCCCATCAACATATTTTTGGTGTGGGGTTCCCCTTTAAAACCATACCAGACCGAAGGGTCTGGTATAGTCTTAGACTATTAATTTGGAGTGGGGGTGCCCCTTCAACATCCTCAGAGCACGTCGCATGCCAAAGTTGGATCAATTAAGAAGATGATCCGACATCAATGTATCCAATGGGCTGAAGTAGGATCAAAGTCAAAGTCAGATAAAAGTAGGGCAGGAACCTTTTTCAAAGTCAAACCCATTTGCGTCAGACCAGTTCAGATGGCTCTCATAGGGAACCACTGATTTATACACGTCATGCGAAATGTGCTCCCAAAGTTGGAGCGTTTGTTGTACCAGCCTGAAAGGCTAAAAACATGAGAAAATCATTTGATTCACCCATCCACACTAACAAAGTGGATGGGCAAATCTCCACTGCTGACTATTGTGTTTATGCAGCGAATAAATTTAAATCCATGTGTGACCACTGCCATGGAACAGAAGTCAATCTGGTGATCGTCCTATGTCCAACCGACTTGTCGGGTAAAAGATGCTCAACCGGCACCACAAGCAATAAGCTGCAGTGCTGATCTGTGTATTTTAAAAGTGGGGGGGGGGGTCTCATTAAACGTGTGGATGTGGGAATCAAGACAGTTTTTTTTTTTTCCAACTTGCTGGTTGAATGAAAAAACTGATCCATGTATGGCCAGCCTTATGAGTTTTGATTTAGTTGACATTAGACCACTAGAGTGTAAGGGAGAAGAGTCTATGGAAACCAGTCAAACAGCGGGGAGGAGTGGAGGATCAGGCAAGTTAACAATGATGGGAAACCTAAAAGTTCAAACTTGTAGTGATTTTCCCAACAGGACATGGACAGTAAAATGCCAGGGTTTTAAGCAATTCCCTAGAGGATCCAAAACTAAAGAAAACAAGCCTGGGCTTTACATTTAAAATTTATAATCAAGGCAAAAGTCATAATTTTAAAAACCTTACTGCTGAATTGTTAAAAAAAAAAAAAAAAAAAAAAAATTCCAGTGGTGGTAATCCACTCTTACTAGCCAGCAACGGATGATCGTCTCTCTGGGGTCCAGAGATGGCTGATCTGATCCAGCGACGGGTGATCTCTCCCTCCAGCACAGCAAATCCATCCATCCTCTGTCTCCACCAGAGGAGACACTGCGGGGATCCCGGCAGCCTACAAAAAAAAAAAATCCCAAAAAGCGTCTATTGATTGGATTATGCAAAAGGTAGTATCTACAAACTATGGGATATACCCCGGAATTTTTTTTTTCTATACTAGTAATGGCAGCGATCAATCTTTTAGCAGCCCTGCGATATTACGGTGGACAATCTGACAATTTGTGGGAACCAGTGACACTAATACAGTGATCAGTGCTAAAAATATGCATGGTCACTGAACTAATGAAACTGGACGGGAAGGGGTTAAACATCAGGGGTGATCAAAGGGTTAAATGTGTGCCTATTCAGAGTTTTTGTGTACTGTGGGTGCCAGCTTTACCAACTGGGTTTGTGATGGATTTTCTTACCCCGGAAAGCAGGGAAAGAAAATCCATCACATCTCGCATCACATTACACTCATCACAAAATCAGCCAATCTTTTTTTCCTACCTCTTTTAGTTTTTCCAGCATGTGCACATGAACTTTCCTCCAGCTGCCAAAAACGGTCAATTTGCTGTTTGAAAAGTTCTCGGGGGTGTATAAAACTTCACCAACACACCTCCTGCCTCTGTCCCCCTCTCCCCTGACAGACGTGGCTGTGCAGAGAAGGAGCATGTTGGTCACAAGGTTCTGTTTCTATAGTAATACGACCTCATACAGGAAACTGCTTTGACCAGATAGTCATCACATGCCATAAAGAGCCACCGCATGCCGTACAGTGTCACCAAATGACCTTGTGCAGCATGCGATCCTGTAATACTCCATTTACAATGAAAGTAACATTATTGCTATAGGAATACCAGGTAATACACCAATAATGGGTGAGCAAAGCTCTGTCCATGTCTGAGGAGCTCTGGGCTCTTCAGTATGAAAATACAAGTAGATGTGAATGGAGATTTATTGTCTCATTTAAAAATCCAGATCAATAAAGATTCAGTCACAATGTTAACTCTGATTGTATTTTCATTTTACTATACCAGTAATGCATGGAATGCCTGTGTGCTGTTACATCCATATGTGTATTCTGCTTTACAAATATATTGGTTTTCACCCTGGTAGGTAGTAATATGTAGAGGAGATTTACATACACAGCACTATCAGTGACTTCTTCTACCTTAGTCACTTAAGTGCTGATATCTCCGCCGATTCTTCTGACCATCGCATCGCCCTGTGAAGTCTCGGGAACAAGCACAGAACAGAGCTGACATCAATCAAGCAAGATGACGGGAAAGTGGGTGGATCCAGACTCCAGAGCCAGACCATTGTCAGTATGAAAGTCTGTAGACTCACACGTATTTATATAGAGATCAACAGCTTACATAGAATAGATGTAAGCAAAACAATAGGATTTTTATAACAGCTTACCTGTAAAATCCTTTTCTTGGAGTACATCACAGGACACAGAGCCACAGTAGCTACTGTAAGGGTTATATAGGCACCTTTAGGTGATGTACACTGGCACACCCTAGACAGGAAGTTTAGCTCCCTATATAACTCCCTTCTCTGACTGGGAGTACCTCAGTTTTGTAGCAAAGCAATATACGTTAGAAGAGGGGAGGGACCTCTGTGTCCCATGATGCACTCCAAGAAAAGGATTTTACAGGTAAGCTGTTATAAAAATCCTATTTTCTTTAATCGTACATCATGGGACACAGAGCACAGTAATTACTGTATGGGATGTCCCAGAGCAAAGCTATCTGAGGGGAGGGAAACACAAACAAAAGTAGGGTGCAATCAGACCTGAGGACATATACTGCTGCCTGCAGCCCACTGCGCCCAAAGGCAATATCCTCATGCCTTCTTACATCCACCTGATAGAATCTGGTGAATGTATGGATGGAAGACCAAGTTGCGGCCTTGCAGATTTGAGCCATGGAGGCTTGGCGATGCACTGCCCACGAAGCACTAACAGCCCTGGTGGAGTGCACTTTGATTTGAAAAGGTGGAACTTTCTTCTTCAAACCATAATCTTGAATAATTACTTGCCGAATCCACTTAGCAATAGTAGATTTTGACGTTGCCTGCCCTTTTTTAGGACCTTCGGGCAACAAACAAAACATCAGTTTTCCGAATCTGAGCAGTCGCCTCCAAATAGATTTTGACTGCTCTCACTACATCCAGAGAATGTAGTGGCTTCTCTTCTGTAGAACAGGGCTCTGGAAAAAATGAAGGCAGAACAATATCCTGGTTTAGATGAAAACCTGAAACCACCTTTGGCAGAAAGCTAGGATGAGGATGCACTACTACGCTATTCTTAACAATAACATGGCTCAAGAAAGAGCAGCAATTCTTTTTTTTTAATACAAACATTTTATTGAAGAAATTCAGCCAGTACAATAAAAGAGGTACAGCAGAAATATTATAGCATGGAACACATACACTGGTAGGATCAACACAAGTATACAATGTAAGAAGTGATGACAGTCAGGTGGAAGTCCAGTGCGGGGGAGGTAGAAAGAGGAAAATCTCCACCAATCTTGAGGAGCAAGGCTACCCGCAACTCGACTTACACCCATAAAGAAAAAAAAAAGAAAAGTCACAGATACCTGCCATCCATGGGCTAGTACAACAAATATAACAAAAATAACAAAAACACAACAACAGAATACCAAGGGAGCTACGGGTAAATCTGTAACTAGGGACATGCACAGGAAACCTGAGGCGGGGGGTCCACCCGGAAAAGGGAGCGGGTGTTCAAGGGCCAGGATTTCCATTTCAGCTCATATGTGGGTATTGTGTCCATTATAGTGAGGAACACCCTTTCCATTAGTTGAATAGACGCCATGCGTTTGAGGATTTGGTCCCATGGGATTCCTGGGGTGCGCCAAAACAGAGCAATAGCCCAATGTACTGCGTTAAATAAAGTATGGGCAAGTTTTCAGGGGGAGTGGCTCCGGGGATCTATGCAAAGAATAGGCACATCTGGTGAGGGTGGGCGAAGTCTCCGTGATATCGACCACCCTCTCTGTTACCCGCTGCCACAAGACCCTCAGCGAGGGACAGCTCCAAAAAATATGTAAATGTGTACCTCTAGCGGGGCAACCTCTGAAGCAGTTCTCCGTGACCAAGGGGAAAAATTGGAGTTTAGCCGGGGTATAATACCATCTTGTGTGGAGTTTCATCACGGTTTCCTTCACCGCGACAGACTTAGTGCATTTATGCATGTTTGAGATTCGCAGCGACCACTCCTCGGGGGAGGCCACCTCGCCAGTCTCTACCTCCCATTGTAGTATAGCTGAGGATTTGGCAGGTAGGCCCAGGCCACCCAGATAGCCATATAACAGGGAGATCGTACCCTTATCCCTGGAGGAGGGGGCCACACAGATCTTCAAATGTTGCACGGGGGTTTGCTTTGTACCTGGATTAGTGTGTGTCACAGAAGTGTCTAATTTGGAGATATTTATAAAACTCTCATCTAGGGAGGGAGTGGGAGGATTCTAAAGGATAGGAAGGAGCGGATCATCCCGTCCACCAATAAAGAGTGCAGGGTGATCAACCCCCCCGCTACCCATAATAAGAAGGTATCAGGGCTGGAGAACGCTGCAGGAAAGGAGGGGGTCGCCCAAAAACGACACCAGTTTAGGGTGGGAAGGGAGGAGGGAGAATTTATGTTTATAAAATGGACCATAAGTACAGAGATTGACCAAACACAGCATTCAGGGCAGAAATATCCCTAGGGCGGATAGATTTAGCCCATAACAGGCCCGGGAGATAGAAAGGGGCAATAGAGGCACGCTCAAAGCGGAGCCAGGGTATACTGTGCGGGGAGGTGTACCATTGGGCTAATTGCAGGAGTCTAGCTGAAACATAGTACAGCCAGAGATTAGGCAGGCCCAGGCCACCCAAGGGTCGCGATCTGTATAGCATCTGTTTGCCCAGGCGTTTTTTTTTTAATGACTCCAAATAAATTTGTTCACGTCGCGCTGTAGTTGTTTAATCATCTGTTTGGGTACATAATTAGGAAGGGCTCTAAAAAAAAAAGTTTGGGAAGTATAGACATTTTAATCGCCTGTATTCTGCCCAAGAACGTGATATGGAAGGAGCTCCAGGAATGTAGTAGCTGCCTGAGGCAAATAAATGCAGGGGGGTAATTGGCACAGTAGAGTTTTTGGAGGGATGGGGCCAGTTTAATTCCCGGATAGGGTAGCAACAGGCCATCCGTGGGGAAGCTGAAATTGGTTTGGATCAAGGTCTTAGTGCTAAGGGGGGAATTAATTGAGAGAGCTGAGCATTTTGAGGTTAACCCCTAGGCCGGAGATTTCTTGGAACCTACGAAGGGTGGTTATAAGGTTTGGGATAGAGACAATGGGGTCTGGCAGGAACATAAGGACATCGTCCGCATAAAGGCTCAATTTAAATTCGTGATCACCCTTCGTATAACCCCTAATATTATCTAGGCGGATAGCTTGGGCGAGAGGTTAGTTGGCAAGGGCGCATAAAAGAGGTGACAGGGGACAGCCCTGCCTCGTACCCCTACCCAAAGTAAAGTAATCTGAGTTACAGCCCGGAAGCCTAATTCTAGTGCTGGGATGGTGGTATAATGCCCGGAACCCATGGACAAAGGCCCCTGAAAAAACAAATTTTGCTAATATTTGTTCTAAAAAGGGCCATAAGACACTATCAAAGGCCTTGTGAATATCTAGGCTCAGGAGGAGCACCTTACGGGAGTGTAGGTCAGTGTCTTGGATTATGTTGGCCACGAGTCTGATGTTGTCCGTGATTTGTCTGGAGGGGATAAATCCTGTCTGGTCAGGGGAAACTAGGGAGGTAATAATGTTTGACAGTCGGTCCGCTAAAATACGGCCGAAGATCTTCAAGTCTGTATTAATAACAGAGATTGGCCTGTAGTTCTGGGGGAGGGAGTGGTATTTATTAGGTTTCGGGATCAAGGATGTTTGCCAAAAGCATGTCGTCCGGGAATTTATTACCTTTGAGGACAAAAGTTGAATAATGATTTTAAGTGCGGGATCAGGGTGCCCAGGAATTTTTTAAAATAAGGAGCAGAATAACCATCTGGCCCCGGGCTCTTGGAGGGTTTCAGGGACTGGACAACTCTAATAATCTCGAGGTCCGAGTATGAGGCAAAAATAGACCATGGGGAAAAATAAAAGTCTGTCTCTTGGGGCTCCCAAGACCAGAGCTCTCCTTGCCTCTCACCGTCTGCTGGGGTGACTTGCAGTAAGAGCGGGGGGACAACCAAATGGGGAGCTACTGTGCTACAGCACAGCGGGGAACTGTAAAGTGATTAACGGGTGCTACAGGGCGAGATGACAGTCTCAGGGGCAGGGGGCCAGGCTACCGCAAGAGTCCGACTCACAGGGGGGCCCCATACTTGCCTAGGAGGCGCCACAGTCATCAATTAGTAGACTGGGGCCTGCAGTGAGCACGGTCCATCAGGATCAAAATAGGGAAACTCAAGCCAGGCATCAGTGTTGGCGGCCCCCGAGTTCCTGTCTCTGCCGTCTACGGTCCCTTTGCGGAGAAGGAGTAGCCCAGATAGCGGAGGTGCGGGGGGTGGAGGGTATTCTCGGGAGATCTTCCTTAGCCATCAGACCCAGCTTAACCAGGAGCTCCTTACCCTCTTGCAGGTTCAACACCGTGAACATAGAGCCATTGTGGATAACCTGGAGCTTAAAAGGGACACGCCCATCTATACCGTATTCTGGCCTCCTGAAGTGGCATGGAGATCTCCTTTAATTTGCGTCTTTTATCCAGTGTGGCCGGGGAGATATCCGGGTAGATCTGGATTTTCACTCCATCCAAAATGATGTTGGGTGTGTTGCCGGAGGCCCTGAGAATTTCCTCCTTTATCAGGTAGTCTTTAAGGCAAAGAATAATGTCTCTGGGAGGTTTGTCTTCCGGGGGTTTGGGGCGAAGGGCCCTATGGAGTCTATCACATGCAAACGCAGCCTCTGGGGTTGCTGGTAGCAGGGACTGGAACAACTTGTAGATGGCTGGGGTTAAATCAGTGACCAACTCGGGGACCCCTCTAAAACGCAGATTGTTCCGTCTGTTTCTGTTGTTCAAGTCCTCTAAATGGTCCTGGAGCTGAGATACAGAGTCTTTAAGTGCCTCATGGTCTCTGCGGAGATCTGTGTATGCCAGCTGCAGCTCATCATGCTTAGTCTCAAGAAGGTCTGTTCTGCCTCCTAAAACAGCTATCTCCTGTTGCAAGGTGCTGGTAGATCTGTGCAGTTCTGTCTGAAACTTCTCAGCAATCTTAACATACATAGCGGTGAGGCGGTCATCTAAGTCTGCCTTAGTAAGCTGCAGGGGGTACTCACTGTCGCCAGATGAATAGGCAGGAGAGGCCGCTGGAGTGCCTGCATGAGCTGGAGAGTGCTGGGGGTCGGCGCCATCTTGGGATTTCCCCACCATCTCGTGGGCCCTGAGAAGATAGCTCGCGAGAGACCTTTGCGCCAGTTTCCTGCAACGGGACCTGGCGGACGGCATGCACCGGACTTTCCCCCAGGGGTGCTGGTACTTTTGGGCTGGTTCTGGGTGTGTAATGGCCCCGGGGGTGGTGTTCGCGTTCCCACTGTGCCGGAGCTTCGCTCAGATGCGACTGGTCCAATTCGCGCCGCGCATGCGCCCAAGAGCAGCAATTCTGATACCTTTCTTGCAGAAGATATGGCTACCAGAAAAACTAGCTTCCTTGTCAAAAGGACCAAGGGAATATGTTGTATCGGCTCAAAAGGCTGTTTCTGTAATGCTGACAGAACTAAACTCAAGTCCCAAGGGTTCAGGGGTGACCTAACCGGGGGGATAAGCAGTGTCACCCTCTGTATGAAGCTATGAACCAAACAATGCAAATCAAGTGGTCATTGAAACAAGACCGATAAGGCTGAGAGACCTGGCCTTTGATAGTACTCAAGGCCAGCTTCCCATCTAACCCCATTTGTAGAAAGGCAAGGATTCTACCTATGACATACTTTCTGGGATTCCAACCCCTGGATTCACGCCAGGAAACATATGCCTTCCAGACTCTATAATAAATGACTCTGGAAGCTGGCTTCCTTGCATTAATAAAGGTAGATATCACTGAGCCTGAAAGTCCACGATCCTTCAGAATGTGGGTTTCAATAGCCAAACCATTAAAAGTAGCGTTTGTAAGATAAGATGGAACACTGGTCCCTGCGATAGCAGGTCTGGACGTGGTGGTAGGGTCCATGGGGCCCCTACCACCATCTTAACTATTTCTGCATGCCAAGATCTTCTGGGCCACAAGAACCACTGGCTTATTTTCCTGCTTGAGCCTGCGAAGAACTAGTGGTAGCAACAGAGTAGGAGTATAAATAAATATAAATCAGTGAACTGATCCCACGGGGTCACCAACACATCTGTTCCACATGCGAGTGGATCCCTTGTTCTTGACACAAAGTTGTCAACTTTATTGTTGAACTGAGACACAAACAGACCTATGTCCGGGATCCCCCATCTTTGGCATATAGCTAGGAAGATGGGGTGAAGGGACCATTCCCCCAGGAACAACTGCTGACGAATTAAGTAGTCCACCTGCAAATGCTCTACTCCTGGAAAGAAGATTGCCGATATGCACAGCACATGCTTTTCTGCTCAGGTTAGGATATGGTTTACCGCTCCCTGGGTTGCACGACTTCTGGTGCCCTCTTGGTGATTGATATAAGCCACAGCTGTGGCATTGTCGGATTGGATCCTGACAGGACAATTCCACAACCTGAAAGTCCAGGCCTTTAGGGATAGGTACGCTGCCAGAATCTCTAGAATGTTGATGGGCAAGGTCCTTTTGGATCTGGACCATTTCCCTTGGACAGTTGTCTCTTCCAGGATTACTCCCCAACATTCCAGGTAACTGCCAAGAAGGATTTACCCTTCCGCAGATTCTTGGGTATCAACCACCAACTGAGGCTCTCAGGCGCACTATTGGCTACAAACGCATCGGAAAATCTAGTGCCTGGACCTTCTTGTTCCAGGCAGACAGGAGACTGTCTTGAAGCAGTCTCGAATGAAACCTGAGCATAGGGAACTACTTCGAATGAAGCCACCATCTTTCCCAACAACCTCATGCAAAGGCAAATAAAAAGCACCCTTCTTCGCCCGGACCACCTGAACCAGCTCCTTTATGGCGCTGGTCTTTGCCTGGGATAAAAAACACCCTCTTCTGGGTTGTATCTATATCCAGACCCAAGTACTCTAGTCTTCTTACTGGCTTTAAAGAAGATTTCTCAAGGTCCAGGACCCAACCTAGGTATTCCAAGTAGCCGACTGTGGTAACCATGCTTTGGTCTAAGCAGGGCTACTGACCAGTCTATCAATAGCAGGTTGTCTAGGTAAGCTATAATCATTATACCTTGGGCCTTTAATATGGCTAGAGGAGGGGCCAGGGCCTTTGTAAACACCTGAGGTGCAGTAGCTAGAACGAAAGGCAGAGCTACAAACTGAAAATGAAGTTTTTCCATTCTGAAACGCAGATATTTCTGATGAGCGGGGAAAATAGGTACATGCAGGTATGCATCCTTGATGTCGATTGATGCCAGAAGTTCTCCTCCTTGTAAGATGGAGACTACTGATCGGATTGATTCCATGTGAAAAGTTCAAATTTTCAGGAAGCGGTTTTGATCCTTGAGATCTAGAATGGGTCTGACATCTTCATTTGGTTTTGGCACCGTGAAAAGGTTTGAATAAAACCCCAACCCCTGCTCTCATGGGGACCACCATGATCACTTTTGCTATTATTTTGAATTGAAGGCAGAATTGCGGCGATTCCACCCATGATTCGGAATGCCAAGATGTGAACAGAGTCAACGTCTAGGGTCACATTCATGTAGCTGGTGCGTGTTCATGGGCACAGCAGCCTATTCATTTGGGGCCGCTGTTGCACCACATTTTTAGATGCATGGGGGAACCATTTAGGATAATTAAGCACCCCGTCTGTGCAAAAGAGCAGCACGTTTTGGCTGTGATTGCAGGAACATGTGTGGATAACAAGCATTCCCGCAATTGTGTGAACCTAGCCTAGAGCTGGTTCAAACTAGAATATGTGTATTCCTCCGTGTTATGGTTTGGACAGCTCATTTATTTCAATGGGCTGCCAGACATTATGGGATACAGAAGTGGTGGAAGCAAATGCTACTTCTGCAGATCTCATCTCACCAAACCGCAGGGTACCCTGTGGTTTGGTGGCCGCAAAGGTGCTGCATTTGCAAGATGTGTTTGGGGTGCCATTAAAAAGGGCAGCACGTGCATGGAATGTGCCTTCCAGTGTGAACCAGCCTTTAGGCTGTATTCACATCTTCATGTTCCAGAAAGACGCTTCTGAGCAAGTGTATAGAAACGTGCAAAACTGGGCATTCAGCTTGCGGCACCATTATTTTTTAACCACTTGACGACCACCCACAGTACATTTACGTCATTATTTTACGTTAAATACTGTTAATATGACAGCACTAGCTGCCATAACCCTGGTATTGTTTAGCTGTTTTGTACGGTGGACGATTCTGTGTCTGATAAATGTGGTACCAGCAGTGGATTCGCCACAAGATCACTTTTAGAGGCATCGGGAGAGGTACTTGTAAGTGATTTTTTCCATCGGCTCTGGGATGTGCGGCGCCGGACCTGTGCTCTCGCTGTGATTAGATACAATGGAAGCCAATCAGTGGGGTCGGCAGTCGTGATGGCTGCTGGCCACCTATGATTGTTTGGTGAAGAGACAGAACAGCGGTCTGCCTAGGTAAAAAAAGCAGACCATCGTTCAGTCAGTGAGGGAGATAAAGGTCTGCGATTCCTGCTAATCAGGAACACAGATTTGTCTCTTTCTTGAGTCAGTCCATCCCCCAAACATTAACCAGTTTAAGACCAGCCACCAGCACAATGGCTCTTCTGTGCAAATCGCTGTAGCTGTACGGCGGTAAAAACTTCAGGGGCTGAAGTGGTTAAGAAAGAAAACCCAGTGAACAGTTAACCCTTTGATTGCCCCGGATAATAACAAGGGCCCTGGCAGCATCATTTATACAGTGGAGTAGAGCTGCCACGACGAGTTAACAATCGATTACGTCGACTACAAAAATGCATTGACGTGCGTGCAGGGCGTCGAGGCATCAGTATCTCTCAGTAGCTCTCCTCCGTGCCGCCGCCCCCTCTCCTTTTCCCCTCCGTGCCGCCGCCCCTAGGGGTGCAATGGATCGTTACCGATCCGCGATCCGAACGGGCCACCCCGCTCGGATCGGCACATGCCACGGAGCGCTCAGCGGGATCGGCATTAGGAAAGGCCGCGGCTTCAGCCTAGCTCCGAAGCCGCGGACATCTTTCTACACCCAGGCTGTTTACACTGTGATCGCTCCGACGGAGCGATCACTTGTAAACAAACCAGCGTCATGTCATCATGCCGGTTCCTCTCTCCCTTCTCTGTACTAATCTGTACAGTGGAGGGGAGAGATTGGATGGAAGCAGCCATCCCTTCATACCCTGAAGTACCCAGCAATACCCTGCTAGCCCATGCTCTGCCGTACCCTGCCAGCCCATACTCTGCCATACCCTGTAAACCTGGCTCCTTCATTTTCAGAATGGACAGAGTCAGTAACCACTGACTCTGTCCATTCACATAACTGAAACATTGTAACCGCCTGTGATTACGATGTCTCAGTTAATGAATGGAGAGAATTAAAAAAAAAAAATAAAAAAAAAAAAACAAAAACACTGACACTGTCCCCACACACCCTTTTTTTTTTAAAAGCCAGCAGCTACAAAATACTGCAGCTGCTGACTTTTAAAATAGTGACACTTACCTGTCCAGCACCCAAAGCCGATCTCTAGGTCGCCTGTCGGGTCCTGCCGCCGCCATCTTGGGTATGGGAATCAGGAAATGGAGCCTTTAGGCTTCATTTCCCGGTTCCCTACTGCGCATGCGCGAATCGCGCTGCGCAATAAGGACGCTCCCCGCTGCCTCTGGGATCTGTGTGTTTCCCAGCAGGCAGCGGGCCACTTGCGGGAAGGGGCGGGCACTTGCGGAAAGGGGCGTACGTTACGCCCCTTTCCGCAGAGAGCTATCCCGGAAGTGGGTGCAGTTGCCTGGATTATCCAGGTAACTGCACCCCCCTCCCCCCTGAAAGGTGCCGATTGTGGCACCGGAGGGGGGGAGGGTTCCGATGAGCGGAAGGTCCACTTTAGGGTGGACCTCCGCTTTAAGGGGAAACAAAAAAGAAAAGGGATACTTGCTAGGTATCCCTGGGCTGGACTTTTAAGGCATACGAAACAATAGCAAAATATAAAGAAATAACAATGTTTATTGAACAAATATAATATATGAATAGAGCTTTCAAAGAGTTAAAAATCATATAAAATTATACAGAGTATACAGTGAGCCCTTGAGCGTCAAAGCATTTCACCGTTTGTGTCCTGGAAAAGCCTATTAAGCTTTCAAAGGATGACAGAGGAGAGAAAGGATCTCTCTGTCTTGCAGGAGAGTGAACCTTGTATGCTGGTATCCAGATAATATGGGTATTCACCAATACTTCCTATGGTCTGTATACAGATAGATGTCAATGACCAAATCTGCTAATAGAAGTAGATCAAACGTAACCAAATGGTTTCCAAACAGAGGCAAGACACTGTCCTAAGGGATAATCCAGGTCCGGTAACCACAATGGAGGGTACTCGAACAACAAAGCCAAGCTACCTCAGTAGCCACCGCATAAAGAATCCTGTGCCTAGACAGGTAATATAGTCCCCATGTGGTGATATCGGAAGTGGACAGGTAACAAATGGCCCCTGGGAGACAGCCTTACGCCAGTCACTGTATCGGTGTCACTGATCTCAAAAAAGTGTCACTTAAGCCTGGTACACACAATCAGATTATTTACCAATAAAGCGTCAGACTTTTGTCCGAAGGGCTTGTGGTGTGAACTTGTCTTGCATACAAATGGTACACAATTGTTGGCCCACAAATGTAGTGACATACTATGAGGAATTTAAACTCTTGCGTGCCACCCTTTGGGAACCTTCTGCTAATGTCGTGTTTGGTGAGCAATGATTCTGAGCATGCGTGTTTGTACTTTAAACTTTTGTGTGACGGACTTGTGTAAAGACGTAGGGAAATTCTGACAACACACCATTGTCCGCCAAAAATTTACTAGCCTGCAAACCAACATTTGCTGGCGGAAAGTTGGACAACAATTGTCTGAGTGTAGAGCTGCACGACTCTGGCTAAAATGAGAATGACAATTTTTTTGCTTAGAAGATAGATCACGATTGTTGCGGTGTAACATCATCTTTCACATTAAAACAAAAAAAATTGGGCTAACTTTACGGTTTCATTTTTTTGAAGTGTATTTTTTCCCCAAAAAAATTGCATTTGAAAGACCGCTGGGCAAATACAGTGTGACAAAACATTGCAGCAATTGACATTTTATTCCCTAGGGTCTCTGCTAAAATTATAATGTTTGGGGGTTCCAAGTAATTTTCTAGCAAAAAATATTGATTTTAACTTAAGAAACAAGTGTCAGAAAAAGATTTAGACTTTAAGTGGTTAAACTTCCTGCATTTACAGGTTGTTAAAAATTTGGCAGACTGCCCAGATTTTTTTTTTCTTTACACACAGAATTTTATCCCTTTGATCTAATAAGGAAGAGTTAGTTACAATGCTTCATGTTAAAGAGGAAGTAAACCTTGATGGGTTTACTTCCTCTTTCATTCCCTGCAAAGGCAAAGCATAATGGACTATAATGCATCGCATAGTAGCCCATTATGTGTCACTTACCTGACACAGGAGCCAGCGAAGTCACCGCTGTCCCCTGTAGTCCGCCGCATCCATCTCGCTGGTGGCGTCTCGCAGCTCCGCCGCTGTCATTCGGTGAAGCCGCGATGACGTCACTCCCGCGCATGCGCACGGGAGTCGACACGCGCGGCAGCTCCATTCTTGGAAATGCCGCGCTCAGTGTGCGCCTGCGCGCCGCTGTCTACGGCGCATGCGCCGTAGACAGCGGTGCCCGTTTTCGGGCAAATATCTCCTAAACCATATAGGTTTAGGAGATATTGCTTGGACCTACAGGTAAGCCTTAATCTAGGCTTACCTCTAGGTCAAAGTGGTTTGTAAGGGTTTACAACCACTTTAATAACTTGGCAGACTGCCCTGGATGTTTTCTTTTGACACCTGAGTGAACAGATAAGTCTCTCCACTTGTTTTATTAACCACTTCAATACCAGGCCATAGTCAAATGACGCCCACAGATGGGATCTCCCACCCATGAGGTGTGTCCCTCGGACACAGCCCATCCCCGATCTGTGGGATTTTCATCCCCATCCACCCCCCCCCCCCCCATACACGTGACTGGCCGTGTCCAATCACAGCTGGTCACATGTACTGCGCATTCACAGCACTCGTGCCTAGGGCGCGTGCAGAGTGGCGATCGGGGATGCGGCTTGTCACCCTGACACAGCCCAACCCCCATCGCAGTAAAGAGCCAATGAAATTGGCTCTTTACCACGTGACCGGCTGTGTCCAATCACAGCCGGTCACAGAATGTAAACAAACCATGGTAACGAGATGTTACCGGGTTCTCCTCCTCACACACTGATTGTGTGTGAGGAGGAGATTGCGGTAACATCTCGTTACCACCTAGTGTACACACCAACACACACTGATTACCCCCCCAATAAAGAGGACATTAAAGAGGACCTGTCACCAACCATCAAAGTACCTGTCATTACCCATCACAGCCCATCTGAGTACCCGAGTACCTGTCCCAGCCCATCTGAGCACCCGAGTACCTGTCACAGTTCATCAGGAGTACCCGAGTACCCGTCACAGTTCATCAGGAGTACCCGAGTACCCGTCACAGTTCATCAGGAGTACCCGTCACAGTTCATCAGAGTACCCGAGTACCCGTCACAGTTCATCAGAGTACCCGTCACAGTTCATCAGAGTACCCGAGTACCCGTCACAGTTCATCAAAGTACCCGTCACAGTTCATCAGAGTACCCGTCACAGTTCATCAGAGTACCCGTCACAGTTCATCAGAGTACCCGTCAGCGTTCATCAGAGTACCCGTCAGCGTTCATCAGAGTACCCGTCAGCGTTCATCAGAGTACCCGTCAGCGTTCATCAGAGTACCCGTCAGCGTTCATCTGAGTACCCGTCAGCGTTCATCTGAGTACCCGTCAGCGTTCATCTGAGTACCCGTCAGCGTTCATCTGAGTACCCGTCAGCGTTCATCTGAGTACCCGTCAGCGTTCATCTGAGTACCCGTCAGCGTTCATCTGAGTACCCGTCAGCGTTCATCTGAGTACCCGAGTACCTGTCACCAGCCCGTCGGAGTGCCCGAGCACCTATTTGCAAACCATGCCTCATAGAATACACGTTGAGGTGTTTGCTTTCCAAAATGGGGTCATTTTGTGGGCAATTCCATTGTCCTGGTGCTCCAGGACCTTCAAAAGTGTGATAGGTAGGAACGAAATGAGATGTGTAATTTATGCTCCTAGAACGTCTGAAGGTACTACTTCCATGTTGGACCTCTGTATATGGCCAGGCTGTGTAAAATTCTCACACATGTGGCATCGCAATACTCAGGAGGAGTAGCAGAATGTGTTTTGGGGTGTAATTTTTGCTATATACATGCTATGTGTTAGAAAAACTCATAAATTGACAACTTTGTGTGTAAAAAAAAAAAATATGCATTTTCATTTTCTTTCCACGTTTTCTGAAGACTTATATAAAAAAAATTAACCGTTCAGAAGACTCATAATGCTTTATAGAATATACTTTGGGGTTTTTGTTTTCCAAAATGGCCATTTCGTAGGTAATTCCATTGTCCTGGTGCTCCAGGGCCTTCACAAATGTAATAGGTCGTTAGGAAATTAGAGGTGTCATTTATGCTCCTAGAACACCTGATGGCGCTCCCTGCATGTTGGGCCTCTGTATGTGGACACGCTGTATAAAAGTCATACACATGTGGTATCGCCGTACTCAGGATGAGTAGCAGAATGTATTTTGGGGTGTAATTCTTGCTATGTACATGCTTTGAGTTAGAAATATCTTATAAACTGACCACTTTGTGTAAAAAAATAAAAATAAAAAAAGTTGTCATTTTCTTTCCACATTTTCCGAAGACGTGTGGAAAAAAAAAATGAACTGTTCAAAAGCCTCATTATGCCTCAAAAAATATATACGTTGGGGCATTTGCTTTCCAAAATGGGGTCATTATGTGGGCAATTCTACTGTCCTGGTGCTCCAGGGCCTTCACAAATGTAATAGGTCGTTAGGAAATTAGAGGTGTCATTTATGCTCCTAGAACCCATTACGGTGCTCCCAGCATGTTGGGCCTCTCTCGGTGGCCAGCCTGTGTAAAAGTCCCACACATGTGGTATCGCCATACTCGGGAAGAGTTGCAGAATGTATTTTGGGGTGTTATGCCGTGTATGAGAAATAACTTGTTATTATGACAATTTTGTGAAAAAAAAAAAAAAAGAAGAAAGAAAAAAGAATTCTTCTTTTTCCCAAGAATTGTGGGAAAAAATTCCAACTTCAAAAAACTCACCATGCCTCTTACTACTATTACTCAAAAAGTGGTCATTTGGGGGGTATTTGTACTTTCCTGACATTTCAGAGCCTCAAGAAATAAGATGAAATGAGGCAGTCGGTACATCAGGTGTGATCAGATGTGATAAATTTTCAATGATTTGCACCATAGCTTGTAGACTCTATAACTTTCAAAGAGACTAAATAATATCCACTAACTTGGGTTATTTTTACCAAAGAGATGCAGCAGTATAAATTTTGGCCCAAATTTATGAACAAAAATGACTTATTTGCAAAATTTTATCATAGAAACTTTTTTCAAAATTTCCGCTCTTTTTTCACTTATGTCGCAAAAAATAAAAAACCCAGTGGTGATTAAATACCACCAAAAGAAAGCTCTATTTGTATGAAAAAAAAATGATAAAAATGTTGTTTGGGTACAGTGTTGCATGACTGAGTAATTGGCATTCAAAGCGTGAGCTCTGAAAGCTAAAAATTGGTTTGGGAAGGAAGGGTGTATAAATGCCCTGTATTGATGTGGTTAAAGAATCAGCAAACTCTGCAATAGAGATTGTCAGGGGGGTTGAATCGAGATCACGATTTTTTTTTAACGATCAATTGTGCAGCTCTAATGGAGTGTACTAACAGTAGGATTTTAAGCTAACAGTCTGTCATCACACAATTCCCTGCTGAAAATCTGATCGGGTGTATGAGGCTTAAAGCATACACACGCCGTTTATTTTTTAAAAGTCAGCAGCTACAAATACTGCTGCTGCTGACTTTTAAAATATGAACACTCACCTGTCCAGTGCGCCCACGATGTCTTGGGTGGTGCTGCCGCCGACATCTTCAGTATGGGAATCAGGAAATTAAGCCTTGTGACTTCACTTCCCGGCTCCCTACTGTGCAGCGCGACCCGCTGTCTCTGGGACCCGTGTGTTTGCTAGAAGACAGCGGGGAAGGGACAGGAAGTGCCATAAATACCCCGCAGATTCTGCGGCTATCTATGCTCGGAAGTGGGTGAAAATACCTGTATTATATTATGGGGTCCCAATGAGCAGAAGTTCCACTTTAGGGTGGAGCTCTGCTTTAAGTGTCAGATTTGTCCATCGCAATGGCAAAATCCCCCCTCCCCCCCAAAAAAAACCTCTGATTGCTAGTAAAATCATAAAAAAAAATAAAAAAAACGCATAAATCTATCCCATAGGTTTGTAGACGCTATAACTTTTGAGCAAAACAATCAATATACATGTATTGGGATTTTTTTTAACAAAAATATGTGGCAGAATACAAATTAACCTAAACTGATGAAGAAATTTGATTTTTTTTTTTTATTGCATATATTTTATAGTAGAAAGTAAAAAAAAAGAAATAAAAAATAAATAAAAAACATTTTTAAACTGTCAGTTTTTTTTTTTTGTTTATAGCGCAAAAAAACAAAAAATGCGTCAGTGATCAAATACCACCAAAAGAAAGCTCTATTTGTGGGTAAAAAAGGTTTTATTTGGGTAGAACGTCACACGGCCATGCAATTGTTGGTTAAATGAAGGCAGTTCCAATAACAAAAGCTACAGGAGCTACTTTGGCGTGTTTGTGGCGCATAGGGCAGCCCGTCAAAAATGCAAAAATAAGAAAAGTTGGTGCACAGATATAAATGGGGCCTTACGGTGTGAACAATTTCTAGTCGAACCTGCCTGTGTTGGAGGCCCTCTTGAACATCTCACCCTCGGCTTCTCATTATATTCCTTCTCTCCTGTCTGCAGTAGAACCCATTCCTACACCTTCTAATCCCTACACTGTGCCAATAGAATATCTTACCTCTTGCAGTGACAGGTGCTACCCACGTCGCCCCGAGTCTGGCTGTCACCCTACCTTAACAGACTTCCTGAAACTACCTGCGACTATCCCTTCCTCTACCAACATGGCCGCTTACTCCAGTACAGGGAAGAGGCGGAGCTTCCGCCAGTACTAGAGGAACTATCCAATAGGTGCGCGTTTATGTGACGTCACGCCCGGTCCAGAGAGGAAGCTGAGCTACAACATTCTTCTACTGTACGGGGATTATCCAACATGGCCGCAAAGGCTTCAGTCGCGCGCAGCCGTTGCAATCAGGTTCCGCTTAGCCCTTTACCAACATGGCGGCGATAACCCCGCCCAGGCTTTTGCTCGCCGTGACGTCTTTTCCGCCTCCGGAGTGGGCTTTGGTGAGCTGATTGGGGTTTGCAGGTAATTATCATGGGGGTGAATGAAATCCCTGTAGGAGGGGGAGATGGGATTTGGGATGCCTGTGGTGTTGGAGGTAATGAATTGGGTAGAGGTGGGTGCAAGGCCTGAGCCGCCTTCTCCTCACATTCATCTATACTAGCTGTCAGCTGAGGATGTGCACATCCCCGGCCAGAACTATTCATGTCAGCACGGTAGAAATGCTTTAAAGTTGCACACATGTTTAGTTCTGGATGTAATGGAGAAGAGAGAACATTTCTGTGGGGTGTTTTATTTCTGTCTGTGACTACATTGGGTAGATTTCCTCCATTTCCTGTCCCTGTGACACCAGTATGGGAATTGAGCACAGTGGTTGTCACGGGGACATTTGTTCTTTTGCGCAAGTCTAGCGTCAGTTTCGAGGAGTAGGCTGCAGAGTGATGTTTGCTTCAGAGCACTGCACCCTTTACTTTAAAAAAAGTTTCTCAAAGTGACACTTCATTCATAACTCCGCATAGCAGAGTGGTGACATGCTTTGTGCTGCAATAGAATGCTATGTGTCTGCCTTTTACCGCAGCTCATCGCACCTCCTGGCTGTGTTAAGCTGGCCATAGACGGATCATCATCCGCTTTATTGGGAACTGGCCGAGTTTCAATCCATCTATCGGCAGGCTGGTTGTACTGAAGCTGATCCATCGATCGATCTCAGTACAAACAACCTGTCTGTTTATTTTTTTATTTTTGTAGCCGCCAGTAGTGATCATTGTATTTTGATGGTAGAAACCGCTCATCAGAACACAATGGCTCCACGGGAGGGATTACCCCATCGACACTGACTGCGTCGATGGGGGAATCGGTCATCATCATCTATACAGGATTTATATAGCGCCAACAGTTTACGCAGCGCTTTACAATATAGAAGGGAGACAATACAGTTAGAATAAAATACAAGAGGATTACAAGGGCCCTGCTCAGAGGAGCTTACAATCTAATAGGGTGGGGTAATCGGTTTTCTTCCCGTCAGCCTGTGTTTGAAGGAAAGAAAATTGCATAATGTATGGTCAGTTTTAGACCCCATACACACTGTTCGATTTTCTGAAGATCTTTTGTCTTCAGATTTACCAAAACCATATAATATGAGGTAAAACCTTAAGAGCCTCAATGTGTGTGCAATCAGGCAGGCCCTTGCACTACATGGTTTTGGTAAATCTGAAGACAAAAATCTGCAGAACATCTAATAGTGTGTATGGGGCTTTAGGCAGGTCATAGATGATGCATTTTCTTTCCTGCAACCACAGGCTGACGGAAAGAAAACTCCTTGATTCCCCCATCAACACAGTCAGTGTAGATGGGGGTAATCCCTCCCGTGGAGCCATTGTATTCTGACAGAGCGGCGCTGTCCCTGCCGCGAGAACACCGTAAATAGCCGCTGGCAATAATCGCATGCTAGAAATCCAACATCCTAGTGGTACCCAAGTTGATCCATCGATCGACTTGGGTACAATCAGCCTGCCCAGAGATGGTTTAAATCTCAGCTGGTCCCTGCTGAACCATCCAAGATGTAAACTGTCTGGCTGGATTTTCACTGTGAACAGGCACATAGGTTTTTAGTATACCCCGGCAATGATCCAGGATGTTAAAACACAGGTTGCCACACTGCATTAGAACTAGAGCAGCACGATTAAGTGTTAAAAAAAAAAAAATCTCGATTCAACCCCATCCTCCACGATCCTAATCAGCCATTTCCATGATTCTCTGTATAAGGTGACAGCCGAGCTGTCAAAAAATAAAAAAAGAAGCTGGTAAATGTTTATCAACGTTCCTCAGCGCTGAGAGATAGAGAAGAGATACAAAGTATATTTTAGTTACTAAACATCAAAGGAATTCATTTCTGTCTGTAAGGCCTCATTCACATGAGGCGGATCCGCTCATTTGATTTCCGCTGAGCCGGCGGATGACAGATCTGTCTCTGCTCACTGAGCGGGGAGGGACCCGTCAGAGCGCTGCTAATTCCTATTGAGTGATTGGATGAAAACGGACATGTCTGTTTTCATCAGATCTCATCCAATCCACCAAGACGGATGGTGAGCGTATCGCCATCCATCTGTTTGTAGCGGATCAGATGGCAGACGGGTGTCAGCGGATTTCTCCTGACATCCCTCTCCCCGTAGGAGTCAATGGAATGCCCACTCCAATCCACCTGAAAAACAGACATGCGGATCCGAGCGGGCTTGCCGTGTGAAAGGGGCCTAAGGCTTAATGTACACGGGATGTTTTACTTGATCTGTTTTATCTGAATGATTTAACTTGACGGATAGTGACCAACGTTTAAAAGTGTCAGTTTAGCCTCATTTACAAGCTGTTACAGTCATTTGGCCTTTCAAATGCCTCTGTCCTGAACAAATTTTTTTGCTTTTCAAAAAATGCTTCTAAACTCGCCTGCCTATAAACAACTCTGTGCATGTACCGATAAGGTAACATAAAACGCCCAGCTGCTCCTAAACGTCTGTTTACCAGCAGTAGTGTACATGAGGCATAAATTAGGTCAGTTTAACCACTTAAATTAGAACTATGGGCACGTTTTCTTTTTCTTTTCTTTCATTTTGTAGCAAATGAGGGTTATAACCCATGTCAGATTTTTTTTGTCATCTGTGTGCCATTGCAGAGATTTCCCTCCACTTCCTGTCCCATAGCCAAACTGGAAGTGAGAGGAAATCCCTGTAAATTAAAGCGGTGTTTCCACCCGCAACTTTTTGTTTTCTTTAAAGAGTCAGCAGCTACAAACACTATAGCTGCTGACTTTTAATAAAGACACTTGCCTGTCCAGGGAGGCTGCGATGTTGCCCCCCCCCCCCCCCCCATCTGTCCATCAGTTCGGGAGCAGGTTTCGCCATTCTAATTAAGGGAAACAGACAGTGGAGCCTTGCGGCTTCACTGCCCGATCTTTACTGTGCATGCGCGAGTCGTGCGGTGCTTTGTGAATGGCTGGCTGTCTTCTGGGATGCACACGTGTCCCAGATGGATCGAAAGTACAGGCTGTATTTCATAAAAAGGTAAGTTAGAAAAAAAAAAGAGCTAACCAAAAACAAGGGGTGGTCTTTCATTTAGGACCACCTCTCAAAAGTGGGTGGAACTCCGCTTTAAGGGAATTCCTTGGGGACCCCCCAGGTCATCAGAACTAGTCTTCCCATTGGAAGATTTTCCCTTATTACCTTTCTGGGAACAACCCTAAATGTGGGTTTACTTTCGCTCTTAATGATAATGGGGAACAAGACAAATAAAGAGGGGGGGGATCTCCCTAATGGGGACACAGACTGCAATTAAAACTGACAGGGGTTCTAATCCCTCTCCACTATGTCCAAAACCAAAAAAAAAATTACCTTTTAGTAGTACTTTAATGACTTAAACTTTTTTCTGACACTATTTACTCACAAGTTAAAGTCTATATTTTGTGGTACAAAATGACTTGGAACCCCCAAACGTTCTATATTTTTTTTGCATAGACCCTAGAGAATAAAATGGTGGTCACTTCAATATTTTATGTCACACTGTATTTGCACAGCAGTCTTTCAAACACAATTTTTTGGGAAATAATTCACTTCAATCAATTTAAAAACCAACCCTGCCAGTTCTCTGTTGCAGCCGCTACTTCCTGCTCTGTCTCATCTTGTTGGCTGTTGAGTAACCCTTGGTGTAACTCTTGCACACAAGTGATGGAATTAAAGGAGACGTTTGGGTTATATAATAAAGAAATAAAAAAAAACAAAAAATAAAACACCTTCATCCTTCTATGCTGCAGCTGTCCTATGATCAGCATGAATGCTGATCGATCCACTCTGAGCAGAGAGCGAGGACTATTAGTCTCCACTCTCTGCTCCACCAGTGCTCAACTGGGCTGGAGCAGCTTAGGCCAGCAACTTCAGGGAAGAGGAAGGAGCACCAACAATGAATGGCCCATAGTAAGCACATGGATAACGTCGCTGCGCAGTAACTCCAGCAGTTGTTGAGCATTCTCTTATCTCCCCTGACTGACACACAGGAGTTCACATGACTGGACCAGTGTGGCATGAAAATAGATTTTTTCCATGGGTTAGTATAGGGGTGGTAGCAATTTTTAAGCCCTGTACACATGGCCAGAATGTCAGGAGACATTTGCCGGTTAAAAAAATAAAAAACGACGAACATTGTGCCTGTGAATGTGTCGATCTGTCCAACAGAAGGCGATGGCAGAGAATGCTGATCAGAGTGTTTTGGCGGAGAATCCCTCCCGTAGAGCTATTTGTGTTCTCCTGGCGGAGGGGTATGGGGAGCCATACTTTCTGACTGAACACAAGGTGATTATTGCTAGCAGGTATAGCCCCTGGCAAGTATCTTATTAAAAAGCCAACATTCTGGTTGGACCCCAGGTGATTGATGGATCAACTTGGGTACAATCAGCCTGCCCACACATGGTTCGAATCTTGGCTGGTCCTTGCTGAACCATCTATGGCCAGCTTAAAGGAGCAGTCCAGCCTGAGCTTTTTAGGCTGGGCTTCTCCTATAGGTCACAGTAGTGCAATTAGTTTTGCACTTCTGTGAACCCGCTTTCAGAGGAGAGCGGTCTGAAATCTGACATCACTGGAATCAGTCCAGGTAGAGCTTCATCCCGACTTAGGAAGTCTGGATCCGCCAGCTGCTCCCCGTCCCTCCACAGCTCAGTGCTCCAATGAGCTTCGAGGAGCAGAGCAGTAGAGAATGCTGACTGACAGACAGCAGCTCTACGCTCAGGTAGGTGAGAGAACCGAGCCATCGGCGATGTTTGGTGGCTCGGCTCTCAGTGAAGAGGCGGTGGGGGACAGATGCAGCAGCCACCAAGGTAAGTATGAATAGGTAAAAAAAAAATAAAAAAAAAAACTTCTCTTTGAAGAGAAATCTGTTGATTCCCCCATCCACGCTAAACCATGTGGATGGATGAATCTTCACTGCCAGCTATTTAGTATTCTGACAGCGAACATCTGCGGTTGTCAGCGCCTGAACAGTGGTGGCATCTGACTGTCAAAATCTTCTGGGGAAGACTGGTGATGCTGGCAGGGAAAACTTGAATATTAGACCCCTTTCACACCACACCGCTGATAGCGTGGGCGGTAAAACGCCGCTATTTTTAGCGGCGTTTTACCGCCGGATTTGCGGCGCATTTCGGCCGCAAGCGGGGCGCTTTTACCCCCCGCTAGCGGCCGCGAAAGGGTTAAAACCGCCGGCAATATGCCGCAATAGCGGCGTTTTGCCGGCGGGATTACAGCGCTGCCCCATTGATTTCAATGGGGAGCAGCGGTGGAGGAGCGGTAAATACACCGCTCCTTCACCGCTCCAAAGAAGCTGCTGGCAGGACTTTTTTCTGACGTCCTGCCAGCGCACCGCTGTAGTGTGAAAGCCCTCGGGGCTTTCACACTACAAACAATGGTGCAGCTTCTTTAGGGCGTTTTGCAGGCGCTATTTCTAACGCTATAGCGCCTGCAAAACGCCCTGGTGTGAAAGGGGTCTTAGTGTAAATACTCCACTTTCACTTTAACAGAGAGAGTGGTGTCACCATCCTGACTGATTTGTCTGCATGATTACAAAACTGGATGGAATTACAAAACCTCCAGCAAATATTGTGACTGTTCACATGTGTATTTAAATCATGTACTGTATTTAAAGTGGTTGTTAACGCTTGCATATACTAGAGCAGATAGTAAATCCATTCAAAGTTCAGAATTTATAGTGTCTAAGCTGTCAGGGAAAAAAAGGAGGCAGAGGGCTGAAGTTACATCAGGAGGAGAGCTCTTAAAGTAGATTGGATGGAAGGGACAACCCCCCGCCCCTCCCCCTCTTTCACACAGAAATAGAGTTAAGGCTGTCAATCAGCTGGAGGTCCCTCCCCTGCCACTTTTTCTCTTGGTGTCAGGAAAACGTGTCAGAAGTGACTCTTGCAGGCAGAAGTGGCGCCTAGTGCTCTTAAATGAAAGTACACAGTATAGAGGGATATGCTTTGTTCATATTTCATGCTTGACGTTTACAACCACTTTTAGGTTCTATTCACACTTGTGCGACTTGGAGTGCAACTTTGCAGTCGCATCACATGTTTTCCGATGAGTAACATTCATATCTGTGCGACTTAATATAGATCGTATGCACTACTTTTTTCCAACTTTCTTGCAACTTGAGGGCCATAGACATGTTAATAGACTTTCGATGGTTGTGCAACAGTTGCCCATTATACATCATCAAAGTCGCATCCAAGTCGTACCCATCCAAAGTTGTTCCCCAAAGTCGCGCAAGTGTGAATGAAGCCTTACTGTGTGTATTTTATTTATTTTTTGCATCTGAGTACCACAAGTCAAAAACACTATTTAATAATATTTTTTATATTCAAAGAAAACTCATCCATGTATTTAGCTTTATCTTGCTGAGAAATAACTTTGAAAATCACCTCCCTAGCATTTCTGCTTGTGGCCATCTTAAAGAGGAAGTAAACCCTGATGGGTGTTACTTCCTCTTTGTTTCCCTGCAAAGGTAACACACAATGGGCTACTATGCATCATATCGCCCATTATGTGACACTTGCCTGCAGGAGAAGCCCACAATGTCCCAGTCTTCCTCGCTAGTAGCCAGTGTCCATTCTTCACCCCTCTTCCTTTCGGGGCCACGAACTCCGGCTCTGTGACTGGCCAGAGTCGTGCGACGTCATTACCGCACATGCACACGGGAACTGCCTTTTAATGGCATGACTCAAGCTAGAAACAGCACGGCTTGCCCTTTCTAACTCCGGCGAATGCGCAGAAGAAATCACAGTACGGCGATTTGCAAATATCTCCTAGACCGTGTAGGTCTGGGAGATATTTCCACCACCTACAGGTAAGCCATAATCTAGTAAGTAAGTATAAGTAAGGGCAGATGATTCACATAGCATTTACTTCCTCTAATCCATTGCCCTTAACTCAGGCATGCAGGTGTCCTGTCAGAAAGCCACTACCCATCAGAATATGTAATGGAAGTGACATTACGGCCATCTTTGTACACCCGCACTCGTCCACAGTAAGCAGCCAGAAGGCAGCAAGCGGACATCTTTTTACACCCACTGAAGTCTTGCATTTCACACTTACCAGTGAACTGAGCTTATATAGTCAAATACAGTATTTGGAAGTCCGTGTGACTGTTTTGATGTTGAATTTTAAAAGCATCAGCAAGCCTGTTGATGTCACAGGTTTGCTAATCTGACAGAACACCGCTGATTTTAAAATTCAACATCAAAATAGTGTGTGTGTGTGTGTGTATATATGTCTGCTCGGCGACTTCAGACTGTAGGCTTACTGTGGACGAGTTCAGGTGTACCAAGATGGCCGTGACGGCACGTCACTAAGGTTGTATTTTCTGATGGGTAGCGGCTTTCTGGTAGAACACGGGCAGGAGGGTGTGCATGACTAAGAACTCCACCCCCCCCGAAGGCCCCTGGGATGTATGACATAATTTGCCTAGGCCTGGGAAGCAGGAAGTAACTGAAGAAATTAAATAACTAAATTAAGAAAAAAAAAAAATGTAATATACTTTCCTATCTATTTACTAATGTTAGCAGCATGAGGATTAAAGAAAGTTAATATTGATTGAGAGAGTGAAGTTCTGCTTTTAAGTCATTTTACCCAATGCATTTAGATGAGTATGTGGTAACTAAAGTATTGATCCTGACCCCTTACCACGTGATCAGCTGTCAGCCAATGACAGCAGATCATGTGATGTCAACACAGCCGGTAATCGGCTATTTTTTCTCCTCGCGTTCGGGCCCATCAGTACCGACTTATCTGTCCCCATCAGTGCCACCTTAACTGTGCCTATTAGTGCCCACCCGTGCCGCCTCATCAGCGCATATCAATGAAGCAGAAAAATTACCTGTTTGCAAAATTTTATAACAAACTAAACTTTTTTTTTTTTTCCATTTTATTTTTGCTTAGCAAAAAACAAAAACCCCAACTGTGATTAAATACCAGCAAAAGAAAGCTCCATTTGTGGGGAAAAAATTATAAAAATTTAATTTGGGTACAGTGTTGTATGGCCGCGCAATTGTCATTCAAAGTGTGTCAGCGATGAAAGCTGAAAATTGGTCAGGGCAGGAGGGGGGTTTAAGTGCCCAGTAAGCAAGTGGTTAATTGAATTTTTTTTTTTTTTTTTTTCCTCTCTCTTTTTAGTATGAGAAAATAAGAATTGCTGTTGGGCAAATAGTTGCTGTGGTCACATAAAATGTTAGAGACTTTCTTTTGTTGATACACATGCTTCAAACACGGGATTGACATTTCAAGATCAGAGAAGAAGCAGAACCTGGCATAGACTGCACTGTATACTGACCTTCTCTTTGTTTAAATAAGAAAAGTGTACTCTCAAGATATCTAAATGTGTATTGTACAAGCTAATAATAAAAATAAATGTTATTTGGAAAAAAAAATGTTAGAGACTAATTGAGACTAGTCTGTAAACTGGAAATTTATAATGTAAAATGACCACCTGTTTAATTTTTCTCCATTCATAGCTTTGACGCTGGGCTAGACCCCCTGAGCCACTGATCTGTCCAATTGGAGACTCCAGGATGTCGGGCCCAGGCAGCAAACGGTCAGCGGGGGACACCTCTTCGGGTCCCCCAGAAAAGAAGGCTGCAGTAGAGGATTCTGGGACCACAGTAGAGACCATAAAGCTTGGCGGTGTCTCCTCCACGGTAACCATGTTTTGTGTGTTCATGGTTTCTTATGCTAATAATTTCCTTTTGATGGTGGCAAACTGTTTATTGCAGTTACAGGTGCATACTGTATACAGAGAGAGAGAGTGTTACAATAATGAAAATACTTGAAATATCAATTACACTTCATACAGACCAATAACTTCACCCGTGAACAAATATATTTTGGGTTAGAAGCATAACATTAAGATTTTACAAAACGCACAAATTCTGTGCAGTTATAGTAGCTGGAGCTCTAAACAGGATTGATACATCCAGCGAGAGGGGGAAAAAAAAAGACACCAAAAAAAGTACTTGTCTATGTAGTTTTACACAGCCTAACACCATGGACCATCACTATCATTGCTTCATATCATATTGTGGGTTGCTTTTGCTACCAATGTGTTTATTACTGTTTTTTAATTGTATTGTTCAGCCCATTTATCTGGGCATATACTATGATACCATGTTAACATCTTCATAATAAATGTTTTTGGCCACGTATACTACCTCACGCAAAGTCCCAAAACCCTTCTCATTTTTGGACCATCGCTATTTTCCTCCTATTATGCCAAAGGTGCAGCCACCTCAGAACAAATGGTTTAATACTAATGAAGTAGTTTAAATGAACATCCAAACTACATGAGTTGGGCAATAGCTCCATCCCATATAGGAAGGGTAGGACAGCTACTTGGGATCATTGCAGGTGAGACCCTGGGCTATCTGTCCCACATTTTATAGAACTTTGCCAGACAGCCTCTATACATGTTTAAACGTTTCTTATACTGGATGTTAGCATTGATGTAATCTACCCTGTTGAAGGTAACACAGACCTGCACGATTTGCTTTTTGTCTGTCTGGCCATTTTAATATTTCCTGGAGGAAGATAGAATATTATGAATTTAGCTCTAGATTTCCCACTATACCTAAAGCTCACCACATACATTAAAATCTGATGGGATATCTAAATGAGATTGTACAAAAAAGTATACAGTATAAGGATGTGCCTGAATGGATACAAATTGATTAGAGGCATCGCTAGGGGGGAGCGGGCCGCACCCGGGTGACACTCAGCATGGCACTGGATTGAGAGAGGAGTCGCAGTGCTCTCCTCTTCCTCCTTCCCCTGTGCACTCTGGTATCTCTGCTGGCAGCTGCTGTGTCTCCTTCGCTCCCTGCGATATTCGGGGATGGAGGAGACAATATTGTGAGGCAACTCAGGAGTCCCATAGCCCAGTGCCCGCATATCCTCCGGGGATCACAATCGCCTATTATTGTGACAGGCAGGCGGGTAGAGGTGCCAGGTGCCTATCACAATTGCACTGCTCAGAGCTGATGAATCCTAGGCTCCTCCTCCACACTGACAGTATATCCAGAAGTGAAGGTGGAGCCTAGGGGAAGGATGTGTGTTGATAGTCACGCTGATCTGAGGTCTGTGAATGTAGAAAGGGGAGATATACACAGGGGGGTGTGCGGGTTACACAGTAAGTGAGGTTGAAAAAAGACAAGTCCACCACCAAATCCAACCTATGTGTGTGATTATATGTCAGTATTGTATATTCCTGTATGTTGCAGTCATTCAGGTGCTTATCTAATAGTTTTTTGAAACTATCAATGCTTCCCGCTGAGACCACCACCGCCTGTGGAAGGGAATTCCACATCCTTGCCACTCTTACAGTAAAGAACCTTCTACGTAGTTTAAGGTTAAGTTTCCACTAGTGTGACTTTTCATGCGATTTGGGACTGAAGTCGCATGACAAGTTGCACCCAATGATTTCCAATTAGTACAGTTCATATCTGTGCGACTTCAAGACGCAGTGACTTCAAAGTAGTCCCTGAACTACTTTTGGTCTCACTTTGATGCGATTTGAGGTCCATAGACCTCAAGAATACACAGGCATTGCTTCAAGTCACGGCAAAATCACGCGACTTTGGGGGATGCAATAGTGGAAACGCAGCCTAAACCTCTTTTCTTCTCATTTTAATGCGTTTTATCCTTATTGTGGGGTCACCAGTACGGTATTTGTAAATTGAAATCATATCCCCTCTCAAGCCTTTCTTCTCCAGAGAGAATAAGTTCAGTGCTCTCAACCTTTCCTCATAACTAATATCCTCCAGACCCTTTATTAGCTTTGTTAACCTTTGTAAATCGCTCCATTTCCAGTACATCCTTCCTGAGGACTGGTGCCCAGAACTAGACAGCATACTCCAGGTGCAGCCGGACCAGAGTCTTGTAGAGTGGGAGAATTATCATTTTATCTCTGGAGTTAATCCCCTTTTTTGTAGCATGCCAATATTCTGTTTGCTTTGTTAGCAGCAGCTTGGCATTGCGTGCCATTGCTGAGCCTATCATCTACTAGGACCCCCAGGTCCTTTTCCATCTTAGATTCTCCCAGAAGTTCTCCCCCCAGTGTATAGATTGCATTCATATTTTTGCCACCCAAAATGCATTATTTTACATTTTTCTACATTGAACCTCATTTACCATGTAGTTGTCCACCCCATTAATTTGCTCAGCTCTTTTTGCAAGGTTTTCACATCCTGTGGAGAAGTTATTGCCCTGCTTAGCTTAGTATCGTCTACAAAAAGGGATTGCACAGGGGGGTGGGGGATTTGCTGATGCGCTAGCCTGCTCAGTGCCCTGGGATTGCTCAGTGATGCTTGGTAGCACTAAAGTTGTTTTTGCAGAGACTGTATGGTTAGATTGTAACATGAATGGTGGGCCTAAGAGACATAATTTGGGATCAAGAGTTGCTGGCGATCCCTTCATATCATGTAGGAATTGCACCACCCGTTTCTAAAGGCCTGAATTGTTAGACAGTCCCTAAACATTTGCTAGAGGTACCTATGGATCACGGATATAAATAGAAAGCTATAGATGTGCTCATATTCCAGTAATACTGGTGTCTGGTACAGCATGTTCTCTGAAGGATTTAGACGTGTAAATTGAACATTTTAAGAAAGATAACTTTTGTGAACCTTCAGCGCTTCCTCCCACTTCTCATCAACTGGACCCAGTTCTCTTTCCCAGGTTGATTTCTTGAAGTATGCAAGAGCGTTTGGGGTGATCAACAAGGGTAAGATTGGGGTAATTTCTGTGAGGAGGTGGCATGGGTAATAGTAATCGCTGAGTGATCAGGGAGGTCACCCAGGTTTGACTCAAATTGGGGTTGGCCGCGTGCCTTACATAAAAGGAACAGTATAGCACATGGTATTGGAAGGCCACAATTTGCTTTTAGTTGAAAAGACTTTAACTGTCCCTCATGTATAATGTGGCAAAGAGAAGTAATGTTAAAATGGCTCCTGAACCCTGGACCCGGAATCGGTCAAATTTCAGCAAGATTTACATTGTGCCAGGGGCGTGTAATTGAGTACAGAAACATTCAACTTGGTGAATGACAAATCTTATACAACGTTTGCTTGCCTTAGGAGGTGCTTATGTTTTTTATAAGAAGGTGGGATATATATGGCACCCCCACTATGAAGAAAACATTGCACGCAGGGGCCATGTCATGTGTGTTGCCATGATGTGGCGGCATTCCCTGCAGCATTTTCCACAGAGTCCAGGATTCATCTAAATCCTCTTCTACCCTGGTCCTGTTTACATGTGACCAGATTAGTGTTTGAAAGTTAAGGCCCCATACACACTATTCGATATTCTGCCGATTTTTGTCTTCAGATTTACCAAAACCATGCAATATGAGGTCAAACCTTAAGAGTTTCAATTTGTATGCAATCAGGCAGGCCCTTGCACTACATGGTTTTGGTAAATCTGAAGACAAAAATCTGCAGAAAATCTGATAGTGTGTATGGGGTCTAAGATTGGATGTTGCAGACCCAGATTTTAGCCCCCGAAGGGAAGAGAGAGAAGGTGAAATATATTCCTTGTCACGTTTTAATCTTTGTAGCTATTTTTCTGTTGACTTGCATCATCTCTTTAAGGTACAGCCAGCAAGCCTTAAACCCCCAGTCCTGTTTTTGTGTGCATGACAGAGGGGGATGTAAGGCAGGTCATAGCATGTTTTATTTTTTCTAAGCTTCAAGCTTTACCTCGTTCTTGTTTCCCTTTAATCTCCTCAGTGCAACTAACCTTGCTCTCATAACCTGACATGGTTCTGAGGAGAATGACTGGTGGGACGGTCATTGCCCAATTCTTTATTCCCCTTTCACAGTATGACAAGTGTTCTCTATGTATCACATTGTTGTCTTCCTCAGGAGGAGCAGGACCTGCGTACCCTGCAGGTGAAGAATAAGAAGTTGGCTGGCATGCTGGACCAGAGACAGGCCATAGAGGATGAACTTCGAGACCGCATTGAGACCCTGGAGAAACGGCAGGCCACAGACGATGCGTCACTTCTTATAATTAATCGTTACTGGAGCCAGGTCTGTGTCTTTTTGCATTCAAAATAATTCACGATTCTTAAAGGGACAATATAGTGATTTTTGTAGTGAGCACATATTTTGAGCTGCAGTAACTTTTACATGCTTACTGTTACATATTGTATTAAAGAGACCCTGCTGCTGAAAGAAACCCATATTTTTTTTTTTTTAAATGATAGGCCTCAAAATTTCAAGTTCTGAGCTACTAGCCAGGCCTCAAGGGTTACTCGCCACCAGTTGTCCCACCCCTAAACACTCCCTCACTTATCTCATGAACTACCCTAAAATGTTTTCTTCTAACAACTTTATCCATGCCCATCAGTGCAGCCTCATCTGTGTCCACCAATGCTGCTTACTTGTGATGGGGAAGAGAGGAGGGGAATTGAGGGCCTGATGATTATAGCTCCGAGGAACATCACAGCTTTCATTTCAATTGCTGTATGTTCCTTCCGCTCACCGTCACATATAGCCCCGCCTCCTGGCGGGGGAACTTTGATATATGTTGCACGTCCTGGGATTGGATGGGTGATCTGTCTATTGAAGTCCCCAGACAAAGGAGGAGGGGCTGTATGTGGCAGCGAATGTGGGGAACATACAGCAATTGAAATGAAAGCTGTGATGTTCCTCAGCGCTCTGATCATCCGGCCGCCTGCTCTCCTCTCTTCCCCTCCGAATGGCTCTCAGGCAGTCCACTCTCGCCAGCCCTCAAATTCCACTCGCAAAATGCGAGCAGGCGAGTGGAATTTTTGAGGGTTGTAATATAATATTTTAAGTGTTTAACCCCTTGCTGCCTGTACACATATATGCGCCCTCACTGAAGTGGGTCTTCTTTGAGGCCACATATGAGTACATGTGCAATAAGATATAAGGGCGCCAAACTGACTGAATCTCTTAACTTAAAGCGGTTGTAAACCACTGAACCCCCCCCCCCCCCTCCACAAGACAATAGCGTAATGTGCTAGTATGCATCACATACTAGCAAATGCGTTTGAACGAGGCCCCCCACAGAGCGCCCGGTCACCGCTGAGGGAACTTACCATGTTCCCTCTGCATTTCTTCCGGGTTTGCTGGTTCCGGGGCTGTGAGAGCGCATGCGCCGCTAATGTTTGCATGCAAGGTGAATATCTCCTGTAGGTTTAGGAGATATTCATTTTACCTACAGGTAAGCCTTATTATAGGCTTACCTGTAGGTAAAAATGACCAAGCAGAGGATACAACCGAATTAACCCTCACTAAGCAATACAAGGCTGCTGTCCCTTTTTAGTGCAAGCGACACTATAATAGTATAAACATATGTGCATGTTACTACACCTACTTAAATTCCAAAAATGATAAAACTGGTGCTCCAGCTGAAAAAAATCATAACATATACCACTGCTTGTTTCTTTATACACATGGACTTTATCTTTATGAACAACATTTTATATCTATGTGTTTTTCCTTTCTTGGTACCATTAAAGTTTGACATGTATGGTTGTATTTTTATTTTTTGAGGGGGTAAATATGGATGTAGTCCGCTTATGTTAGCCACATTTTTTTTTCTTTATTTTTGATGTCTATTTAAAGAAAATACTGAGACTATACAGCACATTTATAAAGCTCAATAGGTAAGCAAGTTTATGTAAGAATAAGCTTTTGATTATCCTTGATCGCGTTTTATTTAATTACGGAGTCAGATTTACCAGGTTGGGCAGAGCAATCTCCCTGCACAGAAGGACACTACAGCGAGAATTCCTCAGAGGTGTGCTTTGTTTCCCTTTTAATAATCTGTGCCATTAATATCAAAAGGGTCATCATAATTACATTTTGTTCTTCTGGTTATTAATTGATATTGGTTGGTTATCTCAGTCCACTTGGTATTGACTTTGGTATATAGGTGTAGTTGGCAAACAAAATGCAGGTATCCCTCTACAGTGCCCAAGAATGAGACCCCCCTTAAGATGTTGCCAAACATGTCTTAAAGACATTAAAGGAGCTAATGGCTGTATGACCAGTGGGAAACTTCAAAAGTTTCCAGGGAAGAAGCCAACTGTGTGCCCAAATACTTCAACTAGTTCCAACCAGAGATGCTGTATGTGAGAAAGAAGAAGGCGAGCCCTTTAACAGAACTTCACTCGGCATCCTTCCACTGCATTAGGCTTCTTATCAATGTGGGGGGAGGGGGGGGTGCACACCAATCACCGAGGCATCAGTCTGAAAATCATCCAAAGTATTCTCAACGAAAGCAAGGAGTGCAAGCTCACTCATTCAGCTGGAATGTAGAATAAATATATATAACGTGTGTGTGACTGAGTCATTTGCATCTATCCAAAACTGTTATTGGTACTGGTTTTTGATAGACTGGCTCCAGTCTGGTCTGTCTCCATCCTCAAAGTATATAGATCATGTATGTTTTTTGTCCTCTTTCAGTTTGATGAGAATATTCGTATCCTCTTGGGACGTTATGACTTGGACCAGGACCTGGGGGAATTTCTCACGGAACGCAAAGCTTTAAGTATTCCAGAACCAGAACCAGACTCGGACAGTAACTCTGAACGCAAAGACAGCGAGAGAGGTGATTATTTACATCATATGTAAGCCGGCAGCTGCAATCAGTAGAAAATGTCTTCTCTTTATTAGGAAAGTTATCTTTCTTAAAGACCAACGTTACTCGCCCTGTTTCCCCCCCCCCCCATTTTATTTTTTTTAAATCTCCCTCTTACCTGATGCTGGGCTGTCCTCAATTCAGATGCTTATCCACCTAGTGGATCCAGCTTTATCCTGTTGCAATTCTTGTCAATGTTACTACTGTGCTGGTCCCACGCTGCCATCTTCCTCTGTGATGTCATCGGGAGGAGGTGATCTCTTCCAGGTATAGACAGCCTCCTCCAGATGATGAGCCACCAGGCCTACCCCACGGTTCCTTTTAATGCATGGGAACCAATACCTACTGGGATATTTGACATGCATGCCCAGGAGACTCTGGGAATAAAGAACATCATTCTGACCTACACCAAAATAGAGACTGGGGGGGGGGGGGGGGGGCTGGTTGACATTCAGGTACTTGACTGCTGTTTGCATTTTAGCATAAAGTATTATGTCAAACTAAAAAAAAAAAAAAAAAAAATGGTATAAAAATTGGGTTCATAAAATTTCTCTAAATCTTGTTGGTGCCAAACTACCAATATCTGAACACCATTGTATCTAAAATCTGTCAAAAAACATGTAGCTATCAAACAAAATTTGAGTGTTCATCCTTTTATGGGTAGTAAGAATTCCCCTTATCAATTAAACACTTTCCAGTCAAAGCTTGTTTTATTGTTATAAGTTTCCAAAAAGTCTATGAATTGATACCTCAAATATCTGTACTGACACGCCAAGTTTCATAGATTCATAATTAGTTAGGTTGAATAAAGACACCAGTCCATCCAGTTCAACCTGAGTGAGTGTCTACAATTGTCCTCATCCCTGTACATTGCACACTCATGTTGGTCCATACCCTCAAGGAGCCCACAATCCAAGGTCCCCATTCATATACTAGGGCCAATTTTACCTACCTGCATGTCTTTGGATTGTGGGAGGAAACCGGAGTACCCCTCATTGATATCCCATTTTATTCTTTATGGGGTCCAAGAATGGCACAAAGTAAATTTGGTTGTCATAAAAGTGGTACTTTTGATATTTGGTTATAAAAGCATTGTACACAAATCTTCTCTATGCCTGTCCTGTGCCACTCACCTCTTCTTCTTGGTTCCTTCTCTATGTAGGTGAAGGGGTTCCAGACCAGCCCCTCTCTTTCCTGGCTACTCTTGCCAGCAGCAGCAGTGAAGAGATCGAGTCTCAGCTGCAGGAACGCGTGGAGTCTTCACGCCGTGCTGTTGCGCGCATAGTGTCGGTGTATGACCGGCTGCACACACGGCTAGACCAGCTCTCCTCCAAACTGGACAGTACAGGTAATAATCGGCACAGATAGCTGCTGAAGTAAGAAACCAATTTGATATCGGCTGGCATTTTTTCCAGTGGTGGTTAGAAATTTAAAAGGTGAAATCTGTACCATGTGGTCTTTTAGTCAGGTTTTTATTTGTCAACACCCACTTTCTCCTTCATGTTTTCACAGGGGCAGGAAAATAATTTTCTCACTTCTGGTCTCTGTTGGGGGTGGGGACAATTTACCACAGGGCAGTAAATGAAAAATGCCAAAGAAAACATTGTCAGAATTTTAATCCGTCCTTCGAGTGTTTTTGTCGGCATTTGCCTCACACACAGGTTGGAGATTACCCATCGCTTTATGTTCTACAAAGATGAAGGGAAATCTCCCTAATGCTAAAATGAGTGTTGACATTTAGGATGTAATACACAGCAAACTTTTTATGTTGTCAGCAGCACTTGGGTATGGCCAGCCCATGACACTACCACACTGTCCTTCTTATGTCTTGCAACTTCAGATGTTTTAAAGCGGAAGTCCACCCTAAAATGGACCTTCCGCTCATCGGAATCCTCCCCCCCTCCGGCGCCACAATTGGCACCTTTCAGGGGGGAGGGGGGTGCAGTTACCTGGATAATCCAGGTAAATGCACCCACTTCCGGGATAGCTCTCTGCGGAAAGGGGCGTAGATTACGCCCCTTTCCGCAAGTGCCCGCCCCTTTCCGCAAGTGCCCCGCTGCCTACTGAGAAAACACACAGATCCCAGAGGCAGCGGGGACCGTCCTTATTGCGCAGCGCAGCTCGCGCATGCGCAGTAGGGAACCGGGAAATGAAGCCGAAAGGCTCCATTTCCTGATTCCCATACCCAAGATGGCAGCGGCAGCACCCGAGAAACAATCTACAGATCGTCTTCGGGTGCCGACATCGCGGGCGCGCTGGACAGGTAAGTGTCACTATTTTAAAAGTCAGCAGCTGCAGTATTTGTAGCTGCTGGCTTTTAAAAAAAAAAAAAAACGCGGAGTCCCGGCGGACTCCCGCTTTAAGGCTATGAAAGTTTTTCCTAGCTAGTACATAGATTGCTGCTCTTTAGGAGACATTTTCAAAGCTCAGTGATCAGTGCTGTGCCTATTTCCAAGTGGGTGCAGGTAGAAGCATTAGGTACTGATATTTTCATCCAATTAAAGGGAACCATCCTAGAAAGAAACATGGAAGCTACCAGTGCTGATTTCTCACAATATAAATTGTAACTTCTTGGATCCCTTTTGGCTTTAAAGCTGAACTTCAGGCGAACGGCTAATTATACAGATGAATTACATATTTGGGAGATGTTTTACCTGCCAAAGAATTACATTTCTATCCCTCCTGACCTGAATTTAACACAGCTCTGCCACTAAGCCCGGCCCTGAGATTTCTCAGCTGCAGTTGGGTAATGCAGGTTTTGCAAGCTTTTGTCCCTCACTAAGATTGTGACTGGACAGTAAAAAGAGAAACAGCAGACTGATGAGGTACATTTTTATTTTTATTTTTTTTATCACTGACTCAGATATCTCCTCTTCTCAGCATGGCCCTTGTTGGCACATGAGAACTACAGCACAACTGATCCTTGTTGTGTGTTTTACCCTGTCCCAGCCTGACCTGTATTGTACAGAGGCTGATGCCAAATCAAATCCAGGTGTTTGCATGGTGTACAAAGGCTATTCACAGTGTTCATTTGGGCAGCGAGTTTCGTTTTAGTCTTGGGTCTAAAATGGCATTTTAGTTTTAGTCCCATTTTACATTTCCAGTGCATTTTAGTTAAATGAAGCACTTCTCTAGAATTTCAAAACCCATTATACACTCCTGGAGTTAAAAAACAAAACACAAAAACAACAACCTAATGTTATTTATGGTTTGAACAAGCTACACAGACACAGATTTAATCATTATATAGTGCTGCACAGTGCTGGATGGTGGTCCGAGGGATGGCCTGTAATACACAGTGCCCTGGATGCCACTGCCAGTGGTCAGAGGAGGCCTGTAATGCACACACAGTGCTCTGGACGGGCGGTGGTCTGAGGGGAGGCCTCAGGCCTGCTGTAATTGTAATGTACACTATTAATACACACTCACAGTCTGCTCTACTTTGGACGCTGGTGCCTGGCGGTCATCTCGTGAGCCGAGTGGAGTGGGGCAGCCTTGTCGGGACTCTGAAGGCCTGGCTGTAATGCACAGACAGTGCTGCTCTGGTCTCTGACAGTGGTAGAGGTGCACACAGTCGCTTTAACTCACTTGCAGGGAACGGAAGCAGGCGGAGCTCAGTGAAAACGGAAGTTAGTTCATGATGGTAAACTTCCCTACCTCAGTATTTTCAGGACACAAAGTTGGGCAAATAATCCTTACTGGGTTATACGCTATCTCATGGGCAGCACAGTGGTGAAGTGGTTAGCACTTTCACCTAGCAGCAATAGGGTCGCTGGTTCAAATCCCGACCACGACACCATCTGCCTGGAGTTTGCATGTTCTTCCTGTGCCTGCGTGGGTTTCCTCCCACGCTCCAAAGACATGCTGGTAGGTTAATTGTATCCTGTCGGAAAAAATTGGCCAAATATGTGTATGTTGTATGTATTTGTAAGCGCGTCGGGACCCCATGGGGTAAATGCCCACGCTATACCACAGATGGACACCAACGGCAAAAAGCGCCCTGCGGCGATTCAGTTTGCATAGGTAGCGCTATACAAGTCACTCATTCATTCATTCATTCATTCATTCTGATGAATGGACACTGGTAAACAAAATCTTAGATAGGAAGTCTGCCCCTATATTACCCCTCCCATACAGGAAGTATTTCATTTTTTTTTTTTACCAGTGTCTGTAAGCTGGATGGGCATGTTTGAGCTCTCACTCGCTCCAGGTCCCAAAAACGGTTCTTAGCTAAATTAAGAAATTGACGTTCGGTTCCATTTGAGAAAAGCATAGATGCTTAAATAGATTGTACCCAAGCCTTGCAAAGAAGGACCCTGTTGACAAGAAACTGGAGTCACTATTAACCAATTTAAGACCGGGCCTCTTTTTTAGATGTGGTGTTTACAAGTTAAAAACTGTTTGTTTTTTTGCTAGAAAATTACTTGAAACCCCCAAACATTATACATTTTTTTTTTCTAACATCCTAGAGAATAAAATGTCGGTCGTTGCAATACTTTTGTCACACTGTATATTTGCGGAGCGGTCTTACGAGTACACTTTTTTGTATTAAAAAATAAGACAACAGTAAAGTTACCCCAATTTTTTTTTAATATTGTGAAAGATAATGTTACGCCAAGTAAATTGATACCCAATATGTCATGCTTAAAAATTGTGCCCGCTCGTGGAATGGCGACAAACTTTTACCATTAATCTCCATAGGCGACATTTAAAAAAATTCTACCGGTTGCATGTTTTGCGTTACAGAGGAGGTATAGGGCTAGAATTATTGCTCTTACTCTACCGATCGTGGCGATACCTCACGTGTGGTTTGAACACCGTTTTCATATGCGCGTGCTACTCGCGTATGCGTTCACTTCTGCACACGAGCTTGGCGGGACGGGGCACGTTTAAAAAATTTTTAATTTTACCTTTTTATTTTTATACTCGCTTGTCTCCATACCTAGCAAGGAGACGGACGTGATCTCCTCCGGTAACTCGGCGGAGGGCACCGGTTTTCAGCGGGAGGGGGGCCCCCTCTCCCGGCACCGATAAAAGTGATCTCGTGGCAAATCCGCCGCAGAGACCACTTTTATCTTGTAGGTGGCCAAACACGGGGTTACCAGGGTTATGGCAACTAGCTTCTGCCATAACGATATCCATCCCCAAAGTAGGGACGTACATCGGCGGTCGGCAAGTGGTTAAGAGCTTCCTTTTTCTTTGGGCGGTCCAGCTATTCAGCCAGCTGTCGCAGTAATAGCAATCTGCCAGTCTCTAAGGGATCAGGTCAGATGGCCTGACAGGCCTAACCAAGAGGAGGATCCTGCTGAAAATAGGGTGTTTTGCTGTAGATTCCTTGAAGGACTCGATTGCAGCAAGTCTCTCATCTGACTCTCCTGTCTGTACACATGCGCAGACTTGTGTGGCTTAAGAACTGGTCAGCCGGGCTTCCTTGAAAGAAGTTGTTGGCAGGCTTCCCCTTCCATGGGGAATGCTTGTTTGGTGATGATTTGGACAAATATATCCAAAAGATTTCTGGACGGAAGAGCTCTCTACTTCCTGTGAAGCGAAGGACTAGGCGTCCCAAGTTTAAAACCTCAAGTACTGCTTCTTCAGGTGTCTCGGCGCCAAGACAGTTCTGCCACCAACAGGGTGCTAGAGCCAGGAGCAAGCCACAGAGCCAGGGCCAGAAGAAGCCCTGGGTCCAAAACTCTTCTAAACCAAGCCCTCCTTTTGAGGGGGACTCTCCCACTCCATTGCGGGGGGAGGGGGGGCTTCTACACTTTACGGACATTTGGAGAACAGAGGTTGAGGTCGAGTGGGTCACCTTGACAGTATCCCGGGGTTACAAGCTGGAATTGCAGGGGTTTCTTCCTCAGAGGTTTTGAAGATCCAGCGTTCCTTCAGGTCCTCCAAAAAGAGACTTATTGTTTTACTAGATCATTTAGTGCATCCGGGAGCGATTCTACAGGTTCTTGTATTTGAAAGGGGCCTTTTGAGGGGACTTTCTAGCCTCCATCGATATCCAGAACTTGTATTGTCGGGTACCTATCTTTCAACCTCATCAGAGGTTCCTCCAATTTGCAGTAGAGGAACATAATTTCCAGTTTGTGGCTCTGCCCTCCAGGCTTGCCACAGCACCCTGGGTGTTTACAAAGGTCCTAGCACCTGTAGGAGGTCTTTTAAGGACGAGATGACTCTCTGCAGCCCTAGAACAGAGCATAGCCTACACAGTGCGGTGTTTAAAAAAACTCAGGCTGGGTCATAAATACAGAAAATTCAGCCCTGAGGCCAGCTCAGTCTCTGATTTAAGTCTGATCCTAGATACGGTCCAGGCAAGGGTATTTTTGCCACCCGTAAATATCTGTGCCCTCAAGGATCAGGTGCGTAGGTAAGAGGCACAAGGCAACCCTCCATTTGGCTCTGTATGAGTGTTCTTGGAAGGATGATGTCCTCCTTTGAGGCGGTTCCCTACGCCCAATTCTATTCCAGGCCTATACAACCAGACATCTTGTCAACTTGGAACAAGAGTGCAAGCCCTGGATTACCCCATGTCCTTATCTCCTCGGTGCACATAAGCCTAAGCTGGTGGCTGCAGGATCAGAACCTGAAAAAGGGAAGATCCTTCCTCCTGGTGTCTTAGAGAGTACTAACCCTGGACGCCAGTCTCTCTGGCTGGGGAGTGACCCTGCAAGGCTCACAGTTCAGGGGAGATGATCAAAGACAGAGCAGAGCCTGCCCATCAACATCTTGGAGTTGCAGGTGGTGCGGACGACCCTATGGTCCTGGATGGTGGAGCTTCAGGACTACCCTATGAGTCTGACAATGTTACTGCAGTGGTTTATATCAACCACCAAAGCAGTACCAGGAGCTGTTCAGCTAAGGAGGAGGGGAATCGCATACTGGCATGGGCATAGGGACATGTGCCAGTTCTATCGGTGGCCCATATCCTGGGGGTAGAGAACTGGAAGGCAGACCATCTCAGCCACCATCAGGTCTGCCTGAGGGAATGATCCCTACACCCAAACGTGTTCCGGGAAATTTTCCAGCGACGGGGATGGCCAGATGTCGATCTATTGCCATCCAGGTTCAACAACAAGCTACATCAGTTTGTGTCCCCAACAAGGGATACCCTGGCAATCGAAGCAGATGCTCCATGGAGCCAGTTCACCCTGGTTTATGCTTTCCCCCCGATCCCTCTCCTTCCACATTTTTTGCGCAGGATTCAGGAAGAGGGGGTTCCAGTCATCCTAGTGACACGGCAGCCTGACCCAGAAGGTCCTGGTTCCCAGAGAATGTGAGATTGGCAGTAGACGGGCCATGGGCACTTCCACGCCACCCCAATTTACAGTCTCTAAATTTGATGGCATGACTATTGAAGCCAGGGTGTTTGAGGATCGTGGCATCTCGGGACCGGTGGTGTCTACCCTAGTGAATGCCAAGAAACCGGTAACTAGAAAGATCAATCATAAGGTCTGGAAGACTTGTATTGCTTGGTGTGAAGCCAGAAAATGGCATCCTCCAGAAATACGTGATTGGGAGAATGCTTGCTTTTCTACAGTTGGCTGTGGAAAGCAGATTTGGCTTCAAGTACAATCAGGGGTCAGATTTCAGCCTTGTCAGGTATTCATTCAGGGGCCTTTAGCCTCCCATTCACTGGTCCGAACCTTTATGCAGGAGGCAACTTGTTTTTGCCATTTGAGCCTATCGAGGAATTCCCATTAGTCTTGCTGTCATGCAGGCTAGTCTTCCTGATGGCCATTACCTTGTGTAGAAGGGTTGTGGAATTGGCGGCCCTTTTCATGTAGGGAACCATACTTAATCCTTCACCATGACAAGGTGGTGTTGCGTCCTATTCCATCCTTCTTGCCAAAGGTGATGTCGGCCTTTCATTTGAATCGGGACATTGTTTTTTGCCTTCCTTTTTTCTCTCCACCTCGTTCTGCGGAAGAGAGACTACTGCTTTCCTCGAAGGTAGTCCGAGCAGTCAGTTTATTTGTCTAGATCTGCAGAGATCAGAGGATCAGACTCCTTTTTTTGTTTTACCAGAAGGACCCAAAAAGGGGCAGGAAGCTTCCATTGCCCATTGGATCCATCAATTGGTCATTCGTAAGACGTAAGACCTCATTTTATCAGCGGTGGGGGAACCTCCTGGGCTTTTTGCCATCTGGTATCTGTGGCTCAGATTTGAAAGGCTGCTACCTGGTCTTCAGTGCATCTGTTCACAAGATTTTATCAGGTGTATGTTAGAGCAGCTGAGGATTCGGCTTTTGTCCCTGGTGTACTACTGGCTACTGTATAAAGTCTGATGGCTATTTTGGCAGGGTGTCTCACTCCCCTCAAGGCTATTGCTCTTGGACATCCCAGTAAGTAAGGAATAATAGCCTAACTTTGTCTCCCGTGATGTATGAAGACAAAAATAGGATTTTTTCATCATATTTACCTGTAAAATCCTCTTCTTTGAGTACATCATGGGACACAGAGGTCCCTCCCCTCTTTTGAGGATTCAGTGTTTGCTACAAAACTCAAGTACTTCCTGTATGGTAGGGATTATATAGGGGCAGACTTCCAGTCTGAGACTTTGGTCTACCAGTGTCCACTCGCCTAAATATGGCGTATAACCCAGTAAGTAAGGAATAATAACCTAACTCTGTCATGTGATGTGATTGTTTGTTTGTTTTTTGTTTTTTTGGCCCATTTTCATTCGTTAACAAAAGCGGATTTGATTTTCATCATAGTTTGTCAGTAGCTGAAAATGTACTGTACGTGTTTTATTTTTTTTCCGTTTTCGTCACTGTAAAAATACTGCTGATGGAAATGTTTTCGTTGACTAAATTAACACTGGTTACTACACTCTAATGTCATTATTACTTAGTCATACTAGGGCCCATTTGGGTGGAAGCTGTTTAACCCACCATAACATTTTTGGGCTGTGGTAAGAAGCCAAACCAAGGGGCAAGCACTCGCACATTGTAAGAGGTAGTCTGTCCAGCGAAAAATGTAACCCAATATCATTTCTTGATTCTTCCTTCTTACCTTTTTTTTTTTTATTTTTATCTTTTTACTTTTTTTTTATGGGGTAATGTTTTCTCCTGTTATTTGCAGAGCCATCTCAGATAGAAGAAGCTGTCAAGGAGATAGACTCTCTGTTGTCCAATGAAAATGTGCGTTTGCAGGAAGTGTGCAGCCGTTTACAGGAGAAACAACAAAATATGACTCAAGAGGTCAGCAGAGGCTGTTTATTTTTGTTACATATATTGTATTAAATTGAACCAACCAGTCACTGGTAACTATGTAACTATTCCCATAAAACGGCAACAAGAAAATAAAGTGGGGTAAACCCAAGCTTGATTTTTACGGGGTAAAGTCGGGTTGCTTACAGTGCATCCGGAAAGTATATACAACTCCAGTTTTTACACATTTTATATTATAGCCTGATTCCAAAATGGATTACATTTATTTTCTACAAACCATAACTCATAATGAAAACGTGAAAGAAGTTTGTTTGAAATCTTTGCAAATTTATTAAAAATATGTATTTTTTTTTCATTTTATAAGTATTCACAGCCATTGCTAAATACTTTTTGTTGAAGCACCTTTTGGCACCAATTACAGCCAGGGCCAGATTAAGAACATCATGGGCCTGGTGCTGAGGATTTTGGTAGGGCCTTTTATAAACAATAAGTAAATAAAAATGCAAACATTTTTTTGTTATAACAAATTAAATTAAAGAGAGAGAGGGAGGATGAGAGAGAGAGAGAGAGAGAGAGGATGAAAGAGGTGTGAGGGGTAAGGGATTGAGGATGAGAGAGAAAGGGGGGGGGGGGGGGAGTGAGAGAAAGAGGATGCACATGAGCATGTGTGGAAATGACATCAATGCAGCCTGGCCAAGGCAAGTGACCGAAGGCACAGAACCCAGAAGGAAGACCGGGTGAAGATGTTAGTGCCCAGGCCCCACCGGATTGATCACAGCACAGCACTGGAGGGCTCAGTCTGACAATTTAAGTGTACCCTAATGTGCTAATATGCTGGGCATACTTGTACATTATGGCATAACCTACCCCAGGGCCTCTAAAAAGTAGTAATGTTCGAAAAGTTTACTACTGCTTTAATGTCACGAGCCTCTCATGGGGCCCCTACTGACCCTGTGGCCCCATGTGCATAGTTGTCAACATTTCAAAAATATTTTCAGGAACGCTTTTTTACAATTGCTATATTTAGAGTAGCTGACATCCCCCTATGTTCCTCTATACATCACAATAGTAATTACAAAATTAAATAAATACTAATAATGGGGCAGAACAAATATGAGGACTGTGAGATTTCCTATAGTTGAACTGACAAAAGTGTGCCCATTCTAGAGCTGGTAACATTGAGGATATTCAGTATAATTTTAAAGAACAGTTTTTGTGGGTAAGAGGCATAGGGGAAGAGTATGGATGGTATAAAAGTGGGAAGTATGTGCAGGTGAGGGAGAGGAATGTGGAGGGTCTAACAGTGGGCACTATGTACACGAGAGGAGTGCAGAGGGTATGACAGTGGGCAGTATGCACAGCAGAGGAGTGTAGAGGGTATGACATTGGGCACTATGTATAAGAGAACAGTGTGGAGGGTATAACAGTGAGCAATATGTACAGGAGTGTGGAGGGTATGACAGTGGGCACTATGTACAGGAGAGAAGTGTGGAGAGTAGGACAGTAAGCAGTAATTACAGGAGAGGGGTGTGGAGGGAGGGTATGACGCTGGGCACTATGTATAGGAGAGGAGTATGGAGGGTATGACAGTGAGTAGTATGTACAGGAGAGGAGTGTGGAGAGTATGACAGTGGGCACTATGTATAGGAGAGGAGGATGAAGTAATCTGGGAAGGAAAAATGTAAAGGTTTGTGGAAGGATGTTTAGGGACTGCGTAGTGCTTAAGCGGGCCATACATGGATTGAAATTACACCAATTAAGCAGAGACCAGCCATAGTCGATCTATGTATGGGCTAGCTGGTTTTACACAAGTCAACCTATTAACCGACTTGAGTACAACCAGCCTGTCAGGTTTTCCCCAAAACAATCAGTGCTGCCAGCTATAGTTAGCAACACTAATCATTGTATTCACTGGCAGAACACAATAACACTGCGGGAGTGATTGCCCCATTCACAGGTCAGCAGGTGAGAGGGTGTGTGGGGACAGGCTGGGGAGAGATACTAGTCAGTCCCTGGGTAGGCACTGGTTAGTATCAGAGCCAGATACACACAGGTTACATACGCCACGATCGTTAGAACGAGAGCAATAATTCTATCACTAAACCTCCTCTGTAACTCTAAACGTGTAACCTGTAAAAAAAATTTAAAGCATAGCTTGGTACACAACAAAAAATAGTGCTAACTTTTGTGGGTTTTTTTAATGAATGAAACTGTTTCTTTCCAAAAAAAAAAGTTTGAAAAATTGCTGCGCAAATGTCATGTAACATAAAAAGTTGCAAAGACCACCATTTTATTCCATAGGGTGTCTGCTAAAACAATATATAATGCTTGAGGGTTCTGAGTAATTTTCTAGCATAAAAAAATGATGACTTTTACATGTAGGAGAGAAGTCTCAGAATGGGCCTGGGTGGCAAGGGGTTAATTATCATAAGTAATATACAAATAATTATTATGAGCACTGTGAGTTCATCCTCTCAGTCTGCTGCAGAGTGTTCCAGATTGTGTTTAAACTGGCCGCTCTGTATGTAGCTTCTGACAGGCTGCGCAAGCAGCCCTGTATCTCCGGAACCATAGATGATAGCAGCCCCATATTTTAACCAGTGCCGGAGTGGGTCTTTAGCTACCTACCCCCCAAATATGGGGTCTCTGTGACTCCTGATCGCCGAGCTACAATCCTCGAAGTCAATCTTTTTTTTTTTTTTTGGCAAATGGGCCTATCTTGAGAAAGGGGCCTGGAGCTGCAGCTCCAATAGCCCCTATGTTAATCCGGCCCTGATTACAGCCTCAAGTCTTTTTGAGTGTGATGCTACAAGCTGGGCATGCCTATTTTTGGGCAGTTTTTTCTAATTCTTCTTTGCAGGACCTCTCAAGCTCAATCGGGTTGGATGGGGAATGTCAGTGCAAAGCCATTTTTAGATCTCTCCAGAGATGTTCAATCCGGTTCAAGTCTGGGGTTTGGCTGGGCCACTCAAGGACATTCAGAGTTCCGTAACCACTCCTTTTGTTATCTTGGTTGTGTGCTTTAGGGTCATTGTCCTGTTGCAAGATGAACCTTCGCCCCAGTCTGAGGTCCAGAGCGCTCTGGAGCAGGTTTTCAAAGGGTGTCTCTACCAGTGTTAATTTTGGCAGCAAATTTCAATTTCGTTTTAGTCTTGGGACTAAAATGGCATTTCAGTTTTAGTTCCATTTTAGTCTTCTGCAATTGTTTTAGTCATATTTAGTTGACTAAAATCTCCAGTACATTTTAGTCGACTAAAACTAATTTTAGTCATCTAAAATCTAATGGGTGTGACTAAATTGTAATGCATTATTTACCTTTCTCTACAATAGCCTAACTCATTATATGCTGCTGCAGTGAAAAATCTCATATATTAAAGGTATTGAGGTATGAACATGTACTACAGACCAGTGTTAATTTTGAAGTCCAATTTCAATTTAGTTTTAGTCTTGACTAAAATGCCATTTTAGTTTTTATTTTAGTCATCTCAATTGTTTTAGTCATATTTTAGTCGACTAAAATTTTTACTCTACAAAATTAACACTGCTTTATACATTGTTGCATTTCTTTCCCTCTATTCTGATTAGCCTTTCAGTTCCTGCCACTGAAAAACATCCCCACAGCATGATGCTGCCACCACCATGCTTCACTGTAGGGATGGTATTGGCCAGGTGATGAGTGGTGCCTGGTTTCCTCCAGACATGACGTTTACCATTCAGACTAAAGAGTTCAATCTTTGTTTCATCAGACCTTTAGGTGCCTTTTTGGCGAACTCCAGGTGGGCTGTCATGGTGCCTTTTCCTGAGAAGTGGCCACTCTACCATATAGGCCTGATTGGTGAAGTGCTGTTGAGATGGTTGCTCTTCTGAAAGGTTCTCCTCTCTCCACAAAGAAATGATGGAGCTCTCTCAGTGACCATTGGGTTCTTGGTCACCTCCCTGACTAAGGCCCTTCTCACCCGACACTGTTTGGCCAGGTGGCCCACCCTAGGAAGAGTCCTGGTGGTTCCAAACTTCTTTCGTTTACGGATAATGAAGGCCACTGTGCTCATTGGGACCTTTAATGCTGCAGAAATTTTTCTGTACCCTTCAATAGATCTGTGCCTCGATACAGTCCTGTCTCGGAGGTCTACAGACAATTCCTTGGATTTCATGGCTTGGTTTCTGCTCTGACATGCGCTGTTAACTGTGGGACCTTTTTATATAGTGTGTCTTTCCAAATATTGCCCAATCAGCTGAATTTACCACAGGTAGACTCGAAGTTGTAGAAATATCTCAAGGATGATCGATGGAAACGGGATGCACCTGAGCTCAATTTTGAGTGTCTTGGCGAAAGCTGTGAATACTTTATCTACATGTGATTATTTATTTTTTAATAAATTTGCAAAGATTTCAAACAAACTTCTTTCACATTGTCATTATGGGGTATTGTTTTGTAGAATTTTGAGGAAAATAATGAATTCAATCCATTTGGGAATAAGGCTGTAACATAACAAAATGTGGAAAAAAGTGCTGTGAATACTTTCCGGATGCACTGTATATCTTCAGCTTCTTAAGGCCCCTTTCACACTGACGTCACGTTCAGGCCCGCCTGTCAGTTTTTCAGGCGGACCTGAACGGGTGCTCCATAGAGCTCTATGGAGCGTTGGATGTCAGCGGTGACATGTCCGCTGACATCCGACCCGCTCCGATCCGAAAAAGTGTGACGGAGGAAAAAGCTTTTTTTCCATCCGTCATCGGATCGGGTGACGACGGGCACTGCGGTCCGTCGTCATCCGATCTCCCATAGGGGAGAGCGGCGCTGTGACAGGTCCGTCCCTGCGCAGTATGCAGAGACGGACCTGTCATCTCCCTGCTCAGCGGGGATCGGCGGAGTGATCCCCGCTGAGCAAACGGATATCCACGGGGCGGATCAGAACTGATCCGCCCCGTGTGAAAGGACCCTTAATCTTTGGATCTACTCCATTATTTGGAAATACGTTTTTTTTTACTGACCTGCCTATGTATATTTTCAAAATATGTACAGTTGGAGTGCCCCAGGACTATTTTTAGCCCAACTCTACATAAACTGTGTTTTCATAAAGAGAGATTTCAAATGAAGAAGTAGAAAATGGGAGTTTTGAGGTTCATATTGATCAGATTGAAGAAAACATTATAATTTAATAATAGAACCAACATGAATAAATTCATACGGTGGTTGTACAAGAGTTTTTCTTCTCTACATGTTTCGCCAAGATCATGGCTTCCTCAGTAGATACTACAAGACTTTATTTTTAATATCAGTAAACATAAAAAGTATTATAAATTCACAGTACACATAGAAATCTTCTCTATAGATATAGATATGTGTATGTATGTATAATTTATGCATTTTCTCTCTAGCTATCATCTGATGAAAGGAGTCTCACCCCAAATGTAAATGCGACTCCAGAGGACTAGCAAAATCTGCAAACGGATAGCTCAGCAAATTATCAGTGTTTCCTAGAGTCCCTTATTTGAACCTGCAGGAACATAAAACCAATTATAATTGGACACAATTAAGTCCAATTAGGCATATGATTGTTGCCCATCTAATCCATTATACCTACCATATTCCAGCATAAGGCCATGGAAATAAGCTAGTTCAACAAACATTCTTGTCACTAATAGGGAGATGAATACTTCAAAACTAATGTAAAGCTTGATAGAAGAAAAATCTGTTTAATCTAGAGAATCGTACAAAACTGCTATGAGAATACATTTCAACTAATCGAGCATAGTGAATCCTTATAGGCTTATACTGTAGCCATCTTACCCCAATGTAGACAATCCCTCAATAGTAAGACAAGGATTTCCCCTTTTCCCCATACACCAGTGCAGTCCAGGTAGGGCAAAGCAGATCCAAACAGGCAGGTAATGCCTTAAGGGAGGGATTGTCCCCTACAACCAACAACATAATTGCATTAATATCTGATAAGCTAAACATCTAGGGTCAGTTGGTATATCACTACCATGGAGGATTCTCTTACCTGAAGCTTAGATGACTGTATCATACAAGTATCCAACAGGGCGAGTGGCTGCAGCAAAATCACCACCGCCCTGAGGGTCCTTAACCACTTCAGCCCCGGAAGATTTGGCTGCTCAATGACCAGGCCATTTTTTGCAATGTGTCACTTCATCACTTTAACTGACAATTGCGCAGTTGTACGACTCTGTACCCAAACAAAATTGACATTGCCTTTTATATTTTGCACTATAAACAAAAGAAGAGCGTCAATTTTGAAAAAAACCACTATCTTTTACTTTTTGCTATAATAAATATCATATATATATATAATTTTTTTTAAATCAAAAAAACCCTGTTTAGGCCAATATATATTCTACATATTTTTGGCAAAAAAAAAATCTCAAGCGTATATTGATTTGGTTTTCGCAAAAGCTATAGCGTCTACAAAATGGGGGATAGATTTTTGATATTTTTATCATATATATATTTTTTAGTAATGGCGGTGATCTGCAATTTTGTTATGGGGACTGTGATATTGCTGATCGGACATTTTTGACACATTTTTGGGACCATTGACAATTTATGCAGCGATCAGTGCTATAAAAAAATGCACTGATTACTGTATAAATGTTACTGGCAGGGAAGGGGTTAACACTAGGGGGCGATCAAGGGGTTAACTGTGTTCTAACTGTAGGGGGGATGGGACTGTTTGAGGAGAGACATATCGGTATTCATACATAGTATGAACACACAATCTGTCTCTACTCTCCTGAGAGAACCGGAATATGTGTGTTTTTCCACACACAGATCCCTGTTCTTGCTCTGTCACGAGCAATTGTGGGAGCCTTGCGGTCATCGCGCGCACCACTAGTGGCCAAAAGGCGAAGTGACATAAGGTAACATCGTTTCACCCAGCCGTGACATTCTGCCACAGTAAAACTGCAGCGGCTGGTCGGGAGGTGCTTAAATACCCCCTCCATCCAAACCACCACGGCCATCTTTGAAACTCCTCATTCCAATACCTGTATTTAAAGATATAGAGCGGCTCCCCATGCATGCACAAAGTAGCTACTGCCATAACGAAAACTCCCCATTCTAATACTAACAGATAAAGGGCTTAAGGAATGGGGGGAGAGAGGATCCACTATCTGTTATCACCTATTTAACAATCTCTCACTCAGTGCTCTTATACCAAAAATAAATATATATAACTCGCTCCATTAAGAGAACACATTCAATTGCAAAAGACAGCGCTCTGCATATTACAAGGTAGATAAACCACTATTACTATATCAACACAGGCAGGTTGAGAGAGGGAGACATACATATTAAAGGGGAACTCTTCCATTAAAGGACAAGACCAATTTCCATGGATGCCGCTCAAACATCAAGCATATTCAGTATCTTCAACACTGCACCGTTGATTGATTATCCATTGCCCAATTTGTTACACAGTATATTCAAATAGGGAGATAAAAAATGGGAGAGTGGAAACCATTTGGCGCCAATCCCCAATTGGTTACTCAAACTGCATACCCAGAATGACGCCCTGGGCATCTGTATGACCGCCCACTCTGCCAGTAAGCTACCTGCATGGCCATACCAGCCCATGTGTTTCATACAGGGCAATACTGAGCTTGTATGAGTCTGCTGTAATACCTGATATCACCAACAGGCAAAATTTCTAACTTAGTGTTTCTCAACCTTTTTTTTTTTTTCAGTCGGGGCACCCTCTAAAATTAAAATTATGCACACATATCTCGAGGCACTCCATTCTGAAATGTAAAAAATTAAACAAATCGTTTTTCTGAACACAGCAACATCCACACATGTAGGACACCCAACGTGATTTCTTCAAAAGTAACTTGTACACTGGTACTGACTAGTATTGCAATGTTTCTTTTCCTCACTCTGCAATTGTGACCCCAGTGCTGATGGAGAGGGGAAAACGAGGATGCTATGCAGGCACCGCTCATCCTTATCAACAGATTATGTCATTGGTTGTTAGGATGCCAGTGACAGGTTGTAATGGTGCACAATGAAAACCTGTGACTTTGTGTAACTAAAAGGCAGGCTTGAACTACCAGCTGGCTTGTATACAATTTTTGGGCAAGTTGTAGGCATTTTGCCAAGGCATCCTCAAAGAAACCCTGCTTGAAAAACAAAGTGCTGCCCTTCGTATGTTACTAAAAATAAAAAAATAAAAATATATAACCCTAATGTTGTAAAGCGCTGCGTAAACTGTCGGCGCTATATAAATCCTGTATAATAATAATCATGCTCTTCAAAATAAAGCATGTGATAAATAATTGATTCATTTAACATGAAAAGTATCCAATGAAAAACCATAGAAGTGATATTAACCACTTAAGGACCGCCGTATTGCCAATGTACGTCATTACAATGGCACAGGCAGGCACAAGCACGTACATGTACGTGCCTGCCTTCCAGCGGGTGGGGGGTCCGATCGGACCCCCTCCCGCTGGATACGGCGGTCCGCTTCCCTCCAGGAGCGATCCGTGATGAGGGGATGGCCGTTGGTTTCTGGCCACCCCCTCTCGATCGCTCCTGGCCAATGACGAACTTCCTCCCACTGTGTATTGTTTACACAGGAAGGAGGAAGTGATGTCATTCTCCTCGGGGCGGTCTTTTTGACCGGACTACGAGGAGAAGACTAAAAGTAAGTGCACCAAAACACTACACTGACACATAGGTACACATAGGTACACAAACCCCCCCCCCCCCTCCCCCCCAGTCACAGTGTCACTGATTGCATTGATCATTTCTTTACTGATCAATGCATTCAGTGTCAGTTGTAAAAGTAAAAACTGTCAGGGCAGTTAGTGTTAGGTCCAGGGTAGCCCCTATCATCCCCCAATAAAGATTTAACCCCCTGATTGCCCCTAGAGTTAACCCTTTCACCCCCTTTTGCCAGTGTCACTAAGCGATAATTTTTCTGATCGCTGCATCAGTGTCGCTAGGTAGCTAGTTATTTTTTTAGGTTCACCGCCAGGTTTTTATATCGCTAGGTACCCCGATATACTACCCAATAATGGTTTTAACATCCTGATTGCCCTTAGTTAACCCTTTCACCCCCTTTTGCCACTGTCACTAAGCGATCATTTTTCTGATCGCTGCATCAGTGTCGCTACTGTCGCTAGGTAGCTAGTTATTTAGGTTCACCGCCAGGTTTTTATAGCGTTAGGTACCCCGATATACTACCCAATAATGGTTTTAACCCCCTGATTGCCCCTAGTTAACCCTTTCACCAGCGATCACAGTATAAGTGTCACTGGTGACGCTGGTTAGCCAGTTAGTTATTTAGGTTCCCCGTCAGGTTTTTATATAGCGCCAGGGACCCCCATATACTACCTAATAAAAATTTGAACCCCCTGATTGCCCCTAGTTAACCCTTTCACCACTGATCACCGTATAAGTGTTACGGGTGACTCTGGTTAGTTTACTTTTTATAGCATCAGGGCACCCACCATTTATTACCCAATAAAGGTTTAACCCCCTGATCACCCGGCGGGTGATATCAATTAGGTTTTAGGGTCAGGGTCTACGTCGCCCCAGGCAGCGCTAGGTTGGTGCCAGTACCGCTAACACCCACGCGCAAAGCATACACCTCCCGTAGTGGTATAGAATCTGAACAGATCAATATCTGATCTGATCAGATCTATACTAGCGTCCCCAGCAGTTCAGGGTTCCAAAAAAACGCATTGTTAGCGGGATCAGCCCAGATACCTGCTAGCACCTGTGTTTTGCCCCTCTGCCCAGCCCACCCAAGTGCAGTATCGATCGATCACTGTCACTTACAAAACACTAAACACATAACTGCAGCGATCGCAGAGTCAGGCCTGATCCCTGCGATCGCTAACAGTTTTTTTGGTAGCATTTTATATTTAAATCCGGAAGGCAGTGCTTGGTTTTCGGGGTCCCGTACGTGGCTAGGCTCCCAAGAAGTCCCCCACATGTGGTATCCCCGTACTCGGGAGAAGCAGCAGAATTTATTTTGGGGTGTAATTTGACTTATGCCCATAGCATGTGTGAGCAATATATCATTTAGTGACAACTTTGTGCAAAAAAAAGTTTGTAATATTCCCGCAACTTTTGGCAAAATATAAAATATTCCATGGACTCAACATGCCTCTCAGTAAATAGCTTGGGGTGTCTACTTTCCAAAATGGGGTCATTTTGGGGGGTTTTGTGCTATTTTGGCATTTTATGGCCTTCGAAACTGTGATAGGTAGTGAGGAGTTAAATCAAAAATTTGCACCCTTAGAAATCCTGAAGGTGGTGATTGGTTTTCGGGGTGCCGTGCGTGACTAGACTCCCAAAAAGTCCCACACATGTGGTATCCCCATACTCGGGAGAAGTAGCGGAATATATTTTGGGGTGCAATTCCACATATAACCATGGCATGTGTGAGCAATATATCATTTAGTGACAACTTTTTGTAAAAAATTTTTATTTTTTTTTGTCATTATTCAATCCCTTAGGACAAAAAAAATAAATATTCAATGGGCTCAACATACCCATCAGCAATTTCCTTGGGGTGTCTACTTTCCAAAATGGGGTCATTTGGGGGGGTTTGTACTGCCCTGCCATTTTAGCACCTCAAGAAATGAGATAGGCAGTCATAAATTTAAAAGCTGTGTAAATTCCAGAAAATGTACTCTAGTTTGTAGACGCTATAACTTTTGCGCAAACCAAAAAATATACGCTTATTGACATTTTTTTTTACTAAAGACATGTGGCTGAATAAATTTTGCCCTCAATGTATGACTAAAATGTAGTTTATTCGATTTTTCTTATAACAAAAAGAAGAAAATCTTTTTTTTTCAAAATTTTCGCTATTTTTCCATTTATATCGCAAAAAAAAAAAATCGCAGAGGCAATCAAATACCATCAAAAGAAAGCTCTATTTGTGGAAAGAAAAGGATGCAAATTTTGTTTGTGTGCAATATTGCATGATCGCGCAATTACCAGTTAAAGCAGCACAGTGCAAAATTGGAAAAAGACCTCTGGTCCTTAAGGTGTTTATTGGTCCGGGGCTGTAGTGGTTAAAGTCCATCCAGTGTGTCCTTTACACTTAAACTATATAACCCCACAAATAAATGCCTCTACAAAATCCAAGTTGAGATCTGGATCAACAAGTATTTCTTGATCCAGATGTCAATATATGCTTCAGCAAACGAGTGGACTACAAAACACCTCCTTCCCAAAACACAAATCCTGTGCTCTTGGTGCTTGCACTCAGATTATGCAATTTTTCACCCTGGTTGAAAATGGCTGCTTTAACTGATGAGCATTGTTCTAGAATAAAGCAGTTCAGGTGTTGTAACTTCCAGAATGAGTGTGTTTTCAGTTTGCTGACATGAAAGTTCAAAATCAGACTTGCAATTGTTGCTGCTGCTCGTGAGCTGATAGTTGAATGAGCAGGGTAATATAGGAAGGATAACAGGAGTGACAGGAATTGGGGAGGATATTATTATTAGGTGGTAACTGTTCTTCCAAAGGTAGACAGGATTCTGGCCATGGGCATGGATTGTGCAGAACTTCAGGTTACCCTCCTGCCGGAATGCAGCTATATGACACAGCATTTCAGCCTCATACTTAACTATATCTGCTTCCTTTTCATTTGTTCAGTTCACTCAACTGCAGTCCCGGTTGGAGAATGCGGAATCCCGTGTCTCACATCTGGATGGCCTCATTGAAGATCTACAGTGGGACATAGACAAGGTCCGCAAAAGAGAGCAGCGCTTGAACAGACACTTGTCTGAGGTCCTTGAGAGGGTAAGATACAGACTTGTGTTGTTGGTGACAGGCCTCATTTCATCGAAGCTTCTGTAATTACAGCAGTCGGTCGTCTTGCTGGGGGCAAAAAAAAAAAAAATGCAAACCACTCAATTTTTTATTTTTAAAATGTTTGTGTCAAAAGTGGTGTGTACAGCATGACTTGGACAGATGAGTTTGTCCAGAAGCTTTGGTAAATGAGGTCTAGTAAGTATTTTCAATGATCAGGTGCCTCAAAGTTTTTTTTTTTTTGTCTTCCTTTAGGTGAATTCGAAAGGCTACAAGGTGTATGGTGCTGGCAGCAGCTTGTATGGAGGAACAATTACCATCAATTCAAAGAAGGTAAAGCAAAGCATAAAGCTAGAGTGAAAAAAGGATACCATGTCAGTCTGACCCCCTTTTTTCTCTAGATTGTGGGCCTGTAGAGCTCAGCACTTCAGATTAACTACAGGGTTTAGTCTTTAACCGCTTTTTGACCAGTGGTGATTGCAGCTCAGACCAAATTTATCAGCGTCTGTCAACTTGACATAACTTTTTGAAACCTAATTTCTATCATGTTTTAGGACCACCTACTGTACGTGTACATCTTCCACAAACTGTTCTCCTGTGTTCACAGTCCTGTAACTGCGCTGTGATTGGACACGGATAATCGCAGGCAAAAGGTACAGAGCCAATGAATGTGGCTCTGGACCAAGTGATCATTGTGAGCAATCACAGTATCATAGTGTAAACACAGGTTGCAGTTAGCAGCTTAACCTCATTTACTGGCTGGTGATCAGGAAGCAGTTTGCTCTCACATGCTTATCGGTTTGTGAGAGGAAAGAGCCTCCTGACCACCAGCCTGTACCAGTCATTCACGCCTCTCCTGCATAAGTCAGTCATTTTTTTTTGTCCTTGGAGGTTTTTTTTTTTTTTTTTTTTTTTTTTGGCTCTGTTTTGTGGCTTGGCCCTCCTTTTCAGCTGTGATTTTTACCACTGTTTTGTGTAAGATTATGTGACCCAAATTACTAATTTATTTACTGACTGATCCCAGAGTCCACTACCATGCACCTGCACCCTCTTCAGCAGGTCATATATCTGACTTGCCCACGGAAATGTACCGCAGAGACTGAAGAGTTGCAGTCTACTGCTATCACTTCCAAACTAAAGGACACCATTTTTGCTCTTATGAAGTGTGTACTACTTTAAAACGACAGGATCGGCCTATTGCTTCTACTGCTGCTGTTTCCAGTCTTGGGTCATTTTAAACCTCTTATAGCCACAAGGATTTTCCCTTTGCACTCGCTTTTCCAACTCTCCTTACTCAAAGCGGTTCTCCACCCTAAAGTGGAAGTTCCGCTCATGTGATCCCTCACCCCCCCCCCCCACTCCGGTGCCACAATCGGCACCTTTCAGGGGGGAGGGGGGTGCAGTTACCTGGATAATCCAGGTATCTGCACCCACTTCCGGGACAGACCGCCGCAGATGCCCCGCCCCCCCCCCCCATCCGTTGTGTTCTGGGAAACACACAGTTCCCAGGACACAGCGGGGACCAGCAGAGATGTGCAGCGCGACTCGAGCATGCGCAGTCGGGAACCGGGCAGTGAAGCCGCAACGCTTCACTTCCCGATTCCCTGACAGAGCATGGTGGCAAGGGCAGCAGAGAGAAGAGTGATCGCTCGTCATCTGCCGCCGACATCGCTGGACCCTGGGACAGGTAAGTGTCAATTTATTAAAAGTCAGCAGATGCAATATTTGTAGCTGCTGGCTTTTAATATTTTTTTTTTTAAAGGTGCAGAACCGCTTTAAAGATTAGAAACCTCCCGACAAGCTGTTTTCTCACCCTAAATGTGTATTAGCCTTGTGTCCGTTTTGTGCAGAAGCTGTCAGTCTCCACTGTTTTCGCAGTGTCCCTTTTTAACAAGGTGCTTACTATTCAAGGACATACCTATCTTCAAGAACTTGATCGATAAGCAGTTGGAAGCCCTTTCTAGAGGTTTGTTTTTTGGCAGGGAAAATTTGTGAAACTACACTTTTAAACTGCACAGTATATTTGCCTTTGGTAAATTAGCCCCATCTTGCATCTATTTAGAAGCCAAAACTGAAGCATATTTATAAGGGGATGCCTGGAATTTGACTTTTAGCTCAGAACAGATTTCTGGTAAAAGCAATGAACCAATTGCACAAGCAGAAAATTAGATTTCTGGGATGTTGTTGAACTACTCTTAGCATAACTTGTCCACAGTGGAGACAATTACAGTGCCTTGCGAAAGTATTCGGCCCCCTTGAACTTTTCAACCTTTTGCCACATTTCAGGCTTCAAACATAAAGATATAAAATTTTAATTTTTTCTAAAGAATCACCAACAAGTGGGACACAATTGTGAAGTGGATCGAAATCTATTGGATTTTTGAAATTTTTTTAACTAATAAAAAAAATGCAAAGTGGGGCGTGCAAAATTATTCGGCCCCCTTGCGTTAATACTTTGTAGAGCCACCTTTTGCTGCGATTACAGCTGCAAGTCGCTTGGGGTATGTCTCTATCAGTTTTGCACATCGAGAGACTGAAATTCTTGCTCATTCTTCCTTGCAAAACAGCTTGAGCTCAGTGAGGTTGTATGGAGAGCGTTTGTGAACAGCAGTTTTCAGCTCTTTCCACAGATTCTCGATTGGATTCAGGACTGGACTTTGACTTGGCCATTCCAACACCTGGATACGTTTATTTGTGAACCATTCCTTTGTAGATTTTGCTGTATGTTTGGGATCATTGTCTTGTTGGAAGATAAATCTCTGTCCCAGTTTCAGGTCTTTTGCAGACTCCAACAGGTTTTCATCCAGAATGGTCCTGTATTTGGCTGCGTCCATCTTCCCCTCAATTTTAACCATCTTCCCTGTCCCTGCTGAAGAAAAGCAGGCCCAAACCATGATGCTGCCACCACCATGTTTGACAGTGGGGATGGTGTGTTGAGGGTGATGAGCTGTGTTGCTTTTACGCCAAACATATCGTTTTGCATTGTGGGCAAAAAGTTGGATTTTGGTTTCATCTGACCAGAGCACCTTCTTCCACATGTTTGGTGTGTCTCCCAGGTGGCTTGTGGCAAACTTTAGACGAGACTTTTTATGGATATCTTTTGAGAAATGGCTTTCTTCTTGCCACTCTTCCATAAAGGCCAGATTTGTGCAGTGTACGACTGATTGTTGTCCTATGGACAGACTCTCCCACCTCAGCTGTAGTTCTCTGCAGTTCATCCAGAGTGATCCTGGGCCTCTTGGCTGCATCTCTGATCAGTCTTCTCCTTGTCTGAGCTGAAAGTTTAGAGGGACGGCCAGGTCTTGGTAGATTTGCAGTGGTCTGATACTCCTTCCATTTTTAAAATTATCGCTTGCACAGTGCTCCTTGGGATGTTTAAAGCTTGGGAAATCTTTTTGTATCCAAATCCGGCTTTAAACTTCTCCACAACAGTATTACGGACCTGCCTGGTGTGTTCCTTGGTCTTCATGATGCTCTCTGCGCTTTCAACAGAACCCTGAGACTATCACAGAGCAGGTGCATTTATACAGAGACTTGATTACACACAGGTGGATTCTATTTATCACCATCAGTCATTTAGGACAACATTGGATCATTCAGAGATCCTCGCTGAACTTCTGGAGTGAGTTTGCTGCACTGAAAGTAAAGGGGCCGAATAATTTTGCACACACCACTTTTCAGTTTTTTATTTGCTAAGAAAGTTTAAAATATCCAATAGATTTCGTTCCACTTCACAATTGTGTCCCACTTGTTGGTGATTCTTCACAAAAAAATTTAATTTTATATCTTTATGTTTTGAAGCCTGAAATGTGGCAAAAGGTTGAAAAGTTCAAGGGGGCCGAATACTTTCGCAAGGCACTGTATACTAGTTATTTAAGCCTCGGACAGTGGCGGAAGTACTGCCTTGCTGTTACAAAGCTTGCTTCATCCAGTGCTCAATCCTTGTTGACAAAAGATGGGTGTTTGTGATGTTAGGCTGTCAGAATGTTTATACTGAAATATTAAAACAATATTTTATTTATGGAAATAAACAGTCATCTGAAGAAATTGAGATTGCCACTTATTTCAACAAAACGAGTCTCATTCTTTTATCCACGCTAAGTTGAAGACCAATTGAGGATATAAACGAATATTGTGCAAAAATATATATTTATTTAATAAAATCAGTGCAAAATATAAAAATTTACTTGGTGATAACGCAGGATATAAATCTACATTCCAATGATGTACTTAAAACATAAATTGAGACTATAACCTTTTAGCTTTAGTATAAAACTCTCAGTGACTAACGGATTATAAAAACAATCAAGTGTGGAAATTGACACTTAGACTTCTCCAACAAATAGATTTTCTGCTCAACTTCTTGAAATGGACAAACTAGATGCTGTCCGTTGTACAGTACTGGGTACTTTAGCTAATACTGTGTTTTTTAAAACCTATAGTTCTCTCTAATGCATTACTGGTTTAAACATACCCCAAAATTTAGGCCATTCGCTAAAATTCACAATGATATTGTGAAATTTATGTATATCTATATATATCTATATATATCTATATATCTATATATATATATATATATATATATATATATATATATATATATATATATATATATATATATATATATATATATATATATATATTTGTTCTCTAATTGCATCCGTAAGATTTCATACTGCAGTTAAAAATCTCTCAGATTCATTTAACACTTACTAAAAAGAAAATGATGAAGTAGCCCCCTTCAGTATATGTTCAAACCTATCTATGGCATGTAGGATATAAGATCTATACGTTACCAAAACTTTTGAACTTCTTGTTGAAGATTTCTGCTGTTAATCCAAAAGGAGCTTTCTTTTCCTCAATCTCCTTACACACCCAACTCTCCTTTCCAGATTTTATTCCCCCCCCTCTCTGTCCTCTGTAGCTACTTTTATCTCACCCTAAAAGTGAGTGTGTATGTAATTTATTATAATTTCATGATGTCATATGGTGATTCCACATCACCATGACAATATGCATGAGCGGCCATTTTAGATTCTTACTATTTTCTCCTCCTAGGGGGCAGTGTTGGATCAGAAATTACTTTAAATTTGATTGACATGACCTTCTGACCTTGGCTTAGCAAAACGCCATTAATTGTGTAATGGTTGACAATCAAGTGTCACTATCTTCAGCCATCCTGGCGCTTCTTAAAATATATGGGTATGAGAAAATGTACCCACACAATTAGTTGTGGTGTTTAAATGCCATTAAAGTGAAGTTATACTTTGAATTACAACCTCACAAGTACAGCTTCTAATACTTTCATGCCAATTCAATCTTAAAACCTAAAGTCATTATTCTAACGATAAACATAACAGTTTCATGAACAAACTCTTTATAGGAACCCACACTTGCAACCTTATAATAATAGTACATCTGCGGACAGGTTTATAAATTAATAACTAATACATATATACTATAAACCTATTATAAAAGAAAACATCATTTTAAAATACAATATGATAGGAATTGTGAATAAGCCCTCTGGTTTCTGTGGCTCATTCTAGAAATATCAATTTAGGTTTGTGATCTGTGTAAGTCTGCACCAACTCCCCTTATCTATAAATGTCCAAACCTTTAAATTATGGTCTGGGAAGGTGGTACAGACAACATTCAGACTCTCATTATAAGACATAGAGATTATATATATATATATATATATATATATATATATATATATATATATATATATATATATATATATATATATTATCTCTATCTATCATATCCCCAAATGTTCTGACAAGGCGTACAGACGGGGTGTAATTTGGCTTGTGGTTGGCCATGCCACCTCAGGTCCATGCCCGCAGTTTCTCACATGCCTGTTGTCCAAGCAATATGATTGCCATTAACAGAAGACTTTGTGCCTCTCTCAGGGCTCTTTTAATTGTGGTACCTAAGACCTGGTCAGTAGGATATGTTTTTATTTTTTAATTTTTTTTTGCAGTTTGAAGAAATGACCAATGAAGTTGACATGAATAAAGAGCTGGCTGTGAATCGCCTTCAAGAACTGGATAAGCTCAAGCAAGACTTGCATGAAGTGACTTCAGAGAACAAGGATTTGCAGGTTAATTCTTTAGTTCTTCTTCCTTACCCAATGACTTATTTGCTTCTGTAGTTTGGAACCCTCAGTAAATGACGTTTCTCTTGAATGTTCATTAACACTTTTCTAAAATGTAAAAAACAAAACGAATAATTTTACATAATGCAACGTGGGTCACCCAATATTGGAGGCGATTTATTCTTCCAAAGCAATGCCCATTTGCACACTGGTACTGTGTGGTACGTATTCCAATGTTTCTCTTGCTCACACAGCTAATGTGACCCCAGTGCTGACAAAGAGGCACAGGGGAGGGGCACACAAGGATGCTGTGCTTCATGCTGATCATCATTGGTTGTTAGGACGCTGCCGGCAGGAAGATTGTCGGCAGCGTTTGTAAAGTACTATTTTTTATTTTTTCCCCTGCTGTCCAGGAGCAACTGTCAAGATCAGTAGAGGACAACGTGCGGGTGTCTCCAGAATACCGCTGCATGCAGTCACAATTCTCTGTCCTGTACAATGAGTCACTGCAGTTAAAAGCGCAGTTGGATGAGGCTCGTTCTTTACTGCATGGGACACGCGGCAATCACCAGCGTCAGCTAGAGCTCATTGAAGTGAGTATACCACTACCCCTTTTAAATGAGCCCTTAAAGTAAAATTCCTGCTTTCATAGGAGAAAATGCAACAAATAAAATTGCAAATGTAGTATGTAGAACTACACTCCAAGTATATCCAAAGTCCAAATTTGTTTTTTTGATGGCTTTGAATGGTTAAAACCCTTACGTTTTCTTTAACTTTTTTGCCTTTTGGGGAGATTTTTCTTCACTTCTAGTCTTGAGACGCCATAAAAAAGTGAAAGATAATCACTCCAAAGGGATCAAAAGATTAAACAAGTGTCACTGGAACAATTGTTCCCATTGGAAGATCTCCCTACTACTCCAATTCTATTTAGCCAAGCCCATTCAAACCAACTGGGAACAAGTTTTTACAATATTGTGAGTCCAAAGGATTGTATGTACGTTTTGTATGACACTTAGATTAAAACTCAATCGCAATCACTCGGCTAACAGGTGGCCAGAGGTGGGCGAGAGTAATGTTCGTTTGGTGCATTGAATGCTGGGATTTGTAGTGTTCTTTTGTACTAGTTTCTCCACAGGAACCTAGATAGTCCGTGATAATTTAAGCAACCGCAATTTTGGTAGCAACAGAATTAAAGTGGTTGTAAAGGCAGAAGGTTCTTTTTCTTAATGCATTAAGGTAAATGTGTGCAGCAGCTCCCCTTAGCCCCCCCTAATACTTACCTGAGCCCTATCTAGATCCAGCGATGTTGTAGGAGTCCATGCCATGCCAAAATCTGTGGGGGAAAAAAGGTTTAAAGCGGGAGAAAAATCCGCTGACGTGTTTTTTTTTTTTTTTCTGACCTGCAAGGGAAAAGTCATAATGAGCTAGTATGCACCGCATACTAGCTCGTTATGAAATACTTGCCTTAGAACGAGGCCCCGACATCTCGCCCGAACTACGCAGAGGGAGCTAACATGTTCCCTCGGCATGTCTTGCAGGTATCGCTGCTCCGGCGCTATGAGTGGCCGGAGCCACGATATCCTCTTTTATTTCTTTCCCGGCAGGGTCCGGCATCTGCTGGACTTTCAGCCGAGAAGCCCCTGTGCGCATGCACCGCTTCAGTCAGTGGTGCATTGCGAGGGGAATATCTCCTAAACCATACAGGTTTGGGAGATATATATTTTTTTTACCTACAGGTAAGCCTTATTATAGTCTTACCTCTAGGTTAAACTTCCATTCAGTACATTGGAATTGTTCTAATCGCTTCGACTTAGAAAAAGGTTCCTGTACTACTTGGGCGACTTTTGAGTGGCTTGCATTGACTTTTATTACAGAAGTCGTTTGCAAGCTGTGCTGAAGTCGTGGGGCGGCTTCAGAGTCGGGCGACTTTTGAAGCTGCCCTAGTGTGAACCGAAACCTAAGGAGATCTATTCAAAAAAGTAAAACAAAGGAAAATAGGAATATATTTTGTAAGCCTCCATCATTTGCCTGCATGTATTGAAGGAGCTGTATTTTCAAGTGTGCATTTTATGGCTTTAGGCCTCATGCACACTGGACAATTTTTACAGCTGCTTTTTTTTTGGGCTTCAGGCTTTTTTTTTTTTTTTTTTCTGCAGCCAGTAAACTCCCCAGGATCCTATGTGTCATGCACACAGACTTTTTCTATGTGCGTTTCTTGGCATGGGGCATTTTTTGGCTGGAAAACAACCCAGAAGTAGTGGGTTATGAGTTATGATGCGTTTATCAGTGTTTTTGAGCCAAAAGCTTTTGTGGGAATAAGATTTGCAAAAAAAAGAAAAAAAATGCTAGAAAAGGCTACTGCAAAATGCTGCAAAACTCATTTTACAGCTTCTACATCCAATGCTACTGCCTTTTTAGAATGTACAGTGTGCCTGTGGCCTTACCCTCTAAGCCACAGGTGTCAAACACAAGGCCCTGCAATCCATTTCATGTGGTTTTCTCACCTCTCCTGCAGCCGCGGCACCCCCCTCCTCCCCTACCCCCAACTTGTCTTATCAATTGGCAGCAGATAGGAGGAGGAGGACAGAACTCCTTCACCAGACTCCGTACAGCCATGCAGTCAGAAGCATAGAGGAGGACAGCATTAATACAGATCCTGCACCTTTCTGTGCAGCCTCAGCACTCCCTTGTCTCCTAGTCCCCTGATCTCACTCCCTGATCTCTTAGCCCATTGCGATCAACCGTACTGCTGATGCAGACCGTAATGACATTGCGTTTGACACCCCTGGTCTAAGCAGATTTCTATGGTTGTTTTCCTCTTTGACTATTGGCATCTTGTATTGATGTTCTCTCCTTCTTCCGTTATCTTAGCGGGATGAGGTGGCTCTTCAAAAAAAGGTGCGCACTGAGGTGATACAGCTGGAGGACACACTTGCACAGGTGCGAAAGGAGTACGAGATGCTGAGGATTGAGTTTGAGCAGACGCTGGCTGCCAACGAACAAGCAGGTATGTTAAAATAACATTGGTTTTGAGCATATTTTCTGAGCCTGAAATCTGCTCTCAAAGATTTAGACTGAGAGGGAATGTTATTAACCGTTTCAGCTCCAGGAGGTTTACCCCCTTCACGACCAGGCTATTTTTTTGTGATGCAGCACTGTGTTACTTTTTAACTGACAATTGCGTGATCGTGCAAAACTTTACACAACTTTCTTTCTTTTACACCCCCCCCCCCCCCCCAAAAGTGGCGCTTTCTTTTGGTGGTATTTAATCGCCTTTTCTGTGCTAAGACCAACAATTTTTAAAATAAAAATATTTTTTACTTTCTGCTATAAAACATTCCCAATAAAATTAAAAAAAAAATCTAGTTTCTTAATAAGTTTAGCTCAATATGTATTCTACATCTTCTTCTTTTTTTTTTTTTTTTTTTTTTTTTTCTGTTTTTTTTGACAATCGGTGTATATTGATTGGTTTGTGCAAAAGTTATTGCATCTACAAACTGGGATGATATTTTTTATTTGTTTTTTACTAGTAATTGCGGCGACTAGCGACTTATAGCGGCATTGCAGCAAATTGGACAATGACACTTTTGACACCAATACAGTGATCAGTGCTAAAAAATATGCACAGTCACTGTACCAATGACACTGGCAGGGAAGGGTTTAACCGGGACAGTCAAGGGGTTAAATGTGTTTAGTGGGAGTGCTTTGTAACTGTGGGGGATATGCTTTAACTGTGGGAAGACAGAGATCTGTGTTCCTGCTTAGCAGAAACAGGGTATCTCGGTCTTCCCTACTAACAGAATGGTAATCTGCCTTGTTTACATAGGTAGACTGCTGTCCCGGCAGACATCTGCTGGACCCGCTGATTGGCTTGCGCTGTGACCAATTGCAGAGGGAACTGGTCGCCGACGGCACCGCGTACGTGCCGCAGACCCAGAAATGCAAAATTGCATACCTTTTACATGATTTTGCACAGAGGGGCCTCTGTCCAGCTGCACAAGTACATGGGGAGGTTGACAATAAGTTAAAGAACACAGTAAAAGGTTCCCTGGTTAGGCACCTCCCAATCCACTTTCCCGTATCACTGGGCCGGCTCCGCTTTAGAATATTTGGGTATTAAGCTGACTCCCTCTTACTCCACTCTCTCTTTTCTGCCAACTTCTATCCTCTGTTACATTCCATCACATCACTCATGACATATTGGCGGATCCCCACCTTATCTTGGATTGCCCACATTCATGCCATTAAGATGACAATCCTTCCGAAGATCTTCTACTTCTGAACACTTCCATTTTGAGTCCCCGCATTCTTCATGCGTCTTCTCCAGAAAAGGCTTCTCTACTTTATTTGAGCTAACAAGCATCCCAGGGTCTCCCGCCAGGACTTTTTTGGTCATGCTACATTACCTAAAGTTTTTCCTGAAGGGTGCTATAAAGGTCCAAGGGAGTGGAACCCCTATAATAGGGAACCGGTCCTTTTGAAGGTTTGCTAACGCAGCCCACCGTGATGGATGAAGTTTGGATCTGTCTTTTACAGCACTATCCTGCAAGGAGGAAAAGGTAAGGGAAGAAGCCTAGGAACTGTAAAAAGTCCACTTATGCTTTTTGTTTTACATAAGTAAAATGTTGTCATGCCTAAAATCTCCACTACAGGGAATAAAATGCTTACCTTAGTACGTTGCTTCTCAGTCAGCTCAGAAGTCCCAGCTAAACAGCACGAATGTGGTCTCGGCAAGCCAGGGGGGATCCTCATCCAGAACATTTTCCTCCTGGGGGAAGGAAGGTACAACAGTAGCTTGTATTCAGAGGGGGGCGGCTGTGGCTTTATGTTTTAAGATTTTTTTTTTTTCCCCAAGAAGTTTTTTTAAACTTACGGCCTCCCCTCCCTCCCCTCTTGCTCAAGGAGCATGTCTAAGCCGTGCGCGCACTATGGCTTGTTATACAGAGGAGCGGAAGTGGCAATTACAGAAGGGGCGTGGCTTAAGGGCGCAGTGCCAGGTGCAGGATGTAAGTCCACGAGGAGCACACAGTGCAGGTGCTGGGACAAGAGACAGACCTAGCTGATCTATTGCTAATAGACCAATCGGTGGCTCCTTTGGAGCATAGTGTATGCATTATACCAGTTACCTGGAAAGTCTGGGTTGGATTCTCAACCTAGAGAAGTCTTCCTTAAAACAGCTAAAAAAGCTGGAGTACTTGGGTCTGATCATCTCAGAGAAAGGTGTTCTTGCCTCAGGCAAAAATCAACTCCATAAGAGAGCTGGTGCGGATGGTCAGGTCAAAAGGAGATGCCTCCATTCGCCTTTGCATGAGGTTGTTAGGAAAGATGGCTTCATTCGAAGTGCTTCCCCATGCCCAATTCCATTCGAGACTGTTGCAAAACAGTATCCTGTCTGCTTCGAACAAAACGATCCAAGCTTTGGACTTGCCAATGCGGCTGTCTCCAAGGGTGTCCCAAAGCCTCAGTTGATGGTTAGTAACCCAGAATCTGCTGAAAGGAAAATCCTTCAGACCAATTATCTGAAAAGTGGGAACGACAGACACCAGCTTTTCAGGCTGGGGAGCAGTACTAGAGAAGAAAACTGTCCAGGGACAGTGGTCAAAAACCGAAAGAGCCTTGCCCATCAATATCCTAGAGCAGTGATGGCGAACCTTGGCACCCCAGATGTTTTGGAACTACATTTCCCATGATGCTCATGCAGTATAGTTGAGAATCATGGGAAATGTAGTTTCAAAACATCTGGGGTGCCAAGGTTCACCATCATTGTCCTAGAGATTCGGTCAGTGCATCTGGCTCTGAAGGCCTGGACTTTCAGGTTACGGGATTGTCCTGTCTGGATCCAATCCGACAATGCCACAGCCGTGGCCTATATCAATCACCAAGGGGGCACCAAGAGTCTTGTAGCGCAGAGAGAGGTAAACCATATTCTAACTTGGGCAGAAAGGAATGTTCCATGCTTATTGCCATGCCATGCTTATTCCGGGAGTAGAGAATTGGCAGGCGGACTACCTGAGTCGCCAGCAGTTATTCCCGGGGGCACTGGCCTCTTTACCCCATTTTTCGGTCTCTTTGCCAAAGATGGGGGACTCCGGACGTAGATCTTCTGGCGTCCAGAGTCATCATGAAGTTGGTCAACTTTGTGTCCAGTACAATGGATTCACTCACATACGGAACAGATGTGTAGGTGACCCCGTGTTATCAGTTATTACTGATCTATGCATTTCCCCCTATTCAGTTGCTGCCTCAACTTCTTTGCAAGATCAAGCGGGAAAGAAATCCGGTAATTCTGGTAGCATTGCCCAGAAGGTCATGGTATGCAGAAATCGTAAAGATGACAGTGGAGGATCCATGGTCTCTTCCACTATGGCCAGACCTACTCTCACAGGGGCCGATATTCCATCTTACCTTACGAGCGCTAAATGTAATGGCTTGGCTATTAAAATCCACATTCTGAACAAACATGTGCTATCTGGGTCAGTTATCTCTACCTCGATTAATGCAAGCCAGCTTCCAGAACTATATATCATAGTGTCTGGAGGGCATATGTTTCCTGGTGTGAATCCAAGGGTTGGCACCCTCAGAGGTATATCACAGGCAGAATTCTTGCCTTTCCACAATTAGGAGTTGAGATGAAGTTGGCCTTGAGTACTGTTAAGGACCAAGTGTCAGCTTTATCGGTCTTATTTCAAAGACTGCTACACATTCTATAGTCCGGGGTTTTATGCAAGGGGTGATGTGGCTTAATCCACCAGTTAAATCACCTTTGAACCCTTGGGACTTTAACTTTTGTCAGTGTTACAAAAACAGCCATGTGAACCGATACAACATATTCCCTTTGTCCTTTTGACAAGGAAGCTGGTGTTCTTGGTTGCTATATCCTCAACAATGAGGGTTTCGGAATTGGCTGCTCTTTTTTATAAAAAGCCATGCTTGATTGTTCATGAGGACAGAGTGGTGTTGTACCCTGGTCCAGATTTTTTGCCAAAAGTGGTCTGTTTTTCACCTGAACCAAGATCTTGTCCTGCCATAGTTTTTCCAAAACCATGTTCCAGGGAACAGAAGTCACTACGTTGTCTTTATGTGGTGAGAGCGGTCAAAGTCTATTTAAAGGCGACTGCTCAGATTCGGAAAACTGATGTCTTATTTGTTCTGCCCGAAGGTCCTAACAAAGGACAGGCAGCGTTGAAATCCACTGTCGCTAAGTGGATTTGGCAAGTTTCCAAGGCAAAGCGCACTCTACCAGGTCAGTTAGTCCTTCTTGGGCAGTACCTCACCAGGCCTCTATGGCTCAGATCTGTAAGGCCGCAACTTGGTCTTCAGTACATACATTCAACAAATTTTATCAGGTGGATGAAAGGAGGCATGAGGATATCGCCTTCGGGTGTAGTGTGCTGCATGCAGCAGTATAGGTCCTCAAGTCTAGGGGTGCCCTACAAGTTCTCTCCCTCCCCTCAAATAGCATTGCTATGAGACCTTCCACATAGTGATTACTATGGTGCTCTGTGTCCCACGATGTACGATAAAGAAAATAGGAGTTTTATAACAGCTTATCTGTAAAATCCCTTTCTTGGAGTACATAATGGGACACAGAGGTCCCTCCCCTCTTTTTGGGGTTTAGGTATATTGCTTTGCTACAAAAACTGAGGTACTCCTGGAAGGAGGAGGGGGTTATATAGGGAGTGAACTTCCTGTATTGGGTATACCAGCGTCCATCACCTGAAGGTGCCTATATACCCACATAGTGATTACTATGGTGCTCTGGGTCCCATGATGTACTCCAAGAAAAGGATTTTACAGGTAAGCTGTTATAAAAATCCTATTTGTTTCCTCCCGGCTTAGAACATCCTCATGTTTTTTCCTGCTGGCGAGCCCATGGATTCTCTCAGGTCCGGCATTTGCTTGGAACCCACACCTTCCCCTCTTGGGCTTTACTCTAAGACTCGTGAAGCTCCCCCAATGGAATTCTTCCACCATCTCCAATTGCAACACTGTATCTTCTCACTCGGACGCCATGACACTTTTCCGTACCAGAAAACAGCATTTGAGCATACATGCCCACACTCTACATCATCCCCTGGTACCATATCCTAAATTTACTCCTCCCTTAACTCTAGCAGGACCCTAACCTCCTTATCATATGTCCCCAATTGGGAGTGGGACTTATCCACCATTAATTTGGTGGATGGGAGCAAAGCCTGGTAAAATATTGAGAAATGCTCCTTCAACACGGCTACCCTGGAGGCAGCCTATAACGTACTGGGTTCCAACCTGTATTGCCAAATCAAACCCATCATACAGTGATAGATACTTCAGGGGCTATGACCTGCGTGGATATTTACTTCATATCTGGTGGTCCTACTCCCATTTAGTAGGATTCTGATCAAGGGTATTTTGTCTTCTGTTCACTCTCCGCCATTTGTCTACCTGCAAAGATACTTCATTGTCCGATCCTGGGCCTTTTTCTCCTATCAGCAGAAATTGGCCACCTATTTGTTTATCGCTGCTAAGTGTGCAATAGCAAGGGCCTGGAGGAAGCCAGCTATCTCATTTGCGGAGGTGAAGAGCATCTTAACGACTCATGATTAATGAGATGTCTGGTATCCTCTACGACTCCCGTGCTAAATTCCTCAAAGTGTGGGGCCTGTGGTGGTTCTATGCTCTTCCAACTTTGCACCCAGCCAGCCTGGGTCTCTCTAACTCAGTGTTTCTCAAATCCAGTCCTCAGGCCCCCCCAACAGGTCATGTTTTCAGGATTTCCCTCAGATGAAACGGCTGTGGTAATTGCTAAGACAGTGAAACTGATCAAATCACCTGTGAAAAATAATGGAAAACCTGAAAACATGACCTGTTGGGGGGGCCTGAGGACTGGATTTGAGAAACACTGCTCTAACTGATCCCCCTCCCGCTACCATACCAGGCTTTCACATGCCACTGGGGGAACTCTTGGGATGCAGCTGGTGGTCCCACTGGCTGACCATGAAGATGATCAAGGACAGGAACGTCCCTGATCATCTCTCTGGTCTAAGAAACCGGAAGCAACGAGTATTTTGTCACTTCTGGTTTTGTCAGATATAAACAAGCCAATTGGCTTTGGAAAGCATTGGATCAAACTGATTTTTGGATTTTTTAAGGCCAGAGGAGAGACCTGTTGTTCATCCCTTGTGATAGCAATAAAGGTGATCAAATTTTATTTTATTTTTTTTAAGAAAAAAATTTAAAAATAAAAAACATTAAATAAAAAAACACACTTTTTTAAAGTACCCCCATTTCCCTGACAAATAGGAAATATTAGCTGAAATATGAATATAAATTATTCTCTCTTGAGAGAAGAGGTGATTAAGGAGCAATATGATCAACATGTATAAACACATAAGTGGTCCATATAGTAAACTACTTGTTGAGTTATTCACTTTAAAGTCATTAAAGAGGACAAGGTGGCACTCTTTAAATCTGGAGGAAAAGAGGCTTAACCTTGGTATGCAGAAAGGTCTTCTTCACAATAAGAGCTGTTAAAATGTTAAATAGACTCCCTCAAGAATTGGTTCTGGCCAGCTCATTAGATTGAAAAAAAAATGGCTGGATGCATTCCTCAGTGTACAAAATAACAGAATTGGACAGTAATATGTAAAGGTAATAACACCAGGGGTAGTTAATGCCCCCCCCCCCCCCCCCACATTAGAGCGAATTGGATCATGCTTTGTTGGAGGTGTGTTTTTGGGGGGGGGGGGTTTGCCTTCCTCCAGATCAACTGTGGGTACAGGTTTGTGTTTATGGAGGTTTTGGTTGAAGTAGATGGATTGACAGTGTCCTGTGGTTTTTTTTTTTTTTTTTTTTTTTTTTTTCTTTTTTTCCAACCTTGCTATGTAACCATGAGTGGCGTTAAAATGTATTTCTTATGATAAACTACATTTTTAACATTCACCCATATGAAGCCTTGAATTGCGAGCATAATTAATTCTGGAAACATGCTTGTAGTCCAAAGCACTTGTATAACAAAGCAAATTCCCCTATAAGAAATTTCAGACACGCAGATGATTCATTCCACAACCATTTATTCATAAGTCCTTCAGTTTATAGTCCATATAAAAAAGATTATAGCAATGTGATAGGTTGTTTAACCTTAAAATGTCCATCCACAAATGGAAGCCTCCACAAGGGAATTGGAAGCAAAATCCAGCAGGAGCTACAGAGTATAGAAGAGAAGTGCCTCTAAGTGTAGCAATATGGTTACATTTAATGAAGGCACATTTAAAACTTGCATGGTCTCTGATTAAAAGAAGCACATCTAAGTATGCAGGCATCTGGGGTAAAGCTGTCCAGATGGACTGTCCTCAACACTGCTGGCTCTCGCCACTGTTAGTCTGCAGTCGTGACCGGGAAGACTATCCTGCAGTAGAGCGATCTTAAAACAAGGCTTGAAGTGCTTGTGGAGCGCTGTGTGGAGGGGATGATGTTGGTGCAGAGGACCGTCTATGTGGACAGCTTTACCCCAGGTGCCTGCATACTTAACCACTTAAGGACCGCCGTATTGCCAATGTACGTCATTACAAAGGCACAGGCAGGCACAAGCACGTACATGTACGTGCCTGCCTTCCAGCGGGTGGGGGGTCCGATCGGACCCCCTCCCGCTGGATACGGCGGTCCGGTTCGGTTCGCTGCAGGAGCGATCCGTGATGAGGGGATGGCCGTTGGTTTCTGGCCACCCCCTCTCGATCGCTCCTGGCCAATGAGAAGCTTCCTCCCACTGTGTATTGTATACACAGGAAGGAGGAAGTGATGTCATTCTCCTCGGGGCGGTCTTTTTGACCGGACTACAAGGAGAAGACGGAAAGTAAGTGCACCAAAACACTACTCTAACACATAGGTACACAAACCCCCCCCCAGTCACAGTGTCACTGATTGCATTGATCATTTATTTACTGATCACTGCATTCAGTGTCAGTTGTAAAAGTAAAAACTGTCAGGGCAGTTAGTGTTAGGTCCAGGGTAGCCCCCTATCACCCCCCAATAAAGGTTTAACCCCCTGATTGCCCCTAGAGTTAACCCTTTCACCCCCTTTTGCCAGTGTCACTAAGCGATCATTTTTCTGATCGCTGCATTAGTTTCGCTAGGTAGCTAGTTATTTTTTTAGGTTCACCGCCAGGTTTTTATAGCGCTAGGTACCCCGATATACTACCCAATAATGGTTTTAACCCCCTCATTGCCCCTAGTTAACCCTTTCACCCCCTTTTGCCAGTGTCACTAAGCGATCATTTTTCTGATCGCTGCACTAGTGTCGCTAGGTAGCTAGTTATTTTTTTAGGTTCACCGCCAGGTTTTTATAGCGTTAGGTACCCCGATATACTACCCAATAATGGTTTTAACCCCCTGATTGCCCCTAGTTAACCCTTTCACCAGCGATCACCGTATAAGTGTCACTGGTGACGCTGGTTAGCTAGTTAGTTATTTAGGTTCCCCGTCAGGTTTTTATATAGCGCCAGGGACCCCCATATACTACCTAATAAAAATTTGAACCCCCTGATTGCCCCTAGTTAACCCTTTCACCAGTGATCACCGTATAAGTGTTACGGGTGACTCTGGTTAGTTTGCTTTTTATAGCATCAGGGAACCCACCATTTATTACCCAATAAAGGTTTAACCCCCTGATCACCCGGCAGGTGATATCAATTAGGTTTTAGGGTCAGGGTCTGCATCGCCCCAGGCAGCGCAAGGTTAGTGCCAGTACCGCTAACACCCACACGCAAAGCATAAACCTCCCTTAGTGGTATAGAATCTGAACAGATCAATATCTGATCTGATCAGATCTATACTAGCATCCCCAGCAGTTTAGGGTTCCAAAAAAAAACGCATTGTTAGCGGGATCAGCCCAGATACCTGCTGGCACCTGCGTTTTGCCCCTCTGCCCAGCCCACCCAAGTGCAGTATTGATTGATCACTGTCACTTACAAAACACTAAACGCATAACTGCAGCGATCGCAGAGTCAGGCCTGATCCCTGCGATCGCTAACAGTTTTTTTTTTGGTAGCGTTTTATATTTAAATCCAGAAGGCATTGCTTGGTTTTCGGGGTCCCGTACGTGGCTAGGCTCCCAAAAAGTCCCCCACATGTGGTATCCCCATACTCGGGAGAAGCAGCAGAATTTATTTTGGGGTGTAATTTGACTTATGCCCATAGCATGTGTGAGCAATATATCATTTAGTGACAACTTTGTGCAAAAAAAAAAAAAAAATTGTAAAATTCCTGCAATTTGTGGCAAAATATAAAATATTTCATGGACTCAACATGCCTCTCGGTAAATAGCTTGGGGTGTCTACTTTCCAAAATGGGGTCATTTGGGGGGGTTTTGTGCTATTTTGGCATTTTATGGCCTTCAAAACTGTGATAGGTAGTGAGGAGTGAAATCAAAAATTTGCACCCTTAGAAATCCTGAAGGCATTCAGAAAGTCCCCCATATGTGGTATCCCCGTACTCAGGAGAAGCAGCAGAATATATTTTGGGGTGCAATTCCACATATAACTATGGCATGTGTGAGCAATATATCATTTAGTGACCACTTTTTGTAAACTTTTTTTTTTTTTTTTTTGTGTCATTATTCAATCACTTGGGACAAAAAAAAAATATTCAATGGGCTCAACATGCCTCTCCACAACTTCCTTGGGGTGTCTACTTTCCAAAATGGGGTCATTTGGGGGGGGGGGGTTGTACTGCCCTGCCATTTTAGCACCTCAAGAAATGAGATAGGCAGTCGTAAATTAAAAGCTGTGTAAATTCCAGAAAATGTACTCTAGTTTGTAGACGCTATAACTTTTGCGCAAACCAATAAATATACGCTTATTGACATTTTTTTTACTAAAGACATGTGGCTGAATAAATTTTGCCCTAAATGTATGACTAAAATTGAGTTTATTCGATTTTTTTCTTATAACAAAAAGTAGAAAATATCATTTTTTTCTCAAAATTTATCGGTCTTTTTCCATTTATATCGCAAAAAATAAAAATCGCAGAGGCAATCAAATACCATCAAAAGAAAGCTCTATTTGTGGGAAGAAAAGGACGCAAATTTCGTTTGGGTACAACATTGCATGACCGCGCAATTGCCAGTTAAAGCAGTGCAGTGCGAAATTGTAAAAAGACCTCTGGTCCTTAGGCTGTTTATTGGTCCGGGGCTGAAGTGGTTAAATATGCCTCTTTTAGCAACTTACATAGTTGATGATTAATTCTTGTGCCTTCATTATATGTAGCCATGTTGCTACACTTCGAGGTGCCTCTCTTCTCTTTTTTTTATACTCAGTTGTGACGTGACACAACCTTTATATCAAGGCAAAATGTATAAAAAAAAGTTTGCTTGTCTTGCAAAACACTCTCAAATTACTGTACAGTATATTTTCATTGACAAATTACCCAATGTACTTTCATCCACACATTGAAGTCCTCGTCGTCTTCTTTTTTCTTCTTTTTCTTTTTCTTTTTCTTTTTTCTTTTCTTTTAAATTGGAATTATGGCTTACCATTGAAAACACAATTTACTACTTTTTAGGCCCTATTAATCGTGAAATGAGACATCTGATCAGCAGCTTGCAGAACCACAATCACCAGCTAAAGGGGGAGGTTCAGAGGTACAAGAGGCGATTGCGAGAGATCCAAAGCGAAATCAATAAGGTAAGTCCGTGAAGGAACTGCATGGTCTGTATCGAAGAAGGAGCAGGATTACAATTCTTCTTCTGTCTTCAGGTGCGAGCTCGCACTAGTAGTATCTTCCTGCTGCCCTCACAGTCCAGTGTGGAAGAGACCCGAGAAGAAACCATGGAAATAAAGACAGAGCCAGAGGAAACTGCACCTCCAACACCAGCCCCACCACAACCAGAGGTCATCCCAAAAAAAGAGAAAGAAGAGGAGGAGGTACAGCCGCCACCACCACAGCAGCAGAGAGAGAGAAGGGAGAGGGATAAAGAACGTGACAGGGATCGTGGGCGGGAGAAGGACCGAGGTGACAGCTCCAAGGAGAAATCAAAACACGAGCCAGACACAAAGCGCAAGGAGGCAGAGAATGTCAAGCAGATGAAGGCTGACCTCAAGTAAGGCAATTTTTGCATGTTTTTTTTACACATCTCATAGTATTAATTCTAACCAGTGTATTTTACTTTTTCCCCAATCTTTTTTGACAGTGGATTTGCATGTTGCTGTCATTGACACCATTAATGATTTATAACACAGTCCTGATAGATGAGGCTTGAGAAGGTGGTTGTAGTTTTATACAGGAATGACAGGTTACTTTACAGCAGGGAGCTGTTGCACGTTCTTGAACATTCTACGTTTACCTTTCATTCTGTGCACTTTAACAATATGCTTTTTATGTTATGGGCTGTTATGTAGAAAAGCAGCAGGCTTCTGGTTCTGCTTTCTGCTACTTATTCTTGGGTCTCTCCTAGCTGGAAGTCATCTCGTTTTGGTTTATTTTCCTTATAGGAGGGAAAAGTTAGTCCTTCTCCTTTCTCCCTGTCTTCCACGCTGCACATACTAACTTTCCCCTCATTTCTTAACCACTTCTTGGCCTATCGGGAGGGAATAAATACTTGGTACTTCTGAAAACGGGAGCATCTGACTCGCACCCCCCCCCCCCCCCCCTTGTCCTTTTATCTTATAGGACAGTGCTGGTGCTTGGTCTTGCAGTCCCTAAGCCTGGGGTGGGGAGAGAGTTCCAGCCTATGTACCCTCCAAGTGGGATGACCAGGGGGCAAAAGAAGTTCAGTATGTGTGGCTTAACCACTTAACGCAAAATACCTGCACGCCATTTTGTGTACCCTTTTTTTTTTTTTTTTTTTTTTTTTTTTTTGAGTTGGTGGTCGGCTTTCTTGTAATAACAACGGAGCAGCTTAGCAGCCCCTTGACTGTTATCACAAGCAGCCAGAGGAGACGTCCATTTCACCGGGAGACCTGAGCCATCAAGCGGCATGTCGCCGGCTTGCCAGAGACCCGAACAAAGTCGGATTCAGCTTTGATCTGGTCTCCGATGGAGAAACCTGGAATCAACGTCGCTTCCGGTTTACTCGGCAGCCAATGGCACCAGCTTAAAAAAAACTGTCTGCCGATTGTGGCGTTTGGAATACTTTCATGTATTTAGACCCCAGATCCCTCCATAAAGAGTTCCAGTCACTGCCTATTGCTATCACAAGAGATGTTTACATTCCTTGTGACAGCAATAAAAGTGATCGGAAAGATTTTTTTTTTAAAGGGACAGTGTAAAAACAAAACAAAAAAAAGTCCTAACCCTCCATTTTTGCAAGCCAAAGAAGGCATACGTAAGTCATGCCCGCAAATGTAAACCATGCCGATTGTCGCCATTCCACGAATGTGCGTAATTTTGAAGCATAACATGTTGGGTATCTATTTACTCGGCGTAACATTATCTTTCACATTATATAAAAAAAATAAAAAATTGGGCCAAATTTTTATTGTTAGTTTTTTTTTTTTTTTTTTTTTTTTTATATAAATGTATTTTTTTTCCCCAAAAAATTGCGTTTGAAAGACTGCTGTGCAAATACAGTGTGACCTAAAATTTTGCAACGACCACCATTGTATTTAGCGGTGTCTGCTAAAAAAATATGTTTGGTGGTTTTATGTAATTTTCTAGAAAAAAATAAAAATTTTAACGTGTAAACGACAAGTGTCAGGCCTGGTCTTGAAGTGGTTAAGTTTCACCTTGTGATGCAGCCAGTAAATCTGGTAGTTTTATTCTTCCTTTTACAGACCAAGCTGTCCAGTAAAAGTGGGAATTAGAGGGTTGCGATGAACCATTTTAACACTGACAAGGATGCTTACAATGGTCAGTTTTTTTTTTTTTTCATTTATGTAAAAAATGTATCCCAAAAAGGAGAAAACAGTTACTGCTTTAAAAGTCTTAGCAGAAGTTCAACTTTAATTTAAGTGCATCTAAATTTGCTAGTGAATCGAACACTACCCTCTTCCCAGATTACCATGGCTGCTATCCAATAAGGGTGAGCTCAGGGGTGTTCACAAGCAGCATGTGCAGAGCCCCGCCAGGAAGTCGGCACTGCACAGCGCTAATCGCAAGCTGTGAGACATTGTCCCGATGCGTGGCTGCAGAGATCGAGAAATGTCTCACTGCCTGTGATTAGCGATGTGCAGTGCCAACTTACTGGCGGGCTCTGCACGTGCTGTTTGCGAACACGCCTGAGCTTATGCTTACTATCCAGTGGTATGTCCACTGCTCCTCCATCCATGGTGCAAATAACGAAGGAAGGGAAGTGTTACTGGCCGGATCACCAGGTGAAAATTAAAAACAAAAAAAAAAGCAAAAGGAAACTTATGTAGCCACCAGATTTAAGAATTGGGAAGCTGCATTTCATTATGTCAACTAACCAAACAGTATTGTTTAATAGATGACATCCTGGCTTTTTACACCCCAGCCATGGAGTATCAGTCTTTTTTCTACATCAGAAGGACTCTCAGCCCTCATTATAGTTTGCTAAATAGAAGTTTAAACAGTTGAAACCTCTTCCTGTATTGACATGTTGGCAAAGTTTGGATCACATGTTCAGAAAGCTCTTCAGCCAACCATTTTGCTTCCTTGAAGTTGCTGCCTTTTTGTCTTCCAAACAGTTCTGCCCACATTTAGTCATCTTGTAGCTTTGTTTTGTGCTAGGAGAGTGCAAGAGTCTTTAAGAGACATGAAGCTCCTCCTGGATATGTATCGTTCTGCTCCCAAGGAACAGAGAGACAAGGTTCAGCTAATGGCAGCTGAGAGAAAAAGCAAAGCAGAGGTATGGTTTGCTCTGTTAAGAGTTTCAGCTCCTTTTTCTTGCAGAACAATGAATTGACCTTTTCACTGTGTTTGACTTTTATTAGCTAGAAGAACTACGACAGAGGCTTCGCGAGTTGGAGGAGAGGGAACGGAGGGACAGCAAGAAAATGGCAGATGAGGACGCCCTACGGAGGATGAGAGCAGCAGAAGAACAAACCGAAGCCCTGCAGAAAAGACTGTCTGTAGCTAAACAGGTGACTAAATAGCAGTTGTGCTTTAGCAACAAATTCAGTTTACTTCTGACCACTGCTATATCAATCACTTACCCTCCCTTCACTCCCTGCCACTCCATTCACCACTGGAAATGAAGGGAAATACCAAGTCCGGGTATAGGAGAATATGTAAATCCTCTCTTCCATGTGACAGTGCTGGTGCTCTAAAGCTGTTTGCTAACGCACCAGGGGGGTGGGGTGGGAGTCCTCAGCCCTGTGTTGGGCTGAAACTATAATTGACTTGGAACCTAAAATGAGACGTCTTCTCACTCATAGTAGCGAGTGGATAAGAAGTGGTCAATATGAGTTGCTAAAAGGATCTTTTTATCTTCAGTGTGTCAGGTGTCAGGGTACCCCTCCATGCTTTCATCCCACTGGACCTTATGCCACTACAGGACGTAGTAGGGAACTAGCAACCAGTGGGAGGAACCACAGCACAGTGGGGAGACCCTGGCATCTGACACACCCAGAAGTGTGTTGAATATACAGAACCTTTGGGGTGGGGCGCCTTTTCTCAGCAGCCTAGAGTAGATACTGTTAACGAGCCGCACAGTGGGGGGACCCTGGCATCTGACACACCCAGAAGTGTGTTGGATATACAGAACCTTTGGGGGGGGGTGGCCTTTGCTCAGCAGCATAGATACTGCTAACGAGCAGCACAACATTTTTTTATTTTATGGGTATATATGGCTTTTTATTTTTTATTTCTGAAACCAAGCTACTTTAAAGCTTACCTTTTGCAACTCCCTGTGGAGTGGATTCTGGACCTCCCTACTTGCTCCCACATTTTATGTGGGAGCAAGTAGGGAGGTCCTTAGGCCCTTGATGTTTTCTTGACACCTTCATACCAAACACATGGTGACCATATTTTGTTTCTGTTTCCCTGCCTAGGAGGAAGAGGCTCTGCTGTCGGAGATGGACGTCACTGGCCAGGCATTTGAAGATATGCAGGAGCAGAATATCCGTCTGATGCAGCAGCTGCGGGAGAAGGATGATGCCAATTTCAAACTTATGTCTGAGAGAATCAAATCCAACCAGATCCACAAACTTCTCAAAGAGGAGAAGGAGGAACTGGCAGACCAGCTGCTCACACTGCGCACACAGGTGGGGTGTGACACCACCAGACATGTAAATCTGTACTATCATAATGAACAAATTGGAAAGGTAGACACACTACTTTTCTCTTCTAATGACAAAACTTTTAGTGCATTTCAGAATTATTGTGTAGTAGACCTGTTCAATAACTCCCTTATTTTGGCCTCTCTCCCCCCACTATACTTTTGCATGGTAAAAACAGACATTGCTGACCTCTAAATACGAATTCCCTGGCTGTTTCTATGCTGAATCACTGAGCCAGAGCAGACATGCACATTATCTCATAAGGCATTTTATCACGTGATTCACAGGAGAAATATATAGTTTGGCATTTGCTTTTGAGAGCAAAAAGTTTTTAAGCATCCCAAGTACCCAAGTAGTAGTAACTGGGACAGGACAGTTTTTATTAGACCGCAAGAAGTAAAGGTATATCTCTTGAGGAGACAGACGGCAATAAAAAATATATAATAAACAAAGAGCAAATTCTTAACCACTTGCCTACTGGTACTTAAACCCCCCTCCTGCCCAGACCAATTTTCAGCTTTCAGTGCTCTCACACTTTGAATGACAATTGCTCAGTCATGTAACACTGTACCCAAATTATTTTATTAATTCCTTTTTTTGTCTTTTTTTCATACAAATAGAGCTTTCTTTTGGTGGTATTTGATCACCTCCTGGGTTTTTAATTTTTTGCGCTATAAATGAAAAAAAATACCTGAAATTTTTTTGAAAAAAAAAATTTTTTTTTCTTTGATAAAATTTTGCAAATTATACATTTTTCTTCATAATTTTTGGCCACAATTTATACTGCTACATATCTGGTAAAAATAACCCAAATTACTGGATATTATTTGGTCTTTGTGAAGGTTAGAGAGTCTACAAGCTATGATACAAATCATAAAAAATTTATCACATCTGATGTACTGACGGCCTATCTAATTTCTTGCGATCCAAACAAGCCAGGAAACTACAAATACCCCCCAAATGACCCCTTTTTTTTAAAGTAGACATTCCAAGGTATTTAGTAAGATGCATGGTGAGGTTTTTGATATAACTTTTTCCCACAATTCTTTGCAAAATGTAAGACCCCCCCCCCACAAAATTGTCATTGTAATAGGTTATTTCTCTCACATGGCATGTGTATGATGCCCCAAAATACATTCTGATACTCCTGAGTATTACGATACCACATGTGTGGGACTTTTTCACAGCCTGGCCACATAGAGAGTCCCAACATGCAGGGAGCACCATCAGGTGTTCTAAGAGCATAAATTACACATCTAACTTGTTGACTTCCTATTACACTTTTGAAGGCCCTGGAGCACCAGGACAATGACACTGATGACAGATGGTAGGTGGCACTGATGACAAATGCCACTAATACATGGCACTGACGACACGTGACACTGACAGATGGCACTAATATGTGGCAATGATGACAGATGGCACTAATATATGACACTGATGACGCATGATACTGATGACACATGACACTGACAGATGGTATGTGACACTGAAAGGTGGCACTGATGACACATGACACTGGTAACAGATGGCAGGTGGCACTGATAGGTGGCACTGGGGACAGGTGGTACTGTAGGCACTTTGTTGTGAGATTTTTCACTCACCGCTGCAGCCGTTCGCTCTCCCTCCTCACACGTTGTCTCTGTGAGAAGAGCCGGCGATGAAAGATGATCTCGTATGTTATCATCTCTCATTGGAAGCTCCGATCACTTGCTAAATGGCTGCTGTGAATGGCCATTTAGCACGATCTGTGATTGGCTGTGTTCAAGGGACATGACCAACACAGACTTTCCCCCGATGCGAGCATTAGGGAAGTAAACGGGAGGGCATCCAGGGACGCCCTCCCGGCAATTGGCGTCCATGCTGTAGATGTCTTTCCTCTATAGCGAGGGCGCAAAATGGTTAAAGAGGAACTGCAGTCTGTTCACGTAATTTGTAATAAAAACATCTTTGCCATTCTGAAGCTTCCATTCAACCACGTTGCATATTATTTTATATATACTGGGATTCTGTACTTGCCAAATATGCTGCAGAAATCTCCCTCCACTGAGTCTGGCTGCATCCATTTTAACTGGGCAGCTGAAGCTGCTGCCTGTTCACTTCCTGGATTTACAGAGACACACCTCCAGCTCTCATTGGCCCTCTTATGACTGATGCCTCCTCCCTTCCTGGCAAACTTTCATTAGAGTGAGAGAGCTGTGCATGATGTCTTCATAAGCCTAGGCTTTTTACCAGACAAACAGGAAGTGGGTTGTATAAGGTATTTACTGGCAGAAAAAATGTTTTACTATCCAAAGTTAAAATGACAAGGGCAGAAGATTTATTAGAAGGAAAGATGAAAAAATGACTGAAGGTGCGCTTTAAGCACCAAACACACAATTACCATAAGGGCCGGTTCACACTGCGAGGCGAGGCGACACGGCTCGCCTCGCCTCGCTCCCGCAAGTCGCCCCCATTCAGTACTATGGAACCGTTCTGAGAGGAGCGACTCGAGTCGCTCCGACTCAGAAAAAAGGTTCCTGTACTACTTCGGGGCGACTTCGGGGGCGACTTGCACTGACTTCTATGCAGAAGTCCTCTGCAAGTCGCCGCTGACCCCCCCTGCAAGTCGCGGCGAGGAAGTCGGAGACGCCTCGCTGCGGCTCGCAGTGTGAACCGGCCCTAAGGTAACATAGAATAGAAAAAATAAATAAATAAAGAAAATCTAAAAGCAGGTAGTTGCCGGTATGGAGTTGTGTCCAAGTGCAAAACAGCCTGAAATCTAAGCTGTATGAAACAATAAAAGTTGAATAATAACAGGATATATTGCACATGTGACAAGCAAAGGGGATTGCAAGGGTGAAATAAACAAAAAAGCCCCAGATAGTATGAATGATCCATACAAAGTCCGCTGTAGTGCGCTTCAATATCTGTGCAGCTGGTAGAGGATCTAAGGCTGGATTCACACCTATGCATTTTTAGTGCTTTTTGCATTTTTCAGATTTGCACTACAGAACGTCTTCCATAGGAAACCATGTTAAATGGACGGTAGTGCAAATCTGCAAAATGCAAAAAGCACTAAACATGGATAGGTGTGAATCCAGCCTTACTCTTCCACAGTCTGTCTAATAAGAAATCAAACATTTCTTAAAAATGTTAGTTTGCCACTTGACAAGGCCTTTCTCTGGCATTTTTTATTTACAAGTAAAAATCTTTATTTTTTGTTAGAAAATTATTAGAACCCCCAAACATTATATATATTTTAGCAGATTCCCTAAAGAATAAAATGTTGGGTTTTGCAATTTTTTTATGTCACACAGTATTTATGCAGCTGATTTTCGAATGCAATTTTTTTGGGGAAAAAATACACTTTAATGAATTTTAATGCACACAAACACATTATACTGCCTGATTTTTTTTTTTTGTAATCTACTCAGCTACATAGTTACACAGTCAGGTTGAAAAAAAAAGACACAAGTCCATCCATTACAACCTTAAAAACAATAAATAAATAAAATAAAAAATATCATACAAACCAGTATACCCAATTCTATACCCACAGTTGATCCAGAGGAAGGCAAGAAACCCCAGCAGAGCATGATCCAATTTGCTCCAGCAGGGGAAAAAAATTCCTTACTGATCCCCTGAGAGGCAATCGGATTTTCCCCGGATCAACTTTACCTATAAATGTTAGTACCCAGTTATATTATGTACATTCAGGAAAGTATCCAGGGCTTTCTTAAAGCAATCTACTGAGCTGGCCAGAGCCACCTCTGCAGGGAGTCTATTCCACATTTTCACAGCTCTTACTGTGAAGAAACCTTTCTGTATTTGAAGATGAAATCTCTTTTCCTCTAGACATAAAGAGTGTCCCCGTGTCCTCTGGGTTGACTGTAAAGTGAATAACTCAACAACAAGTTCACTATATGGACCCCTTATATATTTGAACATGTTGATCATATCCCCCCCTTAATCTCTTCTCAAGAGAATAAATTCAGTTCCTCTAATCTTTCCTCATAGCTGAGCTCCTCCATGCCTCTTATCAGTTTAGTTGCCCTTCTCTGCATTTTCTCCAGTTCCCCGATATCCTTTTTAGAGAACTGGTGCCCAAACTGAACTGCATATTCCCGGTGAGGTCTTACTAATGATTTGAACAGGGGCAAAATGATATCTCAAAAATATAAAAGCTTGTGTTACGCTAAGTAAATAGATAACCAACATGTCACACCTTCAATTTGTGCATACTCGTGCAAACTGGCAACGATTTAAAAGCCTTTACAGCTTACCAGTTTAGAGTAGCACAGGAGGTCTGGTGCTAGAATTATCGTCCTCGCTCTGATGTTGGAGCAATACATGAGGTGTAGTGCGACCGCCGTTTATGTATGCATGCGGGACCAACGCATGCATTTGCCTTGGGGAGGGGAAGGGTGGTTTGGCTTTAAAAATGTTTTTTAGATCCCAGTTGTCTTCTCTGCCCCTAACAGCATATGATCACACCCAGATCTGTGTGATCAGATACTTTCCAAACCTAAAAATTGCATTTACATTTAGGGAAACAGGAAGTGAGGAAAATGCTCATCGCTTCCAGTTTCCTATACCATAGAGCTCAACTGGGACTCCCATCCTCAACGAACTCTGTGGTAAGCTGGTGGAACCACTGGCTTTCATTCCGGGCTCGCCTGTGGGCTGGTAGACCCTGGAGAGGTGCCAGCAGGAGGTGGGGTGGACCCCTCCTGCTGCGTGCAAAAGCCATCTAGCAGCTAATGGGGATGGCTTTTACAATAAAGTCAACCACTGGCTGAAAAAAACAATACTGGGATGATGCGGGTAGCTGCAGGCATCTTACCGATATAACCACTTAAAGTGGTTCTAAAGGCAAAAGTTTTTTTTCTCTTGATACATTATGCATTTAGATAAAAAAAAACTTCCGTGTGCAGCAGTCCCTCCAATACTTACCTGAGCCCAATCTCGGTCCAGCAGTGTTGCATGAGAGATGTGACTGTCCAAGACTTTCCCTCCTGATTGGCTGAGACACAGCAGAGAGCGCCATTGGCTCCCACTGCTGTCATTCAAAGTCAGTGAGCCAAAGAGGAGAGAGAGGGGGCGGGGCTGAGCCATGGCTCCTTGTCGGAATGGAGGCGGAGAAGATGCTCGCCTCAGGGGCCTCCATAGTAGGCTGCTTGCTGTGGGTGCACTTGGCAGAAGGGAGGGGCCAGGAGCGCCGGTGAGGGACCCAGGTAGAGGAGGAATTGGGCTGCTCTGTGCAAAACCATTGCACAGAGCACGCAAGTATAACATGTTTGTTATCTTTAACCAAAAAAGAACGACTTTAGCATCACTTTAAAGTCAAATGACCTACGTGTATGTGACTTGGCCGTAAGTGGTTAATATTTACATATTATCATGTGTATAGTTTGCAATTCTGCTGTATATGAACATGTCAACAGCTGTATTTACTATCTATTAACCACTTCCCGACCAGCACACGACGATGTACGTCGACAGAATGGCACGGGCAGGCATATTGGCGTACAGGTACGTCCAATATTCGATGCCGCTCTGCCATCGGGAGCACGCCGCCGGCGGCGCGCTCCCGTGCTGGTCGGGACCCCCGTGAGTCCGGTCGCGGGACCCGCGGACTCGATCGCCGTGGGCATCCCCGCGATCGTCTCACGGAGCGGCCGAATAGAGCAAATGCTGTGTAAACAACATTTGTCTATTCTGCCTAGCAACTAGTGACGCTGATCTCTGCTCCATGTGATTGGAGCAGAGTTCAGTGTACACTAAATGAAAGCCCAACCCCCCCACAGTTAGTAACACTCCCCTAGGAACACTTAACCCCTACACTGCCACCCACTGGTTAACCCTTTCACTGCCAGTGTCATTTACACAGGAATCACTGCATTTATATAGCAGTGATTACTGTATAAATGACAATGGTCCCAAAAATGTCCGATGGGTCCCCCACAATGTCGCAGTCACAATAAAAATCGCTGATCGCCGCCATTACTAGTAAAAAAAAAAATAATAAAAAATTATTAATAAAAATGCTATAAAACTATTCCTATTTTGTAAACGCTATAACTTTTGCGCAAACCAATCAATAATCGCTTATTGCGATTTTTTTTTTTACCAAAAATATATAGAAGAATACGTATCGGCCTAAACTGAGGGAAAAAAATGTTTTTTTATATATTTTTGGGGAATATTTATTATAACAAAAAGTAACAAATAATGCATTTTTTTCAAAATTGCCGCTCTATTTTTGTTTATAGCGCAAAAAATAAAAACCGCAGGGGTGATCAAATACCACCAAAAGAAAGCTCTATTTGTGGGGAAAAAAGGACGTCAATTTTGTTTGGGAGCCACGTCGCACGACCGCGCAATTGTCAGTTAAAGCGACGCAGTGCCGAATCGCAAAAAGTGGTCTGGTCTTTGACCAGCAAATTGGTCCGGTCTGAAAGTGGTTAACATATGCAAGCACTACTTTTCACAATGTAGTGCTATACAGTGGTTTGGCCTAACTGCTTCTTACTTTGGTTAGACTGGAAGCAGCAGTTCATTGATCTTGTTTCAGCAGTCTTTTAGGCTCCGGTCACATATATGCAAATTGGATGCGTTTTAAACTGCATCCAATTTGCTTGATGTGAACCAAACCGCCTTTCTATGGAGCCAGTTCACATATTTGCGGTGCAGCGGAAGTGTGATTTCAGTAGGAATTTATAAAGGGTTCTGTGCGTTTTTTCTGAGCACTGCAGTGCGATTCAGATACGGATTCCAGGCTCATTGCCTTCTATGGGAACGCACCTACCCCCCCTCCCACCCTAAAATAAAACTGCTTGGACCACCCCCCACCCCCCCCAAAAATCCATACCAGACCTTTAGGTCTGGTATGGATTTTCAGGGGAACTTCACTATAAGACGGGGACATGAGTAGAAGAGCTGCTGCAGACGTTGACAGCACTGGATCGAGACTGAGCTCAGGTGAGTATTTGGGGTGGGGGGACTGGGAGAGGGCGGCACTTGGACTATACCGAAAAGTCAGTCATGGGCATGGATTAGAACCTGGACTATTTTTTAATTTGAAGGGTTTGTGTTGCTGGTAGTGTAGATGTATTTAAGAGCCGTATCCTCTCCTGGCCTCCCCCTACAATGCCGGTTTTGTCACTAGCCTGAAAACAAGTGTTCATATCTGAATTTCTGACTTCTGGGTCAGTAACGGAGCACCGAATCCAGACAGCCAGGAAACTAATCTTAGGAAGCCAGGAATGGTAGCCTGTATATTTTAACTAGTACGTGCTTTGTTTTTAGCTGCCATTAAAACTGTATTTAATTGTGGAAGCATGTAGATTTGTGTGAAAAGGAACAGATATAATCAGGTTTTTTTTTTTTTTTCAAATCCACACAAGGGAGGGTTCTTGCATTCAATGAGAAGTGTCCTTTGTGTTGCTGCAGGCTTTTGTTAGTTGAAAACTTTTGTCCTATAAACACCCCCCCCCCCCCCCCCCCGACACCCCCGCAGCAGTAATAATCTTCCAGTGCTGCAGGGGTTAATATAACATAGCCACTTGACCTGTCATAGGCACTTGTCAGAGTGCAGATTATGCACATCCTTCTACCCCCCCCATTCATATAAACTGTACTATATCTTCCAGAATAGAGGAATAACAGATGAATAAAAAGTCTGCCTTTTCCATTCATAGGGCAATTTTAATTGATGCCCAAACAGATTCTTAAAATGACCGGAAACCTGGATTTAGGCCAGATTCACACTTTTAGTACTTTTTGCATTTTGAAGATTTACACTACAGAACGTCTTCCATAGGAAACCATGTTAAATGGACTGTAGTGCAAATCTTCAAAATGCAAAAAGCACAAAAAATGCATAGGTGTCAGTCAGGCCTTAGACATTTAAGCTGGTTTAATCTGCTTCTATTTTACCTACTCTGGTTTCCACTGTTTCCTATGGTTGTCTCACTGTGACTTGTGATAACAGGTGGATGCCCAGCTGCAGGTCTTGCGCAAGCTGGAAGAGAAGGAGCACCTACTGCAGAGCAGCATCACCACGGGAGAGAAGGAGCTGACGCTGCGCACTCAGGCACTGGACCTCAGCAAGCGCAAGGTAACCTTGTTTTTATGCAACAATTTTTCAGCATACTTCTTCCTTTTTAAACGGAAAACTCCCCAAAAACAAATGTTTTACTAAGAGTGTGTCTAAATCCAAGAGGAAAAATATAATATTTCACAACTTACCAGCTCTTTTAGATGTGGTGGCTGCATTACCGTTTTTTTTTTTTTTCCCGCAAATATTTTCATATGGTGATCTTGCCAGTGACATACGTGTCTACAGAAGAGCAGTGTTATCCTAGGACAGTGATGGCGAACCTTGGCACACCAGAATGTTTTGGAACTACATTTCATATGCTGCTCAAATACACTCCAGAGTGCATGAGCATGGGAAATGTAATTCCAAAACATCTGGGATGCCAAGGTTCGCCATCACCGTCCTAGGACAAGAAGTGGGTTAGGGCTACACACTCTTAATCTCCATTAGAGGGGAGAGGTGTTCTGTAGTTCTCAGAGATAGCTTGGGAGAGTGTAGTTAATGAGTGTAGCACAGGCAGAGAGCACAAAAAATGATTGTCACAAGATTTCTGACAGGATCAACATTTATTTATTTGCGCTAGTGGAACAGCTGTAACAAAACACGTTCAACTGTATAGTTAACAGATAAAAAGGGATAAAATAAGGACACTGTGATTTACATGCACTTTAAAGTAATGGTGTCCCGGCTCTTGCCAACTTAAACTGAGCAAATTATGAAATAATGCAAAAAGGGCGGAACAGTTACTTGTTGAACCGCATATGAAAATTAAGTTATATGTAAATATTTCCATCTCCTGTAGAAAGTCAAGCTTGATTTAAAGAGGAACTGCAGTCTGCTCACATCTTTTGTAATAAAAACATCTTTCTCTTATATTAACCGACCCACACAGCTCCTCTCTTAGCCATTGGGTTGTTTGCCCTATCACTATGAAATACTAGGCATTAGTTGTAACACAACACTCGGAACTCTTAGCTCCGTGTGGGGTGTGGGGGGGGGGGGGGCGCGATCCTTTGGGTAACAACCCTCCAGTCTGCCAGACAGACCTCAGTTTTATTTTGCCTTATGAAGAAGGACCTAGGAACCCTGCGGGCCCATCGGTCTGTGCTTTTTTTTGTGCAGAAGCTTGGCTTTTTGTGCAAGATGAATGATCCCATGATCTGCTATCAACAGCCGGCTAGGTGACAGGCTGGATACCCTTATCCTTGTAGTCTCCCCAGTCCGGCCATCGAGCATGTGCAGGCCACAGCTACACGCTCGGCAGGCCACGATGAAATCTCTGCTCCAGAGGTGGTCAGTGAGCTTTTATGCTCCGGGGGCCCACATATGACTGAGCTACTGATGTCTGCATCACAGTGGGCCGAGGCCAGCAGCCACCCTGTACTGATCAGTGAGTGGTTCTGCAATGGAATGTCTCCCAGCTCTTCAGGACTAGTAAGTACAGCTCTCCTTGCCTCGGTGGGGCTGAGCATCTGGGCTTTCCCTGGGAGGTCGATTTGGGGGTCCCTCACCTCCCTTTCTTCTCTCCCTGACCCTATCTTTTTTTATCTTATCGATTAGTTTTTATCTTGGCCGCCAAACAGGTTCTTCCCCTACCAGCATACCCGTATCCCCGGCTCGCCGGGAGGCCCTTTTGGGGGCAGTAAGGGACCTGCTGAGTCGCAGGGTGATTGTACCGGTTCCGGAATCGGAACGCTTCCAGGGATTCTACTCAAATCTGTTTGTGGTCCCCAAGAAGGAAGGGGTACGTCCAATCTTAGACCTAAAAGCCCTCAATCACTTTGTAAAAGTGCAGAGGTTCAGAATGTCGCTCAGTAGTCGCTGCACACCGTCAAGGGGACTCCCTGGCGTCCTTAGACATCCAGGATGTGTACCTGCATATACCCATATGCCTTTGGCATCAAACAGTTCTGCGGTTTGTAGTTGGGGAAGCCCACTACCAGTTTGTGGCTCTTCCTTTTGGTCTGGCATCAGCCCCCCCCCCCCCCCCCCCCCCAGACTTTACCAAGGTATTGGCTACAGTTTTGCCATTGCTATAGCAATGTGGGATCGTGATCATGGGATACCTAGACAATCTCCTCCTGAGGGCATCTTCCGCCTCAGAATTAGAGGAGGATGTGGCGATCACTGTGCAGGCCCTGCAAGAATTTGGGTGGCTGTTGAACCTAAAGAAGTCAGTGATCGTACCGACCCAGCATCTGGAGTACCTAGGCTTACTGCTGGACTCCATGGAGGCGAGAGAGTTTCTCCCTTCAGACAAACTGCAGACTCTCAGATCCACGGTAATGAATCCGCTGATGAACCGCAAGTGGGCGCCGCTCCGCTTTTGCATGAGAGTACTGGGCCTCATGGTAGCCTCCTTTTGAGGAAGTGCCTTATGCCCAGTTCCACCCCAGAGTCCTGCAGAAGGAGATTTTGACAAAATGGGACAAATCTCAGTTGTCCCTGGATCGACAGATCCAGGTGAGCCAGTCAGTCAGAGACTCGCTGATCTGGTGGTTGAGGTCCCTGGTGATTCAGTCAGGAAAATCATTCCTACCCCTGAGATAGGCAGTGATCACAGCGGATGCCAGTCTATCCAGCAGGGGTGAAGTGATGGGGGTTCAGTCGGTTCAGGGCCTCTGGTCGATGGAAGAATCCAAGTTGCCAATCAATCTGCTCGATTTGAGTGATCAGGCTGTGCTTCTCCACATGGTCGATGAAACTGCAAGTGCGTCCGATCAGGATCCAGTCAGTCAACGCCACTGCAGTGGCATACGTCAATCACCAAGGGGGAACAAGAAGCTCAGCCGCTGCACGGGAGGTCGCTCACATACTTCGGTGGGCAGAGCAACACGTACCGGCCCTGTCGGCCATTTACATCCCGGGAGTGGAGAACTGGCAGGCGAACTATCTGAGTCGACAAATTCTGGACCCAGGAGAATGGGCATTGCATCCGGAGATATTCAGGTTACTGTGCCCGAAGTGGGGCACATCAGACGTGGATCTGTTGGCCTCCCGTCTCAATCCGAAGGTTCGTGTTCAGGACAAGAGATCCGTGGGCAGATGCGCTGGTGGCTCCGTGGGATCAGTACCAGCTGATCTACGCCTTTCCTCCACTGAAACTATTACCACGTCTGCTTCGCAGAGTGGAAGCCAAGGGGATTTCAGTGATACTGGTTGCCCCAGATTAGCCTCAGCGTCCTTGGTACACAGACCTGGTGTGTCTGGTGGCAGATGCTCCCTGACGACTGCCGTTGCGTTAGGAGCTTCTGTCTCAAGGTCCGATTCTCCATCCTGCTTTACCATCGCTGGCTTTAAAGGCATTGCTATTGAGAGCCAGGTGTTGAGGAACCGGGGTCTGTCGGACTCAGTGATCCCAACTATGTTAAGGGCATGAAAATCTTCTTCCCGGAAGATATACCATCGTACCTGGAAGGCCTACATCTCCATGTGTGAGGAGAAAGGATGGCATCCGCGCTCCTTTTCTATATCCAGGATCCTGCTGTTTCTTCAGCAAGGGGTGGACCAGAAATTTGCATTAAGCACCATTAAAGGACAAATATCAGCTTTGGCTGTCCTTTTTCAGCGACCTCTGGTGTCTCACTCTCTAGTGAGTACTTTTGCTCAAGGGGTGTGACATGTAGTCCCTCCGGTGCGTCCACCATTACCCCCGTGGGATCTGAACGTGGTAATATCAGCGCTTCAAAAACCGCCATTTGAAAATAGTGTTTCCCCTGTTGACTCTTTCCCAGAAAGTGGTCTTTCTAGTGGCCATCACATCGACCAGGAGGGTTTCGGAACTGGCGGCCTTGTCCTGCAAGTCGCCCTATCTAGTTATCCACAAGGATAAGGTGGTGTTGTGTCCACAACCGTCTTTTCTGCCGAATGTAGTCTCGGCATTTCACATCAATGAGGACATTGTGTTACCATCTCCGTGTCCCAAGCCGACACATCCTAAGGAGGTGGCCCTTCATGCTCTGGACGTGGTTCGGGCTCTGAAGGTGCATTTGTCTGCCACGGCTCCCTTCCGGAAGTCAGACTCGCTGTTAGTTTTGGTGGCTGGTCCGAAGAAAGGCACGGCGGTCTCGTCGGCCACCATTTCCAAGTGGATCAGACAGATTGTAGTACAAGTCTATGCCTTGAAGGGGCAGGTGCCCCCCTTTCCGGTCACGGCCCACTCCACGAGGGTAATCGGAACGTCTTGGGCCTTCCGACATCAAGTGTCTGTCGCTCAAGTGTGTAAAGCGGCGACCTGGTCATCTGTCCACACGTTTACAAGGTAGATGTCAGTGCATCAGGTGATGCCTGTTTTGGCCGCAAAGTTTTGCAGGCGGCTGTATAGTTGAAATTACATATGCAATTTTTTTCCTTTTTTTTTTTTTTTTTTCCTGTTTTTTTTGGGTAAAAACACAGTACCTTTAAGTTAATGCACTGTTGCATTCGTTACTGCAGTTTTTGGTGCGGTTTGAGGGTAGTGCTTCTCCGTTGAGGAGCACTCTGTTTTTTTTTTTTTTTTGTGGTGGTTTTTCCACACACTGTAGTTTTTTGTTTTTGTGTGTTTTTTTTTTTTTTTTTTTTTTTTTGTATTTTTTTGGGGGTAAAGTTTGTACTAGCTCCCACAGGCCATGGAGGATGAAGTTTTATGCTGTTTTCCCACCCCTCGTTTTGGCACTGCTTGGGGACGTCCCAATAGTCTAAAGAGAGAAGCTGTGTCAGTCGGTGAATATAAGAGAAAATTTTTTTTTTTTTTTGTACTCACCGTAAAATCCTTTTCTCTGTAATTCCCTGACTGACACAGCACCTGCCCCTCATATTATTTTTCTTTACGTTATACTGCTTGTTGACGTACTGAGGCTGCAGTAGCATGCTGAGGGGTTGTTACCTAAGGGACCGCCCCTTGGGTGGAATTAGGAAGTTCTAGTTTTATTATCACATGTTAACATGTAATGCTTAGTCCTCTCCTGAAGGTGGCTTAACAACCCAATAGTCTAAAGAGAGAAGCTATGTTGTCAGTCAGTGAACTACAGAGAAAAGGATTTTACGGTGAGTACAAAAAATCCTATATTTGTGCTGGACTGTAGCCCTCTGGCAGGCAACCTTTTCCTGAGAACTAGATCTCTTCACAACTAGTGCTTCCCAGAGACTTGATGGGGCCCCTCTCACTCCATAACTATGGGCATTCAGAATTCCCATAGAGCTGCAGAAGTTTGTTCTGACTCATCGTTGGGTTCATTTGCATTCCATGGTTTGCTTAATTAAAGTCTTAGAATATGATGATAATTTGTTGATTGGATTTGTCCTGCTATCTCGTTTGATCGTTATCTTGTTTCCAGGCAATGGAGGCCTCCCAGCAGGCAGAAGAACTTAGGGGTCAGTTGGACATGTCACAGAAGAAGCTGCAGGACCTGCGGAAGGAGATTGTAGAGAACAGCGCTAGTCGGGAAAAGGATTCCTTCAACTATAAGAGAGCACAGGTAAAGTTGACAGCCCTAGAACATGAAAGACAGGCGGTGGCAATGCCTTGATGCATGGTGCAAGGACAGATGGCCAGACCTTAGGCAATATTATATAGCTTGTATTTTGGGCTTTCTTCTGTCTGCTCTTAACCAGAGACTGGCTGGCAGTACGCTCAAAGGTCAGGTTTCTACCTTATCCATCCTCTTCCAGAAACCTCTGGCTTCATCATCCCTAATCAAGACTATTCTACAGAGAGTTGCTTATATTGGTTGTGACTTCCTGTGTCACCTTCAGGTCTCAACCTGGTGCTTTTTGCATTTTCGAAGGCCCCCCCCCCCCCCCCCCGAACTGATTATAGACACTCCTTTTAAAGACTTCACCTGTAAGGTTGCCTTCTTAATCGCAATCACATCTGGTAGGCGTTTCACTGAATTATCAGCTTTTTCTTCATTGAGCTTTTTCTTGTTTTGAACAAGGGCAACATGGTTTTGAGATCAAATTTTTAACCAAGCTGGTCTCTTCTCACCTCAATCAGGTCATTGTCCTCCCTTCCCCCTGTCTTGCTCCAAAACATGACAAGGACATTGCTTTATACTATTTTAATGTGTTTAGGGCTGTTGTGATCTACTTGCTAGTCTTTGTTTTACATGGAGGTCCTTGTAAAGGACACCCTGCTACTCATTTTTTTATCGAAAAACAAACTTTATTGAAAGGAGAAGGAAACAGAGAAGATGGCATACATAGTAGGCATACATACGGTACAACAAGTAACATGGGCCAACCTGGCCAAGGCAGTATTGCATACATGAGTGCTTTGGGTTAGCTGCGCTGTATAGGGTTTAGACACCCATCATGGGTAAAGTCATTATAAAGCCATTTTGTGTCAACCGGGGAAGGGGGAGCAGACAGAGAAAGAAAGAAAAAGGGGAGGGGGAAGGGGACATAATAAAAGTAAGCCCATGGGGTGGAAGAAGCACAGAAAGGGAAAAGCAGAGGGGGGAGGGGGGCAAGGGATCAATATAACAACATTTCATGTGCATGTCTCCCCATCCCCCAACCATCTACCCCAGATCTGCTCATATTTAAGTGGACATCCTCTATGTGTATAGATCAATTTCTTATACGGGAGGGTATCGTTAATTTCTTTCTTCCAGCATTGGACCGTGGGGGGGAGGGCCTGCATCCAGCCACGAGCAATCACTTTTCTCGCTAGGAACAGCGTTTCATGTAAAAAGGTGTGAAGGGATTTGTCAGCGTCTAATTCTGGCAACAGACCAAGTAGGCACATCTTTGGGTCAAGGCTAGCAGGAGAGCCCATCTGGTCATGGAGAAAGCAAATCGCCTGTATCCAGTATGTTTGGATAACCGGACAGGACCATATGAGGTGATAGGAGCCTGGAGTGTGGTCGCATAAGCGGCATCCTAGATTATACATGGGTTTGAACCGTGCTATCTTCTGAGGAGTCAGGTATGTCCTATGTAATGTATGTAATGTAATGTTCAGCTGTGTGAGGCGGTCCGACAGCCTGGGGGAGACTCTCTTCACATCCCCCAAGACTTCATCCCATTCCTCATCCTCAATTATTCCAACATCCACCTCCCCATCTGGCCTTAGCAACATAAGCCAATGCCACGGTGCCTGGGAGACGGATGGTGGAGATCAACTTGGTTGGCTTAGCACCTGTGATTATATCAACTATAGGAGGGACTGTCAGAGTGGGGTTGGAACCGGCAAATTGAGTCTGTAAAGCATGTCGGAAGCTGTAAGTATCTGAAGAAGAGATGGTTAGGGAGTGAATTCTTCCTTTAGCGTTTGAAAGTATTTGAGCCCAGTGTTAGTCATAATTTGGTGCATGTACAGGATCCCATATAGAGAGGAGTATAAGAATGAACCTGTGGGGTCCCAAGTTTTTTAAGGGCCGTCCGCCATATCCTCCGGTGGTGTGTCAGCATGTCTACTTTGTGATGGGGGGAACGTCTTGACAATGGGGCCCTAAGGACTGACTGAAGTGGGGTGTGGGCTGGGTCGTCAGGGTGTTTACAAAGTAATGTCTGGTATCTTGGTAGCTCGCTCTTGTCAAAGTGATAAAAATGGGACAATTGGGAGGCAAGATAATAATCCTGGAAATCTGGAAGAGCAGTCCCTCCCATTGTCACAGGGTTCTTCAGAATTCTCCAAGACAATTTGTGTCTGCTGTGACCCCATATAAATGAATTAAGAATTGATTCAATCGTCTTGAAAAATATTTGTGTAATATACAGGGGTGCATGCCACACCAAATAAAGTATCTTGGGTAGGAGTATCATTTTGACCAGACGAATGCGTCCCATAACACCCAGAGGTAGTCTGGCCCAGGTTTGTGTCTTGTTCTTGATCAGGGTGTAAAGGGGTTCAATGTTTAGGGGTACATAGTCTGTCGGCGATCTAGAGACCTGCACTCCTAAATACTTGATCACTGAGACCCTAGGGAGATTCAGAGGAGGGGACGTGGGTACAGGGGGGAAATGATCAAGCGGAAGGATCTGGGATTTAGACCAGTTGATACTCAGACCTGAATGACTACCAATACAGTCTATGGTGTGAAGGGCTGCAAGAAGGGAGGGACCCGAGTCGGATAAGTATAGGAGTATATCGTCAGCATGCATCCCAATCTTTTCTTCCAGATTCCCTATCCTAAGGCCACGAATTCTGGTGTCTGCGCGAACCATAATAGCCAGTGGTTCCACAGCCAATGCATACAGCATGGGAGAAAGGGGGCAACCTTGTCGAGTCCCCCTCTCCAGCGGGAACTGATCAGAGAGCCAACCGTTCACAAACACCTTGGCCCTTGGGGATTGATACAGGAAGCGGCGGATATTCATGGCAGTGTTTTTTCCTGGCATAAAGCCAGTCTGGTCAGGGTGGATCAGTGAGAGGATGACCTGGTTAAGGCGGGAGGCAAGAATCTTAGCCAGTATTTTAATGTCGACCTGTAGTAGGGAGATAGGTCTATATGATTCCGGATAGTTTGGGTCCTTCCCGGGCTTGGGAATTACTACTATTTGTGCTTCTTTCATGGCGGGGGGTAGGATTCCTGTGTCAAATATGGATTTATATAGGTTATGGAGTTTAGGGGTCAAAATTTCAGAGTAGGTGGCATAAAATTCAAGCGGTAGACCGTCCAGTCCTGGTGCTTTAGAAGTGGCCCAGAGAGGAGGTAGCCTCGGAAATATCCTCCTCAGGGGCCTCTAAAAGATCACGTTGGGCGTCTGTCAGTTTGGGAAATGTAATTCTCACTAGGTAATCTCTGGTGTCTTGGGGAGTATGAGTGAGCCGGGTGGCGTAGAGTGCTCGATAAAATCTCGCAAATTCCTCCGCCACCTGTTGTGGATCAGTGATACCATTCCCCTGGGTGTCTATCAGTGATACCACAACTGGGGGACGGGAATCTAAGTGGGCAAGGTAAGCAAGTAGTTTGCCCGATCTTTCTCCATACTCAAATATCCTTTGCCTACAGAAAAAGATGAGCTGCTTGGCCTTCTCCGTATGCAGTTGGGAGACCTGTCGTAGCTGAAGCTTAAGGTTATTAGCTGTGTCAGGCGGGGGGTCTCGATGAAACTCCTCCAGTCTTTGTAGGTGGTCTGTAGCCTGTTGGACAACAAGTTTTGACGACCGCTTAAGTCTGTTAATACGCGTGGTGAGCAGGGAGCGGGCGTAAAGCTTAAATGTCTCCCACACTATGTCGTGTGTAGCGGAGTCCCCGTTAACTGTAAAATAGTGTTGCAGTTCTGTAGGGATGTCTTCTTGCTCCTGCAGGGCGGTCAGCCAAAATGGGTTCAGCCGCCAAGTAGGAGAGGGAGAGGCCTTCAGGAGTTGCATCGTAATCCAGTAGGGGGCGTGATCCGAGAAGATTCTCTGAGCAAAGCCCACATCTCCCAGTCTGGGTGTCAAAGTCTGTGAGGTGAGGATGAAGTCGATTCGGGACATTGTGTTATGGCTGGCTGAGAAGCACGAATATGCTTTAGCATGCGGATGCTTGTGGCGCCATGTATCCGCAAAGAGCAAAGTCGGTCAATATACGATGTAGTCTGGTATGGGCTGGTGGGTCACCAGGGGAGTCCGGTATGCCTATTCGGTCCAGGGCGGGAGTGAGGGTCGTATTAAAGTCCCCCATCCACACTGCCGGCACCGAGGGGTATTGTGCCATAAATGCAAGGCCCTCCTTAAGTACAACTGAGTTATAGAGAGGGGGGACATAGCAGGCTAGTATCAAAAATAGGGGATCCGTTGATGGTGGCGTGTAGAAATACATATCTGCCCTGCCGATCCGTCTGGAGCAGCACTAGGTCAAACGGTTCCCTTTTAGCGATTAGGACCGAAACCCCCCTGGAGTATGAGGTGTGGGTGGCATGATATGCCCAACCTATCCACGACTTTTTGAGAGAGGATTGGAGATGGCCAGTAACATGGGTCTCAACAAGCACGATAATGTCAGCACGCTGGGACTTAAGGAATGCCAGGGCGACAGTGAGTTTTATCTTATTCCGCATGCCTCTGACATTCCACGTAAGGAACTTTAGAGAGCTCATGGTGGGTGCAGGGCGTACACAATAAACCATAGGCGGGCCAGAATCGGCAGAGCAGTCATGGCCAATTCAGTTCACACAAAACACAATAGCAGCCAATTCCAATAGTGCATGTATGACTTTAACATAGTACCTTCAGCATAAACAAACGTTCGCAAGCATAGTGGTGTAAGAAAAATAAAAACCACAACATTTCCCCACCCAGTCCAGCGCCACCTCAACACGGCTTGGACATTATACCCCAGAACTGGGTACCAACAGGGGACATCCAATGCTTAGGACCCATTGGAGGCATGGAGCTTAATTGCAGAGGAGCATAGATACCCAAGGTAACAGAAAAAAACAAAGGGGGGGGGGGTAGTCAAACAAATGTGGGAGGAAGAAGTACACAAAAATCCTGGGGGGGGCGACTTCTCTGGAAAGTGCATGGGGAGTAGGAGCCAAAAAGGTGTGACACCATTATGGCTGAGCAGGGGGGAGCTCTGCCCGCCATATGGATGATGGATAAAGTATAGTAGAAAAGTTATGGATGTCGTTTAATCTACAGTCTTCCCCAGGTGCTCCTCAGGTACAGGGGAGGCAGGAATCTCAGGTCGGTGAGGACGCCGGGAGAAGATAGTCATGTTGTGAGATCCAGTATGAGGTGTAAAAAAATTTCCGGGTTTGTCCCCTGCCCCTGCAAAGGGCATTTATTTGTAATGTGCCTATCGCGACGACTTAATCATCAAAGTAGCAGCAGGAGAGAGCGTGGGCACCCAGGGGAGCGGGAGAAAGAAAGAAAAGCATCCACAGCTTATAGGTAGGGCAACATGTTCAGTTTCGGTGTTCCCTCTGATCGATCCAAGTGGATGCCAATGCAGGGTCTTCAAAAAAGTGAGTTTCAGCCCTTGTGTTCCACGCGAAGCTTCGCAGGATACAACATTGTGTATTTGAGGTGTAGAACCCGGAGGCGTCACTTAACATACTGGAACCTGGATCACTGCCGTTGTACCTCGCTGGAGAAGTCTGGGAATACTGCCACATGTGTATTGGTATGGGGGATATTACCCCTCTCTCTAGTCAGACGGAGGATTTTGTCACGATTTCTGAAGTTAAGAAATTTCGCTATCGGAGTGCGCGGTGGGGCCCCCTGGGGATGGGGACGGGCCTGAATTCGATGAGCTCTCTCCACCGCGAACATCACCGAAAATGCCTCTCCTCCGAAGTTGGAGGTCAGGAGATTTTCAAGGAAACCTGCCGGATCGTTGCCCTCAGCTGTCTCAGGGAGGCGATAAAGCGGAGATTGCATCTCCGGAGATGATTTTCCATGCCGTCCTGTTTTGTGCTAAGCTGTTGCAGCTGGTGGCGTACCTCGTCAGTGGTTTGTTGCAGGGGGTGTATGATGTCTTCAGCTCTACTGATGCGGGTCTCCGTCTCCGCCACGGAGGGTAGAGAGATCTTGCCAGATGAGGGACACATCAATTTTGACCTCCTCAATTTTGGAGGTGAGCGTCCTCTGGCATAGGACTATAGCATCAAGGACTTGGTTAGTGGCCGACGTAGAGTGGTCTGCGTCAGAGGGAGCACCAGCGCCATCTTTGACCCAGTGTTCCTCTTCATGGCAGCTGTACCTGGCAAGCTTGTCAGCGGCCTCTGACTTTTTCGGTGGGGACATGGTCCAGAAATGGTCCAGAAATGGTCCAGGGTGTTCCAAGATGGCCGCTGTGTATTAGGCCAACTCTTTCAATCTCCCCGCTCACGACAACTGTAAACTGCCGCAATTAAGGTTTATAGATAGGGGCTTGGTGCCTGCAAATATCAGCGGCTGCAGCAGGGGAGAAGCGGGCACAGGGTAGGCAGGTGATCGCAGGTTACTTGGCACAGGACCGTAGTGGGTGTAGCAAAATGGCCACTGCTCCATGGCCCTGGCCGGCCCCACAGGCTATCCAACAGGCTGCTGCAGGGTAGAGGGGCACTTCGCAGGTGGCAAGGAGCGAGCTGGCGGCCACGGCAGGTGGATATATGCGTGTAGACAGTTAGAGAGGCCTATAGGGGCTGCCGTGGGTGGAGCAAGATGGCCGCCGTCTAAGGGACCAGGCCGGCGCCGCGGACTGTCCCACCGGCCGCTATTGAGAATATAGTCACCACACCCGCGGCCGAGGGCGATCCGGTAGCCGGGGGTGCTGTGGAGCGGTTCCGGAGTGGCTTGGAGGGCTGGGGAGGCCCGAGAGAGCTGCCGCCGGGTGGAGCAAGATGGCCGCCGCTCCGGCGACTAGGCCGAAGCCGCGGTCTGTCCTACAGGCAGCCCCCAGGTGTGTGAATCTTACCGGAGCGGCTCTGTGCGGCGTCCAAATTGGGCAGGTGGCTCCAGGGATAGTGCGAGGGGTAAGGCAGGGTCATCCAGGGACTATTCCAAGGAAGGATGGTGCAGGATGGTGATTACAGGAGTGTGGACGAGCGGAGCTCTTACTGCAGATGTCCTACTCCATTGCACCTCAGGCCATGCCCCCCCCCCCCCCCCCCCTGCTACTCATTTTACCATTGCCAGGTGGATCAGAGAATTAATTTCTAGGTCCAATGGCCTTAAAGGGATTTTCACCCTTTACTATCAGTGCCCATGCCACCATGGCTGTTGATGTGTCTTGGGCTTTTCAGCATCAAGCATCTGTAGCCCAGATTTGTAAGGCCACTACCTGGTCCTCGGTTCATATATTTTTCAAGTTCTATCAAGTTCTGGTGGATGTTAAGGCCTTGGCGGATGTGAGCTTCAGCCACAAGGCATGTCAAGCTGTTATCCAAGTATGTTTGGGGTCTTTAACCCTTTCGAGCTGCTTCCTCCTGACCCTTTAAAAACTTCTAAGTGCCAGGAGGCAGAGGTTTGCATTTGTGTTGTGACCGCTGTGATTGGCTGTTAAAGCGGTCACACGATTGAAAAGCTCCCAATCACAAGTATATATCGGGGGCTTTCCGGTCTCTGCCAGTGACTGTTTTGGGATGCTCTCAGCACATAAAACTGTTTACAAAAGACTGCATATATGCGTGTTCTCGGCCTTAAAGCCCACCTATATGGGTATATTCTGGGCCAGCTCTAGCAGGTTTTTAGCCAGTTTCCATAAGCCTTCTCTTCTGTTCACTGCCTGGAAGGGTAATTTTTTGGATGTCCATGTCACTGCATGCATAAATTGGACACTTCCTATTGGCTGGCCACTGTAGTGGTCTTCTCGGGAGAGAGATTGGATGAGACCTGGATGGGGCACTTAGGTGAGTGTATCTGCCATCAGCAGGCAAAGAAGAAAAAAAAAATGTCAGGAAGGGTTATAGAGGGTGGAAGGGAGAGTGGGGCTTTAAATTGGTGTTTTCTTGAAAAATAAGAAGTCTTTACTTTTCACTAACTGATAATCCTTTCTTAAAGCATATCTAAACCCAAAACCTAATTGCCGGTTCACACAAGGGCGACCTGTCAGGCGACTTGTCAGCCTGACAAGTCGCGCTCCATTCAGTACAATGGAACTGTTGGAAAAAAGGAAATCCGGCGGGGGAATCCAATACAATAAAGCACCTCATCCCAGAATTTGTAGTTAGAAGGAATAGTATTGGGGGAATGGGATTATTACGGTGCCTATTTATCTAACAAGCAAAGAAAGATTAAATTAAAAAGATAACAAAAAATACAAAATTTATATAGAGTACATAATTAAGGAGAACTGTTCTAGACTTAGAAAAAGGTTCCTGTACTACTTTGGGGCAACGTCGGAGCGGCTTGCATTGACTTCTATTAAAGAAGTAATTTGCAAGCCATGCTGAGGTTTGCGCTATGCAAGGCGGCTTCAGAGTCAGACAACTTTGAAGCTGCCCCTGTGTGAACTGGCACTTATTGTTACTTGATCTTCTGATGGCTACTTTTGTCCTATGGTGGCTACTCTCTCTCCCCGTACTGTGTTTGTGTTGGGAGCCATGGTTGTTATTGGACTGACTGCTCTCCTGATTTCAACTACAGACATGTCTTCCTCTCCATGTCCCTTATGTCGGTAGTGGAGGGAATTCCTAGTTTACAGAAGATAACTTTGGAAATTAAAGCGGAGGTCCACCCTAAAGTGGACCTTCCGCTCATTGGAATCCTCCCCCCTCCGGCGCCACAATTGGCACGTTTCAGGGGGGAGGGGGGTGCAGGTACCTGTACAGTACAGGTATCTGCACCCGCTTCCGGGATGGCTCTCTGCGGAAAGGGGCGTAGATTATGCCCCTTTCCGAAAGTCCCCGCTGCCTGCTGGGAAACACAAAGATCCCAGAGGCAGCGGATCCATCCTTATTGCGCAGCGCGACTCGCGCATGCGCAGTAGGGAACCGGGAAATGAAGCCGAAAGGCTCCACTTCCTGATTCCCATACCCAAGATGGCGGCGGCAGCACCCGAGAGATGATCGAGAGATCGGCTTCGGGTGCCGACATCGCGGGCGCACTGGACAGGTAAGTGTCACTATTTTAAAAGTCAGCAGCTGCAGTATTTGTAGCTGCTGGCTTTTAAAAAAAAAAAAAAAAAACGCGGACTCCCGCTTTAAGAGTATATTTTGTAATTTCAGTTAAATTTACAGGCAGTTACAAGGAGGGGTTGAACGAAAGCCTTGATTCGAATCCTGCTGCTGTTAACTCCCCACTGTCAGAATACACTGATCAGCACTGATTGCTATAACCAGTGGCGCAGATCGAGGGAACATTTTTACAACAGGATGTTTGTACAAAAGTCAATGAATAGATCAACTTGTGTACAACCAGCCTGCCCTTACATGGATCAAAATTTGGCTGGTTCTTACTGAACCAGCTGAATTTTGATCCATGTGACCAGCTTAGAGCATTTTTAATGTTAGTACCTTGCAATTGTGTGTGTGTGTGTGTTTTTTATTTTTTTTTATTGTGCTTTTAGGAGGACATTTCCCGCCTACGTAAAAAACTGGAATCCACCAAGAAACCTGATATGGTGCCCACCTGCGATAAAATCTTAATGGAGGAGATCAAAGAGTTCAAGGTAACTTTCCTGCTAAGCCTGCAATAATGCTCAAAGCACAAGTTCACCTAAATGGATCCTATTGCTTATGTTGTTTTCATATAAGATAAGATAAGATACTTTATTGTCATTGTATACAAGATGCAATGAAAATTAGTTTTGCAGCCAATCACTCCAAGTAGCAAGATACAATTTTTATATGTAAAATGTGTATACAAAATACAGCAAATAGATCTAATCCTAATCAAATCAACTCTAAAATATCACATACAATATAAAATTATTGCACTATCCTACCTCAAAGTAAATCCTTGACGAATAACTTATGGATTTGATGGTTTATCCCTAGACAACACGCAGAAAGAAAAATATTTCTTATCCTATTGGTCCTAGTAAGAAAGTCTTAACCATACTAGAGGGGATGGGAGCAAACAAAGGATACCTTTTGAAGTTTACTCTTGATCTCAGAGGCTTGTTTATAAAGACACTTCAAATGGTTATCTGTTAGATTTGGAAAATGGAGAGCCAATAATACACTCCACCATTTTAACTACATGCTGCTTGTCTATCTACCATGGATCAACTTGAATACCAAACTGCATAAATACGACAAATACTTACTATGGAAAATATTCACCAACAGATTTTGAGGGAGACCATTTGGCCTCAAGAACCTCATTGGAAAAGGGGGCTGCTGAGTTGCCTTTACCAATTATGATGTATTTATGCTTCATGTCAGCTCCTTAGATCCCCCAAAAGCCTGAATCTAGAAACTTGACAGATTTGATTTATCTTTATATTCAAATGCAGAAAATTATCCTTTCATTATCATATGTCAAAACCGCTATAGTTATGTTATCTGCAAACTTGAAATAATTTGAGCTATGGATGGTAGTACAGTCACAAGTAAACAGAGAATAAAAGTGGACTAAGATGCATCACTAGTGTTAAATATAGTGATGGATGTGAAATTCTGGTCTATTGGATAAAATAAATCATTTATCCACAGATATCAAGTCCAAACCTAAATCCAATATCTGTAATTTAATAGCAAGAAAGAGTCCTGGATGGCCGTGCACCGATGCAACACCTTAATTTGTGATTTAAAATCCAACAGTCAGTCCATATGATGTGGAGGCAGGGATGAATAGCTATGATTAAGCACTAACATATACGGTGTGAAATGCGATAGCTATTCGTCCCTGCCTCCACATCATATGGTCTGACTCCTGGATTTTAATTCGCAAATAAAGGTGTTGTATTGGTGTGCGGCCGTCCTGAACTCTTTCTTGCTTCTTGATCCATTGATCCAGAGCTTGCAACTTTGTGCCTTTTATTAAGGGCGTGTGCTTTAAGAAGCTGTTGTCTGGAGCAGCAACATTTTTTCATCTGTTATTTAGTAACCAGATTTATCGAAATAACAGCACTGGAGGGCAGTGATTAGCAGCAGATTACCGGCTTCTGTTTACTTCCGTGATCAGCTGTCGTTGGCTGACAGCTGATCACATAGTAAAGGGCCCGCTGGGATTGGCCCTTTACCCCCATATGTGATCAGCCGAGACCCAAGGACGCCGCCTGCCCGTGAACGGGATGATGTCCATGTACGCCCTCCCTGGCAAAGGAAGCCTGCACTGTAGTTGTCTTTTTAGCTATAACGAGGGCACCAAGTGGTTAAGAATTTACTGCAATAAATGTGGTTTTGTCATCGGAGTCCATATTTATCTTTTTGTCTACTAGCTATTATGTGGGCTGGCACATGTACCAAAGGAGAGTGTGTGGGAGGTTATATAATGGTGCACCGCTCTCATTGTATATGTCGCCAAACTGATTTTTGCCACCTCTAACCACCAGGTGGCTGGAGAAAATACGTTTAACCTCCCATGTACGTAAAGGCTTCTTCACCATAAGAGCTGTGAAAATGTGGGGAATCTTCTTTCTCAAAAACTAGTTCTGGCCAGCTCAGTAGATTATTTTGAAAAAAAAAAAAGTTTCATTAATTCCTAAATGCATAAAATATAGCTAGATTTTAACATTTATAGGTAGTAACACCTAGGGTAGTTTATCCAGAGAATATCTAAATTGCCTCCTGGGGGGATCAGGAAGGATTTTCTTTTTCCCCGCTGAAGTAAATTGGACCCATGCTTTTATAGTTATTTTTTTGCCTCAATCTTGATCAACTGTACGTAGGTTTATGTATATGGAGGTTTTCTATTTTTGTTTATCTATTGGTAGAATTAGATTTTTTCAACCTAATGTAACTATTAGATGGTGAACTTTAGCCCAATCCTGCTGCTGGACTTGCTAGACAAGTCCTGTGATGTTGCTTACCTGCCGCACCTGCTTTGTTTGCGAAGTGCATGTAGTATTTGAATGTACAATATTGTAGCAGAGTGACAGGTTACCTGTCTCGCATTGTTGCTTTTGTTATCTTAACTTTTCGTTGGCTGTCATATACTGCTTTACCTTCATGTTTCAAGAGTCCTGACAAAGCAAATAGAGAACCTTTTACTGTAACAAAAAAGTCACTTATGAGGAGGAACAGAGTATTGGCATACCCCTCTAGTCGTCATTCTTAAAGGGATGCATGTACTGTCCAAGCATCAATAGCATAAAGCAGACGTGTAGAAGGAAGTCTTTGTTTTAGCATAGGTGTATTTTACAAGGACCCTTTTTGGGCAGTTTATAGGATTAAAGAACATTTTTTTTTTTTTTGTCTACTCTCTATCTCACTACAGCTCTGCTGTGCATTTTGTAATAAAGAATATTTTACAGCTTCACCTGCTATGTTTTCTCTTTCCCATTTGTTATTCAGTGTCTTAAATTATTTCTACCCTTTTTTTTTATATTGCACTACACTCATAAGGCATACTTTTTATAAGGAACCTGGAGTACAGCTTAAAAATGGTTTGCAGGACTGAAGATTCACTCACTTGAATCAATGTCCATCCCATTCCACCTCAGAGCATGTTCGTTGCTGTTGGCCAGATTGTACCAAGCATCTCATGCAGTAGGCTACTTGAGATTCCAACATCTTCATGATGTTAAAGCTGACCTGTACCTTAGTACAGCAGACCCTATCTTAACTGTTCTGCTCTCTTAAAGCTGTACTCTGAACTGTGTTCCACCTTTCTTTGATGCCCCTCCAGCAGTATTTTATGCATTATTTACCTACCATTTTCTGATGTTTTTTGGTCAGTTACCTTATGCTGGATCCTTTTCTGGCAGTGCTAACCCGATCAGTACCATTCTACCTTAAGACACTAAGTGCAGGGCATTGTGCTCAGGGGTGTGACCATGAATGCCTTACAATGTCTTTCTCTAATCTTCTAGGCTGAGTGAACATTTGGGGGAAATGAAACAGCCCAGATTTGAGGTTTTAGCAACATTAATATATATCTCGGTACATATCTGTTAGTCTGGCTGCCAATGATCTTGTATACCTTCTACTGTCTGTTTCCACTTCTGATTACTTTTCTTTTTTCCCCTCAGTCTCGACTCACCTGCCCGTGCTGCAACTCTCGCAAGATGGATGCCGTCTTGACCAAGTGTTTCCATGTCTTCTGTTTCGAGTGCGTCAAGACCCGCTACGACACCCGGCAGCGCAAATGCCCCAAATGCAATGCAGCCTTTGGTGCCAACGACTTCCACCGCATTTACATTGGATGAGCGGGGAACTTCTGTAAACTTTGCCAAGCCTTTCATCGATGCTGCTTAACATGCATTCTCTATAGACATGAAACTGATTTTTGACCCTTCCATGTCCACTGCCGATTCCCTTTTAGGTCCTTTTACAGCCTGAAGAATTCTTATTTTTACTGTGCGAAAATGAGCTGTATTTATAAGATCCTTGGAAAACATCTTTTGGGGGTCATTGTATGGAGAATAATGTTGTGGTTGTATGTATATATTTATTGTACTGGTAGAATGTGATGTATCATCCTAAGATGGTCACACTAATGAAATACATTCCCATGTGATATTTCTTTTTAATAAGGATCTATTTTCATTTGCTGTACATAGAAAACATGACTTTTCTCTGAAAATGCTAAGTGGCTGCAAAATTTTAAGTCACTGACCCAGAACAAGAATACAGCAAAAGTGAAGTCCGAACCCACTTGTTATGGGTTAGTGACTTAAAAAGTGCTGAAGCCAGAGAATGTTTTTTTTTTTTCAGTGTTTCTACAGCTGAAAAACTCCTTTTTAAAACCTACTAGTTCCGGAGTTTATTTTTTTTGAGCCAGAAAATGCTCGTGCCAAAAAACACTGCAAACTGCCTATGTATGGATGGACACATAGAATTACATACTGGGGAGTTTTCTGGTTACAGAAAAAAACAGCTGTAGCCAAAAACAGCAAAAAAAATTCCTCCTGGCATAGCAAAGCTGTCCCCCGATCAGGAGGAAGGAATAAAAAAAGATCAGTGTGTAGTAATTTATTAAAATACACAATAAAACAGAGCATTGCGTAACATTAAACTCCTAATGATCTACACTATCATACACTTAGGCAAATATTTTTATTCTTTGAAGGTTGGCTTCAGAGACTTCAGTGCTAAGAATAAGGTTTGCTCACTGACCAGCGACAAGGTGGTGGATGTACTGTGCTTTTTCAATAGTGAAGGATGACTCAACAAGTGCATACTGACCTTACTTTATAGTTTTGCACATCTCTCTGGTGAGTGTACTCCCTGTGGAAGGAAAATTTGTAAAGGGCAAAAGATTACATTGTTTATATCTTAACTGTGCAGTACAAGACACACAGAAACTTTGCTAGGATCACTCCCCATTGTATTCATAGAACACCGCCCACTCCATGAGGCTACAGATTTTTTGATTTTTTTTTGTGTTTCCTATGCAAATTACTACTTCACTTCTGGTGAAGATATGTTTCACCATATTTCCTTTTGACTGACAGTTCTATCAAGATCTGACTGCTTATTGCCTTATGGATTACTAGCTGTTTCATGATTAGTTACCCTTGGTGTATACCTTGGGTACCATACCCAGGCTCTATGGTCAGCCTGTAATGTTTTTGTTGGACGCTGGATTCTGACACAAGTGTAGTTGGTCACGGGGTGCTATACAGGTCCAGGGCAGTGGTCCATTTTAATGGTCACTTTTTAATTTTTTTTTCATAGTTCCTATTGCCTTTCTTTATTCGGCCTTGCAGGTAACATTATTATAGTGTTTATCTATTTTACATTTGGGATCTTTTTTCTACCATGCTACCCAAGGTCCCTCTCTGGCTAGTGATGTAATGCTTATAAGACTTTTAATTGCACACGTCCTATATTAACTACCCTGAATAAGGATGCTTATGCCTAACTATTCTCAGTGCGCTCCGGTCTAGTCGCATGATCAGACCTTCTCTCTCAGCCACCAGGGGCTTCAAGGGAGAGGAGCGATTGCCGCCAATGAATGTTTCCTAGTAAGCCTATGGGTGACATCCCTGCTCAGGAATTACAGCTGTTGTTGGAGCATTCTGCCCTCCCCTGTAGTCACTTCTGGATGATGCAGGGGACATTACATGATCAGAACAGAGCATCCTGAGAATAGTTAAGTATAAGCATCTTTCTTCTATGGGGTGGTTAGTATAGGTGTTTGAACCTTAAAACTGCTCCCACTCCTCTTCTGTCCAAAATTGGCCCTAGTATATGAATTTGGACCTTGGATTGTGGGCTCCCTGAGGGTAGGGACTGATGTGAGTGTGCAATGTACAGGGATAGGGACAATTGTAGACACTCAGGTTGAACTGGATGGACTGGTGTCTTTATTCAACCTTACCAACTATGTAACATTTTATCCTGGGATTACACCATAAAGTAGTCAAAGGACAAATTCAGGTACATAAATGCAATATACCCTTTAGAATAGGGTTGCTTAGGCCTCCCGGGGCGACAGGGGAGCTGCAGGAGGGGACATCCCCTCCCACTGCTTGTAATAACAGCTGAGCAGCTTCATCAGTTGTTATAACAAGAAAGTCGACCGTCGGCTCTAAAAGCTGAGGCATCACCTCGATGCAACCCCTTGAAGCGGAAGGCCAAATATTTGCGCTACTTCGGCGTAAAGGGATTGAATCCAAAAGTGAACATTTCTTATATTGCAGCTTACCAATTCTAAGATGTGATGGCTGAGTTGGTTTCCTTTTTTTTAGGCATTCTTCTATTTTATTTGGTGATCCAGCAAGCAAGTCGGTTGCAGTTACGGGGATGACAGACCATTTAACACTGACAGGGGTGCTTACAATGATCAGCTTTTATTTATGGAAAACCTTTACTCCAAAAGCGGAAAAAAACTGTTATAACTGCTTATAAAGTATTAGCTGGAATTTCTTAAATTTGCTAGTTTATTTAAAGCTGCTCGTACATCTAACACACTCCTCCCCCCAGTCTGACAATGCTGCTGTACAAATCTGCCCCCTCTGCTTTCTTCATTCAAATATGGGAGGTGTTTTACTGGCCAGATCATTGGATAAAAACTGAGAAAAAAAATCCTAAAACAAGAAAACAAATGCAGCCATATCTTTTGATTGGTAAGCCGCTCTATATCGTCTATATTCACACACTATATATTGGTTTGATACCCGTTTATACTCTGTTGGTGAGTCAGTGAGTGCACCCATAGAGTTTCATGAATGGTGCCAAAGAACTGATTGCTTGAAATCCAGCATTGCAACAACCATAACCTGCTGATACCAAAGGCAAGTGTCTACAGTAGTTCAGGGAATAATATTAATTGTAATGCTATTATGTAAAGTAGTATCTATTAAATTAATTTCATATATTAAACATTTAGGGGTTAATGGAGAATCTACAACATCATGAAGGGGTAATGAGATCAAGAGTTTGGGACCCCCTTCTTTAGATCATTTGTATACTCCAACAAAAACTTCAAAGTTCAGTTCTGCTCTCAAAAATCATGGCGTTGTCACACCGGTGTGGCAAAAGTTCCCAAACCCAGCAAAAGATGACGGTACTGGCAAAGGAAGGTGGGCACATTTCTGGTAAACCAACAGGTAGTTTTCTGTACTTGTAGGATCTTTTAAAGGGATCAGGTGCATGTATTGCAGAGGTGTGTGTATATAATATATATATATATATATATATATATATATAATGTACATGTGTGTGTGTGTATTAAAAAAAAAAAAAAGTCTACACACCCCTGTTAAAATGTCAGGTTTCTGTGATGTAAAACAATGAGACAAAGATAAATAATTTCAGAACTTTTTTCACATTTTTAATGTGACCTATAGATTGTACAACTCCGTTGGAGGGAAGTACACCCTTTAACTAATACTTTGTTGAAGCACGTTTTGATTTTATTACAGCACTATCTTTTTGGGTGGGAGTCCATCAGCATGGCACATCTTGACTTGGCAATATTTGCCCACTGTTTGCAAAAACACTCCAAATCTGTCAGATTGCAAGGCCATCTCCTGTGCTCAGCCCTCTTCCGATCACTCCACAGATTTTCAGTCAGATTTGGGTCTGGGTCATTCCAAAACTTTAATCTTCTGGAGAAGCCATTCCTTTGTTGATTTGGGCGTATGCTTTGAGTCGTTATGCTGAAAGATGTTCCTCTTCACTGTGTTCCATGGCCTTGAAAATTATTTTGTACCCTTCTCCTACTTGATACCTTTTAACAATGAGATCCCTCGGATGCTTTGGAAGCTCACTGCAGACCATGGCATTTTCTGTAGGATGCGACTAAGAAAATGGCAGGAAATACCTACTAGAACAGCTGAACTTTATTTGTGGTTAATCAGAGGCACTTTAATTGATGACGGTTGTGTACTGAATCCTATTTAACATGAGTTTGTGATTGCTTAATTCTGAACACATCACACAAACCTGCCATTTTAACGGATGTGCCGACTTTTTCTATCCTGTGTGTGTGTGTGTGTGTGTGTGTGTGTGTGTGTGTTTTTTTGACCTTGACATACACTTTAACTTGGGTATGTCTGGGCTCAGCTCACGTTGAAAAGGTTATACTTTATTATTGCAGAAAGGAAATTTATAAGTGTTTTTTTTGTTTGTTTTGTTTTGTTTTTAAACAAATGTCTCCATTTCAATTTAACAATTGTAGTAATTTAAGTTTACTATTTGTTAGGATTGTCAATTTATTCTATTACTATTAGGAACGTTAGTAAGACAGAGTCATGTTGCAGAGCATTTTGTGTTTGTAGTATAGCTGCCTCCTTGCAGGGACTGGATCATACACGTTAAGGATGCTGAACATGTAACGACGCTCTCCTTGAGACAGTCCCTGGAAAACAACAATGGAAGATCCAAGTTTTTGCTCTTAACTTTGGAAGCAAAAGATGAAAACAGTTTCTTCGTTGCTAAGAGTAAATATTGTGTAAGAGAGCTGGCAATTTATTGCAGGGACTTGTATAGCCCTGTCAATTAATGCAGCTCTTTACAAACTTCCCTGACCTTGAGGAGTTTGTAATCTAAGGTCCCTAACTCACATTCACGTACACATACTAGGGTCAATTTAGACAGAAGCCAATTAACCTACCAACATGTCTTTGGAGCGTGGGAGGAAACTCATGCAGGCATGGGGAGAACATGCAAACTGCGCAGGCAGTACTGTGGTTGAGATTCAAACCGATGACTCTAGGGCTGCTAGGCGGAACAGCTAACCACTTTGCGTACTTGACAGTGTATAAAAAAAAAATGCTCACATATTATTATTATTTTTTTTAGCTTTAGACTAATTTTCTCTAACAAAAACACTGGTAGAGGGGGTATGATCGGAGATCGGCAGGGTCTGCGGCCACCATTGACTTTTTTTTTCGCTTGAGTCTGCTCTCTTCTGAGTGTCACCGTACAGACCCTCCCTCACCCCTGATGCGATGGCTCAACTCCCTTCCCTCCTGTAGTGTATCTGTAGATCCAGCCAGGCTTGGCTGGTGCTACCCATTCTAGTATTAAGTGGACTGGAGTAGAGTCCTGCATGTAGAGTGATATATCTTCTGGAGGGAGGGACTGAAAGTGTCTACAGCGGCTGCCCAGCGCAGGAGAACAGGCATCCGAGGAGGAAGCATGGAAGGAGTGGAGTCTGTGCTGGCCCGGTCCCAGCATAACCAGTAACATGTTGGCTAGAAAATATATTACAGGCATATACCCCGCTTTACAAACACTCGCGAGTATAGACACATTGGTGTCTATGGAAAATCTTGGTCAGCTTGACCTGGCACTGCTCCTGGTTTTAACATTGATGTCTATGGGAAAGCTTGGTTAACTTGACATGGCACTGCCCCCAGACCATAAGTGACAGGGACACCAAAGTTTGTGAGCACTGAGAGGGGAGCCAGGACTACAACATATCCAGTTTTGGGGTCAGCTAGCTTGCCTAGGATCTACCATGTCGTAGTCCTGGGCCCTTTAACGTGCTCCCCAAGTTTGGTGTCCCTGTCTCTTATGGTTCAGGAGCATTGCCATGTCAATTTGACCAAAATTTCCCATAGATGCCAATGTTTAAAAGTGGGAGCAGTGCCATGTCAAGCTGACCAGGATTTCCCATAGAGCTAGTGTATTTACATGCATTGAGAAGTAAAAAAGGGTATTGCTTTACTTTAAGTACATTCTCGTTTTACATACATGCTCTGGTCCCATTGTGCACTTAAAAGTGGGGTATGCCTGTATATAATCTTTGTAGGGGGTAGAGCATGGAGTGTGGTGCAGGAAAACCTGTGGAATATACAGATGAAAAGGTAAGAGTAAGGCTGCATACACACGACCGGACTTTCCGGCAGACTAGGTCAGACAGACTTTTCAGTGGAGTTCCAACGGACTTCCGTACGAATGGACTTGGCCACACACGAATGGACTAAGTCCGTGGAAAGTCTGTTTGTTTTGACCGTGATGATGTAAAAAAGGAAGTTCAGTAGCCAATAGCTTCCCTTGCATCGTATTTGGTCCATTGGACCAGCATACAGACAAATGTATTACCTGATAGGAATTGAGTCCGTCGGACAGATTTCAAACATTCTATTTCTAGGTCCGTCTGATTTATTTATTTATTTTTGATGAAAAATGATCGCCCACACGATTGCATTGCCAGACAGACTGATTCCGTCGGACAAAGTCTAGTTGTGTGTATGTGGCATAAGAAGACTAAGGGGGATCTGCTGTCCTGGCCCGCTCTAAAGGGGGATCTATGGGTACCCTGCTGTTTTTTTTTTTTTTTATGGTTTTAATTTGAAATGTACTTTGGTGTCCTTCACTAAGATCTGTACTTTGGACAATGTCTGCACAGCCCTGGTCCGTGCCTATCCCTGGGTATGATAATAGAGGGTGGGGTATTGCCCTAGTCTCAGGTAAGGCTATGCTGAGGATAAAGTTGGGTCTAGCCACCAAGTAACCTTATTAGCAGCTCTTTGAGGGAATTAAAGGTAGCTACAAGGTCATCAGGATACCATCTACAGTATACAGGACAGGGCTGTGGCCGATTCCTCAGCCTTACAATATTTGATATGCACAGTTATCTCATACACGCTAATAACTTGTCTTTGTAAATCACACATTCATAAGGAACGTTGACAATGGCATGAAATGATATGCAAAATTATGCTCCAGGTACAGCAAATGTCACATATATTATCTTATTGTAGAATTTTCTCATGATGGCAAATTAGAGATGCAAAAGGTATAACCTACAGAAAATCCCACAGCGCAAAAGGAGGCACAAAATAAATGTATGCAACAGTATGTCTAAAGGCTTTTTCCAACAAGCCATCACAAATACAATATATAAAAAAAAGTTAGGTCATGCTTGCATTAATTCCAAAATAAATGACAGTAGCCTGTGTTGCCATTATATGGCTGCTGCAGTTGTATTGCCATTTTTTTTTTTATCTCAAATGATTCGTATGACCTATCAGATGTTTATAATCTATGTAAAAAAAAAACTGATTATTATTGTGTTTTATGGCACTTTGGCAATATTATTTATTATACTTGATTTGAATGATACTGTCATTTATTTTTTGGAATTAATGCAAGCATGACCTAACTTTGAGACATGCAAAAAGTTCATGTGTGTGGTGGAAAATGAAAAATATTCCACAGACTAATTTTCTGCTATTTGAGATTTGTTGTATAGGTCCTTTACTGAAAAGTGACATCATAAATATTTTAGGTATAAGATTAATAGTGCTGGCTAAAGGCACAATGATAAATGACCAGTTATTCACAGGTTTGATTGTTTTAAAGGATTTAATTGATTTAGATTTTGTATTAGGACCAATCATTTCTATTCAATAAAAACAATGATTTATTGATTTCAAATGGATACAATCCTTTTATTGAAACAATATTTATATGATTGCATATATGCCTGGCATTGGGTTCCCTATTGCATAGTTTTTCTAATAGAGTTATAGAGGATGGATTATTCATATTTAAAACTAGAAAATGAATAATATAGTATTAACAATTGTAACAAATTTTGTCTTAAACATCACACCCCAACCCTTAAAATATACTCTTCCCTCTGCTGGACCTACCCTTTTATGGCACCAACTTCAGGAAATCCTTTCAAGGATATTGGTGGCAGTTCTGACACGTACAACAACTGAATGCATTTGCATTAATTTTACAATGTTGCTACACTGTGACAAGTCAACAAAGATCTACCTCCAGTTGAAAATGGAGGTAATGAAAAGCAACTCAAACTTGGAGTAAAGCTAGGTCAGAATTGGGGGGAGGGTTGTGTGTTAAAACAGCTAAACTTACCTTTCCTTCAAGAGTCCTGGTGCCAGCACCTTCTGCTGGGTGCTGGTTTTCAGCCATCTTCATTGGCTGTCGCTAGAATGACGTTGCACTTGCTCAGAAATTATCCCTTCACACAGGGATGGTTCTGGCTATGTAGGCAAGCCCAGCTCAGTTTATATGCTGGAGAAGACAACAAGCAGGAAGGTAGGTGTATTTTATTGCAAAAGAGACTTCTTTTGCAGTAAAGAGTCTGCCTGCTTGCAGTTTTTGATAGTGGACCTTTAGTTCCACTTTAACTTTATATTTGCATTTTGTGTATTTGCTTTATTGGTTGCTAGGACGCAGGCTGCCAGCAACCAATTACATGGGTCTGAACTTCCGTCGCAGCAACCAATGACATGGGTCTGAACAACAGGAGTCGGACTCCATACGCCACTATTAGACTGAATAATGTCAGTGGAATCCACATCCTGCTGTCCACTCTCAATAACAAGGTTGGCGGATCTGATGGGGAACTAGTCTCTCAGAGCTCCCCATCAGGTCCACCTCCCAAAACAAAACTAGTCAGCCTCTGTGCCTGACAGGTGCAATGGTTGAGCAGGAAACAATGAGTCTGATTTTATTATGCTCCGCATTACTGAACTGTACTGAGGACGGAGTGTCCAGTATGGACACTCAGGACTTACTGCCAACTGCTTCCTACAACAAAATCATGAACCAATGATAAATCTGTCATAAGCACTAACCCCATTTCTATGCTCCATTTTTTGCTCCTCTTTAAGGTTACTTACTTGCAGTAATGGATTCTGCCTTTCAAACTTTGGAATCCTCACTTTTTCTATGTTGTGTTTCATTCTATGCAGCTCAACTGGATCCTGAATGAAAACAGTATGTAAGTTAAAATGTATAACACCAAAGTTACCTTGCCACAGTTTCAAGCTCAACACCAACCCAAGTTTTTTTTGTTTGTTTGTTTGTTTTGTATACCCTGGAAAGAGTTTAACCTTTCTTCAGCTTTTATTACTATCTCTGTCCCTATTGAAGACAATTCCTTTAGACTTTCTCTCCAATGGTAACAGAAACCCAAGTACCAATAAAAGTAGATTTTCTTTTAGCACAGTGGTGAAGGCTTAGAACATCTGCCTGTTTTTTATTGCTATCTGTACCTGTTCCAGCTCCACCTATTTTTCAATTCAAACTCAATTAAACAAAACATCCTGCAGTTGGGATATAAAGTGATACTAAGCATATACTGTTTAATTTACATTGTCCCTTTTGTTTCTGTATATGGATGATGGCACTGTATTTAAAACAAAAAATACATCTAAGCACACTTTTCCTAATCAATATACTGCTGACATGACAGCTCACATTAACCCAGCTATTTCCCAGCCTGTCTGCAGGAAAACATAAGCAGGATGTGCTTCTAGTCCTCTGCTACTGGTCACATGTTAAAAAAAAAATAGAGTAAAATCAAATACTATCAATAAACTGTTTTAAATTGTCATACAAATATATATTTTACATTAAATATTTATTATTTTATGGACATGGTGTGGACGGATTTCTGCCAGTCACAGGCTGTCAAGTCCCTTCAGCCTGTGTCTTAGAACAGGACTGGCCGGTCCATTAGGGGCGCCGCCCCCATAGTTTGCATGCGGTATGCACGCAGGGGGCCAGAATTATACGTTTGTTTGAGTTTTTTTTTTCCAAGCACATGATTAGAGCCTGAGGCTCTAACTGGCTTGAAAAGGGTTGGGCTCTGTGCCCCGAACCCACCACTTGTGACAATAGCGCATCGATATTCACTCTTTTCTTCTGGCTTCTCCTTCATGCCAATTAGGACAGGAGGCGTATCGAGTTGGCCGGGAGGAGAAGCCATGGAGGGGTGAGTGCAGGGGGGGGGGGCGCATCATGGAGCGGTGAGTGTGGACCTGGGGGGGTTTGTTCCCCCCCAAAAAAAGTTTAGCACCAGCCGCCACTGTCTTAGAATAAGAGGGAGGTGGAGCCTCCATTAATCTATATGTAATATCCTGCCCCTATTGTGTTTTAGCTGGTTATTGTGCATGGAGGAGGAGGGAGGCAGTGGGCTGTTATTTACCATTGTGTATATGCCCACTCTAGTCACATGGGCTGCTCAGATGTGAAAGGGAGGAAATGCTCAAGATAGAAACTCACTGGAAACCGAGCATGTGCAGAGTTGCCACCACAGTTGCAAAATCGATAGCTGAATTGGGGACATGAACAGTAGGTGGAGCTAGAGAGAAGCAGGATCAACTGGGCTTTTTAGAGTACAGAAAACTAATATCACAGTGAGTATGGACAGCATCTAATACAGCATTTATTGATAGTTTATTTATGATGCGGCTTTAGTGACACTTTAAGGTATGCATTCTCACAAATATATTGAAATGACAACAACAGCAGCCAATGTAGTATAACCCAATACCATGCAATGAGACCTGACTGGTCACACTGGTACTGTAAAAAAATTACTCCAGGTCAGCAGTAACAGAAAACTCCCACTAAGCACTAAAATATATACATGTCTAAATATAGATGTGATATACATATACAATGCCTTGAAAAGGTATTCACACCCCTTGAAATGTCATATTACAACCAAAAATTTCAATGGATTTTATGTGATAGACCAACACAAAGTTCCACATAATTGTGAAGTGGAAGGAAATGATAAATAGTTTTCAAAATTTTTTACAAATAAATATCTGAAAAGTGTGATGTGCATTTGTATTCAGCCTCCTGAGTCAATAGTTTGTAGAACCACCTTTCGCTGCAATTGCAGCTGCAAGTCTTTTTTTTTTTTTTTTTGGTAGATCTCTACCAGCTTTGCACATCTAGAGAGTGAAATGTTGTACCCATTCTTCTTTGCAAAATAGCTCAAGTTCTGTAGGATTGGATGGAGAGCGTTTGTGAACAGCGATTTTCATGTTTTGCCACAGATTCTCAATTGGATTTAGATCTGCACTTTGACTGGGCTGTTTTAACACATGAATATGCTTTGATCTAACCATTCCATTGTAGCTCTGGCTGTATGCTTAGGGTTGTTCTCCTGGTGGAAGGTGAACCTCCGCCCCAGTCTCAAGTCTTTTGCAGACTATAACAGATTTTCATTTAAGATTGCCTTGTATTTGGCTCCATCCATCTTCCCATCAACTCTGACCAGCTTTCCTGTCGAAGAAAAGCAACCCCACAACATGATGCTGCCACCACCATGTTTCATGGTGGGCATAGTGTGTTCAGGGTGATGTGCAGTGTTAGTTTTCTGCCACATATAGCGTTTTGCTTTTAGGCCAAAAAGTTAACTTTTGTTCTCATATGACCAGTTTACCTTCTTCCACATGTTTGCTGTGTCCCGCACATGGCTTGGCGCAAATTGCAAATGGGCTTTCTTTCAACAATGGCTTTCTTCTGGTCACTCTTCCATAAAGGCCAGATTTGTGGAAAGCACAACTCATAGTTGTCCTGTGGACAGATTTCCCACCTGAGCTGTGGATCTCTGCAGCTCCCCCAGAGTTATCATGGGCCCCTTGGTTGCTTTTCTGATTAATGCTCTCCTTGCACGGTCTGTCAGTTTAGGTGAATGGCCATGTCTTGATAGTTTTGCAGTTGTGCCATACTCTTTCCATTTTCAGATAATGGATGGAACGGGGCTCCGTGAGACGTTCAAAGCTTAGGATATTTTTTTTATAACCTAACCCTGATTTTAAACGTCTCCACAACTTTATCCTTGACCTGTCTGGTGTGTTCCTTGGCCTTCGTGATGCGGTCTGTTCACTGAGGTTTTCTAACAAATCTTTTAGGACTTTAGAGAACAGCTGTATTTGTACTGAGATTAAATTATACACTGACTGTGAACTCTATTTACTCATTAGGTGACTTCTAAAGCAAACAGTTCCACTAGATTTGAATACAAATGCACGCCGCACTTTTCAGGTATTTATTTGTAAAAAAATTGGAAAATCATTTAACATCTTCCTTCCACTTTACAATTGTGTGCCTCCTTGTGTAGATCTATCACATATAATCACAATATAAAACATTTAAGTTTTTGGTTGTAACATGAAAAAATTTGGAAATTTCAAGGGGTATGAATGCTTTTTGAAGGCACTGTATATTTAATCTTTATTACGTGCAAAACACACTAATAGACAGATACTAGAATGATTTATTAATATCTGATATATATACACACACACACACGCAGTATCTCACAAAAGTGAGTACACCACCCCTCACATTTTTGTAAATATTTCATGTGACAACACTGAAGAGAATACACTTTGCTATAATGTAAAGTAGTTAGTGTCCAGATGAAGCTACATAACCCAGGTTGCGAAACGCATTGACGTCATCACGGCCCGGAGACGCCGCTTAAGCGATCCCCTGGATTCAATGGGATGGGAAGAGCTGTGCGCTAAGGGCCTGGCCTATATATTCCCTGCTGACACTGATCTGGATACCGCATACTGGATACTTTGAATACCGCTGAACCCCTGTGAGTGCACAATGCAGCATGCCGCATAATATCCTGGTCCAACTCTTTGTTTGTGGACGCAAATGGACATATAATAAATAAGGATAGTATCGGTCAGCATACCTGTACAGCAAAGGGGAGCGGTAATATAGAAAACCACTGCTTTGCAGAGAAATGTCATTTGATAGACTTTACTTGCTTTATGTGAAGTATATGATTCATATGTTGGTCTAATCTATAGACAGCTTTATGTGCATGGCACAGAATGAACGATGTTACTTTAGATATGATAAGCAATGAAAAATGACAACAAGTACCTGCACCATTTACAAAATCTAGATTAAGGACACCTTATTAGCAATTAGCTAATTGCTCAACAGTGCCTATCTTGCATTTGAACACGATTTTTCTTGGATATCCAGATCCAGCCAAAATAAAAATGTAATATTCAAGAACGTTTGAAGCAACTTTTGAAGAGGTGGTTCTGGCCAGCTCAGTAGATTGCTTTAAGAAAGGCCTGGATACTTTCCTGAATGCACATAATATAACTGGGTACTGACATTTATCGGTAAAGTTGATCCAGGGAAAATCTGATTGCCTCTTGGGGGATCAGGTAGGATTTTTTTTCCCCTGTTGTAGCAAATTGGAGCATGCTCTGCTGGGGATTTTTTTGCCTTCCTCTGGATAATATATCTTTTTTTATTTATTTATTGTTTTTAAGGTTGAACTGGATGGACTTGTGTCTTTTTTCAACCTGACTAACTATGTAACTATGTAACTTATGTATATGCACCTGACCATATATGGTTTATTGATTTAGCACAACAAAAGATGAACTGAGTTGCCCTGTAGTTTGGAAATATCTAACATCAGGAATACAATCAGTAATGCACTTCGGTTTTTGTAGCTCTTTCACACCCCTGGGGGCCACACATACACTGATATCCTATATATTCAGCAATATTATGTCAATCATACATTGGCAATTTTGGCCGCTGGATCTCTCTGTATGTGTGGCAATTTAGGCGCCCGGACCGTTTCTGTTATTTGTGTATTGCTTGTTTTTGTCCACATATGTTATTTGTATTGTGCACTCAATGTCTTGATACATGAGTAGTGTTTAACAGCCTGACATTCAGCAAGACCAACTTTTTATAGCTCCTATTTGCTGAGCGCCATCTTTTTAATTTGTATGTGGCTTTTCATATAAAATAAATTATTAGTAAAAAATGTTTTGCTATTTTTTGATCCTTAATTGCCCGTTACAGCCATAGTAGCCGCTTTTGTTTATTTGGTATATCTCTTTTCTTGTGATTCTCGCTAAGAAAATATTTTTTGTATATGCTAGTGAGTATACACCTTGTATAACAGTGTAAAGTTGCGGTTTCCTCAAAATAACTCAACGCACAGCATTAATGTCAGCTTGAAGTCTTTTGTGGTATTTGTGGATAAGGCTCTTTATCTGCTCAGATGGTAAAGCTGCCCATTCCTCTTGGCAAAAAGCCCCCAGTTCCTAGAAAATCTTGGGCTGTCTTGCATGAACTGCACGTTTGAGATCTCCCCAGAGTGGCTTAATGATATTGAGGTCAGGAGTCTGAGATGGCCCCTCCAGAACCTTCACTTTATTCTGCTGTAGCCAATGACAGGTCAACTTGGCCTTGTGTTTTGGATCATTGTCATGTTGAAATGTCCAAGTACGTCCTATGGGCAGCTTCCTGGCTGATGAATGCAATGTTCCTCCAGTATTTTTTGGTAACATAAAGCATTCATCTTGCCATCAATTTTGACCAAATTTCCTGTGCCTTTGTAGCTCACACATCCCCAAAACATCAGCAATCCACCTGCGTGTTTCACAGTAGGAATGGTGTACCTTTCATCATAGGCCTTGTTGATTCTTCTTTAAATGTAGCTTCTATGGTTATGGCCAAAAAAGCTAAATTTTGATCTCATCACTCCAAATGATTTTGTGCCAGTTTTTGAGGCTTGTCTCTGTGCTGTTTGACATATTGTAAGCAGGATACTTTGTGACATTTGTGTAGAAATGGCTTTCTTCTGGCGACTTGACCATGCAGCCCATCTTTCTTTAAGTGCCTCCTTATTGTGCATCTTGAAACAGCCACACCACATGTTTTCAGAGAGTCCTGTATTTCACCTGAAGTTATTTGTGGATTTTTCTTTGCATCCTGAACAATTTTCCTGGCAGTTCTGGCCCAAATTTTAGTTGGTCTACCTGACCGTGGTTTGGTTTCAACAGAACCCCTCGTTTTCCACTTCTTGATTAGAGTTTGAACACTGCTGATTAACGTTCTCAACTCCTTGGATATCTTTTTATATCCCTTTCCTGTTTTATACAGTTCGACTACCTTTTTCCCACAGATCCTTTGACAATTATTTTGCTTTCCCCATGACTCAGAATCCAGAAACCTCAGTGCAACACTGAATGAAAGATGCACGGGTCTGTCAGGAGTCCAGAAACTCATTGACCTTTCATACACACACATTAATTACAAGCAAACAGATCACAGGTGAGGATGGTTACCTTTTAATAGCCAAGTCCAACCCCTTTGTGTCAACTTGGGTGTATGTTATCAGGCCATAATCACCATGATCAGGGTCATTTAGGTGGTTTCTGTGGTTTTTATGATTTAAAAAGAGTAAACACAGTTGATTGATAATAAATGGCTGCAGCCAAACACTAACCATGAGTGAAAGAAATGTTTTTGTTTTATCATTCATATTCTCTGAAAAATGGCCAAGAAATCATAAATTCTGCCAGGGTATGTAAACCTATGAGCAAAACTGTATAAGTCATTCACTATTTCAGTACAAACTTGTGCATTTTCGGAGCCACACTGGTAGGACAGATGATCCATTTGTATATGCCCCCTGTGTCTGGCCAAATCAGGTTAGGGTGGGATGGTAAGCCTAGTCTTAATATAAACAGTACAGATTCTGTACTCTGTGTTTGTATGCAATTTATAAATTCTATGGTCCAGGCAAGGCTGTCGTTAGAAACCATAGGGCCCACACAGCCAACCTGACAGTGGCCACCCCTCCCCAAATAAACACAGTTTACTATGCTTTAGTTATGAAAGAAAACAGTGGGTGATTGTTACTGATTTACTCATTGCATTCATTCAGGAAAGGAAAGAGCTGGTTAATATGACATATTTAAATAATCCTTCCCCCACTTTCCATCCTGAAGGATCCTAATGATTGCTTGCAACTGCCAACAGGAAGAGAGGAGGGAAGCCAGCAGTACTGTGGGGTTAGGGGGGGGCTGGGGTGAGGGGTAAATGTATGGTGCAAGGGGGGTGATCAGTGTGTGTGGGGGAGCAATTACTGGCACCAATCCCCTGTATGGCTTTCTCTGCAGCACCAGAAAGCTGGCAGAAAGGGAATGGAGAAGATTCCAGCTTTCAGCTGCTGCAGAGAGAGTCATACAATGTATTGGTTCCAGTAATTTCCCTTCCTGCTCACATCCGATTCACCAGCTGCCTTGGCCCTCCGCTGGCCTAGGCCCCATACAGGAGCACTATTGGTACCCCCTTATCAATGGCCCTGGGTCCAGGTTCCCAACCATATGGCTCTTTGGTATTTATTGTATGGCCCTTGACTCCTTACTTAAAGCGGAAACTACACTGTATCTGAGCACTACAGACCAAAAGCGCTATTTCATTTATTTTTAATATTCAAAGCAAACTCCCCCATGCATTCATCCATATATCCATGCTTTAGTTTGCTGAGATATCACTTTGAAAAACTCCCCCTAGGTTTTCTTGCTGAGACCATCTTGAGTAAGGGCAAATGATACATGTAGCATTTACATCCTGGAATGCATCTGCCCTTAGTTTAGCCAAGCAAGCAGGCAGTTGTGATTAGCTGAGAAAACCCCTCTTTCCCTCCTGAAGACTCCTGGAATGTATGCCATCATTTGCCTAGGCATTGAAACCAGGAAGTAACTAAAGGAATGTATAAAACAAGTAAATATAATATACTTTCCCATCTATTTACTAATGCTAGCAGCATGAGGATTAAAATAGTAAATGTTGATTGAGACACAAGCAAGATTGATGGAGGAATACTCCCTGCTCTGCCATTGTATTCTGATAGCGGGACTCCTCTACTGATTGACAAAAGTTTTCCAACAAACCTGTTTGACAGAAGTCAATCATTAGAACTAGGGCCAAGGGCATAGAATAAAGGGAAGCCTAATCTCCCTAAAATGTATTATAGCATGATAGTAAAAGCTCTTCTTACCATGTGGTGTGTCAGATGTAGCTTGTCCTTAGCCTGAAAAACACAAGCAGATGCAATCAATTTATTCAACAGTTGTACACAATTGGCCTGATTTACTAAACTCCAAAGTACAAAATGTAGCATGTCTCAAAAAAATTTTTCCTATGCCAACTAGGCAGTGTGCATATTTTTTTGGTTGCTGAAATTACAGAAAGTGTGCATAGGCAACAGGGAAGAAACTGTCCCTGAAATGCAATTGCTGGTCATTCAGCTCAGGAGTCATGACATTCAGGGGTATTATCTACATTACGTACCAAATTAAAACAAAATAAAAAAGTAATACGTTTGGAAAACTAATGGACGGACAATGTTAAAAAAGGTTTACACATACAAATTTCAATGCCAACAATGTTTGAAAACAAGATTCCTTGCCACTTAAGCTTTTTCAAAACTTGGCAGTAGCTAAATGTCATCTGCAAAAAAATTAATAAAAAAATGCTTAGTTGGAGCAGGAACATTTTCTGGATCTGGCTCATGACCAGTGTAACCCTGATAAACTTCCCTCTAACTGTTACAGACCCATCATACCCCCTTTCCCACCTTCTTCGAATAAGAGACCACACCATTCTTATGGAGTATAAATGGCCATAACAGCCTTTATTAACCAAATAATGTATAAAACTCCAAATAGCTTTATAAAGAACAAGGTAATTACAACCATAAAGAAACAACATGTTTCAACCCCCATTTTATTGGTCAGTGACGTAGCTATCTCCTCTTTCACCGGATATATATATCCATATATATCACACCAGTACACTGCGGGACCTTTACCAACCATCATAGGCCTCCAGCTGTACCGCTCGGAGACACCCCCTTTTCCCGCAGTGCAACCACCAGTATTCACCAACCATTTGATGAATACACCGGAGGGGCCATACTACCGATGAGCCCCCCACCCCTTTTTGTCACATCAGTTACCACTCCCGTCACTGACCAACAAACAAACACTGCCAATCTCCCCCCAGCTGTCATGACGACCTTCTGTACTTGAACCTGGAATGACAACATAAAAAGAAAAAATAGAGATTAACCGCTTCCCGCCCGCCCTATAGCCAAATGACGGCTATACAGCGGGCGCTCTCGTCCGGGAGGCCGTCCCTGGACATTCTCGTGCTTACTTCTGTAATGCGTGCCGCCTCAGGCGCGCATCGGGGAAGTTTTGTGTTTGCCGTGTCCCCCGGAGACAGGCAAACACAGATCGCTGTAAACGGCCAATCAAAGCGGCCGTTTACAGCGCGATCGTAGCTGCCAATGGGAGATGATCTCAAATGTAAACATATGAGATCATCTCTCATTGCCCTGTCTCTCTCTCCTCACACAGAGACAGCGTGTGAGGAGAGAGAGGATCTGTGAGTGTTACAGTATTACAGTATATAAAATCTGTCAGCCCCAGTGCCATCTGTCAGCGCCGGTGCCATCTGCCAGCCCCCATCAGCCAGAGCAATTAGCCAGCGCCATCTGCCAGTGCCATCTGCCAGCGACATTTGCCAGTGCCATCTGCCAGCGACATCTGCCAGCGACATCTGTCAGCACCATCTGCCAGAGCAATCTGCCAGTGCCACCTGCCAGTACCACGTGTTGTCAGTGCCACGTGTCATCAGTGCCACTTGTCGTCAGTGCCACCTGCCTCGTCAGTGTCACCTGTGATCAGTGCTGTTAGTGTCACCTGCTAGTGTCACTTGCCACATCAGCGTCACCTGTCAGTGTCATCTGCCACATCAGCGTCACCTGTCAGTGTCATCTGCCACATCAGTGTCACCTGTCAGTGCCATTTGTGATCAATAAAAATGTCACAAAGGTTATTTTCAGCCAAGGAGGCATACGATATTCTTGCAGCCGACGAGAGCAATGGGGAGCTCTCCGCTTCGGATTCCTCCTCATATTCAGATTCTGAGTCTGACGTGGACTACAAGCCTGTCCTCAGCAGCGGTACAATGACAGCCTCAGAGGAGGAAGATGATAGTCCGCCCGTCAGACGAAGGTGTACTGGTGAGGAGGCGGTACCATCCACCAGCACCGCAGAGCCATCCACCGGCAACGCAGTGCCATCCACCAGCACCACAGTACCTCGGCAAAGGCCAAGTACCAGTGTGTCAACTCAGCCCCAAAGGGTTAGGTCCCATGCCAGCCTTCCCTATTCCCTCCAGAACCCCTTGTGGCTTCCTCCTAACTCAGGAGAAGCTAACGTTCCCCCTTTCACAGCCAACTCAGGAGTCCAGGTGGACACACACAATTTTTCCCTGATGGACTTTTTCCACTTAATTTTTACCAAGTACATGCTTGAATCGATTGTGGTCCAGTCCAACCTATATGCTCAACAATTTATTGAAAGCAACCCAACGTCCTTGTCATGGTTATGCAATAGAGTTTGTCTGCTTACCTTTCTCCATGTGTTCATCTCTAGAGACCAGCCGACCCTCACCTGACTGATTTTGTAATCCATCCTCTGGCATGGCTCCACCCTAGCTCCTATCAGAGAACTCTATATTAACCTGTGCACTGCAGTCCAATGCTGCTGATCAACCTTTGTGTGTTAGCTTCCTGTTACCTGCCGTGTGCTCTTCTGTTGTTTTCCGTTACCGACTTTGGCGTGTCCTTGACTATCCCTGTTTGCCTGTGAGCCTGACCTTTTGGCGTGTCCCTGACTATTCCTGTCTGCTTGTGGCCCCAACCTTGGCTTTTTCCCTCACCATCCCTATCCTCCTGTTGCCTACTGTGGGTGTGAGCTGGGGGACCCTGGGGGTCGCGACCTGGAGCCAGTTGCAGCCAAGTCCATCCTCACCACTAGAGGCTCTGGTGAACACCTGCTGGCTCTTAGACTCCGAGCCCCAGGCAATCTTACGCTCTAACCCCGGTGGGATCCATTTTGGTGTTCTGGCGGCCCTGTCTTTCTATCACCTTGACCCCCATCTGCAGCAGTCAGCCGTAGGGTCCTCAACCTTGCGGTGCACTCCTGATCCCTACAGTGTGCATCTGTCACCTGGTCTCAAGGTGACCTGACAGTTTGATCAGCCATGGACCCGGCTGACGTGCCGCTCCCTGCAGTCGATCCGTTGCAGGGCATATTGCGGAGACTCGAGACCCAGGAATCTAATCAGACTCAGGTGATGCGAGATCTGGCTTCCCTCTTTGAGCAGCTACAGGCTTCCTTGAGAACCCCGAACCTGCAGCCTCAAGTACAGTCAGCAGCTGTACCTATCGCACCAGTCGCATCCACGCATGCATTATTACTGCCAGCTCCGTCCCGTTTCTCTGTGGACTCCAAGGCCTGCAGGGGCTTCCTCAGCCAATGCACCATTCATTTTGAGCTCCAGCCTCAAAATTTTCTGTCTGATCAGGCAAAGGTGGCCTATATAATTTCCCTCCTCTCTGGTGAAGCATTGGCCTGGGCTGCTCCCCTGTGGGAGAGAGGTGATCCGGTGGTTTCCAGCCTGTCCAACTTCTTGAAGCTCTTTTGTAATATCTTTGAGGAGCCAGCTCGGGTTTCTTCTGCGGCTAGTGCCCTTTTACGCCTTCGCCAAGAATCTTGTTTGTGGGACAATATGCACTTCAGTTCCGTATCCTCACAGCTGAATTGAGCTGGAACAATGAGGCCCTGGTTGCAACCTTTTTACATGGCCTCTCTGACTGAGTGAAGGACGAATTAGCAGGAAGAGCTATCCCCGCAGGTCTGGACGATGTAATTTCCTTATGCAATCAGATTGACATTCGTTTCCAGGAGAGGTCCTGGATCCATCCTAGGGGATGCCAGCATCCCCTAGGTCCTAGTCAGTCTGAAATTTTTTCCCGTTGCCCTGATGAGCATCCTCTGTCTGCTGAGGAACCCATGCAGCTGGGCCGGACCAGACTAACCCCCGAAGAACGTGCTAGACGCAGGACTCTGGGCTTGTGTCTTTATTGTGGTGGCAAGGGTCATTTTCGTGATTGCTGCTCGCTTCGTCCGGGAAACGCTCGGGTAATACATTTGGAAGGTGGAGTATTGGACCCAGAAACATCACCTTCTCGTCTTCTTCTTCCGGTGTTCCTCCATGTAGGCACTTCTCCCCAATCGGTCCTAGCATATCTGGACTCTGGAGCTGCCGGCAATTTTATGGACTGGAGAACTGCTTCTTCTATGAAGCTTACCCTTTCTCCCCTCGCTACGCCACTGGTAGTCTCGGCAATTGATGGCACTGTGCTCCCAGGGGGCCCTATCCGTTTCCAGACGCTACCTATTAGGATGTCGGTAGGGATACTCCACCAGGAGTGGATCTCCTTCCTCATCCTACCCAAGGCCTCTACCCCCATTGTATTGGGCCTTCCTTGGCTACAGCTCCACTCGCCACATGTGGACTGGGTCTCTGGGCAGATCCTGGCTTGGGGTCCTTTGTGTTTCTCGTCCTGTCTTCTCAAGGTGAGCCCCAAGGGGAAACTTCCCATTGCTACCACATCCGTATCGTCTGATCTTCCCGCGGCATACAGCGATTTCCGGGATGTGTTCTGTAAGAAGTCTGCTGAGGTGCTTCCTCCCCATAGATCTTTTGACTGTGCTATTGACCCTGTCCCTGGAGCAACCCTGCCCAGTGGTCGTACCTACCCTCTGTCCATTCCAGAGACCCAGGCCATGTCTGAGTATGTCGCCGAGAATCTGGAGAGAGGTTTCATCTGGAAATCCTCATCGCCTGCAGGAGCAGGGTTCTTTTTCATTGCCAAAAAGGATGGTACCCTCAGACCCTGCATCGACTATAGAGGTTTAAACGCAGTGACTATTAAAAACCGATACCCCTTACCTCTAATATCTGAGCTATTCGACAGGTTGAAGGGGGTTTCCATTTTCACTAAGTTGGATCTCAGAGGTGCATGCAATCTCATTCGAATACGGGAAGATGACGAATGGAAGACTGCATTTAACACTAGGGACGGGCATTACGAATACCTGGTTATGCCTTTTGGTTTGTGTAATGCTCCAGCTGTGTTCCAGAACTTCGTCAATGAAATATTCAGGGACCTACTGTACCAGTTTGTTGTCATCTATCTGGATGATATTCTCATCTTTTCCGAAAGTCTGCCTGCTCACAGAAACCATGTACGCACCGTACTTCAGCGCCTTAGAGAGAACAATCTCTATGCCAAGATGGAGAAATGTTCCTTTGAATGTTCTGAGGTCCTGTTTCTGGGATGTTTTGTTTCTAGTGCAGGTCTTCGTATGTATCCCGGGAAGGTCTCAGCCATTACCAACTGGCCCCTTCCCGCTAGCCTCAAGGCCACACAGTGCTTTCTTGGCTTCGCAAATTATTATAGGCAGTTCATAAGGAATTACTCTTCCATTGCCGCGCCTATTATCGCTTTGACCAAGAGGGGGGGGAATGCCAAAGACTGGCCTCCCGAGGCCGTCTCTGCATTTCACGATCTGAAACAGGCCTTTGTCTCTGGACCTCTCTTGGGGAGACCAAATCCTGGGGACCCATTTTTTATTGAAGTAGACGCTTCTTCGATGGGAGTGGGAGCTGTGCTTCTTCAGTTCTTTGAGAAGAAGCGTCAACCATGTGCGTTCTTCTCCAAAAAAAATTCTCAGGCAGAGAGAAATTATGCCATTGGTGATCGGGAACTTCTCGCAATTAAATTGGCGTTGGAGGAGTGGCGTCATCTCTTGGAAGGTTCCCCTCACTTCATAACGATCCTGTTACCTGCCGTGTGCTCTTCTGTTGTTCCGTTACCGACTTTGGTTGGTCCTTCACTATCCCTGTTTGCCTGTGATCCTGACCTTTTGGCGTGTCCCTGACTATTCCTGTCTGCTTGTGGCCCCGACCTTGGCTTTGTCCCTCCCTATCCCTATCCTCCTGTTGCCTACTGTGGGTTTTAGCTGGGGGACCCTGGGGGTCGCGACCTGGAGCCAGTTGCAGCCAAGTCCATCCTCACCACTAGAGGCTCTGGTGAACACCTGCTGGCTCTTAGACTCCGCGCCCCAGGGAATCTTACACTCTAACCCCGGTGGGATCCATCTTGGTGTTTTGGCGGCCCTGCCTTCCTATCACCTTGACCCCCATCCGCAGCAGTCAGCAGTAGGGTCCACAACCTTGCGGTGCACTCCTGATCCCTACAGTGTGCATCTGCCACCTTGTCTCAAGGTGACCTGACAGTCCTCTTATGCCCGTCCCTACGAGAGGAGAGCCCTAACAGTGGAGGAGTTTAAAATTTTTTGGGCCTCACGTTTTGTATGGGACTAAACAGTAAAAATGAAATACGTGCATATTGGTCATCCTGCCCCATCTATCACATGTCCATCTTTTCCTCAATAATGCCCCGGACCAGATATCTCATGATAGTGAGATTCCTACACTTTAACGACAATACCCAGTGCCTTCCCCGAAATTACCCAAATTTTGATAAACTTTACAAAATTCGGCCGCTAATAAATTATTTTTCTGAGATCTTCCCCCAGTTGTTTACCCCAGACCAACACATATGTGTGGATGAGTCCCTGATCAAATTTTCTGGCAGGCTGGGCCTAAAACAATTTATTCCCTCCAAAAGGGCCCGCTATGGGGTGAAAATGTATAAATTGTGTGACCGAGCCACAGGGTATACATCTTTCTTCATGGTACACGAAGGGAAGGACACCCAGCTACATCCCCCTAATTGCCCCGAATACATCGGATCGAGTGTGAAAGTTGTTTGGGAACTCATAAACCCACTCCTGGAGAAAGGCTACCATCTCTATTTGGATAATTTTTACACAAGTTTACCACTGTTCAGCAACCTCCATAGAAAGAAAACTCCAGCATCTGGCACCGTAAGGATGAACCGGAAGGGCTTTCCTCAAAGCCTCGTCAACAAAAAGTTAAGAAAAGGCGAAGCGGTGAGTTTACGGAATGAGGAAATTTTGGCTGTGAAGTGGAGGGACAGAAGGGATGTGTACATGCTTTCTTCGATCCACAACAATACATTCGTTGAGATCACCAGGAGGAATGGCCCAATACAAAAACCAACTTGTATCCATGAGTACAACATGTTCATGGGGGGTGTCGACTTGAACGACCAGATGCTCGAACCCTACCTTGCCACAGGAAGAACATACAAGTGGTATAAAAAAATTTCAATTTATTTCTTTAATTTGGCCATATACAACACGTATGTAATCTATCGAAAATCCACAGAAAGACCCATACCCTTCCTTGGCTACCAGGAGGAAATTGTCACTGCCCTTATATACCCCAACGGCCCACCAGAAAACATTTGATCCGATGTAATTAGCAGACTCTCTGAACGCCACTTTCCTGATAAAATCCCTCCCAGACCAACAGGCCGAAGACATCAGAAAAAATGTTGGGTGTGCAGCAAACGAGGATTGAGAAGGAGCACCACTTATCATTGTGCCCAATGCCCTTCCCAACCAGGCCTCTGCATAGGTGACTGTTTCTGCCGTTACCATACTTCAGTGAATTATTAGTGAAGTATGGTAACCATAACCCTCACTTCCTGCCATTTACCTTCACACCCCTTATGCCTCTGCTTGCTCTGTAACTGACCCTGGCTTGTTATTCGACCACGCTTCTGCCTACTGATTCTGTTTATACCTCTGCCTGATCTGGAACTGACCCTGGACTGTTATTCTACCACGCTTCTGCCTACCGATTCTGTACATACCTCTGCCTGATCTGGAACTGACCCTGGACTGTTTGACCATGCCTCTTGCCTGCCTCTTGGACTGATCTTGTACCCTCTCATTGGACTAGTGGGATTCATAACAGGGGTCTCACATATGTGAGGGGCTCCAGAATTGTTTTTCTGAATGAAGAAGACAATTTCATTTGTTTTCTCATTCCTAGATTAGGGTCTGGAGACTCTGAGGCTTCAAAGAGATTTGGGTGGGAGAAGCCTCTACCCCTATCCCCATTCTGTCCTGAACGAGGCCCTACTTCTGCCTGCTGCCTGTAGGACCTATACCATCATGACTCTGCCTGTCGCATGAACTGACCACACCACATGGATGGACCATGTTCCTGCCTACTACCAGGACCAATATTTTGGCACTGCTGACAATCTCTGCCTGCACTGACCTTGGACTGTATATGGACAGTATCCCTGCCTGCTGCCTATATTGACTATGGACAGTATACCTGCCTGTTGCCTGGAAAATTGTGTTCACTTTTGCTGACCAAGTCCCTGCCTGCTGCCTGGACCAGTGCTATCATCCTGTGGACAACGACGCTGCTAAAACCACAGGTAATCTTTTGTTTACTCTTTGCTCAGCAGAATGTATTTTGGGGTGTAATTATTGGTATGTGCATGCTATGTGTCCCTGGAACACCTGATGGTGTTCCTTGCATGTTGGGCCTCTGTATGTGGCCAAGCTGTGTAAAAGTCTCACACATTTGGTATTGCCATACTCAGAAGGAGTAGCAGAATGTATTTTGGGGTATCATTTTTGCTATGTACATGCTATGTGTTGGAAATATCTTATAAATGGACAACTTTGCGTAAAAAAAATGCATTTTCATTTTTTTCCACATTTTCCCAAAACTTCTGGAAAAAAGTGAACCATTCAAAAGACTCATTATGCCTCATAGATTATACGTTGGGGTGTTAGCTTTCCAAAATGGGGTCACTTTGTGGGCATTTCCATTGTCCTGGTGCTCCAGGGCCTTCAAAAATGTAATAGGTGGTTGAGAAACGAGATGTGTAATTTATGCTCCTAGAACGCCTGATGGTGCTATTTCAATATTGGGCCTCTGTATGTGGCCAGGCTGTGTAAAAGTCTCACACATTTGGTATCATAATACTCAGAAGGAGTAGCAGAAATGTATTTTTGGGTGTCATTTGTGGTATACACATGCCATTTGAGAGAAATAACCTATTACATAGAAAATTTTGTGAGAAAAAAATAAATAAAATCTTCATTTTGCAAAGAATTGTGGGAAAAAGATGACAACATCAAAAACCTCACCATGCATCTTAGTAAATACCTTGGAATGTCTACTTTCAAAAAAGGGGTCATTTGGGGGGTATTTGTACTTTCCCGGCTTGTTCTGGTCGCAAGAAATGAGATAGGCCACCAGTACATCAGGTGTGATCAATTTTTTAGGATTCGCACCACAGCTTGTGGACTCTCTAACTTTCACAAAGACCAAATAATATCCACTAATTTGGGTTATTTTTACCAAAGATATGTAGCAGTATAAATTGTGGCCAAAATTTATGAAAAAAAAATAATAATTTGCCAAATTTTATCACATAAACTAAGAAAAATGTGTTTTTTTCCCAAATTTTCTGTCTTTTTTAATTTATAGCGCAAAAAATAAAAAACTCAGAGGTGGTCAAATACCACCAAAAGAACGCTTTATTTGTGGGAAAATAAGGACACACAATTCATTTGGGTACAGTGTTACATGACTGAGTAATTGTCATTCAAAGTGTGAGAGCACTGAAAGCTGAAAATTGGTCTGGGCAGGAAGAGTATTTAAGTGCCCAGTAAGCAAGTGGTTAAACAACCAAGCACAAGGGAGGGTGGGTGGGAAAACTGCCTCCTCGCTCACAGTACTGCTGACTGGCTCCCCCTCAGCTCCGCCCCACCTATATAAGGCCACTCCCCCCACCCCCTAAGCTCCTCCTAACTCCTCCCCTGGGTGTAACTGGGCACCTAGTCATGCCTAGCCCTACGCTCGAGTTCCCCTGCGTGTCACCATGCTCCGGGCTTCTCTTGACCAGTGTAACCCAGATAAACTTCCCTCTAACTGTTACAGACCCATCATACCCCTTTCCCACCTTCTTCAAATAAGAGACCACACCATTCTTATGGAGTATAAATGGCCATAACAGCCTTTATTAACCAAATAACGTATAAAACTCCAAATAACTTTATAAAGAACAAGGTAATTACAATCATAAAGAAGCAACATGTTTCAACCCCCATTTTATTGGTCAGTGACGTAGCTATCTCCTCTTTCACCGGCTATATATGTCCATATATATCACACCAGTACACTGCAGGACCTTTACCAACCATCATAGGCTTCCAGCTGTACCACTCGGAGACACCCCCTTTTCCCGCAGTGCAACCACCAGTATTCACCAACCATTTGATGAATACACCGGAGGGGCCATACTACCGATAAGCCCCCCACCCCTTTTTGTCACATCCGTTACCGCTCCCGTCACTGACCAACAAACAAACACCGCCACAGCCTGATAGGATGACACCTCAACCTAGAGGGCCCCTTCACACCCACAGGGCCTTCTGTATCCCCTCCTGCAATCCCAGCGACCACAGATCAATTCCCACATCTGTAAGGTGCACTCCATCCCTCCTGAGGTAAAGGCCTACATTCTTCTCCAGTTCCCAGTGACATACCACTAAGCCCCCTTCTCAAACCATAAACCTCCCGACCACCTTGTTCACCTGAATCCTAGCTTTGTTAAGCCTCTCTACTGACCTGGCCATGCGCCACGCCATCCTAGCTACCATATCCGACCATACCAGCAACGTGTTCGGAAATGCCGAACGCAGATACCCCAGATCCGACTTTACGTCCCTGACCATCCTTACCCCTAAATCATTACCCCCTGCATGTATCACCAACACATCTGGAGGCTCGTCAAACCTCACATACCTCTCCACCTCCGGAACCACCCCTCCCCACATCATCCATGGCCTACCCAGCCACCTTATCTGTGCCTTCTGTCGGGATATCCCCAACTGCCTCCCCTCGGGTCTGGCATCCCCTCTCCTGGCTCCCCAGGATACATAAGAATGTCCCACAATCCAGACAAGGCGTGGGTAACCTCCATCTGAAACGAAAAAAACAAAACAAAATGACAGACATCCCCAAATTAGCACAACAAGTCAATTCCCCCACCATAGTAAATACCTTTTTTTTTTTTTTTTTTTTTTTTTAACGAATGCAGAAAACTCATTTCCAAACCAAACTTGGCCTAATGTAAGTGCGGAATCATTTAGATTCCCATCTCCCCATCCTATACATTGCCGCCTCATCCAACCCGCACCTGGCAGCCTCCGTGGCCGCCCCAATCCGGAAGGAGTGCGAGGCGTATGCCGAACCGTCCATCCCCATGTTACCAAAACATTTTCGCAAAACTGCTACGAATTGAAACCTAGACATATAAGACCCATCCTCGTGCACCATCAGAGGCCCTCCTCCAGCCACCCTCCTTTGGAGAAAATGCCCCACCACCCTCACCAGGCACGCTGCACACTCCGGTAATGCAAACAACCACACCTGTACCCCCTTTCCTTGCTGATCCGTTTTTGATTTCCGCAGCGTAACCGTTAACCTATCCTCCCAGAGGTGTACATCCTCCATCAAAACACCCCCCGCCACAGCCCTAGATGGGCTAACCAATTCCCCCACCCGAAAAGCCCCAAAAAACGCTAACGAAAAAGCCGCCGAAAACAGCGACACCTCATAAGAGGATGAACACACCGACCCCAGTTGTTGTAGCAAAGCCAGCAAATTAGCAAACGTAATAGGCCTGCGCACATCCTGCCGCCAATGCACTTTCCGATAACCTTTGAGCGCTTGCCACACCCAAAAACTCTTCGTCCAATCTTCCTGCCCGCACAACTTAAACCAGAATGCCAAACCTGCCATTTTTTTTCTCAATAGATGACACCCAGCGCCCCGCATCCGTGTTCCTGGACACAAAATACAAAACCAACAACTGCGCAGCTGACCCATCCTGCTCCACTCCCATCTCCTGTACCAAATCCAACCATTCCTTCCACACCTTCGCATATGCCCCCCACGTCACGCCACTCACCAACCTCCTGATCCATCCTGCGGCGATTCCCATGCCAGCTCCCACACAGGGCTGGTGCAAGGATCGTTGACACCCTAGGCGAAAACCTAATTTTGCTGCCCCCCCCCCCCGGCTGCGCCCATGACTCCACCTTACCCTGCCCTTGCTACACATGACCTATCTGACCCCTACACTGACCCCCTGACACATAAACTAATCCACCTGACTCCTACTTCCTGCACTACTCACATCACACTGACCCCTACACTGACCCACCTGATAATTACACCGACCCACCTGGCACCTACACCAACCCACCTGGCACCTACACTGCCAATTACACTGACCATCACACTGACACCTACACTGACCATCACGCTGACACCTACACTGACCATCACGCTGACACCTACACTGACCATCACGCTGACACCTACACTGACCATCACGCTGACACCTACACTGACCATCACGCTGACACCTACACTGATCATCACGCTGACACCTACACTGACCATCACGCTGACACCTACACTGACCATCACGCTGACACCTACACTGACCATCACGCTGACACCTACACTGACCATCACGCTGACACCTACACTGACCATCACGCTGACACCTACACTGACCATCACGCTGACACCTACACTGACCATCACGCTGACACCTACACTGACCATGACGCTGACACCTACACTGACCATGACACTGACACCTACACTGACCATGACGCTGACACCTACACTGACCATGACGCTGACACCTACACTGACCATGACGCTGACACCTACACTGACCATGACGCTGACACCTACACTGACCATCACGCTGACACCTACACTGACCATCACGCTGACACCTACCCTGAAAACACCTACCCTGAAAACACCTACCCTGAAAACACCTACCCTGAAAACACATACCCTGAAAACACATACACTGAAAACACATACACTGACACATACAATGGCACTGACGCATACACTGACGCATACACTGACACGACACATACACTGACACGACACATACACTGACACAACACATACACTGACACGACACATCACACTGGCATGACACATACACTGACACATCACACTGGCATGACACAGACACATCACACTGGCATGACACATACACAGACACATCACACTGGCATGACACATACACAGACACATCACACTGACATGACACATACACAGACACATCACACTGACATGACACAGACACAGACACACCACACTGGCATGACACATACACAGACACATCACACTGACATGACACATACACTGACACATTACACTGACATGACACAGACACAAACACATTACACTGACATGACACAGACACAGACACATCACACTGACATGACACATACACAGACACATTACACTGACATGACACATACACTGACACGACACATACACTGACACATTACACTGACATGACACATACACTGACACATCACACTGGCATGACACATACACTGACACATTACACTGACATGACACATACACTGACACATTACACTGACACGACACATACACTGACACATTACACTGACACGACACATACACTGACACATTACACTGACCATCACGCTGACACCTACACTGACCATCACGCTGACACCTACACTGACCATCACGCTGACACCTACACTGATCATCACGCTGACACCTACACTGACCATCACGCTGACACCTACACTGACCATCACGCTGACACCTACACTGACCATCACGCTGACACCTACACTGACCATCACGCTGACACCTACACTGACCATCACGCTGACACCTACACTGACCATCACGCTGACACCTACACTGACCATGACGCTGACACCTACACTGACCATGACGCTGACACCTACACTGACCATGACGCTGACACCTACACTGACCATGACGCTGACACCTACACTGACCATGACGCTGACACCTACACTGACCATGACGCTGACACCTACACTGACCATGACGCTGACACCTACACTGACCATGACGCTGACACCTACACTGACCATGACGCTGACACCTACACTGACCATGACGCTGACACCTACACTGACCATCACGCTGACACCTACCCTGAAAACACCTACCCTGAAAACACCTACCCTGAAAACACCTACCCTGAAAACACATACCCTGAAAACACATACACTGAAAACACATACACTGACACATACAATGGCACTGACGCATACACTGACGCATACACTGACACGACACATACACTGACACGACACATACACTGACACAACACATACACTGACACGACACATCACACTGGCATGACACATACACTGACACATCACACTGGCATGACACATACACTGACACATCACACTGGCATGACACAGACACATCACACTGGCATGACACATACACAGACACATCACACTGGCATGACACATACACAGACACATCACACTGACATGACACATACACAGACACATCACACTGACATGACACAGACACAGACACACCACACTGGCATGACACATACACAGACACATCACACTGACATGACACATACACTGACACATTACACTGACATGACACAGACACAAACACATTACACTGACATGACACAGACACAGACACATCACACTGACATGACACATACACAGACACATTACACTGACATGACACATACACTGACACGACACATACACTGACACATTACACTGACATGACACATACACTGACACATCACACTGGCATGACACATACACTGACACATTACACTGACATGACACATACACTGACACATTACACTGACACGACACATACACTGACACATTACACTGACACGACACATACACTGACACATTACACTGACATGACACATACACAGACACACCACACTGACATGACACATACACAGACACATCACACTGACATGACACATACACAGACACATCACACTGACATGACACATACACAGACACATCACACTGACATGACACATACACAGACACATCACACTGGCATGACACATACACAGACACATTACACTGACATGACACATACACTGACACATTACACTGACATGACACATACACTGACACGACACATACACTGACACATCACACTGGCATGACACATACACTGACACATTACACTGACATGACACATACACAGACACATCACACTGGCATGACACATACACAGACACATCACACTGGCATGACACATACACAGACACATCACACTGACATGACACAGACACAGACACACCACACTGGCATGACACATACACAGACACATCACACTGACATGACACATACACTGACACATTACACTGACATGACACAGACACAAACACATTACACTGACATGACACAGACACAGACACATCACACTGACATGACACATACACAGACACATTACACTGACATGACACATACACTGACACGACACATACACTGACACATTACACTGACATGACACATACACTGACACATCACACTGGCATGACACATACACTGACACATTACACTGACATGACACATACACTGACACATTACACTGACACGACACATACACTGACACATTACACTGACACGACACATACACTGACACATTACACTGACCATCACGCTGACACCTACACTGACCATCACGCTGACACCTACACTGACCATCACGCTGACACCTACACTGATCATCACGCTGACACCTACACTGACCATCACGCTGACACCTACACTGACCATCACGCTGACACCTACACTGACCATCACGCTGACACCTACACTGACCATCACGCTGACACCTACACTGACCATCACGCTGACACCTACACTGACCATCACGCTGACACCTACACTGACCATCACGCTGACACCTACACTGACCATCACGCTGACACCTACACTGACCATGACGCTGACACCTACACTGACCATGACGCTGACACCTACACTGACCATGACGCTGACACCTACACTGACCATGACGCTGACACCTACACTGACCATGACGCTGACACCTACACTGACCATCACGCTGACACCTACACTGACCATCACGCTGACACCTACCCTGAAAACACCTACCCTGAAAACACCTACCCTGAAAACACCTACCCTGAAAACACATACCCTGAAAACACATACACTGAAAACACATACACTGACACATACAATGGCACTGACGCATACACTGACGCATACACTGACACGACACATACACTGACACGACACATACACTGACACAACACATACACTGACACGACACATCACACTGGCATGACACATACACTGACACATCACACTGGCATGACACATACACTGACACATCACACTGGCATGACACAGACACATCACACTGGCATGACACATACACAGACACATCACACTGGCATGACACATACACAGACACATCACACTGACATGACACATACACAGACACATCACACTGACATGACACAGACACAGACACACCACACTGGCATGACACATACACAGACACATCACACTGACATGACACATACACTGACACATTACACTGACATGACACAGACACAGACACATCACACTGACATGACACATACACAGACACATTACACTGACATGACACATACACTGACACGACACATACACTGACACATTACACTGACATGACACATACACTGACACATCACACTGGCATGACACATACACTGACACATTACACTGACATGACACATACACTGACACATTACACTGACACGACACATACACTGACACATTACACTGACACGACACATACACTGACACATTACACTGACATGACACATACACAGACACACCACACTGACATGACACATACACAGACACATCACACTGACATGACACATACACAGACACATCACACTGACATGACACATACACAGACACATCACACTGACATGACACATACACAGACACATCACACTGGCATGACACATACACAGACACATTACACTGACATGACACATACACTGACACATTACACTGACATGACACATACACTGACACGACACATACACAGACACATCACACTGGCATGACACATACACAGACACATCACACTGACATGACACATACACTGACACATTACACTGACATGACACAGACACAAACACATTACACTGACATGACACAGACACAGACACATCACACTGACATGACACATACACAGACACATTACACTGACATGACACATACACTGACACGACACATACACTGACACATTACACTGACATGACACATACACTGACACATCACACTGGCATGACACATACACTGACACATTACACTGACATGACACATACACTGACACATTACACTGACACGACACATACACTGACACATTACACTGACACGACACATACACTGACACATTACACTGACCATCACGCTGACACCTACACTGACCATCACGCTGACACCTACACTGACCATCACGCTGACACCTACACTGACCATCACGCTGACACCTACACTGACCATCACGCTGACACCTACACTGACCATCACGCTGACACCTACACTGACCATCACGCTGACACCTACACTGACCATCACGCTGACACCTACACTGACCATCACGCTGACACCTACACTGACCATCACGCTGACACCTACACTGACCATGACGCTGACACCTACACTGACCATGACGCTGACACCTACACTGACCATGACGCTGACACCTACACTGACCATGACGCTGACACCTACACTGACCATCACGCTGACACCTACACTGACCATCACGCTGACACCTACCCTGAAAACACCTACCCTGAAAACACCTACCCTGAAAACACCTACCCTGAAAACACATACCCTGAAAACACATACACTGAAAACACATACACTGACACATACAATGGCACTGACGCATACACTGACGCATACACTGACACGACACATACACTGACACGACACATACACTGACACAACACATACACTGACACGACACATCACACTGGCATGACACATACACTGACACATCACACTGGCATGACACATACACTGACACATCACACTGGCATGACACATACACTGACACATCACACTGGCATGACACAGACACATCACACTGGCATGACACATACACAGACACATCACACTGGCATGACACATACACAGACACATCACACTGACATGACACATACACAGACACATCACACTGACATGACACAGACACAGACACACCACACTGGCATGACACATACACAGACACATCACACTGACATGACACATACACTGACACATTACACTGACATGACACAGACACAAACACATTACACTGACATGACACAGACACAGACACATCACACTGACATGACACATACACAGACACATTACACTGACATGACACATACACTGACACGACACATACACTGACACATTACACTGACATGACACATACACTGACACATCACACTGGCATGACACATACACTGACACATTACACTGACATGACACATACACTGACACATTACACTGACACGACACATACACTGACACATTACACTGACACGACACATACACTGACACATTACACTGACATGACACATACACAGACACACCACACTGACATGACACATACACAGACACATCACACTGACATGACACATACACAGACACATCACACTGACATGACACATACACAGACACATCACACTGACATGACACATACACAGACACATCACACTGGCATGACACATACACAGACACATTACACTGACATGACACATACACTGACACATTACACTGACATGACACATACACTGACACGACACATACACTGACACATCACACTGGCATGACACATACACTGACACATTACACTGACATGACACATACACAGACACATCACACTGGCATGACACATACACAGACACATCACACTGGCATGACACATACACAGACACATCACACTGACATGACACAGACACAGACACACCACACTGGCATGACACAGACACATCACACTGACATGACACATACACTGACACATTACACTGACATGACACAGACACAGACACATCACACTGACATGACACATACACAGACACATTACACTGACATGACACATACACTGACACGACACATACACTGACACATTACACTGACATGACACATACACTGACAAATTACACTGACATGACACATATACTGACACATTACACTGACACGACACATACACTGACACATTACACTGACACGACACATACACTGACACGACACATACACTGACACATCACACTGGCATGACACATACACTGACACATCACACTGGCATGACACATACACTGACACATTACACTGACATGACACATACACTGACACATTACACTGACACGACACATACACTGACACATTACACTGACACGACACATACACTGACACATTACACTGACACGACACATACACTGACACGACACATACACTGACACATCACACTGGCATGACACATACACAGACACATCACACTGACATGACACATACACAGACACACCACACTGACATGACACATACACAGACACATCACACTGGCATGACACATACACAGACACATTACACTGACATGACACATACACAGACACATTACACTGACATGACACATACACAGACACACCACACTGACATGACACATACACAGACACATCACACTGACATGACACATACACAGACACATCACACTGACATGACACATACACAGACACATCACACTGGCATGACACATACACAGACACATTACACTGACATGACACATACACTGACACATTACACTGACATGACACATACACTGACACGACACATACACTGACACATCACACTGGCATGACACATACACTGACACATTACACTGACATGACACATACACAGACACACCACACTGACATGACACATACACAGACACACCACACTGACATGACACATACACAGACACATCACACTGACATGACACATACACAGACACATCACACTGACATGACACATACACTGACACATTACACTGACATGACACATACACTGACACGACACATACACAGACACATCACACTGACACGACACATACACAGACACACCACACTGACACGACACATACACAGACACATCACACTGACACGACACATACACAGACACATCACACTGACATGACACATACACAGACACATCACACTGACATGACACATACACAGACACATCACACTGACATGACACATACACAGACACACCACACTGACATGACACATACACAGACACACCACACTGACATGACACATACACAGACACATCACACTGACATGACACATACACAGACACATCACACTGACATGACACATACACAGACACACCACACTGACATGACACATACACAGACACATCACACTGACATGACACATACACAGACACATCACACTGACATGACACATACACAGACACATCACACTGGCATGACACATACACAGACACATCACACTGACATGACACATACACAGACACATCACACTGACATGACACAGACACAGACACACCACACTGGCATGACACATACACAGACACATCACACTGACATGACACATACACTGACACATTACACTGACATGACACAGACACAAACACATTACACTGACATGACACAGACACAGACACATCACACTGACATGACACATACACAGACACATTACACTGACATGACACATACACTGACACGACACATACACTGACACATTACACTGACATGACACATACACTGACACATCACACTGGCATGACACATACACTGACACATTACACTGACATGACACATACACTGACACATTACACTGACACAACACATACACTGACACATTACACTGACACGACACATACACTGACACATTACACTGACATGACACATACACAGACACACCACACTGACATGACACATACACAGACACATCACACTGACATGACACATACACAGACACATCACACTGACATGACACATACACAGACACATCACACTGACATGACACATACACAGACACATCACACTGGCATGACACATACACAGACACATTACACTGACATGACACATACACTGACACATTACACTGACATGACACATACACTGACACGACACATACACTGACACATCACACTGGCATGACACATACACTGACACATTACACTGACATGACACATACACAGACACATCACACTGGCATGACACATACACAGACACATCACACTGGCATGACACATACACAGACACATCACACTGACATGACACAGACACAGACACACCACACTGGCATGACACATACACAGACACATCACACTGACATGACACATACACTGACACATTACACTGACATGACACAGACACAGACACATCACACTGACATGACACATACACAGACACATTACACTGACATGACACATACACTGACACGACACATACACTGACACATTACACTGACATGACACATACACTGACAAATTACACTGACATGACACATATACTGACACATTACACTGACACGACACATACACTGACACATTACACTGACACGACACATACACTGACACGACACATACACTGACACATCACACTGGCATGACACATACACTGACACATCACACTGGCATGACACATACACTGACACATTACACTGACATGACACATACACTGACACATTACACTGACATGACACATACACTGACACATTACACTGACACGACACATACACTGACACATTACACTGACACGACACATACACTGACACATTACACTGACACGACACATACACTGACACGACACATACACTGACACATCACACTGGCATGACACATACACAGACACATCACACTGACATGACACATACACAGACACACCACACTGACATGACACATACACAGACACATCACACTGGCATGACACATACACAGACACATTACACTGACATGACACATACACAGACACATTACATTGACATGACACATACACAGACACACCACACTGACATGACACATACACAGACACATCACACTGACATGACACATACACAGACACATCACACTGACATGACACATACACAGACACATCACACTGGCATGACACATACACAGACACATTACACTGACATGACACATACACTGACACATTACACTGACATGACACATACACTGACACGACACATACACTGACACATCACACTGGCATGACACATACACTGACACATTACACTGACATGACACATACACAGACACACCACACTGACATGACACATACACAGACACACCACACTGACATGACACATACACAGACACATCACACTGACATGACACATGCACAGACACATCACACTGACATGACACATACACTGACACATTACACTGACATGACACATACACTGACACGACACATACACAGACACATCACACTGACACGACACATACACAGACACACCACACTGACACGACACATACACAGACACATCACACTGACACGACACATACACAGACACATCACACTGACATGACACATACACAGACACATCACACTGACATGACACATACACAGACACATCACACTGACATGACACATACACAGACACACCACACTGACATGACACATACACAGACACACCACACTGACATGACACATACACAGACACATCACACTGACATGACACATACACAGACACATCACACTGACATGACACATACACAGACACACCACACTGACATGACACATACACAGACACATCACACTGACATGACACATACACAGACACATCACACTGACATGACACATACACAGACACATCACACTGGCATGACACATACACAGACACATTACACTGACATGACACATACACTGACACATTACACTGACATGACACATACACTGACACGACACATACACTGACACATCACACTGGCATGACACATACACTGACACATTACACTGACATGACACATACACAGACACACCACACTGACATGACACATACACAGACACATCACACTGACATGACACATACACAGACACATCACACTGACATGACACATACACAGACACACCACACTGACATGACACATACACAGACACACCACACTGACATGACACATACACAGACACATCACACTGACATGACACATACACAGACACATCACACTGACATGACACATACACAGACACACCACACTGACATGACACATACACAGACACACCACACTGACATGACACATACACAGACACACCACACTGGCATGACACATACACAGACACATCACACTGACATGACACATACACAGACACACCACACTGACATGACACATACACAGACACATCACACTGACATGACACATACACAGACACATTACACAGTGTATGTGTCATGTCAGTGTAATGTGTCTGTGTATGTGTCGTGTCAGTGTATGTGTCATGTCAGACACGACACATACACAGACACATTACACTGACATGACACATACACTGACATGACACATACACAGACACATTACACTGACATGACACATACACTGACACGACACATACACAGACACATCACACTGACACGACACATACACAGACACATCACACTGACACGACACATACACAGACACATCACACTGACACGACACATACACAGACGCACCACACTGGCATGGCACTGACACACATCACACTGACCTACCTGACTCCTACTTCCTGCATTACTCACACACAAACCCCCTCCATACAGCTCAATGGATCCATCCTCCTCCTTACCTCTGCTCTTTGATGCTGCCTTCAGCGACCATCATCCGGGCCTCTCCGACTCCTCCGCACTGCCAGCGCCGTCCACCCGCTCCGCCGGGGCCACGCCAGCGCCATCCATCCGCTCCATGATGTCCCCGCCGGGCAGGAGGTCAGCTGACCGACCTCTCGAAGCTCTCATCTCCGCCGAGCCCCGCCCCTCCGCTGCACTCACACAGACACACAGCGCCGCTCCAGAGGGACAGGCTGGAGCAAAGGAGTCCCGGAGCGGCGCTGTGAGATGAGTACGGTGGGGCGCTCAGCGGGAAACATGGGGGATTGGTGGTGCCGGTGGAACACCACAGGGGGGGCGAGAGAGCAGAAGAGGAGCTCACACTGGGCAGAGGCCGTAGTTGCGCCCTAGGTGGTAGTGCGCCCTAGGCGGCTGCCTACTTCGCCTAGTGGTAGCGCCGGCCCTGCTCCCACATCCAGCCCGGGCAAGGCATGCCTTCTTCGTCTGCCTCCGGAGCCAAGGCCCTGAACTTGTCCCACTGAAAGCGAGACAAAGCATCAGCCAATGTGTTGTCCACTCCCGGGATGTGTACAGCGTAAAGAAACACATTCAATTGCAAGCAACGCAACACTGTAATGGATGTGATCATGAGTGTTATAAGTGAAATGCCTGTTTCTGGTACTCTTATAGATATAAGTGCTTATCTTTCATTATCAGCTATCAACCTTAATAATACTCATTTAATCATAATTAAGATGTCTGCCAGCTTCTCCCTTCATGTGAAACGAAACTGCAAGGGTTAAAAAAAGAGCAACGTCAAAAAGGAGATTGCGCCTGTTCTGGGCACCGTGAGACTACACCCAAGAGGAAGAAGGGGCTGGGAACAAAACTCTACTTTAGCCACCGAAGCTTGCTTTTCCCTTTTTTAGACATAACCCAGCTAAAAAGCTTATACTCCGTCACAATAATGAATATGTATAATTTGTGGTTTGTACACGCTGTCTTTTATTTAATGTTTGATTTGATAGTATGATATCCGGCTATAGTATATCAGTCGGAGTTCAGGAAATAAAAAGCAGAAGTATCTGAATACTGAACTACGTGTGTGTCAGTGTTTGACTTCAAGTGTGCACACTTTATATTAAGGATTAATTTGGCCAGGGGGACAGAAACAAGGTACCGAGCTGTTTCCAGTTCGGGTCCAAAACAACACCAACTGCCGCATCAGCCGAACGACAGGTTGTGAAGACGCCGACATGCTATTGATGACCTGCACCACCCCCATATTGTCAAAGTTCAGCCTAAGCTTCAGGTTCCGACATGCCTCCCCCCACAGTTCCAGCGCCAGCACCACCGGAAACAGTTCCAGCAGGACCAGGTTCCGAACGAGGCCTGCTGTGACCCAGAACCAAAGCCATGGCTCAGCACTCCACCATCCCTGGAAAAATGCCCCATACCCCGTGGAACCCGCTGCATCGGTGACCAATTCCACGCCGAAATTGCTCACCGGGCCCGACATCCATACCGCCCTACCATTGTACTCGGCGAGGAACTGATACCACACCTTCAGATCCTCCTTGTGTTCCTTGGTGAGGCAAATAAAATGAGCTGGGGAGGTCACCCCCGCCGTCGCGGCAGACATCCTTCTACAGAAAACCCTCCCCATGGGAATAATCCGGCATGCAAAATTGAGCTTGCCCAATAACGATTGCAACGAACGTAAGCGAACCTTCCTCATACCGTGAATCTCCCTGATTTCTTTCTGTAAGTCCAGCAACTTTGCCTCTGACAATCGACATTCCATAGCCATGGAATCTATCACGATACCAAGGAAGCTCAGTTCCATCCTAGGACCCTCTGTTTTATCGGCTGCCAGTGGCATGCCGAACATCTCCGCCATGTGCTGCAACGTAGCAAGCAAAATCGCACACACATTCGAAGAGGGAGGGACCACACACAAGAAATTGTCCAGGTAATGGATAAGCGACTCAACACCCGCCACGTCCCCCCATACCACCCACTCCAGGAATGAGCTGAATGCCTCAAACATTGCACACGAAATGGAACAACCCATGGGCAAGCACTTGTCCACGTAAAATCGTTCTTGCCAGCAACAACCCAACAATCTAAAACTCTCGGGATGTACAGGCAGCAGCCGAAACGCCGACTCTATGTCCGATTTTGCCATTAACGCCCCCTTTCCGTAACACCGTACCCAACGCAGCATCAAACGACGTATAGGACACTGTGCACGCCTCCGGGTCAATAAAATCGTTCACTGACCCCCCTTTTGTGAAGGACAGGTGGTGTATCAGCCGGAACTTATTGGGTTCTTTTTTTGGAACCACCCCCAATGGCGACACCACCAAATCACCCAAGGGCTTGCTCGCAAATGGCCCCGCCATGCGCCCCAACGCCACCTCTTTGGCCAATTTTTCCGTCACCACCTCGGGATGTTGTAACGCCGATTTTAAGTTCCCAGCCTGTAGTGGCACCACCTTCAAACCACAGGGAATTTTAAAAGCGCGTCGAAAACCCGCCCCAAGCATCCCTGCCACTGCCCCATCCGGGTACCTATTTTGGAAAGGCTGCATCCTTTCCCACATCACCGGCGTCATCCCTATTGTGTTTAAGTATTTTTATTTCGTTTTCCACATTTACAAAAAACAGTAAAAAATATTTCTTATACATACTATTACAAATCACTTTGTTTAGCATTCATGTTATTTCCACATTATCAACATTCATAAAGAAATAAGGGATAAGAAAGTTCACATTGGGTACCCGGCCGGATCGATCCTTACTAAAAAAATAAATAAAAATAAATAAAAAAAAGGGGGAGAGCTTTCTTCACCCTAGTGATCCCAGTTTTCCTCTTGTGATCTTATCTTACCCTTACTATTTCCTCTCCCCCGTGACTCCTTTTCTTAATTTCAATATGTGATATATATATATATATATATATATATATATATATATATATATATATATATACATATATATATATATATATAAATAAGGTCGAGATTCCTCTCCCTCTCTCCCCACTCCCTCCTTCCATGAATTTATATAGGTGTTAAAAAAACAAAAAACAAAAAAAAAACCCTACCCCCTCCCTGTGCCCCCCTCCCCCACCACCAGTCCCCCCCCCCCCACCCTGAAGAAGAAGAAAAAAAAAAAAAAGGGTCAATCCAGCAACAGACCCCTAGACGCTCCCCCCATCCCCCATAATTCCCAAATAAGTTGAGGACTTTCTAAATTCCAGCCTGTTCCTCCAAGTATCCTGGAATCTTGTTCCTACCCCCCTTTGAAGATGTATTAGTTCTTCCATAATCATCATTCTATCTATTTCCCTGAACCATTCTCCTACCCCTGGTATTTCCTTTACTTTGCAATGTCTCGGAACCAATGCTTTCGCTGCATTCAGTAAAAATGGGGTAAGTGCTGTCCTATATTTTTCCCTAGGACCCTCAGTCGCATGGAACAAGCATTTCCAGGGATCCAGTTCTATTTCCGTCCCATCAATCTCTTTAATTAGGCCCAGCACTTCTTCCCAGTATGACTGAATTAAGCTACAATGCCACCATATATGGGCATGAGTTCCCTCCTTCCCACATTCTCTCCAACATAAGGGTGATAGGTCATGATTCATTTTATGCATTTTAGATGGAACATAATACCACTTAACCATTAATTTATAATTCATTTCTTTTGTCCTTGTGTCCATTGAAGTGGAATGGATATAGTCCATGACTTTCCCTTTCAATTTTTCCGAAATTGATTGATTCAGTTCGCCTTCCCATCTCCCCAGAGGTGACATAGCCTCATCCTCCATCAAGTTATTAAGATCCTATATATTTTAGAGATCCCCTGTCTACCCAATCCCGTCATCCCTATTGTGAGCAGGATTTCTGGCACGTCTTCCCTTCTTAAAACACCTGGCGAGGGTGGGGGCTCCCCCACACCCCGAGCACTCGTGCTTAAACTTACATGTTCCCCAAAATTTGCACGAGCCCTCATTAAATTGCCAGCACACTCCCCATTTTTTCCCGGCCGACGATCCTGAGGAGTGGCTACCCCCGGCCCCCCCTGGAAATAACTGTGTTGGCGTCCTAGCTGAAGCCATGAGCCTCATCCAGAGGCTAATGTCCTTATGGTCCCACCGCAGCGTGGGCCGGACCGCCCTCCGTTGGCGGAACTGCTCGTCATACCTCAACCAAGCAGTACCCCCATATACCCTATAAGCCTCCCCAATGGCGTCCATATAACAAAATAACGCCGAGCAATGCTCGGGGTCCTTTTCTCCTATGACGCTGGCCATGATCGTGAACGCCTGCAACCAGTTGGCAAAAGTTTGCGGTATCAACCTGTATCGCCTCTTCTCCTCATCTTCTTTCTTGGAATCGTCCGGCTTCACCCAGTCCAAGTTGAATTTCTCAAGCGGCAACACTGAAAAAATCTCCACATATTCCCCCTTGACAATTTTGTCTCTAACCTCCTGCTTCAGATGTGCCCCCAGCAGCCCCTCGAAGCACACATACACCTCACACTTGGCCGCGTCAGTGATCCTCACTATGTCCGACCTGGCGGTCGTCTCCATGGCCCCTTTTGTACCAGCACCCTCACCTGTAACGGCATCCACCGACGAGGGAACAGCTGTCACCACCAACGGAGGCAAAACCACTTCCTCCCCGGACACGTAACGCCCAACGCAGGCCCCCCCAGACACCTCCTGCACCACCCCCGCGGACTGCTCTGTCCCCCCTTCAAAACGACCCACCAGCACCCGTAACCCCTCAAGCAATTCCCGTAACTGTCCCCCAGACCCCGCACTCGCAGGCCCGGTCCCATCTCGCGGTTGGCCAGTGGTGCCCACCCGCGATGCAGGAGGGACCCCTTGTCCCCCACTCCCCGACACTACCCCCATCAAACACTGTAATGCAGTAGTAAAAGCAGCGTTATCGCAAGACTTACCGGGCTGACTGGGCGCCATCCCCACAGCCGTTGCACTGACCGCCAGCACCGAAACCGACCTTCCGGAAACTTCTTCCTCCTCCAACAGCTCTCTTTCTGACCGTCCCTCCTCCTCCGGACATTCCGCTGACTGTAGCAACCCAGGTGACGGAGACCTGGACGCAGTGCGAAACCGGTCTCCTCCTTGGCACACCGGGAAAGCTCCGCTCCTCGTTGGGGTCCCCCTGTTCCCAGGGTTCCGAACAGAAGGGCCGGCTGGCACCACTCTGTCCTCGTGACCCTTGTCGTCTTCTGCAATTGTCCATCCGAAGCGTCCCCCGTGCCATCCTTAGCAGTCGCCCGCCGTTTTCCAGGCCCCCCGCCCCCCGTCGCCTGAGCAGAGACCCCGGCCAGGGCCCCCCCGGACCTGCCGCCGCACTCCTCAGCCTCCCTCCTGACCCTCCCAGCGCCAGTGCTTCTCAGCTTCTGCTTGCCCCCAATCCTCCCCCTCAGCCCGTGCAGAGCTGCCGGGGGAACGTCCTGACCCTGCTGTCCTCCAGGAGCAGGGGAAGCGGTGCCATCTTGGCCCGTAATCCGGCGTGCAGGCCTCGGCTGCCCCTCCGTGGGGGAATAAAGGCTCCTCTTCACCGGGGGGGGGAGGGGTAGATTCCTCCCTCCCCGGGCTCCCATCCATCCTCGAGGGCCCCCCGGTGAATACCGCAACGGCGGCCGCGACACCTGGCCATGCGCCGCCTCCAGCCAGTTATGCCCGACCTCAACACACCCAGCCAGCACCGCCGTGACCTGTGCCTGGAGTCATGCAGGCCCCCTTGTCTCCGCCGTGACATCTGCCATCTTGTCTGAACCAGCGAGGAGCAGCGTGTGGAAAACCGCCTCCTCGCTCACAGTACTGCTGACTGGCTCCACCTCGGCTCCGCCCCACCTATATAAGGCCGCTCCCCCACCCCCTAAGCTCCTCCTAACTCCTCCCCTGGGCGTAACTGGGCACCTAGTCATGCCCAGCCCTACGCTCGAGTTCCCCTGCATGTCACCACGCTCCGGGCTTCTCTTTCAAGGCTGTTTTCTACTTCCCCACAGATGGATCATCACTCGATCAAGGCAGAAAAGGAAGGATCAAGAAACTATTAAGTAATGCCTATGGGCACTTAAAAAGTCATATCTCTCAATCCCTTTGGAGCACATGGCAGTTAAAGGAGATTTGAAGACCAATTCACTACTGAAAAAAATATTTGTGAGGTTTTTGAATTACCCCTATTTATTATAAATAGTTATTAACTTGTCTATTCCTATAATAAGCTAGACTATCAAAGCTCTGATAAAGTTAATGGTGATGGTACAATAACAAGGTTAGCTATACAAATACACACACTGCTTAAATAAACAAGGGTCTCGTATATTTCCCAAGAAAGTAGGAATGCTAACATAAAAATACTGTGCTCTGGGCGGCACAGTGGTGTAGTGGGTAGCACTCTCTGCCTGGAGTCTGGGTAGGTTTCCTCTGGGTACTCCGGTTTCTTCCCACACTCCAAAGACATGCTGGTAGGTTAATTGGCTTCTGTCCAAAATTGGCCCTAGTACATGAATGTGAGTTGGGGGTATTGGATTGTGGGCTCCTTGAGGGTAGAGACTGATGTGAGTGTGTGATGTATGTGTGGAGCGCTGTGTAAATTGACGCCGCTATATAGGTACCTTAAAAAAATAGGGATAATTGTAGACACGCATCCACACTCACTCTGGATGGACTGGTGTCTTTATTCAACCTTACTAACTATGTAACCAAAAGAAGACTTCAGAGAAAATAAAATAAAAGAACATGATACTTTATGTAAGGTCTTCCTCAAGATGCTGTAGTGGCTGAGCTCAGTGGAAAAAGAGGAAGTTACTAATTTTTTAAAGCCCACTCAGACACCACCCACACAAACTTCCATTATCCGCCTATCTAGCCTTCTGTATCCAATAAGAATCTTTAAGAGGTCGTCCTTCCTAATCACTAGGAAATATATTATTTTCTTCCCGTCCTCCAGGAAGTATGCTGTAATGTCCACTAGGGGCAGCATGTATCCATGTATCACTATTATTTGACCCGGGTCATTCTTCAGTGCCAGCTAGCCTTTGATCTTCTGTAACTAAGGACATTTTAATTTGCACCTCCCCAGGAGGTCTTCTCTTTCTATACCCCCCTACCTCACATTAGAAGACCTGCGAGAACATCCTGTTAGGATATGCATTCCCATTTATGACTCCTTGTCCTCAACTTGCAATATCAACCAGCATATAAAATGCCCAGAAATATGATATTAAACCATGTTGCCTTCCAACAACTACATAACAATGGTTTAAACTATCTGCATATTTATTATAAACTGTTATAGCAGGAAACAAAAGGGGTTATGATCAGTGGTGTATTTTGGTTTAGTGCTGCCCAAGGCAAGACTAAAATCTAAAATTGTCCCACTCCTTCCTGTCCGTTGACAAATGCTGTCATCCAATCCGATCAGGTGATCCATTTCCATACAACTGCCCCATAGAGGAGAGTGAGCTGTGTCCGTGTCTGCTCTGCATAGTGGACCAATCCCCCGGTGAGCAGCGGATCCACTTTATAGAGCCTGGCTGCGTGAAAGGGCTCTTACTATGTTTTTTTTTTTTTTTGCAAATTTATTTTTTACATTTTATTATTTATTTAATTTTTTTTTTATTTTTTTTTAAAACATTTCTGTGGGGGGGTCTTTGGAGAGACATTAGGGGTCTAAACCGACCTCTAAAGTCTCTTTTTTGAGGCAGAGAAAGGGACTGAATATAGCCCTTTCTCTGTAGCCTGAGCTGCACTGTGGATGTATGAGATAGGAGTCTGTATATAAATTCCTATTCATTCATAAAATTAAATATAGTAAACAGTGTTTACTACATTTAATTCACAAACTGACAAATAGTAAATACAGTCCCACACCATTCTCCATCCATCCAGTGATCTCCTGCACTAACAGCGGCTGCATCCGGTGAAAGGGGGAGGGGGAAAACTGGCCACCAGCTGCATGGGGGGTACTGAGTGATCAGAGAGGTTGGGGGCACTGAAGGGGGGGTCAGAGGAGTAGAGAGGGGATATATTTGGCCAAACTGATCCCTCTGCGGCTGCCTTGCAGCTCCCAAAGTTGGCAGGAGGGTGGAAGAGGGGAGCCTGGAGGACGGTGCCACCCCACTGAGAAATGCCACCCAAGGCAAATGCCTTGTTTGCCTTGTGGTAGATACGCCCCTGGTTATGATATGCAGATAAACTTACTAATTTAGCTTTATTTAGTAATTAGTGCAATGAGCAAAGTCCAGCAATCTACTGCACAACCAATTGTATTTAGCTTACTGAACTCGGGCCAGAACAAGGTGACTGCTGATTGGTTGCTTCAGGTATTGCACTTTGCACTTGTTTGCATTGCATTGTTTTAGTAAATAAGCCCCCACTGCCCTCCTGATAAAGCATACTTATTTAAGTACATTGAGATGGGATGGACAAAGAGGAGGAGGAGCCAGGTGACTTTTGCTTCATATGGAGGAGTGAAGGGATGCAGCAGAACCCCTTTCATTTTCTTATTTTAGGAAAACTTTGAATAGCTGAGAAAATCTAGCAAGTCAATCAGTTCTTCCCATGAAAAAACTCTAACAGTAGTTTTAATGAGAAGATGGGGAGCACCTTACTGACACGTGATCATGACAGTAGTTACATTTTGGAACTTTAGCAACAAACCTTCATATAAAGCCACACAACTGTTTATACAGTATGGCCATACACAAATCCTGTGATTCGGCTGAAATTCAAGCCGAGGTTCACCCAGCTTGTCAAAATTAGAGTGAGAAATTAAAGGAGCCAGGTGGAGAAAAAGTAAGCCGAACCGCTTCAGACAATCACTGTTTGCTGTGGGATGCCAGCTGTCAAAATGCAATAGATGGCAGTGTACTACATGTATGACCATTTTTAATCAGTTGGCCAGATTGAACATGTACCTGTAAGGCAAATACGCAAACCAAGAATTTCAGGCAGGCAGGTAGCCTACTGAATGTATAGTCAGCACCCAGCTGCCTAATTTGGGGGAAAAGGTTAATGTTTTGCTGCTTTTCCTCGCTATTTTCGTAGGCTTTTGCTGGGGTCCAGCCTCCTTCCCATGTTCTATAAAAGGGAAGATGTTTGGAGCCAAGGGGGGCTCCGGGGAACACTTGGGAAATGCATGGGGAGTCTACGCTAAAGAGTAGCTGGGATCTATGGTCCGCCTGGAATGCCGATTTGCCAGAAGAACCATGGAACATGGACTCCTCTGCTTGAGCACTGCCAAGTTTGGACTTTCTGCTAAGAGACTTTACCTGTGCAGGTAACCTGGGGCAGTCACAGTTAGGTACGGTTAGGGAAAGAAACGTTACTGCTTGTCATACATGTTCTGACAGAAGTTCAGTAAAGTTGTTTCTACTGCTCAAGAGGAAACGACAGCCCACAGTGCTGGGTATATAATCTGCTTACCAGATGTGGTGGACTTCTTTATTTAAAAAGAAAGTCATGAAGGCTTATGCAGGATTGTGCCTGCTCACATGGGAAGACTGTATCTTAGTCGAAAAAAAAACTCCTTCCGGGATGGTCAGACATGGGACATAGAAGAAACAATACATGCTTCCATAGCGTGATACAATTTATTTAAATTAATTTTAAAAACATAAACAAAAGCCAAATGGCACTGGAGCTGCTTGTCTGTCTGTAGTGGTGTAGGACATATGGGCTGCGAACCACCTCCGAGGCACAATCCTGCATAAGCTTTCATGACTTTCTTTTTAAATAAAGAAGTCCACCACATCTGGCAAGCAGATTATATATCCAGCATTGTGGGGTGTCGTTTCCTCTTCCTGGTGAAGGAATACCTACCTACTAATCATATAAAAGGCTCTTTATACACCGAGAAGATCACAGTGTTCACACCACTATTGTGGTTGCTACTTATTGGGACTTTTCTACTCATCTTTATATTTTTTGTTTTGTAGTCACAACATTCTACTGAAACTGCCCTACTAAAACTCACCAGTGACCTACTAACTGCTAAAACCAATGGGCACTATTCCATACTCACACTTTTAGACCTCTCTGCTGCCTTTGACACAGTTGACCACCTGCTCCTCCTTAGCAAATTATGCTCCCTTGGCCTCCACGATTCTGCTTTATCCTGGTTTTCCTCCTACCTATCTCAGCGCACTTTCAGTGTCACTTACAACTCCATCTCCTCCGCTCCCCTTCCTCTTTCTGTTGGGGTACCCCAAGGTTCTGTCCTTGGGCCCCTCCTATTCTCGCTCTATACCTCTTCCCTGGGCCAGTTGATAACCTCCCATGGTTTCCAATACCACCTCTATGCCGACGACACCCAGATCTATCTCTCCACTCCTCAACTCACCCCCTCAATCTCCTCACAGATCTCCAACTTACTGAATGACATATCAGTATGGATGTCACACCACTTCCTCAAACTCAATCTTTCTAAAACTGAGCTTGTTATATTTCCTCCTTCACAATCCCCCCCCCCCCCCCCCTTGTGACTTCACCATTAATATCAACAACACAACCATTGGTCCCTCCACACATGCCAGGGTCCTGGGTGTAATTCTTGACTCTGACCTCTACTTCAGCCCCCATATCCAATCACAGGCTAAATCCTTCCGCCTTCACCTCCGCAACATCTCCAGAATTTGACCCTTCCTGACTAATGACACCACAAAGCAACTCATTCACTCCTTGATTATTTCCCGCCTTGACTACTGCAACTCTCTCCTCAATGGCCTACCCTTAAGCAGGCTATCCCCCTTCAGTCTAGTATGAATGCTGCTGCAAGACTAATACACCTCACTAATCGTTCTGTGACCGCCGCCCCTCTCTGCCAATCCCTTCACTGGCTTTCCCTACCCCACGGTGTAAAATTCAGAATGCTAACCATAACATACAAAGCCATCCACAACATCGCTCCCATCTACATCACCAACCTCATCTGCAGATATCACCCAAATCGTCCCCTCCACTCATCCCACAACCTCCTGTTTTCTAGCTCCCTTGTTACTTGCTCTCATGCTTGCCTTCAAGACTTTTCCAGAGCCTCTCCCCTCCTCTGGAACTCCCTGGCCCAGTCTGTCTGATCAGCCCCTACCCTGTCCACCTTTAAGAGATCCCTGAAAACTCATTTATTCAGGGAAGCCTATCCCACACCCACCTAATAACTGTCCCCGAGCCACCCCCATGAAATCATTCTCTGCAGCTATTACCTTTTGTACCACCACCCCCTCCCTTTAGAATGTAAGCTCTACGAGCAGGGGCCTCCTGTACCTTTTGTATTGTACTGTAATTGTGTTGTCCCCCCTTATACATTGTAAAGCGCTGCGTAAACTATAGGCGCTATATAAATCGTGTATAATAATAATAATAATAGTGTGTCAATCATGTCACACATGTTTCTATTGTGTTAATCAGCACAGTCACAGAGTACTCATCTGTTGGTACCCCACTCGATCCACTGTTCACTACCTTATTATTGTTGTTAGTTTTCACATAGTGCCCTCTATTTATTATCTCATATTGTTGACCACTTTGTGCATCCAGCTTTATATTATAGTTACACATCTTTTTTTGTAACTAACAAGTATTGTTTTTCGAGTGGTTCAATATTTTCACAGTTTTTTTGCTTTATTATAAATATATATTTTTTTAGCGCAGAGTATACTTACACACTCTACTGCTCAAGGCCTGGTCTGAAGTTACTCAAGAGGTGCATGTGGGGTCCTGGCATGGAACCAGAGTCTGAAATAGCACATTGGGGTCTGTGAAACCTCACTGCAACACAAGGTTTGTCTGTGAGTGTAAGAGAAGAAGCAGTTTCTGTGTGTAACCAAAGATGGAAACAGCAACCAGTCATTGGCATGGCACCTGGTTCCAGTAGCGAGGGGGTTCAGTGTTGTGACTCCCTCCCTAGCTGTCTGTCTCCACCGGTTACCAGGAGTGAACTAGCATTACTGAGATCTATGGCCTGGTCACTAGGTATATAAGGCAAGAGTTAAGTCAGAGCACACATGAGATTCAAGCTAAGTGCCGATCACTCATTATGTTCATTCACGGTCAAGGGGACCCCATTCTTTTACTGGCAAAGTAACAGAGGTACACTTGGACCTGAAGGGTTTTACTTCCTCTTTTTCTCCCTGCAAATTAAAAGCACAACAGGCGAGTATGCATCGCATACTAGCCCAATATGTGACACTCACCTGCAAACAAATTCATCGCTGTCCCCTGTGCAGGCTGTGTCCATCTTTGCTCCTCTTCCTTCCCGGGGCCACGGACTCCGGCTCTGTGACTGGCTGGAGCCGTGTGACGTCACTCCCGCGCATGTGCCCGGGAACCGTCAGTAACGGCACACACTGGTGGAAGAAACGGCATGGAGGTCAGTTTCTTCACAGCGCATGCGCCAATTACATCATTGGCACACTACAAGTGAAATATCTCCTAAATGGCGCACGTTTAGGAGATATTTCCACTACCTATAGGTAAGCCTTATTCTATTCTTACCTATAGTTAAAAGTCACTAGGGAGGGTTTATAACCTGGACACCGCCTGGCATAGCCCAAGAACCAACCCAGGGGGTAGTCCTCCCATGTGACCCAGTACTTGGTGCCCAAGTTACCGGGAAACATAGAGGAACGATCTATCCTCCCCAGCCTACCCTTTCATGCTGTTTTTTATACAATTGTTTGCTTGAAGTACTGTATTTGAAGGTGTATAGCAGTGTGCAGAGGATTCAATGATAATTACAATTTTGCAGAAAGTGGGTCAGACCTTGTACCTATCCTCTGGTCATAGATCTACTTTATATGTTTGTGGCTTAATAAAAGTTTAGTTCACAAACTGACAAAAAGAGATGTAATTGTTAAACCTTACAGAAATACATCTACCATGCCTGGGAAATGTTAGTGTAAACCTCCAGATTCTGTAGCTACGATAATTCAAAAGGAGCACACAAAATACACATATAATATATGCAGTAAATCCTGGCAATATAATAAAACATTTAAATACCTGTTCTTGTGTCTGTCGTAGACCTTGTGTTGTGTTGACAGCTGGTTACCAATGAGATGTGGGTGGAGAGTCAAACAGGATTAAAGCATGTTTGAAGGTTACACAGGAGACATCTGGTGGTTATAGAGCTAATATAGAGCTAAAATTACATGGAAGACGTAATCTTGCCCATTTCAGCAGGGACCAATCCTTGGCTGGCTTAAGGAAGAGTGACTTTAATACATGAATCCTTGAAATGTTTAATGGACCCTCTTTATCCACTTTGGAATTTTCCTCTCTCTCCCCATCCTGTCCTGCGATATAATCAAACTTTTTTTTTTTCTCATTATATTCCTCTAAATAATTTTTCAGCGGGATCGTCCCTGCACTAAGTTTCTTAGCTAGGTGAAATTTCCTGGGATAGTGACAATACGTATCCCAAGATTCTTTGGCACATCCCCAGCATATTGTGCATGCATTGGGCAATCTCCAGAACACTGGGCACGCATGGTGGCCCATCATCAGGGGTTGCTGAAAGAGACATCCAGCCTCCTGATAACATTAGAAGAGAAGACCTTAAGCAAGTCCTAGTGACAATGCTAGATTCCCAAAGAGGGGGTGGGGGGTAGATTTTGAGTACAACCCAACATTTGAAGTAAGAGGTGAAAGAAAAAAAAGGGGTGAAGTTTTTGATCCTGTTATAACAGCACAGGCCAAAAAGGATGAACCCTCAAAAAATGATAGATCATATTCAGCCAGTACTAAAACTGTACTTTGCCCATTTGTAAAAAGTCCACCCCTGCTGATACTTAATTTTCATTCTCAACTCTTCCAAGCAGGTCTGGTTGGAGCTTAAGATGAATCAAAATCTGACCAGTCCAACAAGGACCATGTATGCCATTCCAGCTCAACAGAAGTCAATCTAATGATCAACTTCCATCAAACGGAAATGTTGGAAAACTTTCCTTGATCAGCGGCTGCAGCCAATCGGATAAGTCCCGCAATCAGACTACAGTGGCACGGCAGGGAGGAGTACCACACCTTGCTTGTGTCCGTGTAGATGGGGGCATTTTTTTTTTTTTTTTATTTTTCACTGGCCGATCAGCAAAAAAAAAAAGGTAATCTACGGCAAGCCTTATGCAGTGTTAATGACCACCTCCCTGCCCTCTTGTGACTTGGGCTTGGTGATTGGCCACTCTAGCACCTGACCCAGCTGTACATCATTGGAAGAAGGGGGGGAGCCATATGCTGCCACATAGCCAGAAGCATTTTTTACTTGGTGAATAGGATGACAGGTTAGTGGACATAAGGTGAGTTTCAGTAGTGAAAGAGGGGCAGCATATTAAATTAGCAAAGTACAAGTTCACTTTACACTGGATAAACAGCTTCACTGCTTGAAAGAGCATGCCTTATATTGGGCAGTCCACAGAGCATTGGACAGTCTACAGTATTGACTAACAAACACGCTAAAGAGTGGGGTGACATTAGCGTTTAGACCCCATAATCAAAAAATCATAAACAATTAACAACAAGGGATGTTCAAGACTCTCAGTCCTGGTGAATTTATAGTGAATGTCACAGGGCTGAATGCTTTGTAACCATAATGCACTGCAAAGTACTTATGTCAGCTGGCTTAGAAGGTCCAATAATGGGGGCTTTGTTACGTGCCAGGGCGGCAGAAAAGTGTCAGTGTATTAAAAGCTGCTGTAGGGAGAAATGGTGAAGGCTGACAAACTGCTTAGGAAAAGAGTAGGGTCAGTTTGTTTTCAGTGAGGAGAAGGGATATCACAGAGATGTCAGTGTATTTTTTCTTTTGAGGGACAGGCTTATCTTGTTCATCATGATTGATAATGATTTGCATAACCTGGTGACATGGTTAAAAATAAATTTACATGACATTTTATCGTTTTATATTTATTTATTTTTTATTTGCTATGTTTTTTGTGAATGTCTGGGGGTACTATTAAGTGAGAAAGAGGCCCATGTCTCCTTCAACATAGACCCCCTTAGAAAGATACCTTCCCCATTTTTTTAAGCAGGTAGCCTGGTACAGTTTGGGGATGGGGGGTGCATGCTTGTGTCCCCCTTCTCTCTTGGCCAAACAGGCTTCACATTCGGATGTGGGTCTGGTTGGATTTGGGGGGTCTGCGGTAACCCTTAAAGTGGATGTATTCCCAATTTTTTTTTTTCCGTCTGGCACAATATAGAGTATGGAATTTCAGATCATCTGTGCCCAGTCTTGCCACACAGAGTTAATCCAGCTCTGAGCAATCCTCATATCTTTTTTCAGTGAAATAAAATGGACAAACTTGGAAACATTTGTCTGTTCTTCCCCCTTGCTTTGATTGACAGGTGATTTACATATCTCGTGCACTAGCCTAATGCTGCGTACACATGATCGGAATTCTCGTCGGAAACAGTTCTGATAGTTTTCCTGTCTGAATTCCAACGGAATTCAGAATTCCGCTCAAACTGTCTTGCCTACACACGGTCACACCAAATTCCGACTGCCAAGAACGTGGCTACGTACACCACGTACGATGGGACTATAAAAGGCAAGTTCAATAGCTTCCGTCTCGTACATGATTCTGAGCATGCGCGACTTTTTGCGTGTCAGAATTGCATGCACACAATCGGAATTTCAGATAGAAAGTCTTTCCGTCTGAAAAATTGAGAACATGCTCTCAAATTTTTGCTGGCGGGAATTCGGCCAGCAAAATTCCAATGGAGCCTACAATGGTCGCATTTTCCGATGAAAAGCTCTCATCGGTCTTTTACTGGCCGAAATTCCAATTGTGTGCACGCTGCATTAGACATGCATTATTTTTTAATTCCCAACCACACTCCTTTCTTCAGCAGCTCTGCAAGGATTGGTTGTTCCACACCTCAGCATGATTTGGCATGCTAAAGTCATGTGGGGACTTTTCTGTGTTTTGACTGGATGTTAGTGACCATAGCAGAAGTTCAGTGTAAGAAATACACAGGAGAAAATGCATGTTTATACGGGGAGTGTACAGGTGGACGGGGAGTCTATTGACATCACGACTCCACCCACTGAGCCCTGGAAAACAGACCCACCCACAAAATCTTCAGTTTTTCGGGTCTGACATTTGTCAGATAAGTATACATGCAGGAGGCATGTATATTCTAGATAACCAATATTGCAGTAGTTTAGAAAGGATGAGAGTAGGTTTACATCCACTTTAAAATTCATGCTAGACCCTCATCATGGATAAGGGTTCTGCTGTGAATTTTGAGGGGAAACCCAACTTTGTTTTGTAATTCTTGCTGTTAGATGTACTACAGCAGGAGGGCAACAAAGGTCCACAAAATACATGCCAGATCCTTAAGGATATGCTATATATTTTGGGGGTACATTGTACAGGTGAACCACTTTGGTAGTGCAGCTTAGGTAGGTTTAAGGCATCCCCAAGCATATTATTTAAAGGAACTGGGCATTTTTGATGTTTCACTTTCACAGCATTTATTAAATCACTGATGCACACCAAACTGTATTTTTAACTCTTTTTTTGCATCAGCCCCATATGATTGTTTTACAATCCTTTGCCTACTAGCCTTAAAATTGCCTTAAAATTGTCAGAACTGAATTTAAACATTTTGACTAATGTTCAGAACTTCAGCACAATGCAGCAAATCTCCTTTGAACCAAGCCCAAGTACGTTTGTCTCATTCCTAGTCAGCAATGGTAGTTAATTATAGTTTGTGTCAGTGGTCACACAAAAACCATAGTTGGCAACACTTGGAGAGAATTAGGAACAACACCTGAGAAGAAAAATGTGGTGTGCTACATTGGCCACCTGCTACCTGCATTGAGAAGAAAAAATGTGGTACATTTAGTGCTCCGACCAATATCCAGTTGCTGGAGTGGCCACAATGGGCATGGCTAACAAAGTGGGTGTTGCTTGTGCCATCTTTCTCCCTTTGCTTTCTATGCTATAAACAAAATAGGTCCTGGGGGTACATCAAAGAGATTGCAGGAGTAAAATAAACTCCATTGTTGGTGTCATACCACCAATGGTAACCAACATGGCCAGCATAAACCCCTGCAAGTGTCAGGGCCTTAATGATAATCCCCAGCAATAACTCCCAACAAGTGTGATGGCAAGCAATAACCTTCAACAGCAACAATAACCCCACTGTTTCCAGCAGTAATAATTACCAGGCAGCAATAATCGACCCCCACTGTCTCCAGCATTAATACACCCCAACACTGGTGTTCAGCAGTTTTACTTAACCATTTACCTACTTCCTCAAAGCCCCACCCCCCTTTTTTCCCCACGTGCTACTACTGGAACTATAATTTATCTGGTGTGCAGTGTGTTCCTATCATTTTTGTTTTTTGTAGGCAACAGTGGCTATGGATGAAGGTGCTATGGGGTGCCTGAAGAAATCTTGGGGGGACTTGAGCATACCCAAGAACACCTGGTGCCACCACTGCCACTCAGGCATTCAGAACTGCATGGTGGGAGGTAGTGGAGTAAATCACACAATGGTTCATACCTGAGGGTACCAGGTATTTTTCTTCGATTCAGTGACTGAACAGAGTCATTTGTTTATTGAAGTGAAGAATTTGAGAGGAACCTTAATAGGTATCATATGAATAGATTATAATCTCCTTCTCTAATGTCTAGTTACTCTATTCCCCTGGAATTGGGAATGCACTAACTGTGTGGATGCACAGATCTTGGTTTCCATTGTGCACACCTGTAGTGAGAGGGTGCTGGATCCAATTTTTTATGTAGAAGTGAATTTGAGTCAACAGCTGAGCAGAAAACATGTTATTTTGAAAACATCCTTATCTTCATAAAGAGAAGGCCTCATGCACACTGGACGTTTTTACAGCTGCTGGTTTTGGCTTTAGGCATTTTTTTTCTCTTGCCAGTAAACTCCCCCAGCATGTTATCCATGCATGTTTTCCATGCGCACATAGAGTGTTATCAGTGTTTTTTGGCAAGGGCGTTTTCTGGCTGGAAAAAGAACCCCAAAACTAGTGGGTTTTAAGACAAGCTTTTCAGCTGTAAAAACTCCCTAACTGAAAAGATAAAAAATGCTGAAAAATGCAGCTATTTAGCGTTTATCAGCGTTTTCGAGTGTGGCGCCGGCTCCTGAAGAGCACGCGCTATGCCTTTTGAAAGTTAAGGTTACACCTGAATTGCAGTTTGGTTCAGGTACAATTGTTCTATAGGATGTTCAGCCTGGTCACAAAGGGCACTGTCTCTTCTGGCAGGCATGGAACCACAGTCTAGTTGGGTGCTTTAAGTTTACTCTCTTTCGGAGCCTGCCCAGTGGGTGTGTCACTCTTGCTGTGCTTTCTGGGAGAGGGTACTTAAGATGCGGATGTCACATAGTTCGATGTTTCCAGTCCAGAAGGATGTTCTGACTCCATGGTCCTGGTCCTCCTGACCAGCCCCCAGGAAGGCTATGGCCTGGGGTGTGGATCCATCCGACTTATTGTCTCGGGGCAGGCTAGCTTGAGACAAGGAAACTGAAGAAGGATTCCAAGGTGGTCCGGTGCCATCTCCGGTAGTTGGAGAGGACCAGTAACTTCATGGCTATCCGGGGGATGACTCTTCAGAAGAAGGCCACGTACGGGTTGGCTTCTTAGCAAGAGCCTGGAAGGGCTGAACTACCTAAGTGAATCCAGTCTTGTGGGTATCGCCAAGCTGGCTGAAAGAACCAGGTATCACACGAGTGTTCCATAAGTGTTAGTTTCCTGAAGTCTACAACAACGTCTGTGGCAGAGACTTGTTCCTGAGTAAAGCACCTTTGTTGGCTGCTAGGCCTTGTGAGAGAGGGACTATCCAACTTGAGTGAACATCCAGTTGGGAATGGCTATTCTCTGGATTTAGTCAAAGTAAGCAAGTCCTTCATTATTGACTTTGACAATAAGAGTACCTAAACTTCCTTCCTAACCCTCTGATCCTATTTTGAGAGACTGTTCGCTGTCTACATTTTGCAAATAAAAATGCCTTTATGCGGATCTATCGTCAGTCTCTGAGTTTACTGGGCCATCTACCATGGGTACCCCTAGACACAGATCGAGGAGGAGAAGGTAACGGTAAGCCCAATCAAACCAACGAAAAACGCTACTGCAAAAATGCTGAAAAACTCATTCCACAGCTTCAGCTTTCTACAGCTATTACTACTGGTGTTTTTGTAACGTCCAGTGTGCATGAGGCCAAACTCTTTTCTGGCTGTAGTGTGTGAGTAGCAGAAGCGGACCATTCATTAGGGGAGCATATTCTAGCATGAATCTATCCACGGCCACCCCCTATTCATGCTTCTGGCCCCTTTCAGGGCAACAGACACATTAATTACAGTTTTTTTTTTATAAACACCTGATTAGAGCCAGAGGCTGTAATTATCTTCAAAATAGGGTGGGCTCTGGTCACAGAGAATGCGCTCTGATCCCATCCAGGTATGTTGCAACAGTGAATTAATATTTGCTCTTGCAACACTGATCCTCCTCTGGGCCAATTGGGAAACGTGTATGAAAACCGTTTCCCGATTGGCCAAAATGTCAGGTGATCCTATTGGCAGATGGAACTCTCCTTCTCTAGGGATTGTGTCCAAAATCCTGTAACTGCAGCCCGCCTTTCAGGCACTTCTATCATTCCGTCATCTAACAAAGAACTCATCAGTGATGCTCAGGTTGAACAATACAACCGCGGTGGCCTACATAAGGAAGCAGGGCGGTATCTGCTACAGGAGGTGGAGCCAATCATGAGCTGGGCTCAGAGGAACTTGTCCAACATCTCAGCCGTCTACATTCCTGGGATCTAGAATGTACAGGCGGACTTCCTTTCGTGTTTTCAGATGAACAAAAATGAGTGGTCTCTTCCCAAAGAGGTGTTCGAATGGCTCATGACCCGAAGGGGTGTCACCAGAAGTCAACCTTTTCGCATCCCCATGCAACTGCAAGTTGGCCAAATACTACTCGAGGCTCGGAGATCCTCAGGTGTATGGGATAGATGCTCTGATGGACCAGTGGCGGTACCACAAGGCTTATGCCTTTGCTCCAGTGCCTGTGATACTCCAGTTTCTCCGGAGTCTCAGAATAGAGAAGGTGGAGGTCATAGAGGCGATTCCTTTCTGGCCCAACAGGCCATGGTTTCCTCTCTTAACACTCCTCAGTTATCGAGACTCATAGCCCCTGCCTCTCAGGCTGAATCTACTGTCTCAAGGCGCAACTCTGCACCCCTGTCCTTCTCACCTGCACCCAGGAATGGACTGGCCACAGGGCACACCAGGCATTTGCTCGGTGGACCCGGGGCTACTGGGCTCCACCTAGGGCCCGCAGTCCGATGCCAGTTGATGACCAGGCCATGCAGCGGGAGGTAAGCGGCGACCGCAGCCTGGAGAGGGTTAACACAGGCCACGGTCGCCACTCATCCCGCACTATGCGGCCATGTCTGAGTCTCCTGTCCAGGCACCCTTGCCCTGCCAATGATGTAATTTATCAGCAGAGCAGGGGCATAGGAGCTGGAGAGCTGTACACTGAGTACAGGGATCAGTGGTTGCTAGGCAGAAAGTCGGATCCAATTAAAACAGCTTTCACTGCCCATGCACTTGCACTGCGGCCAGTGATGGCTATGTAACGGGGATGCTGATGTCATGGAAACGTATGACGTCAGGAGACCCCGCCCACCTAGGCAGATTACATCCATTCAAAAAACTAAGGGGAGTAAAGGAGGAGTTTAAGTACACAGAAAGAAGTGAAGCCATCAGATCAGAAGTGCATACAAGGAAAGGAGACACAGAAGGAAACAGGTAAACAAGAAAAGACAGACCAAGGAGTAATGGAGGACACAGGAATGAGTAAATAGATAAAGATGAATGGCAGTAAAAAGGAGATAATAAAGGAGAGAAGAAGAATGTATAGAAAAAAGGGGATATATAAAGAGAAAAGAAGAGAAAGAGAGAAAAAAAGAAACAGAAAAAGGGAAGACATGTACGTAGCTGTAGGGCAACGTAAGCGTAGGACATACATGACAGGGTGCAAGGCTTACGCAGGGGAATGGTACGAGGGGTTAAGAAAGTTGCAAGGCTTACCTGATTGGAGGATGGTGTAAGAGGGGGTGGAGTAGAGTTGATGGGAAGGCACGTGAGTTTAGGAAGGTCAGCAGTCTGGAGCAGCAGGTCAGGAGGAACGTTCCGGATCAGCTCCCTGGAAGAGATGAGTGGGTTAGAGCAGCTATGGGACCAGCTTAGGTCGGCAGCAGAACAGCATGGCGCAGACTGGTTGCAAAGCCAAATTGCGGCCACCCTTCAGGGGGTAGGGCAGGGACCTTCAGCAGATAGGGTACCCCCGACACGGGCAAGGAGGTCACGGCCCCCTGTGCGCCTTAGCCCTGACATTGCCCCCCGGACTCAACGCCGGCTTGGGAGCCCCAGCTGGGCCCCTTCAGGTCCCCCTGCGAAACAGACGCCCCGGTCAGCTAGCGGGGGGCCTGGAAGGAATCCCCGTCCACGGCAGAGTCCCAGAGGGAGGGGGGTCACTTACCGGGACGGGTCTCAGGCCACCTCCAGGTCCACGCGATCGGTGGTGGTTCCAGTGGTTCCCCCTGGCGATGTTCCGGTCGGGGGGGCTGCTCGCCGGGGGAGAGTGGGGTCCTCGGGCGCCGGCCTTGTCCCTGAAGCGGCCGGCGGCCTGCCACGTGGGTGCGCCATCTTGGCTTCCGGGGGGGGCCCAGCAGTGAATGCAGAGCGGCAGTCGGGTGGCCACGCCTCCGGGCATGTTTCTGTGCCTGGGAGGGAGGGCCTGCGGAGGAGCAGCGCGCGCTCGAATGGTGCGGCGCACGCTGATGACGTCAGCGGACGTGACGTCGGCGCGACCGGAAGTGAGGTCGAGGTAAACAAAGAACATGGCGGCCGCCATGCTCCGAACGGGCGGAACGATCGGGAACGGCCTGGGCCGTCTGGAACACAGGCGCGGAGGCCCCCGAGGGGCCAGGCGCTTTCCGAAGACAGCAGCATGGAGGAGGGGGAGCTGCCTGATGAAGAATGTGCATCGCCGGCGGCAGTGGGGACAGCGGCTGGAGGGCCTTCCAGGCGGCAGCAGCCCGGTAAGTCATCGGGGTCTTTGGGGGGGTTGTTCGCTGGGGTTAGTGGGGGGGACGGGGGGAGGGGGGTCCCAGCGGGGATAGCGGGGGGGGGCAGTGAGTTGTTGTCAGTGCTCAAAGAGGTGCTGAGCCGCCTGGGGGGCGGCTCGGGGCCGGCGCCCGCCCCGATTAACCCGTGGGTGGGGCCGCCTCCAGCGGCTCCGGTGGAGGGGGGGACGGCTGTTCCCGCCGGGCAGGGGTTGGCGGGGGGTGGGGTGGCGGCGGAGACGCAGACGGAGAAGGAGGCGAGGAAGGACGGCGAGGGAACAAGTAGTGCGGCGGTGGAAAAGGACAAAGATACTGAGAGGATTCGCCTGGCGGATGCGGCGAGGAGCGAAGTTTATGTGTGCTTCGAGGGACCGTTAGGAGCGCATTTGAAGAAGGAGGTGAGGGAGAGGATTTGGAAAGACGAGTATGTGGAAATCTTCTCGTTGTTGCCGTTGGAAAAGTTTAATTTAGACAGGGTCAAGCCGGATGAAAGCAAAAAGGAAGAGGAGGAGAAGAGGAGATATAGGCTTATTCCACGCACGTTTGCGAACTGGCTGCAAGCATTTGCGATCTTAGCTAGCGTGATTGGGGAGAAGGCGCCGGAGAATTGTTCGGCGTTGTTCTGTTACCTGGAGGCCATTAGTGAGGCACACAGGGTTTACGGGGGCTTGGCCTGGCTACGTTATGACGAGCAGTTTCGTCAACGGAAAGCGGTGCGCCCAGCTATTAGATGGGACCACAAGGACATCAGCCTGTGGATGAAGTTGATGACTTCGTCCAGGGCCCCTGGACAGTTTTTTCCAGGGGGGGCCGGCGTCGCCGCCTCAGCAGGATCGCTGGCCCCAAAAAAGAAAGGGGTTTGCTGGCAATTCAATGAGGGGACGTGCAAGTTTGGTAACACCTGTCGTTACAAGCATGAGTGTTCGGGATGCAGTGGAGGGCACCCCTTCGCGCGTTGTTTCCGGCAAGGAAAAGGTCGTCCCGGGGACTTCGCTGGAAAAAGGGATGACGCCGGTGAGGCTGGAAAGGATGCTGCCTTTCCTAAGTAGGTATCCTGATCGGGTGGCGGCGGGGTTGTTGGAGGCTGGTTTTAGGGATGGGTTTCGGATTCCGAGTGCGTTGAGGGAGGTTCCCCCGCTGGCAAAAAATTTAAAGTCGGCTTTAGTGCATGAACAAGTGGTGTCAGCTAAACTAGCGAAGGAGGTGGCGCTGGGCCGGATGGCCGGCCCATTTCTTACCCCTCCGATGGCGGATCTGGTGGTCTCGCCTTTGGGGGTGGTTCCGAAAAAGGAACCGGGGCAATTCAGGATGATTCATCACCTGTCTTACCCCAGGGGCGGATCGGTAAATGATGGTATTGACCCGCAAGCTTGTGCGGTTACTTATACGTCATTTGATGCGGCAATTGCGTGGGTGCGAAAGTATGGCAGGGGGGCTCTCTTGGCAAAAACGGATGTGGAGGCGGCGTTTCGTTTGTTGCCGGTGCACCCAGGGAGTATGCGCTTTTTGGGTTGTTGCTGGCAGGGATCTTATTTTGTTGATCGCTGCTTGCCTATGGGATGTTCTATCTCGTGTGCCCTTTTTGAGCTGTTCAGTTCGTTTTTTGAATGGGCTGTGCGGGAGACGGCGGGGGTCAACTCGGTCATCCATTACCTGGATGACTTCCTGTGTGTAGGGCCCCCAGGATCCCGCGGCTGCGGGATACTGCTAGGGACATTGCAGCACCTGGCCGACCGGTTTGGGGTTCCCTTGGCGAGGGAAAAGACGGAGGGTCCCAAGTCGGAGATAGTGTTTTTGGGTATCACGATTGATTCCATGGCCATGGAATGTAGGTTGCCTGAGGAGAAGGTGGTGGTGCTGAGGCAGGAGGTGGGCGCAGCGCGAGGGAGGCAGAAACTCAGGTTGAGGGAATTACAATCTCTCCTGGGAAAATTGAATTTTGCTTGCAGGATCATGCCTATGGGGCGGATTTTTTGCAGGAGGCTGGCGGCGGCCACAGCAGGTGTGAAGGCGCCCAATCACTTCGTGCGGTTGTCCAGAGAGTTGCGGGACGATCTGGGGGTGTGGGGGGTGTTTCTGGTTGAGTTTAATGGGAGAGCAATAGTGCAGGAGGGCCCGGTCAGCAACGCTGATTTGGAGTTGTTTACTGACGCGGCGGGTTCGGCGGGTTATGGTGCTTATTGCCAAGGGCGATGGAGTGCTGAACCATGGCCGGAATCTTGGAAGGAGGCGGGGTTCTTAAAAAACCTGGTCTTACTGGAGCTTTTTCCCATAGTTCTGGCTGTGGAATTGTGGGGGGACAGGCTTCGGGATAAAAAAGTGCGATTCAACTGTGACAACATGGGGGTGGTGGTGGCAATAAATAATGTTTCGGCTTCCTCGCCTCCGGTGGTCAGGTTGTTAAGGAGGTTGGTGCTCAGCTGTTTACGGCTTAATGCATTTGTTTATGCGGTGCATATCCCTGGGATTGAGAATAAGTTGGCGGATGCTTTGTCTCGTTTTCAGTGGGAGGACTTTCGCAGACTGGCGCCGGACGCAAACAGACGGGGGGAGCCGTGCCCTCCAGAGATGTGGGGGATTGCGTTGACATCATCGGAGGACTGATTCAGCAGTCGTTGAGTGAAGGTACTCGAGCGGCTTATCAGGCAGTGTGGAGGGAATGGTCGAACTGGTTGGGTGAGGTTGGGGGGTCGGAGAGCCCTACAGAGCTGCTGATGTGGGTGTTAGGGTTTATCTGTTATAATTATGTGTCCGGGGTATCTGGGTCGGCTGTCAGCAAAAAAATGTCGGCTTTGGCCTTTTTGTTTCAATGTAAGGGGTTGGTGGATGTGACTAAGGATTTTCTAGTTAGAAAGGCGTTGAGGGGTTTTAGAAAAGGGGCGGCGAAAAGGGATTCTCGGCGCCCGATTTCGTTTGAGGTTTTGGGCATTTTGTTGCGCCACATCGGGAAAGTGTGTTCCTTGGTTTTTGAACAAAAACTTTTCCGAGCTGCTTTCCTGGTGGCTTTCTTTGGGGCGTTTCGGATAGGGGAATTGGTGTCACCTTCCAAAACCGCTGCGGGGGGTTTGGGGAGAGGGGACGTTCACTGGGCCCCTTCTTCGGTGGTAATTTTGGTCAGGAAGTCCAAAACGGATCAGTTGGGTAGAGGGCTACGGGTGGAGTTGTTTCGGGGGGCGGACCCTAGTTTTTGTCCAGTGGAGGCTTTAAGGGTTTATTTAGAGGTTCGCCCAGAGCGGGACGGGGTTTTATTTATGCATGCCGATGGTTCGTGCCTTTCGCGGTTCCAATTTACGGCAGTGTTGAGGAAGTGTTTGGAGAGCGGGGGTTTGTATCCAGGGGATTATGCGGCTCATTCCTTCAGGATAGGTGCAGCCACGGAGGCAGCTAGATGGGGCTTGCCAGAGGACGTTATTAAGCGAATTGGGCGATGGGAGTCTCGTAGATATATGCTCTATGTGCGGCCACACCTTTTGTAAAAGGGGTGGGAGTCTGGTTCTTTGGGACGGTCGTATGTATGTTGTTGTTGTTTTGGGTTGTTTGGGTTAATTGTTGGCCATGTCATTTCAGAGCCGGGATGTCTCATTTGGATTTTGGGACATTCTTTTGTGTTTTGGGGGGCTAGACGGGCGGATGTTCGGCCGGATGGCAGACAACTCAGACTGTCACGGGAGGAAGGCCGAGTTCGGTGGATTGGCATTCCAGGGATGATGTGGCACAAAGTGGTTCCGGAGGTCCATCGTTATGCGGGCCTGGATCGGGCACCGGACGTCCTGGTCCTACATGTGGGAGGTAATGACTTGGTCGTTAGGCCGATGCGCAACATTATCAAGGACGTACGATGGGATTTCATCAGGCTTCGCACTGCCTTCCCGGACATGATTATTGTGTGGTCCGATATTGTGGCCCGCATGTCTTGGAGGGGGGCCCGGTCTTGGGAAAAAATTGATAAGACACGGATAAAGGTGAACAGAGAGGTGGGGAGGTTTGTGGCCCGTAATGGTGGTATTGTGGTGAGGCATTGGGAGTTGGAAGTGGAAACTTGGAGGTATCTGCGGGGGGATGGTGTCCACCTTAACCCGGTTGGGATTGACCTGTGGGCTTTGGGTCTGGAGGATGGTATTGGCAGGGCTTTGCAGGTGTGGCGGCAGGCACAAGGGTGAGGTGTCACTCTTGTGCTGCTGTGGCGGTAGGGTCCTTGACGGCTGATATACAAATTATACTGTTTCAAGATGAGGTTTTGAAATGTTAGGACCCATCATATGTATGGAGTCCTCCCGGGTGGTCTGGCGGCTGGCCAGACTGACGGGCTAATAAGTTGGGGGTCTGTGGTCAATTGGTAAGTCCCCGAGGCAAGTTGGCGGCTGGGGACGAATGCCATAAAAAAGTTGGGATTACAGGCTCAAGAAAAATGGGGTCGTCAGGGATCAACAACTGTTGATCTGATGAGCTGGTTTTTTGTTACAAGAAAATAGATGGAAAATAAAAAATGGTTACAGAAGTTTTTAAATAAAAGTTTATTTTGGTTTTTTGTTAAAATAAAGGCCTAAAAGGCCATTTACATCCAGCAGGTGTCTGTGTCATTATTTTTAGAATAAGGTATAAAAGGGGAGGTGTACATGTATGGATTGGCGTAGTAAGGTATCTGGCTACCTTGTCAAGACATGTACGTAGCTGTAGGGCAACGTAAGCGTAGGACATACATGACAGGGTGCAAGGCTTACGCAGGGGAATGGTACGAGGGGTTAAGAAAGTTGCAAGGCTTACCTGATTGGAGGATGGTGTAAGAGGGGGTGGAGTAGAGTTGATGGGAAGGCACGTGAGTTTAGGAAGGTCAGCAGTCTGGAGCAGCAGGTCAGGAGGAACGTTCCCGCCCGCCCGCCCTTAATATAAGGAGGGTGTGGGGACTATGTGTTCAGGATGAGTGCAGGTGGCGGTAGGGTCCTTGACGGCTGATATACAAATTATACTGTTTCAAGATGAGGTTTTGAAATGTTAGGACCCATCATATGTATGGAGTCCTCCCGGGTGGTCTGGCGGCTGGCCAGACTGACGGGCTAATAAGTTGGGGGTCTGTGGTCAATTGGTAAGTCCCCGAGGCAAGTTGGCGGCTGGGGACGAATGCCATAAAAAAGTTGGGATTACAGGCTCAAGAAAAATGGGGTCGTCAGGGATCAACAACTGTTGATCTGATGAGCTGGTTTTTTGTTACAAGAAAATAGATGGAAAATAAAAAATGGTTACAGAAGTTTTTAAATAAAAGTTTATTTTGGTTTTTTGTTAAAATAAAGGCCTAAAAGGCCATTTACATCCAGCAGGTGTCTGTGTCATTATTTTTAGAATAAGGTATAAAAGGGGAGGTGTACATGTATGGATTGGCGTAGTAAGGTATCTGGCTACCTTGTCAAGAAATTAACCACTTGCTTACCAGGCACTTAAACCCGCTTCCTGCACAGACCAATTTTCCTCTTTCAGCACTGTAACTCTTTGAATGACAATTGTACGGTCATACTACAGTTTACCCAAATTAATTTTTTATACATTTTTTTCACACAGATAGAGCTTTCTTTTGGTGGTATTTAATCCCTGCTGGGTTTTTTTATTTTTTGCTAAATAAAACAAAAAGGGACCGAAATGTAAAAAAACAAAAACAAAACTGTTGCATACTTTGTTATAAAATTTTGAAAACAGGTAATTTTTCTCCTTCACCGATGTGCGCTGATGAGGCTACACTGATGGGCACTGATAGGTGGCAGCGATAGGCACTGATAAGGTGGCACTCATAGGTGGCACTGATGGACACTGGTAGGTGACACTGATAGGCAGCATTGATGTGTGGCACTGATTATTAGACAATGATGGCCATTGATTGGCAGCACTGGTGGGCATTGATGGGTGGCACTGGTAGGTGGTACTGTGGGCAATGGTAGGTGGCACTGTGAGTACTGGTAGGTGGCACAGTGGGCACTGATATGTGACATTGGTGGGCAAAGCTGCGGCTTTCTGAGCAAGGGACCAGGATTGACCTCAAGTCTCATAGGAGGATGTCCAGGGACACCCTCTCGGCAATTAAGGCCTAGAGATGGCCTTGCGGTTCTCCCTGCGGTCGGTTCGCGGTGAATTTTGCATGTTCGTGATTCGCCAAACCGGCGGACTTCTGGTGCTGTTCGCCCCGGCAGACATATGCATTTACATTGTGAAAGAACTTTGACCCATGATGACACATCCATCATGGGGTATAGGACAGCCAATTGAGACATTTCAGCACATGGACAATTGGACATTCCCCCTACCTTATAAATAGACCTGATCTGGCGGCCATTTTACATTCTGTCTTTTGTCAGTGTAGGGAAAGGTTGCTGTGTGGAGCAGGGACAGACTGTAGTGACACAAATCGCTAGCTATTAGGTTCACAAAAGTACTTTTAAGGACTGGTATAGGTGTACAATATATAGGGTTCTGGTGCACTGCTGTGCTGTGATTGCTGAGTGCACTGCTGACTGATTCTGCAGCTGTCTTTTGTCAGTGTAGGGACTGAGGGACAGTCTGCAAATCACTAGCTACTAGGTCCACAAAGGTCCTTTTAAGGACTGGTATAGGTGTACAGTATATAGGGTTGTACACGTATAATCTACTTTCTTTCAAATATAGAAAGAAAATTATACTTGACTGCTGCCCCGATTCTGCAGCTGTATTTTATTAGTGTAGGGACTGAGGGACAGTCTGCAAATCACTAGCTACTAGGTCCGCAAAGATCCTTTTAAGGACTGGTATAGGTGTACAGTATATAGGGTTCTGGTGCACTACTGTGCTGGTGATTGCTGAGTGAACTGCTGACTGATTCTGCAGCTGTCTTTTGTCAGTGAAGGGACAGGATGCTGTGTGGAGCAGGGACAGTCAGTTTAATCACTAGCTATTACTATTAGGTCCACAAAGGTCCTTTTAAGGACTGGTATAGGTGTACAGTATATAGGGTGCTGGTGATTGCTGAGTGCACTGCTGCCTGATTCTGCAGCTGTCTTTTGTCAGTGTAGGGACTGAGGGGCAGTCTGTAAATCACTAGCTACTAGGTCCACAAAGGTCCTTTTAAGGACTGGTATAGGTGTACAATATATAGGGTTGTGGTGCACTGCTGCTGACTGCTGTGCTGCTGATTTTCTGCCCGATTCTGCAGCTGTCTTTTATCAGTATAGGGACTGAGGGACAGCTACTAGGTCCACAAAGGTCCTTTTAAGGACTGGTATAGGTGTACAGTATATAGGGTTGTACACGTATAATCTACTTTCTTTCAAATATAGAAAGAATATTATACTTGACTGCTGCCCGATTCTGCAGCTGTCTTTTATCAGTGTAGGGACTGAGGGACAGTCTGCAAATCACTAGCTACTAGGTCCACAAAGGTCCTTTTAAGGACTGGTATAGGTGTACTATTTGGTGTGCAGTATATAGGTGTGTAATACACGTATAAAATACTTGCACATATAGAAAGCATAGTATAGTGCATTTCCACTGTGCAGCATTGTGACTGCTGAGTGGTTCTGCAGCGATACTACAAAGAGTAACAAACGCAATAAAAAAAAAAGTATTATAACTGGTGTGATAGACCAGTGGCCCCCAAAAACAACAGATTGAAGCGAGGTGTTATATACCTTCTTCCACATACATACTGCACTTCTCGAGAGACTTTTCTCACAGGGTCATTTAAAAAATGACAGGCAGAGGAAGAGGCAGGCCCTTCCGCAGAGGTGGTAGGGGTAGGGCAGGAGCAACAGACTTGAGCCAAAATGGCAAATTGCAGAAGGTGCGTACGATTACATCAAAGGACGCACCAGACTTGGTTGAGTGGCTCACTAAGCCTTACTCTTCTGCACCCTCCTCATCCTCTCGATCTGCACTCTCTTCACTCTCTGCTGTGTGCACCCCCAAAGACACTACCACCAACACCACCACCACCATATACCTTCCGCTTGAGTCACAGGAATTATTTTCCGATCCATCACAAGACATTGCCGATGCACAGCCACTCTTGGCATTGGATCAGGAAGAGGAGGTAGCAACAACCACCACTCAGCAGTCTGACGACAGTACCAAGATCAGCCCAAGGAGGAGGTTGGTCCCCGATGTTGCTGCCTACTCCGAGATCTCTAATTATAGTGGTGGGGAAGGTGAGGTCGATGATGACGTGTCTAATGATGTCACGTGGGTGTCCACAAGAGAGGAAGAGGAGGGGAGTTCAGAGGGAGATATGGACCAGCAGATAGGGAGGAGAAGCAGGCGGAACTTAAATTGCACAGGAGGGACAAAGCAGACTGCTAATGTATCAGGAGTGAGGAATCAACCATGTACGGTCACATCTGGCGCTCCCAGGACGCAGGCACATGGCTCCGCAGTGTGGGCTTTTTTTAATGTGTCCGCTGCTGACAATAGTGCTGCCATCTGCAATCTTTGCAGTCAACGCACAAGTCGCGGTAAGCCCAACACTCACCTAGGGACGACTGCCTTAAGAAGGCACATGAGCTGTCATCACCGAGCACAGTGGGAGCAACGGAACCCACAAAGCCACACTCCAGGCTCTCACCATCCAGCCTCGTCTTCTACTACTCCTTCTCCTCTCTCCTCACAATTGTCCTCCACTCCACCTTCCATCATGACATCCTCACGTTTTTCTGGAAAAAGGCAGGTTTCCGTGGGCCAAATGTTTGAGCGTAAAAAAATGATGACGCCGGATAACCCTCTTGCCCAACGGTTGACGGCTGGCTTGTCAGAACTGATAGCCCGCCAACTACTGCCATATAAACTGGTGGACTCGGAGGCCTTTTGAAAATTTGTGGCCATTGGAACACCACAATGGAAGGTCCCAGGAAGGAAGTATTTCTCACAGAAGGGCATCCCAGAGCTATATGGCCATGTTCAGTGGCAAGTGAATGTATCTCTGGCACACAGTGTCGGTGCCAAGATACATCTGACCACAGACACGTGGTCTAGCAAACACGGGCAGGGAAGGTATATCACTTTTACTGCCCACTGGATGAACCTTCTGACGGCCGTCAAGCATGTAACCCGTGGCTCCCGTGTAGATTTGGTTTTACCGCCACGGATTGCATGCAGGCCTGGCTCTTCTTCTCCTCCCTCTCCTCCTCGGCTGACTCCTCCTTTTCCACTGCTAGCGTCTCTTCCGCTGGCCGCCCAGCTCCCCAGAACCTATTCAACATGCCAGGTGAGACTTTGCCATGCTGTGCTGTGTCTGTTGTGCCTGGAAGCCAAGAGCCACACTGGCCCTGCACTCCTTTCAGCTTTGCGTTCACAGGCAGATCAGTGGCTAACACCGCTCTCAGGGCCAGATTAAGAACATCGTGGGCCTGGTGCTGAGGATTTTGGTGGGGCCTTTTATAAACAATAAATAAAAAAAATGCTAACTATTTTTTGTTATAACAAATTAAATTAAAGAGAGAGAAGGAGGATGAGAGAGAGAAAGAAAGGGATGAAAGAGGTGTGAGGGGTAAGGGAGGGAGGATGACAGAGAAAGGGGGGGGGGATGAGAGAGAGAGGATGCACATGAGCATGTGTGGGAATGACATCAACGCAGCCTGGCCAAGGCAAATGATGGAAGGCACAGAACCCAGAAGGAAGACCGGGTGAAGGTGGAAGTGCCCGGGCCCCGCCGGATTGATCACAGCACAGCACTGGAGGGCTTAGTCTGACAATTTAAGTGTGCCCTAATGTGCTAATATGCTGGGCATACTTGTACATTATGGCATAACCTACCCAAGGGCCTCTAAAAAGTAGTACTGTTAGAAAAGTTTACTACCGCTTTACTATCACCGGAGCCTCTCATGGGGCCCCTACTGACCCTGTGGCCCTTGGGCAGTGCCTAAGTACATGGTTGTCAACATTTCAAAAATATTTTCAGGGACGCTTTTTTTACAAGTGCTATATTTAGAGTAGCTGACATCCCCCTATGTTCCTCTATACATCACAATAGTAATTACAAAATAAAATAAGTACTAATAATGGGGCATAACAAATATGAGGACTGTGAGATTTCCTTTAGTTGAACTGACAAAAGTGCCCATTCTAGAGCTGGTAACATTGAGGAACATATAATTTTAACATATAATTTTAACATATAATTTTAAAGAACAATTTTTGTAGGTAAGAGGCATAGGGGAGGAGTATGGATGGTATAAAAGTGGGAAGTATGTGCAGGTGAGGGAGAGGAATGGGGAGGGTCTAACAGTGGGCCCTATGTACATGAGAGGAGTGCAGAGGGTATGGCAGAAGGCACTATGTACAGGAGAGGAGTGTGAAGGGTAAGACAGTGGGCAGTATGCATAGCAGAGGAGTGTAGAGGGTATGACATTGGGCACTATATATAAGAGAAGAGTGTGGAGGGTATGACAGTGGGCACTATGTACAGAAGAGTAGGACAGTAAGCAGTAATTACAGGAGAGGAGTGTGGAGGGATGGTATGACAGTGGGCACTATGTATAGGAGAGAAGTGTTGGAGGTATGACAGTGGGCACTATGTATATGAGAGGAGTATGGAGGGTATGATAGTGAGTAGTATGTACAGGAGAGGAGTGTGGAGGGTATGACAGTGGGCACTATGTATAGGAGAAAAGTGTTGGAGGTATGGCAGTGGGCACTATGTATAGGAGAGGAGTGTGGAGGGTATGACAGTGAGTAGTATGTACAGGAGAGGAGTATGGAGGGTATAGCGCTGGGCACTATGTATAGGAGAGGAGTATGGAGGGTATGGCGGTGGGCACTGTATAGGTGAGGAGTGTGAAGGGTACGACAGTGGACACTATGTACCGGAGAGAAGTGTATGACATCGGGCACTATGTACAGGTGAGGAGTGTGTAGGATATGACAGCGGGCGTTATGTATAGGAGAGAATTGTGGAGGGTATGACAGTGAGCAGTATGTACAGGAGAGAAGTGTGGAGAGTATGACAGTGGGCACTATGTATAGGAGAGAAGTGTGGAGAGTATGACAGTGGGCACTATGTATAGGAGAGAAGTGTGGAGAGTATGACAGTGGGCACTATGTATAGGAGAGAAGTGTGGAGAGTATGACAGTGGGCACTATGTATAGGAGAGGAGGATGAAGTAATCTGGGAAGGAAAAATGTAAAGGTTTGTGGAAGGAGGTTTAGGGACTGCGTAGTGGTTAATCGGGCCAGACATGGATTGAAATTACACCAATTAAGCAGAGACCAGCCATAGTCGATCTATGTATGGGCTAGCTGGTTTTACACAAGTCAACCTATTAACCGACTTGAGTACAACCAGCCTGTCAGGTTTTCCCCAAAACAATCAGTGCTGCCAGCTATAGTTAGCAACACTAATCATTGTATTCACTGGCAGAACACAATAACACTGCGGGAGTGATTGCCCCATTCACAGGTCAGCAGGTGAGAGGGTGTGTGGGGACAGGCTGGGGAGAGATACTAGTCAGTCCCTGGGTAGGCACTGGTTAGTATCAGAGCCAGATACACACAGGTTACTAACGGCAAGATCATTAGAGCGAGAGCAATAATTCTAGCACTAGACCTCCTCTGTAACTCTAAACATGTAACCTGTAAAAAAAATGTAAAGCATCGCTTAGTACACAACAAAAAATCGTGCCAACTTTAGTGTTTTTTTTTATGAATGAAACAGTTTCTTTCCAACATAAAAAGTTGCAAATACCAACATTTTATTCCATAGGGTGTCGGCTAAAACAATATATAATGCTTGAGGGTTCTGAGTAATTTTCTAGCATAAAAAAATTATGATTTTTACATGTAGGAGAGAAGTCTCAGAATGGGCCTGGTTGCCAAGGGGTTCATTATCATAAGTAATATACAAATAATTATGATAAGCACTGTGAGTTCATCCTCTCAGTCTGCAGCAGAGTGTTCCAGCTTGTATTTATACTGCCGCTCTGTATGTAGCTTCTGACAGGCTGTGCAAGCAGCCCCGTATCTCCGGAACCATAGATGATAGCAGCCCCGTATTTTAACCAGGGCTGGAGTGGGTCTTTAGCTACCTACCCCCCAAATATGGGGTCTCTGTGACTCCTGATCGCCGAGCTACAATCCTCGAAGTCGATCTTTTTTTTTTTATTTTTTTTTTATTTTTTATTTTTTTTGGGCAAATGGGCCTATCTTGAGAAAGGGGCCTGGAGCTGCAGCTCCAATAGCCCCTATGTTAATCCGGCCCTGACCGCTCTATTTGACAGTTGGTAAAGTGGTGTGTGACAACGGTGCCAATCTGCTTAGCGCATTGAAACAGGACAAAATTACGCACGTGCCATGCATGGCACGCGTCTTAACCACTTCAGCCCCAGACCAATTGTCAGCCTAAGGACCAGAGATATTTTTACAATTTCGCACTGCACTGCTTTAACTGGTAATTGCACGGTCATGCAATGTTGTACCCAAACAAAATTTGCGTCCTTTTCTTCTCACAAATAGAGCTTTCTTTTGATGGTATTTTATTGCCTCTGCAATATTTATTTTTTACGATATAAAAGGAAAAAGACTGAAATTTTTTTAAAAAAATATATATTTTCTACTTTTTGTTATAAGAACCATCGAATGAACTAAATTTTAGTCATACATTTAGGCCAAAATTGATTCAGCCACATGTCTTTAGTAAAAAAAATGTCAATAAGCATATATTTATTGGTTTGCGCAAAAGTTATAGCGTCTACAAACTAGAGTACATTTTCTGGAATTTACACAGCTTTTAATTTATGACTGCCTATCTCATTTCTTGAGGTGCTAAAATGGCAGGGCAGTACAACCCCCCCCCCCCCCCCCAAATAACCCCATTTTGGAAAGTAGACTGTAGTATATTGCTCACACATGCCATGGTTATATGTGGAATTGCACCCCAAAATATATTCTGCTGCTTCTCCTGAGTACGGGAATACTACATATGTGGGACTTTTTGGGAGTCTAGCCGCGTACGGCACCCCGAAAACCAATCACTGCCTTCAGGATTTCTAAGGGTGCAAATTTTTGATTTCACTCCTCACTACCTATCACAGGTTCAAAGGCCATAAAATGCCAAAATAACACAAAACCCCCCCAAATGACCCCATTTTGGAAAGTTGACACCCCAAGGAAATTGCTGAGGGGCATGTTGAGCCCATTGAATATTTTATTTTTTGTCCCAAGTGATTGAACAATGACACAAAAAAAAAAAAAGTTAACAAAAAGTTGTCACTAAATGATATATTGCTCACACATGCCATAGTTATATGTGGAATTGCACCCCAAAATATATTCTGCTGCTTCTCCTGAGTACGGGGATACCACATATGGGGGACTTTTTGGGAGTCTAGCCGCGTACGGCACCCCGAAAACCAATCACTGCCTTCAGGATTTCTAAGGGTGCACATTTTTGATTTCACTCCTCACTACCTATCAGTTTCGAAGGCCATAAAATGCCAAAATAACACAAAACCCCCACCAAATTACCCCATTTTGGAAAGTAGACACCCCAAGGAAATTGCTGAGGGACATGTTAAGCCCATTGAATATTTTTTTTTTGTCCCAAGTGATTTGACACAAAAAAAAAAAAAGTTTTCAAAAAGTTGTCACTAAATGATATATTATTTACACATGCCATAGTTATAGGTGGAATTGCACCCAAAATATATTCTGCTGCTTATCCTGAGTATGGGGATACTACATATGTGGGACTTTTTAGGAGTCTAGCTGCGTACAGGACCAATCACTGCCTTCAGGATTTCTAAGGGTGCAAATTTTTGATTTTACTCCTCACTACCTATCACAGTTTCGAAGGCCATAAAATGCCAAAATAGCACAAAACCCCCCCAAACGACCCCATTTTGGAAAGTAGACACCCCAAGCTATTTACTGAGAGGCATGTTGAGTCCATGAAATATTTAATATTTTGCCACAAGTTGCAGGAATATTAAAATTTTTTTTTTTTGCACAAAGTTGTCACTAAATGATATATTGCTCACACATGCTATGGGCATAAGTGAAATTACACCCCAAAATAAATTCTGCTGCTTCTCCTGAATACAGGGATACCACACGTGGGGGACTTTTTGGGAGCCTAGCCATGTACGGGACCCCGAAAACTGCACTTGGGTGGGCTGGGCGGAGGGGCAAAACGCAGGTGCTAGCAGGTATCTGGGCTGATCCTGCTAACAATGCATTTTTTTGGAACCTTAAACTGCTGGGGACGCTAGTATAGATCTGATCAGATCAGATATTGATCTGTTCAGATACTATACCACTACGGGAAGTGTATGCTTTGCGCGTGGGTGTTAGCGGTACTGGCACTAACCTAGCGCTGCCTGGGGCAACGCAGACCTTGACCCTGAAACCTAATTTATATCACCCGCCGGGTGATAAGGGGGTTAATCCTTTATTGGGTAATAAATGGTGGGTGCCCTGATGCTATAAAAAGCAAACTAACTAACCAGAGTCACCCGTAACACTTATACGGTGATCACTGGTGAAAGGGTTAACTAGGGGCAATCAGGGGGTTAAAATCTTTATTAGGTAGTATATGGGGGTCCCTGACGCTATGTAAAAACCAGACGGGGAACCTAAATAACTAACTGGCTAACCAGCGTCACCAGTGGCACTTATTCGGTAATCGCTGGTGAAAGGGTTAACTAGGGGCAATCAGGGGGTTAAAACCATCATTGGGTAGTATATGGGGGTACCTAGCACTATAAAAACCTGGCGGTGAACCTAAAAAAATAACTAGCTACCTAGCGGCACCAGTGACACTAATGCAGCGATCAGAAAAACGATCGCTTAGTGACACTGGCAAAAGGGGGTGAAAGGGTTAACTGTAGGAGCAATCAGGGGGTTAAACCTTTGTTGGGGGGGTAGGGGGCTACCTTGGACCTAACACTAACTGCCCTGACAGTTTTTACTGTCACAACTGACACTAAATGCAGTGATCAGTAAATAAATGATCACTGCAATCAGTGACACTGTGACTGGGATGGGGGGGATCGGGGGGCGATCGGGGGGGTGAACGGGGGGGTGATCGGGGGGGGGGGGATTTGTGTGCCTATGTGTACCTACATGTCAGTGTAGTGTTGGTGCACTTACTATTGTGTTCTCCTCGCAGTCCGGTCAAAAAGACCGCCCCGAGGAGAATGACATCACTTCCTCCCTGCCTGTGTTTACACTACACAGGCAGGGGAAGCTTCTCATTCACCAGGTGCGATCGAGAGGGGATGGCCAGAAACCAACGGCCATCCCCTCATCCTGGATCGCTCCTGAAGCGAAACGGACCGCCGCAGCCAGCGGGAGGGGGTCCGATCGGACCCCCCACACGCTGGAAGGCAAGCACGTACATGTACGTGCTTGTGCCTGTCGGTGCCATTCTGCCGACGTACATTGCCATGCGGCGGTCCTTAAGTGGTTAAACTTGGTCGTGCAGCGATTTGTTGTCAAATACCCTGGGGTCCAGGACATCTTGCGGCAGGCAAGGAAAATCTCCGGCCATTTCAGAAGATCTTACACAGCCATGGCTCGCCTTGCTGATATTCAGCGGTGACACAATCTGCCGGTCAGACGTCTTATTTGCGATTGCCTGACGCGATGGAACTCAACCTTCTATATGCTTGATAGGCTGCTCCAGCAGAAACGTGCAGTTAACGACTACCTGTGTGAACTCTGCGACAGAACAGGTTCTGGGGAGCTTGTTTTTTTTTCACCGCGCCAGTGGCTGCTCATGCACGACACATGCAGACTTCTGCGGCCATTTGATGAGATCACCAAACTGGTCAGTCGCAGCCATGGCGCCATCAGTGACATGGGACCTTATGCCTTCTTTATGGAGCGTGCATTGCGTCGTGTCATTGATCAAGCCGTGGAGGAGCAGGAGAAGGAAGATGAGGAAGTTGCAATGCTGGATGAATTCCCAAGGGGGAATACTCTATCTGAGACAAGTCAACAACAGGAGCCTGAAGAGGAGTCAGAGGAGGATGGTGCTGGGGCGGATGAAGAGGAGCAAGAAAAGCATGCTTTAAACCTTTCTGGGATCCCTGTTGTTGTGCGTGGATGTGGAGAGGAGAACGAGGAGGACGACATTATCCTGGACGATGAGCAGGAGCCAGGCCACCACACCACTTCCAGTTTAGTGCAAATGGGGGCCTTCATGCTCTAGTGTTTTAACAGGGACCCCCATATAAAAAGCATAAGGGTGAAGGACCAGTACTGGGTGGCAACGTACTTAGACTCCCGGTACAAACACAAAAAGGCGGAAATGTTACCACCGTCACAGAGGCTGTCAGAATGGAGCACTTACAGACCTTGCTTCGACAACTGCTGCATTCTGCTTTTGCGTACGCTGGCAGAGAAGGAATTCCCACTCCCAGAGAAAGAGTTGAGGGTACCATTCCAACAACGCCTGCAAGAAGAGGGCGATTTGAAGATGTGTTGGTGACTTCTGATATGAGGTCATTCTTTCAGCCGACCCATCGACAGGTGTCATCTGGATCCAGCATCAGGGAATGCCTAGACCGTCAGGTGTCCGACTACATCGGGTTAATGGCTGATGTGGACGCTCTGAGGAGTGATGAACCCCTGGACTACTGGGTGGGCAGTCTTGACCTCTGGCCAGAGCTTGCCCAATTTGCAATGGAACTGTTGGCTTGCCCCTCGTCCAGTGTCCTGTCCGAAAGGACGTTCAGTGCAGCAGGGGGGATCGTGACCGATAAGCGCACTCGCCTAGCTCACGACAGTGTTGACTACCTGACATTTATAAAAATTAATGAGGCATGGATCTCAGAGGAATTCAACACATGTGACCAGTAGACCATGTATATGCATAACTCTATAAACAATTTATTTAATCGAGCACACAGACCTTTTTTCTACCTTTGGCTCACTTCCTTGTACAAAAAAAGCACACCGTACTATATGCCCGTACTCTCCTGTTTGAAGAGGTTGAGCGGTGTCATATTTTTGGGTCCCGCAGCGAGTTGCTGGTATCAGTGCTGCTGTTAGTGCTCTCTATCTCGGTGCTGGTGTCAGTGCTATCTATCACGGTGCTGGTATCAGTGCTCTCTATCACGGTGCTGGTGTCAGTGCTCTCTATAACGGTGCTGGAGTGGTCTCAGTGCTCTCTATCACGGTGCTGGTGTGGTGTCCGTGCTCTCTAACTCGGTGCTGGTGTCAGTGCTCTCTATCACGGTGCTGGTGTGGTGTCAGTGCTCTCTATCTCGGTGCTGGTGTCAGTGCTCTCTATCATGGTGCTGGTGTGGTGTCAGTGCTCTCTATCTCAGTGCTGGTGTGGTCTCAGTGCTCTCTAACTCAGTGCTGGTGTCAGTGCTCTCTATCTCGGTGCTGGTATCAGTGCTCTCTATCACGGTGCTGGTGTCAGTGCTATCTATCACGGTGCTGGTATCAGTGCTCTCTATCATGGTGCTGGTGTCAGTGCTCTCTATCACGGTGCTGGTGTGGTCTCAGTGCTCTCTATCTCAGTGCTGGTGTGGTCTCAGTGCTCTCTAACTCAGTGCTGGTGTCAGTGCTCTCTATCTCGGTGCTGGCGTCAGTGCTCTCTATCTCAGTGCTGGTGTGGTCTCAGTGCTCTCTATCACGGTGCTGGTGTGGTGTCAGTGCTCTCTATCACGGTGCTGGTGTGCTGTCAGTGCTCTATATCTCGGTGCTGGTGTGGTCTCAGCGCTCTCTATCACGGTGCTGGTGTGGTGTCAGTGCTCTCTATCTCGGTGCTGGTGTCAGTGCTCTCTATCACGGTGCTGGTGTGGTGTCAGTGCTCTATATCTCGGTGCTGGTGTGGTCTCAGCGCTCTTTATCACGGTGCTGGTGTGGTGTCAGTGCTCTCTATCACGGGTGCTGGTGTGGTGTCAGTGCTCTCTATCCCTGTGTTGGTGTGGTCTCAGTGCTCTCTATCACGGTGCTGGTGTGGTGTCAGTGCTCTCTAACTCGGTGCTGGTGTCAGTGCTCTCTATCACAGTGCTGCTGTCAGTGCTCTCTATCATGATGCTGGTGTGGTGTCAGTGCTCTCTATATCGGTGCTGGTGTCAGTGCTCTCTATCACTGTGCTGGTGTCAGTGCTCTCTATCACGGTTCAGGTGATCATCTCCTGCACCATCTTCATAGCCTGCCCTGACCTTTCCTCTCCTCCATGGCCTTCATGCGCTCCTGAATTGTCAAAATTTCAGACATAAAAAAAGAATGCTTGTCGTTGTCGATCTCAGATTCACTTAATACTTTTGTTATGTCAGTGTCCATGTGGTGGGACTATGTGTGCACATCTAGTAAGTATTTTGTGGCTGAAAATATGACCTGTAGGTTTTTAAGGTTCGCCTGCCATTAAAGTCAATGAGGCCCGCCGCAAACTTTGCGGTTCGCAAACTTTTGGCCACATTCGCGGTTCGCGTTTGGAAGTCCCGCCGGAAGTTCATCCATCACTATTAAGGCCCGCCCTGCAGCCGTCTTTCGGCTATAGCGCAGGCGTAAAGTAATTAAGAGAAAAATATGAGTGGAAAAATAAAAAAGGATAAAGACTACTCTGCTGATAGGATGACATTGTTGGAAGGGTGGGAGAGCCAGTAGAGGACACACAGGCTGAATCCTGCCTCTGCCCTGCCAAAGGTAGGACTGTGCAGGGGAGGCGGGGCGTAAAAGGGGCCACTGTGACTAGAGAGACAAAGGAGGGGGCAAGACTGCAAGGGGCACTGTAATTGGGGGGGGGGGCTATGATTGGTAGGGGCACTGTGTTGAAAAGGGAACTGCACTGTTATAGGGGACTGTAATCATTACAGTTTCCTTTACAGTGCAGTCCCCTTTATATCACAGTGCCCCATTACATTACAATGCGGAGGACCGACTCCATGATTATCCCATCAGCAACCGCCCTTGCGAATGGGTGTTTGCTGGAAAATTGGCTGCTCAGTCTAAATTGCCCGGGCCTATTTTTTGTCCCAGTCCGGCCTGCCTGCACCTCAGAGTTTGGTTCTTGAGAGGGGAAGGCTCGAGGCTCTAGGTTGCCCAGAAGAGGCCATTCTGACTCTCCTTAATGCCAGAAGGAAAAGCACCAACAGGATCTATGAACGTATGTGGTCCAGGTTCTCAGATCACATGTCTTCTCGGCCTAATCCTTGTAGTACTCCAGCAGTTCAGGACTTCCTACAAAAAGATCTAGACCTGTCCCTAGCAGTAAGCTCACTTCGGGTACAGGTATCGGCCATTTTGGCATTCACAAAAGTTTCATGGGTAAATCACTCCCTTGTTTGCCAGTTTTTAAAAGGTGTTTTCAGGCTTAAACCTCAGAGGAAGCATAGGTTCCCCAAGTGGGACCTCCCTCTTGTTCTGGATTTCCTTTCTAAACTCGATTCAGATCCCAACAAGCCTCTCTTGAAAGATCTCACACTCAAGACCACCTTCCTGGTAGCTGTTACTTCAGCCAAAAGAGTGGGTTCAAAGGAGCCTTTAGTAACTTTTTTTCCAGACAGAGCAGTGTTGATTCCCATGATTATTATTATTATTATTATACAGGATTTATATAGCGCCAACGGTTTATGCAGCGCTTTACAATATAAAAAGGAGACAATACAGTTACAATACAATAAAATACAGAGGATTAAGAGGGCCCTGCTCAGAAGAGCTTACAATCTAATAGGGTGGGGCAGGTGGTACAAAAGGTTGTAACTGTAGGGAATGAGCTGATGGAAGTCGTAGGAGATTAGTTGGAGACACAATAGACTTCCCTGAAGAGATGAGTTTTCAGGGATCACCTGAAGGTAGCGAGAGTAGGGGATAACCGGACCAGTGAAGGTAGAGAGTTCCAGAGGATGGGAGAGGCTCTGGAGAAATCCTACAGATGAGCATAGGAGGAGGAGACGAGAGAGCTTGAGAGTAGGAGGTCTTGAGAAGAGTGAAGGGGATGATTGGGTGATATTCAGAGAAAAGATTGGTGATGTAGCTCGGGGCAGAGTTGTGAATGGCTTTGTATGTTGTGGTTAGTATTGAATTTAATTTGCTGGGTGATTGGGAGCCAGTGTAGGGATTGGAGGAGAGGATTGGCAGACACTGAGCGGTTGGTAAGGTGGATAAGTCTGGCAGCAGCATTCATGATACACTGAAGAGAGGATAGAATATGGAGAGGCAGGCCAATGAGAAGGGAGTTGCAATAGTCAAGCCGAGAGATAACAAGGGAGTGGATGAGGAGGCAAATTTTAGAGATCTCACGGAGGTGAATTCTACAAACTCTTGACGATTAGACTTGGGGCTGAAATGACAAATCGGAGTCTAGGATTACACCTAGTACCCTGGCGTGAGGGGAGGACCTGATGGTTGCATTGTTGATTTTGATGGAAAAGTCTTCGAGGAGGGCACGTGCAGGGGGGAATAATAATAGCTCAGTTTTAGCGAGATTTCGTTAAAGGAAGTGGTGCGACAACCATGCTGATATATCAGTTAGTAAGTTAGTAATCCAAGAGGAGACTAAAGGAGTGAGGTGAGGAGTAGACAGATTTGAGTGTCATTGGTGTATAAGTGGTATTGGAAGCTGTGGGCGGTTATCAAGTGACCAAGGGAGGAGGTGTAGATAGAGAAGCGAAGGAGTCCAAGAACAGAGCCTTGGGGAACCCCCACAGAAAGGGGCAATGGAGAGGAGGAGACAGAGTTGTAGGTGACACTGAAGGAGCGCTGTGATAGATAGGCAGAAAACCAGGATAGTATATTATTGAGAAGTAGCGGGTGGTCAACAGTATCAAAGGCCTCAGAGAGGTCAAGTAGTAGGAATATGGAGTATTGTCTGTTGGTTTTAGCAGTTAGTAAATTGTTTGTGAGTTTTAGTAAGGCAATTTCCATGGAGTGCTGCGAGCGAAAGCCAGACTGTAATGGGTCAAGAAGGTTATTTTCACTGAGGTAGGAGCTAAGACAGTTCTAGAAGTTTAGAGGTGAATGGGAGCAATATGATGGGGTCAAACCCTAAAGTGACCACAGTTTTCCATGACAATCACGAAATTGAGCTTCCCACATTTAGGTCAACGGGAAATCAGGATGTCCATCCTCTTGATATGGGGCAGACTCTGAAACAATACCTGGAACTCCCTTTAGACGATCGGATTTTCTTTTCATCCTTCTCCACGGAAAAAAACAAAGGAATGTGGGCTTTGGTTAGATCCATTGCTGCATGGATCGTACAGACCATTCAAAGGGCTTACAAAGCGAGGGGCTTGGCTCCTCCAGAGGCAGTGACAGCACTCTCAACTCGGAGTATCTCGACCTCTTGGGTAGCTTCTCTAAATGCTGCTTCTGAAATAATCTGTAGAGCGGCTTCCTGTTCGTCTATCAACACAATTGTGTCTCACTACTGTGTTGAGCCAGCTGCCTTGTCATCTCTTAATCTTGGTTTGCAAGTACTGTCGGTTGACTGTGTTAAATTAATTTGGTTTCTTTGCTTAGAATTTTGCCTACCCGGGTGTGTATGGCGAGTTATTACCCACACGTATGCTGCCATGGATCCTGTCAGGAATTTCCTATCAAATAATTACCGTAATTTATCTTTGCTGATAGGTTCCATGGCAGCAGGAGTTCCCTCCCAATGCTTGGAGTAGACTAGTTATGGAACATTGCTGGTAGCCCAGAGCAAAGATTTATGGGAGAGGTGTCCTATAGGGTAGTTATGAAGGCAGGGCTAACCCACACGTATGCTGCCATGGAGCCTATCAGGAAAGGAAAATTACAGTAAGTATTTGATAGGAAATTTTCAGTTTTTCCTTCCACTTCATAATTATGTGCCACTTTGTGTTGGTCTATCACATAAAATCCCAATAAAATACATTTACATTTTTGGTTGTAACATGACAAAATGTGGAAAATTTCTAACGTATGAATACTTTTTCAAGGCACTGTAATTGTCAACTTTGACACTTATGAAATGCTTGTAATTATACTTCAGTATACCATAGTAACATCTGACAAAAAGATCTAAAAACACTGAAGCTGCAGACTTTGACACAATTATTAATTTTCACATTCTCAAAACTTTTGGCCACAGCTGTACAGTTTTACTAAGGCTACTTTCACACTGAGGCGCTTTACAGACGCTATATCGCTAAAAATAATGCCTGCAAAGCGCCTCTCCTGTCATTCCAGTTTGAAAGCCTGACTGCTTTCACATGGGAGTGGTGCGCTGGCAGGACGCTAAAAAATGTCCTGCAAGTAGTATCTCGGAGGTGCTTTAGGAGCGGTGTATACACCGCTCCTAAAGTGCCCCTGCCCATTGAAATCAATGGGCAACGCCGCCAAAGTGCCACTGCAGCGGTGCTTTGCATGCACATTTAACCCTTTTTTCGCCCGCTAGCAGAAGTTAGAAGCACCCAGCTAGCAGCCGAAAAGTGCTGCTAAAAAGACGGTAAAGCACCGATAAAAATAGTGGCACTTTACCGCCAACGCCCCAGTGCCCCACTGTGAAAGTGCCCTAAGACATTTCAAAGTTGCAAAATTGTGTTCAGGATTTGTTTTACCTTTGTCGTGAAGGGGTTAAGTTGGGATTTCCCACACACATTCTTCTTATATTTACCTGTCTGTTCAAATAATCCTGGGCTCAGAACAAAAATAAAACCACTGCTTCCTTTACAAATATTTCTCCTTTTAGTGGAATGTGAGTAATAAATGACAGGCGGGTCTATTTGGTTACATTGAGTTTGAATGGTAAGGAGTCAGCACATATGCCTGGAAATCACACCCAAGTCCATATATTAGTATGGCAGGGGGACTGCTTACCAGTGCTAAACACCTGTGCTATAATATTTCTACTGCCATAGCTGTACTCTCCACTTCAATTGTTTGTTACCTGGCTGTCATGCAGATCCAATGACTTCAACACATTCCAAATCACCAACCCACATAAACAGATTAGGAGTTCTGTCTTCATTTTGACTTTCAGCATGCTTGTACTGGGTTAGCGAAATTGGAACATTTTTGTATTATGTAACGGTACCCCAGCATGAACCCCTAAATCTTAGATATATATCATTGGCTTCACGTCTGTAGTCTTCGACAGTGGTGCAATTCCTCCATATTCAGAGGAACTGCCCCACCGTATGCCCCTTACCAAATGTCTTGGTTGATGACTACTGGCGTGCAGCAGCGTATTGCCTGACATTTCTTTATGAAAAGTCCACGTCATAAGCTTTTTATTTTCAATGCGAATAGAGAGGTCCAGAAAAGGGATCTTGTGGGGGTCTGCACAGTATGTTAATCTGATATTCTGTGTATTTTGTCCAAGTTCTTTCATGGATTGCTCCAATTCCTCTCTGGAGCCATGCCATAGCATAAATACATCATTGATGTACCTCAGCCATAATTCGTCATGGCTGAGGTACATCAGAGAGGCATATACAGTGCCTTGCGAAAGTATTCGGCCCCCTTGAACTTTTCAACCTTTTGCCACATTTCAGGCTTCAAACATAAAGATATAAAATTTAAATTTTTTGTGAAGAATCACCAACAAGTGGGACACAATTGGATAATTTAAACTTTTTTAGCAAATAAAAAACTGAAAAGTGGTGCGTGCAAAAATATTCGGCCCCTTTACTTTCAGTGCAGCAAACTCACTCCAGAAGTTCAGCGAGGATCTCTGAATGATCCAATGTTGTCCTAAATGACTGATGGTGATAAATAGAATCCACCTGTGTGTAATCAAGTCTCTGTATAAATGCACCTGCTCTGTGATAGTTTCAGGGTTCTGTTGAAAGCGCAGAGAGCATCATGAAGACCAAGGAACAAACCAGGCAGGTCCGTAATACTGTTGTGGAGAAGTTTAAAGCCAGATTTGGATACAAAAAGATTTCCCAAGCTTTAAACATCCCAATGAGCACTGTGCAAGCGATCATTTTGAAATGGAAGGAGTATCAGACCACTGCAAATCTACCAAGACCTGGCCGTCCCTCTAAAATTTCAGCTCAGACAAGGAGAAGACTGATCAGAGATGCAGCCAAGAGGCCCATGATCACTCTGGATGAACTGCAGAGAACCACAGCTGAGGTGGGAGAGTCTGTCCATAGGACAACAATCAGTCGTACACTGCACAAATCTGGCCTTTATGGAAGAGTGGCAAGAAGAAAGCCATTTCTCAAAGATATCCATAAAAAGTCTCGTCTAAAGTCTGCCACAAGCAACCTGGGAGACACACCAAACATGTGGAAGAAGGTGCTCTGGTCAGATGAAACCAAAATCAAACTTTTTGTCCACAATGCAAAACGATATGTTTGGCGTAAAAGCAACACAGCTCATCACCCTCAACACACCATCCCCACTGTCAAACATGGTGGTGGCAACATCATGGTTTGGGCCTGCTTTTCTTCAGCAGGGACAGGGAAGATGGTTAAAATTGAGGGGAAGATGGATGCAGTCAAATACAGGACCATTCTGGATGAAAACCTGTTGGAGTCTGCAAAAGACCTGAAACTGGGACGGAGATTTATCTTCCAACAAGACAATGATCCCAAACATACAGTAAAATCTACAAAGGAATGGTTCACAAATAAACGTATCCAGGTGTTAGAATGGCCAAGTCAAAGTCCAGACCTGAATCCAATCGAGAATCTGTGGAAAGAGCTGAAAACTGCTGTTCACAAACGCTCTCCATCCAACCTCACTGAGCTCGAGCTGTTTTGCAAGGAAGAATGGGCAAGAATTTCAGTCTCACGATGTGCAAAACTGATAGAGACATACCCCAAGCGACTTGCATCTGTAATTGCAGCAAAAGGTGGCTCTACAAAGTATTAACGCAAGGGGGTGGAATAATTTTGCACGCCCCACTTTTCATTTTTTTATTAGTTAAAAAAGTTTCAAAAATCCAATAGATTTCGTTACACTTCACAATTGTGTCCCACTTGTTGGTGATTCTTCACAAAAAATAAAAATTTTATATCTTTATGTATGAAGCCTGAAATGTGGCAAAAGGTTGAAAAGTTCAAGGGGGCCGAATACTTTTGCAAGGCACTGTACTACCTCCTCCCACCATCCCAAATGCAGACAGGCATAGGAAGGGGCCCCCATGACTGTTCCTCTAATCTGTTAATAGTAGCCCCCATAAAGGGAGTTAAGTAGATTCAGATCTCAATATCAACATTTTCCCGGAGAGTTGAATGTGAGGGACACATATGAATATGGAGGGTAACTTATACTAACCAATTGCTCCCCATGTTTTTATTGATGAAGTGTAGTTAGTACAACTAGCCTCAGGAGGAGTATCCCTTTAATAAAATGTCCCGGTAACCCAAAAAGCAAAGGAGGGATCATGTGCCCTTTAAAAACCGATGATGCGGTACTCTAATTTTCGTAAGAAAATGCGTTGACGTAAGACGCACCAGTGAGCTCGGAACCTGCTAAACAAGCCTGCAACGGTGATTTCACATACCGTTCCCGCAGACTATTCACAGCTTTGTGAGGAAGGACTATTTGGAGTATTACCTTGACCATTGTCCCAGTGAGGCACCCTGATGATGACCTAAGATTGGGTTATGACCTGCAGCAACTCTGCATAGACGTACCCTATATCTGTTCCAGAAGAATGGAGGACGGAGGATAGGAGTACCAGGCCCCCAATCAAGTTCCATATTATCACAGATAACATGGTAATTGCTGAATAAACTGAGGGAATGTTAAGCCTGTAAGAAGCCATTCCTCTATACTCCACTATCCCACACAAAGAGACTGCATTGGTCCCTAAGAATGCACATTGTCTAAATACCTAGGCTTTTTTTTAAATCATCCTACTATATCATTTGCAGGAACACTGCAGGAATACTATGCACATCACAGATTTCCATTGCTGTTCAGCTGTCTGTAGATCAAGGGGTTGATTTCCCAAACAAACACATTTTTTCAGGATTCAATTCCCTATTCATGGTCTCTATGTCTGCTCCACTATTGGATCAGCATAACAAAAGTGGAGGAGGCAGGAGGATATAAGAGGTGTCCAAGCTGCAGGATCTAACAGACAGGCCTTATAGCAGATGATTTCTGGTAAGCAGCCATCCATGTGGGTCTACACAGCGGTGCAAACGGTGAAGGTGTAGGACAGGCTCCGCTCTCATCTGTAGCATCTTATCATGGGAAGATAACCTCTATCCTTAATGTACTTTCCATGCAGACTTATTGGAAGTACTCTGGGCTCCATATGCTGGACTTGATCCAAATATTACTCATTTTCCATGTTTGGACTCTGGTTGTTGATAATTATTGTGATTAGAGTGGTTTAACAAACAGAATTGGACTGTATCTTGAAGACAATAGGAGAATATAGTGTTCCGAGTATACAGTAAAGCGCTTTTAGTGCTTGATATATAAGGTCAATCACATAATGTTACATTGTTGCTTTGATATATAACAGCTGCTAATATTAGAGGAGAGATAATATCTCACAGGACCCAATCTTAATAATTCACAGACATACATGAGTGCTGGGGTCACGTGTATGTATAATAGTATATAGAGTATATATCCCTGATATTGATTAAAAAGCTATTGGCTACTAGCCTGAACGTAGTCCCGTCGTAACTAAATAACGTTATCACGTTAAGAACGATCAGATTTTCTGACAACTTTGTCCGACCATGTGTATGCAACACCAGTTTCGGACAAAATCCGAAGGATTTTGTTGTCGGAATGTCCAACCGTGTGTACAAGGGCTTAGAGTCCGCAAAGGCTTGAGACTGGGGCAGAGGTTCACCTTCCAGCAGGACAACGACCCTAAACATACAGCCAGCACTACAATAGAATGGTTTAGATCAAAGCAAATGAATGTGCTAGAATGGCCTAGTCAAAGTCCAGACCTAAATCCAAGTTCATGAGGGCGCATGGGCACCATCTCCTCTCTCCAGCCACCCCCGCAATCACCAATAAATAGATTCATCCATTGCATGAATCTATCCATGGCCGCCTCTGCCTATTCAAGCGCCCAGACCCTTTTCGGGCGCTGGGCACCTGAATTACAGTAGTAGGTGTTTTTGAAGCACCTGGTTAGAGCTATAGGCTCTAATAGACATCAAAAAAGGTCAACAGCTCTGGATGGAAAGCATGGTGGAGAGCCTGAGGGCTCTCTGTATTCTCCTGGATCAAAGATGGGCCTCCAGCTGCTGTCAAAGCACCAGACCAAGACTGATAGCTGGTAAATGGAAAACTGGAATAAACACATGGAAGAGGAAAACCAACAACTAAGACAATTATTTGTTACAGAGTTGCCTGGAGTATTGGATACTTTGAAAACCACAAGAGCGCAGCTAATAGCACTGAAGAATGATGGTGGCAGTTCCTCCTGTGTGGGTGTATCGTGTGCATCAGCATCTGTCCCATCTAAAGAGTGAAGCTCATTTCCTTGTCGTACTGTAGGCCTAAACAGCTGCTACTTTTGCAAAGTTCCCTGGGACTTTAAAAGGTGTGATCAGTGATGCTGTAACGAGAAAAATTTCAGAGCTGAAATATAGCCTGAAGGAAACATCAGGAACCTCAGCATAATACCACAAATAAACTTTTATGTCATTAATGTCATTTACCACAGTTGTCCCCACTCTCTATTCTGTGTGTTTTAGTTTTTTTTGTATATTTACATGATAATAAAGTTTTGTGTATTGTAAAAAAAAAAAGAAAAAAAAGAAAAGGTAAACAGCGAGCGCCATGCTTGGAGCACGCAGCTCACCCAGCTGTGTTAGAAAAGCAAATTAATATTCGCTTTCCTAACACTGAACTGCCTCTCCGCCAATCAGGTGCTTGGGTCTGTTACCCATCACCTGATTGGCTGAAATGACAGACACTGTGAATTTGACACCTGTGATTGAAATCAATGGGCAGCGGCCGATAACGGGGGTTAAAAGTGCTGCTAAAACGACGGTAAAGCGCCAATAAAAATAGTGTCGCTTTACTGCTGACACCCCAGCGCCTGACTGTGAAAGAGCCCTAAGACTTGTCAAAGTTGTAAATTTGTGTTCATGATTTGTTTTACCTTTGTCGTGAAGGGGTTAGGTTGGGATTTCCCACACACATTCTTCTTATATTTACCTGTCTGTTCAAATAATCCTGGGCTCAGAACAAATATAAAGCAAGGGCTTCCTTTACAAATATTTCTCCTTTTAGTGGAATGTGTGTAATAAATGATAGGCGGGCCTATTTGGTTACATTGAGTTTGAATGGTAAGGAGTCAGCACATATGCCTGGAAAACACACCCAAGTCCATATATCAGTATGACAGGGGGACTGCTTATCAGTGCTAAATACCTGTGCTATAATATTTCCACTGCCATAGCTGTACTCTTCTCTTCAATTGTTGGTTGCCTGGCTGTCATGCAGATCAAAATGACATCAACACATTCCAAATCACCGACCCACATAAACAGATTAGGAGTTCTGTCTTCATTTTGACTTTCAGCATGATTGTACTGGGTCAGCGGAGCTGGAACATTCTTGTATTATGTAACGGTACCCCCGCAGGAGCTGCTGGTTAAGTTTGTTCTTCCCGTTACTCTGCCCTAGAACCCCAAGAATAACCTCAGTCCCTACTGGCACACCTGACAATGAGATTAATAGAATACCACAGTAATGACACACTGATACAGTTGAACTATTAATGTTTTCTTCCATTTACTTAGGCAGCACGAAACTCAGAATGATATTGGTCGGCCGTTGCATGAGAGCATGAGGAGGTGTCCCAGCAGAGCTCCAGCCGGCCCACTTCTGTAATCATCTCCAGTGGCAGCCACAGGGGATAAAAAACATCTGCACTGGGATGCCACCAAAGCGGAAACCATCCCCGCCACCACAGCTAACACCCCGACTCTGTTCCAGCTCCCTGGACATTTTTCCCGCGGCGGAGGCCGTGGCCAGACCCGCGAATCCAAGATGGTACTGGGTAAATGCTCCACAGCCTCATGTGCAGCCTCCCCGATCCCCGCTCCATAGATGCCATCAGCTTGACCTCATCCCTCGTCCTCACCCAGCACCACACAAGGTTTGCCCAGGGGCTCAGACCTGGATGAAGCACTGGGAGACAGGGATTTACAGCTGCATATACTGTCCCTCCCCACCGAGGCTGATCTGGACATGTTTGCTGCCAGGATGGAGAAAGCCCTGAGGCAGGACATTGAAACCCTGTAGGCTGACACAGCTCATCTAGGGGGTAGAGTACAGGCCCTGGAGACCTTTGTGGAGGACATTACACCCACCCTACACGCCCTGCAGACGCATTACAAAACACAGGGTCAATGTATTAATTCCCTGCTTAATCAATTGGATGATGTTGAAAATCACAGCCGCAGGGTCAATATCCACATTAGAGGCTTGCCAGAGGCTCTAGCACACAGGGACATAGTCCCCACCCTTTAAGGTATCTTTAAGCAGATCCTGGAAAGGGAAGTGCCTGCCCATATTGAAATTGACCAAACTCATATGGCCTTAAGACCTCCCTGATCCAGATAAGCCAAGGAACATTATTTGCAAACTCCACAAATATTTGCTGAAGGAGCATATCATGTACCATGTTCGGGGTGCACTGTTCCGTTGTTACTGGTATTTTTTGTGCACCTGTCAGGCATACTGTTTAGTGTGTGTTATGTTTAAATCTAGGCATTATTTGTCCTTTATTGTTCCCCCAGCACACCTTGTTCCATAGTTCAGGCTGCTGCAGGTCTCTCTCTACTGTTCCTGATGATCTTAAAGGACATTCACATACTGGTTCCTCATGGCTTCTCTGAAAATTGGGCTTGGGCTCTCCGCATAAACACAGTAAGTTGTAGCTGGAGATGAAGAGACTGGGGGTGCACATTCTCTTTTTGCAGGAAAAACATTTTTGTACTGACTCGGTCCCTCCCTTTCCCACACATTTATATGATCAATGGTACCTTAGTAACTCACGTCAGTCAAAATCAAGTGGAGTGGCGATCGCCATATATAAACACTGCCCCTTTATTCCCTTTGATTATTACACCGACCCAGAGCACAGGTTTGTCTTCCTAAAGGGCACGTAAAATTACCCTTGTCACAGTGTACGCCTCAAACACTGGGTAGATTACATTTCTGGACAAGGTTCTGGAATCCATTTCCTCGTTCCGGGAGGGGCAACTGATCTTGGGGGGTGATTTTAATGTAAGCCCTGACCCATAGCTAGATACTTCCTTTGGCCACTCGGTACATTCCTTTGCATTTCTTAAAACATTTTCGGAAGTTCCTGCATGCTAATCACCTGGTTGATCACACTGTCAAGGATTTTAGCTATCGCTCTGCCACTTATAATGTGTATACCCACATAGATCTCTTGCTAGTGGACCAATATGGACCGATATAGTCGGCACATCCATCGGATCTTTAACCAGGCTTAAAAAGGCACATACTGCAGTACTTACTGACTAAACTTCGGGACGTGGAAATTAGGCACAAGCATTGAATGACCCAGGCACTGGCGACAGAACTCCAATCCCTTAGGGAGGAACTCTTTACTCTTTTAGAGGTGCAAATTCGGGCACGGCTGTGACATATATCCCACAAGTTCTATGAGTTCAGGAACAAATGCAGGAGCCCTCTGGCCAGAGCTCTTAGACGTGAATGCACGCCTGGCTATGTCGGCGAGCTTCACACCGCTACTCCGGGCCCGCCAATTGTTTTGCCCTCTAAGCCCTTGTACACATGGTCAGATATTCCAACGGAAAATGTCCAATCGGACCATGTTGTCGGATAATCCGACCGCGTGTGGGCTCCATCTGACTGTTTCCGTCGGAATATCTGACTGACCAAGTTTGAGATCTGGCTATAAAATTTTCCGACAACATGATCTGATGTGCGTCAGTTCCGATCGTGTGTAGCCTAGTCCGATGGACAGGATGCCACGCATGCTCAGAATAAATTCTGAGACGGAAGCGCACGGTCAGGTAAAACTACCGTTCATAATCGATATAGCACATTCGTCACACTGCAATGTTAAAAATTCTTTAATGCAGCGCATTCTCTTTTTCTTTATAATGCTACATGAATGAAGTTGTTTTGCTGCTCATATTCACACACACTTCTCCAAAACTTTGTCACATCTCCCCAATAATTATTTTTTTGTTTTAAATTTTGTGTTTTTTTTTTATATCAAGATCTCCATTTTTGACAGTTTGCTCATCTTCGGAATTTTTTTGGTGTGTTTTGTGTGTCAACTTACCACAACACCATTATTATCTTTTTATTTTATTGTTTTCTTTTTTAATCTCTAAGCCCTTGTACACACGGTTGGAGATTCCGACGGAATGTGTCCTATCGGACCGTTTTGTCGGATAATCCGACTGTGTGTGGTCTCCATCGGACTGTTTCCTTCGGAATATCCGACGGACCAAGTTTTCCAACTTGTCTATAAAATTTTACGACAACATGATCCGATCGGACTTTATCCAATCATTTGTAGAGAATTCCGATCGGACAAAGTGCCACGCATGCTCAGATCAAATTCCTAGACCAAAGCTACTGGCTACTAGCCTGAACGTAGTCCCGTCATAACGAAATAACGTCATCACGTTATGTACAATCGGATTTTCCGACAACTTTGTCCGACCATGTGTATGCAACAGTTTCGGACAAAATCCGTCGGACAAAATCCAACGGATTTGGTTGTCAGAATGTCCGACCATGTGTACAAGGGCTAAGAGGTTGATTGGTGTTGGTGAGCCTTATTAATTTGACTTTGTATTTTTGAAATGTACCTGCCTACTCACAAATAAACTGTCCTTTTTGAAGTAAAACACATAGGCAAGTTTTTCTCTGAACCAAAAAAAAACTTTATTTAGGTGTCAACAACAAATAAAGAGGGAGGCAGTGCTGGAGAAACTGGGGAGATTAGCAAACCCTTTGGCCCCCAGGGCACACCTCAACTATTTAAATGCAAAAATTGGTGGCCTGAGGAGTACATATCTGAGGGAGGACAGTCTGGTCCTGAAGTCCAAGAAACCCGGAACAGCAGCAGATGATATCTATGTCCCCAGGCTGTGGTCCTACAAGAGGCTGCTTCTTCTGTTAGACCAGACTGAACCCAGGCCATCACTCTCTGGTGTTCCTTCCACGCTTCCTTACAGGCTGTGGCTGTGGTGCTGGAGGTGTGGCAGAAGGAGGAGGAGGAGCATGGTCCAAATCACACAAGTGTGTTGTTTGTGTGATTTGGCCCAACAACCCCTTATTCAGTGTGTGGATAATGAGCTCCTCACACCTGAGGTGTTATCCCTCCTCCATTTGCTGGAGTTTGCAGGCAGCCAAGGTGGCAAAGGCCTCTTGATATGTGGGGGTGGCTTTGAGGGCCGCTGAAGCCTCCACAATTAGCTTCAGAGCCGACTCCTCCACATTCCCCCCCTTTCTGGCCCTTTTTGATGGAAGGCGGAGGGGAGGGACCTGTGATTGAGTCAGGCTCCTAGGCCTGCCCACCTCTTGGCTGCCACTTACCCCTGCCTCCTCCTGGCTGCCACGTTCCACAGCCACCTCCTGGCTGCTGCATTCCACACCCTCCTCCTGGCTGAGGTCTTCCTGTGTATGAAAAAGGGACCTAGTTTTAGTTTTTGGTTCATCAAACACACACAATTTTCAGCTCTTGACTGTTGCAGATTGTTAACAAATAGAAAAGGCTATCATTCTGAGCCTAGCATTTTTCATTCTTGGCCCAAATGTTTTGGCCACTACTGTCTATTGATATGTGAAACACTTTCTAAAAGCAGCAATTAGGGAGCAAAAATCAAGTTAACATCATTAATTTTTACTCCAAAAATATGTAGAACAATACTATACCTGGCTCAAGCTGGGCTCCTCCAGTCTTCCTGTCTGGAAGGCCCAGGTTGGGCGTCGGAAGACTCTGTGGGGTGGAATGAAGCATAGACGGAAGCGTGGAAGGAAGCATAGAGAGGGATTCCCTGACATCAGCCTGGTCTGACAGAAAATGCATCCTCTCATAGTACCACAGCTTGAGGACATAAACTTTATCTGTTGCTGCTCCAGTTTGCATGGACTTCAGCACCTTCTTGCGCTCCCTCAGATATGTACTCCTCAGGCCACCAATTTTATTTCTTAAATAGGTGATGTCTGCCCTGGGGACCACCGGCTTCACACACTCCAGCAGTTTCTCCATCGCTGTCTGCCTCTTTAATTTGTTACTGTAGTGGGATGTGTAGTTTGCCACAGAGAGGGAAACTCCCTGTACTTGTCGATGAACAGGGGGAGTAAGCTGTGGGTGTTAAACCCATCCATATTATCTGCAAGACACAACACAAGACAAACCGTAATGTCAGGCTAAACTCTCCTAATCTTGTCCCAATATAGGCCTCAATCTAGAAGCAGTATAGGCTAGTGATGTACCAAGTTAAATTGTACCTTCGTTTGAATGATCGGCGCATCAGCTTCTCCCTTTGCTCACAGATCGTACGTACGACACAGGTGTGTTGCGTTTTATATACAGTGCGCATGCGTGAAACTCCGCCCATTTTCTAGTCCATTCCACGTCCCTTCTCCACCGGCGCAGTGGGGAGAGCATAAATGGTGGAGACACAGCAGGGGCATGATAATAATTCCACTAACGAGGAGGAGGGCGAGGAAATGTCAGAAAGGCCAAGATCATGACTAACGTTGTGAAGAGTCTTCAGAAGAATTTTGGGGTACGACGATCCAAGGATCAACTGAGAAAACGCTGGTAAGATCTGAAACTGAGGGAGCACGATCAGTACAGAAGGATCAAGTGAATTCTTCAAAAAAGTAAGTAGTTGTCGTTTGTTCATATTATTATTATTATTGCTTGCATACTGCTCCATGTGCTTTGATTTAATGTTGTACAGTTTAAAATGGCCACTTTCATGTTCATGGGTTCAATCGTTCGTAATAAACATCATTCGTTAGCCCACTCCAAAAACGACAAAGTATTCTAGCTTTAAAAAGTATCAAAAATAATGTTTTCACCTTTGAACTCTGCCAAAAAACACAATTGTACGACACTTCCAAGCAATGTTTCATATTTCTGCCAGGGCCAGATTAAGAACATCATGGGCCTGGTGCTGAGGATTTTGGTAGGGCCTTTTATAAACAATAAGGCCGCGTACACACGGGCGGACTGTTCGCCCAACTTTGTCCGCTGAACAGTGTTTCGGCGGACAGTCCGCTCGTGTGTGGGCTTCAGCGGACAGTTTCAGCGGACAGTCTGACGAACAAAGTTTTTCGGAATTTCCGTAAAACTGTCCGCTGAAACTTGGTTTGAGCGGACAGTCCGCCCGTGTGTAGGCTTGTTCGTCAAACTAAGCTCCGCGCATGCTCAGAAAGGATTTACACGGCGAAGGTTGCATTGCAGTGTATAGGACGTCGTATTTCTAGTCCCGTCGTACGTGCCATTCACGTCATCGCGCAAGTTTCAGCGGACTGTTCGTTCGTCGTGTGTGGTCAAGTCCGTCCATGCTAATTTTGAGCGGACTGTCCGCTCAAACTGTTTGACAAACAAAGTTGGGCGAACAGTCCGCCCGTGTGTACGCGGCCTAAGTAAATAAAAATGCAAACATTTTTTTGTTATAACAAATTAAATCAAAGAGAGAGAGGGAGGAAGAGAGAGAGAGAAAGGGGATGAAAGAGGTGTGAGGGGTAAGGGATCGAGGATGAGAGAGAAAGGGGGGGGGTGAGAGAAAGAGGATGCACATGAGCATGTGTGGGAATGACATCAATGCAGCCTGGCCAAGGCAAGTGACCGAAGGCACAGAACCCAGAAGGAAGACCGGGTGAAGTTGTTAGTGCCCAGGCCCCACCGGATTGATCACAGCACAGCACTGGAGGGCTCAGTCTGACAATTTAAGTGTACCCTAATGTGCTAATATGCTGGGCATACTTGTACATTATGGCATAACCTCACCCAGGGCCTCTAAAAAGTAGTAATGTTCGAAAAGTTTACTACTGCTTTAATATCACAAGCCTCTCATGGGGCCCCCTACTGACCCTGTGGCCCTTGGGCAGTGCCTAAGTGCATAGTTGTCAACATTTCAAAAATATTTTCAGGAACGCTTTTTTACAATTGCTATATTTAGAGTAGCTGACATCCCCTATGTTCCTCTGTACATCACAATAGTAATTACAAAATTAAATAAATACTAATAATGGGGCAGAACAAATATGAGGACTGTGAGATTTCCTTTAGTTGAACTGACAAAAGTGTGCCCATTCTAGAGCTGGTAACATTGAGGATATTCAGTATAATTTTAAAGAACAGTTTTTGTTGGTAAGAGGCATAGGGGAGGCGTATGGATGGTATAAAAGTGGGAAGTATGTGCAGGTGAGGGAGAGGGAGAGGAATGTGGAGGGTCTAACAGTGGGCACTATGTACATGAGAGGAGTGCAGAGGGTATGGCAGAAGGCACTATGTACAGGAGAGGAGTGTGAAGGGTATGACAGTGGGCAGTATGCACAGCAGAGGAGTGTAGAGGGTATGACATTGGGCACTATGTATAAGAGAACAGTGTGGAGGGTATAACAGTGAGTAATATGTACAGGAGTGTGGAGGGTATGACAGTGGGCACTATGTACAGGAGAGAAGTGTGGAGAGTAGGACAGTAAGCAGTAATTACAGGAGAGGGGTGTGGAGGGAGGGTATGACGCTGGGCACTATGTATAGGAGAGGAGTATGGAGGGAATGACAGTGAGTAGTATGTACAGGAGAGGAGTGTGGAGGGTGTGACAGTGGGCACTATGTATAGGAGAGGAGGATGAAGTAATCTGGGAAGGAAAAATTTAAAGGTTTGTGGAAGGATGTTTAGGGACTGCGTAGTGGTTAATCGGGCCATACATGGATTGAAATTACACCAATTAAGCAGAGACCAGCCATAGTCGATCTATGTATGGGCTAGCTGGTTTTACACAAGTCAACCTATTAACCGACTTGAGTACAACCAACCTGTCAGGTTTTCCCCAAAACAATCAGTGCTGCCAGCTATAGTTAGCAACACTAATCATTGTATTCACTGGCAGAACACAATAACACTGCGGGAGTGATTGCCCCATTCACAGGTCAGCAGGTGAGAGGGTGTGTGGGGACAGGCTGGGGAGAGATACTAGTCAGTCCCTGGGTAGGCACTGGTTAGTATCAGAGCCAGATACACACAGGTTACATACGCCACGATCGTTAGAACGAGAGCAATAATTCTAGCACTAGACCTCCTCTGTAACTCTAAACGTGTAACCTGTAAAAAAATGTAAAGCATCGCTTAGTACACAACAAAAAATAGTGCTAACTTTAGTGGGTTTTTTTAATGAATGAAACTGTTTCTTTCCAAAAAAAAAGTTTATGTTACAAAAAAAGTTTATGTTACATGTCATGTAACATAAAAAGTTGCAAAGACCACAATTTTATTCCATAGAGTGTCTGCTAAAACAATATATAATGCTTGAGTAATTTTCTAGCATAAAAAAATGATGATTTTTACATGTAGGAGAGAAGTCTCAGAATGGGCCTGGGTGGCAAGGGGTTAATTATCATAAGTAATATACAAATAATTATTATGAGCACTGTGAGTTCATCCTCTCAGTCTGCTGCAGAGTGTTCCAGATTGTGTTTAAACTGGCCGCTCTGTATGTAGCTTCTGACAGGCTGCGCAAGCAGCCCTGTATCTCCGGAACCATAGATGATAGCAGCCCCATATTTTAACCAGTGCTGGAGTGGGTCTTTAGCTACCTACCCCCCAAATATGGGGTCTCTGTGACTCCTGATCGCCGAGCTACAATCCTCCAAGTCGATCTTTTTTTTTTTTTTTTTATTATTTTATTTTTTTTGGGCAAATGGGCCTATCTTGAGAAAGGGGCCTGGAGCTGCAGCTCCAATAGCCCCTATGTTAATCCGGCCCTGATTTCTGCCCTCAAATATCTGTGTGCTAAGTATTGCTTTTTTACATTCTCATAGGGGAGAGAAGACTCGGGACGTCTGAGGACACCAGAGACCCCACACCTCCCAAAGAAGGGGAAATACCAACACCAGAAGCAGAGGAGGAGGAGGAAGGAGAGGTTGTCGAAATTGGCGAAATTGGCACCACAACAGGTGAGTATCGGAGACCACAGCTTCAGGTAAGCTAATCAATATATGCCTGCATATTTATGGTGTGTTTTGGTGTGGTTTTTTTTGGTTTCTTTGTAGGTGATGTGGATGTTGTGGAAGAAGAATCGCATTTTACCAGTGAAAGTGCGCAGATCCTTGGGGAGATAATGGGGTGCAATCGCGATTTAGAGAATATCCAGAAAAACATCAATGATGTTCAGCAAAAATGGAAGAACATCATTGATGTTTTAGGGAGAGTCTGAAACACCCAAAACTAGCTAGCATCCATTTTAATTTTTCAAAAACACTTTTATATTTTTAGAAAAGCCAAATTTGGAAGATGCACACAGTGTGTCAACTTGTACTATCTCCCATCATGGGGGATCAATGTACGCGTTTTGTGGGTGCAACCCCTTCCTTGCTACTAAAGTGGCTGAGATGAAGGGGTTGTACCCCCAAAACACATACATTGATACCCCATGATGGGAGATAGCACATGTTGACATTAGGCATGGGAACAGGAGGAAACTGGCCACTTTTTGATTCTCAATTTGTGTGCATCTTCCAAATTTGACTTTTCCAGGGGTGACACCCCAACTGATGAAGGTAATATCAGCACACGTTGTACATACTCATGTGTGATATTGTCTTCACTTTTCAAAGTTGAACTTTGTAAGTTCCTGTGTTCTGTATGTTATGCTTTGATACATGCCTGTTACTCAAAATAATGTTTTATATACACCAAATATGTTGGTTTGTTTTAAAACCCTTTTCTAAACGCACATGTGAATGTGCTTTGAGTAAAAAGTTAAATTATTAACAATATGTGGCTTCCTTTTTCAATGCGCAAAAGCAGTATTTGTAGTAAAAATTTTGTTTTCTGTGGCAATGGGGGGTATTTACTAAAGGCAAATCCACTTTGCACTCTCAGTGCAGTTTCAGGTTTACTTTTGCAGTGCACTTGAAGTGCATAGTGGATTTGCCTTTAGTAAATAACACCCACAGTGATGTTTAAATTTCCCCAATCATGCTATTTTCATGACCCCACATATTTCTGCCATGGTGCTGAAAATGAGCATTATTTTTGTCAGTAATGCACTACATACATTAACAACAAAAACAAGGTGTGTCTGTAGCAGACCCACTACATAATAAGATTATCTGAAGAAGAAACTGTCACCTCATCTAGCTCTGAAATTGGGTTTGCACTGTTGTAGAAAAAGGCCCAAAAAACCCCCAAATAAAACCTAGGAGACACCTAAAGCAAAGACAAGCAGTAAATGAAAACAAAGATTATTGGAGTTTCAAAGAAAAAATTATTTAAAAAATGCCTCTCAGACATTGTCTGGCATATCAATGGCCCCCCTACCCACAAAGTACTCCACATATCTTGATCTGACCTTGCGGGCGCTTTGGGGGGGGGGGGGGGAGGGCAAACCAGGATGACCAGCTTCAAGGGCCCGTGAGGTTGACATTTTCCGGCAAGTCTACAACTGAGGCCACATAGTTTGCTGAGTGTTTTTTCAAAAAATTGTGCAGAACACAGCACGAAAGCACAATATGATTTAGTTTATATTCCGCCATGTGGATTGGAGTCAAAAATAGGCAGAACTGGCTGGCCATTATCCCGAGAGTGTTGTTCACTACTCTTCTGGCTCTGGCCAGCTGAAAATCAAAGATCCTCTGATCCGGGGTGAGGGTCCTCATCGGGAAAGGCCGCATCAGATGGTTTGCCAGAGCAAATGCCTCATCTGTGACGAAAACAAAGGGGAGGCCTTCGACATTCTCCTCTGGAGGTGGCAAGCCCAGACTGCCACTCTGGAGATGCCAGTAGAAATCCGTCCGTGCGAACACTCCACCATCCGACATACGGCCATTTTTCCCCACGTCCACATACAGGAAGTCATATGTCGCTGTCACCATCATTTTTGGCCAAGATCAGTATAACATTTTGGGAAATGAGTATTTAAAGCCAAAAGTATAAGGTCCCCTTATCAGGGGGGATGTTTTGGACAGGTAACCCTCTCCATTTCATTGAGAGCTGAATGCATAAATAATGTGTGATACTTTGGCCAGCCCCTCTTTACTTACACTATTGGCAGCCCACCGAACAGGTAAAAAGTGTCATAATACAAAAAAAAAGGAACAAATGGAAGCACATTTTGACATTCTGCTATTACCTATCAAGATAATAATAGGAGAAAAAAAAGACAACTTTGTCTGACCATGTGTATGCAACACCACTTCCGGACTAAATTCATCGGAATTTATCTGACGGATTTTATGGTCGGAATGTCCGACCGTGTGTACAAGGGCTAAGATAGCAGACGCTTTCAGGGACTACTATGCCAAACTCTACCAACTCCCTGACACCCTCCTAGGGCTGATGCCTACACATAAAGCGGAACTCCTTTCACAGTATCTAGATGAGGCACAATTCCCCAAGCTTGCGAAACAAATCAGTGAGCAGTTAGTTGCAACCATTACTCTAACACAGATAGTACCAGTTATCAAGGGCTTACCAAAGGGCAAGTGTCCGGGCCCTGATGGCTTCACAGATGCCTATTATTGTAAATTCCTCTCCCTCCTCTCTCTCCCCATGTGTGAATACTTAATGCCTTGGCCTCTGGAACGATCATTCTCAATCAAGCACTGTTGGCTAACATAACGGTTATCCCTACTGCCCCCAGTAGTTACAGACCAATCTCGCTCCTGAATAGCGATACTGGCACGGATCTTAGCGAACAGATTAAAACCAATTTTGCCAACTGTAGTACATTCTGACCAAACAGGGTTCATAGTGGGAGGGGGGCCAGGGACAACTCCAACAGGGCACTCCAGCTGATCCATTGGGTAAACTCGCAGGATGCTAGTCCACCCTGTCTTTTTCTATCTACTGATGCTGAAAAGGCATTTGATAGGGTGGACTGGACGTACCTATAAACTGTGCTGGTCAGGCTAGGCCTCAGCCATAAAATGCTTGTATGTATAGGAGCCTTATATAGCCACCCGGAAGCTGTAGTCAAGGTGAATGGAACTCTCTCTGGCTACTTTCCCATTCGGAATTGAACTAGGCAGAGTTGCCCCTATCCCCACTCATATTTGCTCTCACCCTAGAGCCATTGCTGAGTATGATTCATTTGAACCCTAACATTAGGGGACTTAGTTTGGGGACAATGGAACACAAACTATCAGCTTATGCTGACGATGTCCTATTTTATGTGACAGACCCGCTAATTTCCCTTCCTTATATAATAGCTGAGCTACAGAGATTCCATTCATTTGCAAATTTCAAGATTAACTATAGCAAAGCGGAGATTCTCCCCCTCACCACCCCCCTGAAATCTATACCTGGTTACACAGGTCCTTCTCCTTCACTTGGTGCCACTCTTCCCTAAAATATCTAGGAATTCATCTCCCAGCCCAATTCTCTCAATTATATCCTACTAACTATGTCCCCTTGCTTTCCACAATCCGATCCGATCTGTTCAAATGGGACCGTGCCACTTTCTCCTGGATGGGCCGAGTCAGTATCTTAACCACTTGCCTACTGGGCACTTAACCACTTGCTTACTGGGCACTTAAACCCCCCTCAGTCCCAGACCAATTTTCAGCTTTCAGCGCTGATGCACTTTGAATGACAATTGCGCGGGCATGCAACACTGTACCCAAATGAAATTTTTATCATTTTTTTCCCGCAAATAGAGCTTTCTTTTGGTGGTATTTAATTACAGCTCGGAGTTTTATTTTTTGCTAAACAAACAAAAAAAATGCAAAAAAAAAAAAAATCATGTTTTAATAGTTTGTTATAAAATTTTGCAAATGGGTAATTTTTCTCCTTCATTGAAGTGCGCTGATTAGGCGGCACTGATAGGCTGCACTGGTGGGCACTGATGGGCTGCATTGGTGGGCACTGATAGGCTGCACTGGTGGGCACTGATAGGCTGCACTGGTGGGCACTGATAGGCATAGTTAAGGCGGCACTAATAGGCACAGATAAGGCGGCACCGATGGGCACAGATAAGGTGGCACTGATGGGCAAAGATGGGCACAGATAAGATGGCACGGATGGGTGGCACGGATGGGTGGCACGGATGGGTGGCACGGATGGGCACTGATAGGTACCACTGATAGATGGGACTGATGGGCACTGATAGGTGGCACTGATAGGTGGCTCTGATAGGTGGCACTGCTGGGCACTGATGGGCGGCACTGCTGGGCACTGATGGGCGGCACTGGGGTGCAGCACCTTTGAGGCAGATTGTGGGCACTGCTGGGTGGCACTGCTGGGTGGCACTGTGGGCAGTGCTGGGTGGCACTGTGGGCACTGCTGGGTGGCACTATGGGCACTGCTGGGTGGAACTGACGGGGGGCACTTACTTTTAATAAGTGGGGCACTGCAGGGGACAGGTGGGCACTGGCAGGGGGCAGGTGGTCGCTAGCAGGGCTGGCTGTGATCAGGACTGATGTCCCGATCACGGCCGCCGGTGATCGGCTTTTTTTTTTCTTTTCGCGCTGTCAGCGCGAGGAGGAATAATAGCCGATTACCGGCTCCGTTATATCACATGATCAGCTGTCATTGGCTGACAGCTGATCACGTGATAAGGGGTCGGGATCGACCCCTTGCACGGATCGGTGATCAGGCGAGTCTCATGGACTCGCCGATCACAGAGCGCGCCGCTCGCGCCCCTCAGGGGCGTACACGGGACTACGTCAATAGACGTAGTCCCGGAAAAGGAGATCCGCGCTGTAGCCGTCAATTGACTATAGCGCGGATCTCAAGTGGTTAAACACCCCCTCCTGCCCAGACCAATTTCAGCTTTCAGTGCTCTTACACTTTGAATGACAATTACTCAGTCATGCAGCACTGTACCCAAATTAATTTTTTGTCCTTTTTTCCCACAAATAGAGCTTTCTTTTGGTGGTATTTGATCACCTCTGGTTTTTTTTTTTTTGCGCTATAAATGAAAAAATAACGAAAATTTTGAAAACATTTTTTATTTGTTTCTGTGATAAAATTTTGCAAATTATTAATTTTTCTTCATAAATTTTGGCCATAATTTATACTGCTACATATCTTTGGTAAAAATAACCCAAATTAGTGGATATTATTTGGTCTTTGTGAAAGTTAGAGAGTCCACAAGCTGTTGTGCGAATCACACAAAATTGATCACATCTGATGTACTGGTGGCCTATCTCATTTCTTGTGACCCGAACAAGCCAGGAAAGTACAAATACCCCCCAAATGACCCCTTTTTTGAAAGTACACATTCCAAGGTATTTAGTAAGAGGAATGGTGAGCTTTTTGATGTTGTAATTTTTTCCCACAATTCTTTGCAAAATTAAGATTTTTTATTTCATTTTAACTTTTTACACAAAATTGTCATTGTAATAGGTTATTTCTCTCACGTGGCATGTGTATACCACAAATAATGCCCCAAAATTAATTCTGCTACTCCTCCTGAGTATTACGATACCACATGTGTGGGACTTTTCCACAGCCTGGCCACATAGAGAGGCCCAACATGCAGGGAGCACCATCACGTGTTCTAGGAGCATAAATTACACATCTAACTTGTTGACTACCTATTACACTTTTTAAGGCCCTGGAGCACCAGGACAATGAAACGTGACACCAATGTGGCACTGATGACAGATGGCACTAAAACGTGGCAGTGATACGTGGCACTGATACGTGGCACTGATGACAGATGCCACTTATACGTGGCACTGATGACACGTGACACTGACAGATGGCACTTATATGTGGCACTGATGACAGATGGCACTTATACGTGGCACTGATGACACATGGCACTAATACGTGGCACTGATGACAGATGGCACTGATACCTGGCATAGATGACACATGACACTGATAACAGATGGCATGTGACACTGACAGGTGGCACTAATGACAGATGGCACTGATATATAGCACTGATGACTGATGGCACTAATATGTGGTACTGATGACACGTGACACTGATATGGCACTGATGACAGATGGCACTGATGTGGCACTGATAACACGTGACACTGATGTGGCACTGATGATAGATGGCACTATGTGGCACTGATGACACGTGGCACTGATGTAGCACTAATGACAGGTGGCACTGATGACAGATGGCACTTATATGTGGCACTGGGGACAGATGGCACTGAGGACAGGTGGCACTGGGGACAGGTGGCATTGATGACAGATGGCACTGGGGACAGATGGCACTGACAGGTGGCAGTGGGGGCAGATGGCAGTGGGGGCAGTGGGGACAGGTGGCAGTGGGGACAGATGGGCACTGTATTTTCATTTTATTTTATTATCTATTTTTTACACTGACCGCTGCATCTCTGCAGCGGTTCATCTCTCCCTCCTCACTTGCTGTCTGTGTGAGGAGGGAAAGCTGGCGATGAGAGATGATCTCATATGTTTACATATGAGATCATCTCTCATTGGGCACGCCGATCACGCTGTAAACGGCCGCTGTGATTGGCCGTTTACAGCGATCTGTGACTGGCTATGTCCGGGAGACACGGCCAGCACAGAACTTCCCAGACGGGCTGAAAAATTGGGCCTTAGGCACTGCTTGCTGGTGCCACAACACTGCAACCTCTCCCAGATACTCTAGTTGGAGTGCAGGAATGAGCCCTGCTGCAAAGCAGTGCATCAAAAATTGTATTACATGCCCCTGTTAAACAGGGGCTGAAAAAATGGGCCTATACACTGCAACCTCTCCCATATACTCTAGTTGTAGTGCAGGAATGAGCCCTGCTGCAAAGTATTGCATCAAAAATTGTAATTACACGCCCCTGTTAAACAGGGGCTGAAAAATTGGGCTGGTGGCATCACCCAGAACCAAAAATGTTCTTCCAAGATATCAGCAGCGGAGGAAGAGGATAGACAACACAGGACAGTCACTCAGCATCAGCATAGGCAGTCTTGAAGGGATGTGATATTTAAAAAAAAATTATTCGGTTACATCAGCTTCAGGTGCTTGGTAGCTGGTGGTGAGCCAAGACTGATTCATCTTTATGAAGGTCAGTCAATCAACCGAGTCGGTGGACAGGCGCACCCTGTGATCGGTTACAAAGCCTCCAGCAGCACTGAAGGTGTGTTCTGAAAGGATGCAGGACAGGCCAGTAGCTCAATTGCATACTGTGCAAGCTCTGGCCAGTGATCCATCCTCAAGACCTAGTAAGCCAGAGGATTTTCGGTGGGAAAGGTGTCCAAGTCTGACCTTGCCCCTAGGTATTCCTGCACCATGTAAATCAGACGCTGGCGATGGTTGCTGGAACCGATCATACCTTGGGGCAGCGGACTAAAAAATTGTCTGAATACATCTGTTAGACGGCCACCTTCTCCACCACTCCTTCTGACCGAAGCCTCAGCAACACGTTGTCCAGGACCAGGAGTTTGTAACCTCCCAGTCTCTGGGAACGCGTTGCACAGACCTTTCTGCAAGGCCTCCCGGAGATGTCTCATCCTCTGCTCCCTCTGCAATGGCAAGATAAGGTTGGCAACCTTACCCTTGTACCGTGGATCAAGGAGAGTGGCCAGCCAGTAATGGTCCCTCTCCTTGATCCGAAGAATACGAGGATCCTTCCGCAGGCTTTGCAGGATCAGGGAGGCATGCAGCATAGGTTAGCTGAGGCATTTGGTCCTGAGTCCTCTGGGTCTGGCATGGTGTCAACCACCTCTCTGCCTGCCCCTGCAGAGCTGACAAAATATCTGCCCCAGTGTGGCTCCTGTCCCCCAAACAAACCAGCGCAAGCACGGCATGGCATCATTTTGCCTGTGTACTTGCGTAGCCCCTTGAACGCCTACGAAGCACTGCTGGTTCAGAGAACAGAGCACTGGAAGAGGCCATGGAGGAAGAAGAAGAGGAGGGGGTGGAGGAGAGAGGTGTGTCACAACCAGTAGTAGCATTTTGGAGGCGTGGTGGTGGAACAACCTCCAACACTACTGCACCTTGTCCTGCATCCTTCCCAGCTGCCAAAAGAGTGACCCAATGGGCCGTGAAAGACAGGCAACATCCCTGTCCATGCCTGCTGGACCATGAGTCAGTGGTAATATGCACCTTACCGCTGACCGCCCTGTCCAGTGAGGCAAGGACATTGCCTTGCACATGCCGGTAGAGAGCCGGAATCGCCTTCCGTGAAAAAAAGTGGCGTTTGGGGACCTGCCATTGAGGAACCGCACATTGCACAAACACATGGAAGGGGGCCGAGTCTACCAACTAAAAAGGCAGCAGTTGAAGTGCTAGCAATTTAGCCAAGCTAGCATGTGGATGGCTGGGAGTGAACTTCTTTCTATGGTCCAGCAGCTGGGGCAGGAAAATTTGTCTGCTACAATCGGACGTGGGTGTACTGCTAGCAGAGAGCGCGCAAGCACTTGGCTGGGACACACCTAATTCTACACCTTCATTCCTCTCAGTGCAGGTTTCAGAGAGGACTGAAGGTCTAGTGGGGTTGGAGATCCCAGCTGATGAGGAGCAAGGAGAGGTCCGCTTTGTTCTTTGGTGTGGGTCTTTGAGGTAAGCTTGCCAACGAGCTGCATGGCAGGTCAACATATGTCTGGTCAAGCACGTGGTGCCCAAGCGGCTGATGTTTTGGCCACGCGAGATATGCTTGAGACATATGTTGCAAATAGCAGTGGTGCGATCTGATGCAGTCGTCTCAAGAAAGGCCCACACCAAAGAACTTTTAGAATAACGCGCAGAGGCAGCGCCCTGCACAGACGGAGCTCTCTGGTGTGATTCAGTCAGTGTGCTACCCCTAACCTGGCCCCCGGAGGGCATCCTGCCTCGATGGAGATGTGCCTCCTCCTTCTCCTACCTGGCACCCACGTGGAGTCAGTGACCTCATCATCTCCTCCCTCTTCATCGCTGGAGCAAAGCTTGTTTCATAGTTTCATAGTTAGTAAGGTTGAATAAAGACACCAGTCCATCCAGTTCAACCTGAGTGAGTGTCTACAATTGTCCCTATCCCTTGCACACTCAGTCCCCACAATCCAAGGTCCCCATTCATATACTAGGGCCAATTTTGGACAGAGGCCAATTAACCTACCTGCATGACTTTGGATTGTGGGAGGAAACCGGAGTACCCGGAGGAAATCCACACAGGCACAGGGAGAACATGCAAACTCCAGCAGGTAGTGTCGTGGTTGGGATTCGAACCAGCGACCATTCTTACTGCCAGGTGAGAGTGCTAACCACTACACCACCGTGCTTGTGGAATATGACTGCCAGATTGCTGTCCTTCTTGAGCATCCCCTCTCTCTGCGCTCACGCTACTGCCTTCCTCTAGCTGAGTATCCTCATCAGAGCCTACAAAACACTGGGCGTCCTCCTGGAGCATGTACCCAACACTGTGCTCAAACAGTTCTCGAGGGACTCCTCAGGAGGACATGGTGGGTCTAGGGAAGGAGTGACTGATGATGACATTGAGACAAGGGAAGAGGATGCGTTGGCAGCTGCTTTGCTAGTACCCTGAGCCTGGGTGAGAGAGGATGAGGAGGATGAAGAGGGCTTGGTCATCCACTCTACCAAGTCTTCGGCATGATGCGGCTCAATGCGTCCAGCTGCCGAAAATAAGGACAAGCATGTCCCATGGCCACGTGCTGATGATGATGCACCGCCTCCACGACCAGCACTGTTGTCTCTAGACACAGAGCCTGCTTGCCCTCTTTTATTGGCTCGTGCTTGTCTGCCTCTCCTTGTTGGCCTTCCAGACATGGTAATGGCCTGCAGGGAGATGGGAAAACTAGCAATTGGGTAGTGTATATTGTGCTGGAAGCACACAACACCCACTAACTCCTGCAGATGCCTGTATGATAGAACACCAGCAATAAAGGGTAGATACAGGTGTATACTGGGCTGGAGGCACACAACACCCACTGCAACAACTACTGCAGATGCCTATAGAGAACACCAGCAATGAAGGGTAGATACAGGTGTATATTGTGCTGTGCTGGAGGCACACAGCACCCACTAACTCCTGCAGATGCCTTTATTATAGAACACCAGCAATAAAGGGTAGATATAGGTGTATACTGTTCTGTGCTGGAGGCACACAACACCCACTAACTCCTGCAGATGCCTTTATTATAGAACACCAGCAATAAAGGGTAGATATAGGTGTATACTGTGCTGTGCTGGAGACACACAACACCAACTAACTCCTGCAGATGGCTCAATTAGAGAAGAGCAATATAGGTAGCTACAGGTGTATACTGCACTTTAGGCACACAACACAAACTAACTCCTGCAGATGGCAGATGGCTCAATTAGAGAACAGCAATGAAGGGTAGATACAGGTGTATTCTGCGGTGCAGGCACACAGACAACTCCCAGTCACCCGCTAACTCCTGCAGATGGCAGATGGCTCAATTAGAGAACTGCAACAAAGGGTAGATACAGGTGTATTCTGCAGTGCAGGCACACAGACAACACCCAGTCACCCACTAACTCCTGCAGATGGCAGGTGGCTCAGTTAGAGAACAGCAACAAAGGGTAGATACAGGTATATTCTGCGGTGCAGGCACACAGACAACACCCAGTCGCCCACTAACTCCTGCATATGGCAGATGGCTCAATTAGAGAACAGCAACAATGGGTAGATACAGGTGTATTCTGCGGTGCAGGCACACGGACAACACCCAGTCACCCACTAACTCCTGCAGATGGCAGATGGCTCAATTAGAGAACACTCAGAACAGCAATGAAGGGTAGATAAAGATGTATTGTGCGGTTAAAGCACACAGACAACATCCACTAACTCCTGCAGACGCCGGAACACTACACAAGGCCGCCGCGCTGGCCTTATATAGTGTGGGGTGTGTACTACACAGCATGAGATATAATTGGCTACAGGCATCCTGCCTGTGGCCAATCATGGCTCTCCTCGCTGCCGGTGCTGTGATTGGCCAAGCATGCGGGGTCACAGTGCATGCTTGGCCAATCATGAGCCATCAATACACTGTGATGGTGCAGTGCATTGTGGACCGTGAGCGCCACGTGAATTTGGCGCCAACGGCCCACAGGGTTCTGGCTTCGCCGAACGGGCGAACAGCCGGTGTTCGAGTCGAACGTGTGTTCGACTCGAACACCAAGCTCATCCCTAGTCAAGACTGACACAAAAGGTTCTATGGGATCTGGGCCACGTGGATACATTACACTTCCAGTGTCTCACAGTCCCCAACGCCACCGGCCTCAGTGTCCCATACACCCTGATTTAGCTTAACACTGTTATCGTTCAGGGCAGGCTTGCCCGGTTTCATAGAATATTTTTGGAATCACTATTAATTCTCTCAATTATAGTGCTGGTTATTGTGTAATTTGTTGTGTTATCTCAGTTATTTTACTTTGTCTCTTTATCACTTTTATGCTTGTTCCCCTTCCCCCCCCCCACCCCCTTATCCACCCTGGCCCATCCTGGCCCCCATAAAAAAGATTTACAGTTGGGACCATAGCTCTTGACTGGCAATAGGCGGGTATACGACTGTCTTTTAACATGTATACTTGTCAATGGTGATACCAATAGACTCTGATTACCAAGTTCAAGTCTTTACCTTTTGCCTTTGTGCCAGTTTGGGCTTTCTGTTTTCTGTTCTTTATATGCTTTGTGTATGCTCATTGGTTGTAACAATCAAAATAAAGACTACTTAAAAAAAATGGTATTGGTCAGCCAGATCCCGGACAGACAAATCAGGGTTTAGTTGAAGTGATTCTTATAGGGCTCAAACATATTTATAAGATATGAAAATAGACAGCATCAATACACACAGTGACAGATGACCAGTAAATACCTTCTTCAAAACTATTGGGTACTTATAGTTATTACCAATACTAAAGGGGAACCCCAGGGTGGCCTATAATACCTTAAGGTCTATTGAGGACAATATACTAAAAGTATCAGTTATGTGTCCCCTTTAAGAGCAGTAAATAAAAGTTTGCTAAAAGTGAGGTCTCACACTATCTTCTCCGGGACATTGGAGCTCCAAGAACAAGGGTCCCTTGATGTAACAGAGTGATAAGGAACAGGGTAAGATGGCTGTTTTGTGATATAACACTCCTCTATGTGATCTGGGTAACAGATGTGCACAGTGTTCAAATGTGGAATTTATGAAAGGCAAGATTCCTGGGCAAGAGCCACCTCACCAATCCTGTGTTCGTTCAGCGGTCCTCAGAAGGGCGATCAAACGATTCTCCTAATTGCTGAGGTGTTGTGATGGCGTTCAGTCTGCTGACTCTGAATCAGCCGATTCTGAGGCTGTCAGCTTTGCTGCAGAGTGTCCTTCTGGAAGCAGATGGCATACTGAACCTCTGGATTGGAGCTGTAGGCCCCTTGGTAGGCCGCAATCCCCCTCTCACAGCAACAAGATTGCATCCACATGAAGGGATCAAGGAAGCAAAAATAATTGAGCCTAGTCTGCCCTGTATTTTTATAGTCTCTCCCACAATTCTCTTGACTCTCTGCAGTGCAGCCTGGGATTTGCTGTCCTGCCACCTTAAAAGTCAGTCAGGCTGCTTTGCGCTGGCACTTCATATCCCACAGTTCTCTGCTGCTGCTCCCTGATGATTGGCTCTCAGTCTCTGCCAATAGGGAGTCAGGGGAAAGAGAAAAATGGGTGGATACCTGTGTGTGAGTGCTGCTTTGCACACAGAGAAGACAAGAGGGAGAGGGGAGAAAGCCCGCACAGGGACTGACATGCACATCAATGCCTGTGTCAGTCTCTGCCTGGCGGCGGGGATAACAGGAGGTGCAGAGGTACTATGTACCCCTACTCATTCACATGGGGGCAGGACCTGTGGTCCCTTTGTTAAAGGTGGCTTCCAGATTCTGATAAGCCACCCGCCCACAGAACCCCACAAAAACTGGCCAGGGTTGTGGGGAAGAGGCCCTTGTCTCCATCAACATGGGGACAAGGTGCTTTGGGAGGCAGGTCTCCTCGCTTTCCTGACCTGCCATTCTGCATGCTCGAAAAGGGTCTGGTATGGATTTTGGGGGACCCCACGCCATTTTATTTTTGTCTTGAGTTTGCCCTCAAAATCCATACCAGACCCGAATGGCCTGGTAGGTGACCCACACTGCTTTTTTCATGATTTTTTATTAATTTTTTTATTGCTGGCAATTCTTTTTTTTTACATTCAGCTGACAGCGAAGAACCCCGCTCACAGCTGATGACTCATCAGGTGTTAAGGATACAGCGGCTGCCCGCTCCTTAACAATTGGCTATTCACAGTTTGTTATGGAGAAAAAAAAAACACATAACGCATATAAAAATGCATTAAAAAAAACAACACTTTTTTGGTGTGGGTCCATGGAGGTCTATTCCACGTGAAACACAATCTGCTGCGGGAAAAAAAAGTCCCTGACCCCTTTAAAAAATGCAGCAGCTGAAAAACGCATACTGTAGATGTGTACATGTACCATAGGAAGCCATGCTAAATGGACTATAGTGCATTTATGTTAACTGTAAAACACACTAACAAAAGCATAGGTGGCAACCTAGGGTCAAAGTCAAACCCTTACAATGAACTTCTTTTATTTGTCCACTTATGGCATGTTAAATATACAGTTGGAAGTATTTTGTTATATTGCTTCCATATGTGCAAAACAAAAATTACCTGTTGATCCTGCCAGAAGTCACACCGCCTCTGCTGCCCAAGTGTCAGTTAACATTGTAAACTCTGTGAATTAAAGAATCCTCTCATGTTCTGGAGATAAGGAGAGAGGTAGTGTTCATTAGTCTTAAAAGGACTTCCTTCCCACAAGGGGGGGTGTTTTTGAAGCACCTGATTAGAGCCAGAGGCTCTAGTAGGCTTCAAAATTGGGTGGGCTCGGAGCACAGAACATTGCGCTATGAGCCCACCCAGGTGTGTTACAATAGTGAATGAATATTCGCTATTAAAACACTGATCCTCCTCTCAGCCAATCAGGAAGCAGGTATGAGACCCGTTTCCCAACTGACTGAAAAGAAAAGCCACAGGTGAAGGGGGTCCAGTGTGGCACATAGCTCAGGGGTCAGGTGTGTGCATCACACACAGTGCAGGGACCAGGAGTGGTTATTACACAGAGTTCAAATCAATGGGCTGAACAAAGAAAAACTGACAGATCGCTGTACTAGCATAGGCAATTTTAGTGTGGCGATCTCCCCCACTGTGCTTCTGTGTTCTGATAGGGGGAATTGAATGCTGATTGGCTGTGGATGCAGATCGGATGCTGAGGAGGAGCCTCCATCAGCTTTGAATATAAATGAGCCACAGCAGCCCATTCATATGTAAATTCAGTGACCAGCTCATTCATATGAAAATCCAATTTTGATCTGCTGATGAGTAGTTGTGAGCACACTGTTGGCTCCCAATTATTTCAATGGGGTTTGGATTCAGCACATCAACTTCAGTAACATATACCAAATCTGCTTTGAACCCAGGTACATTCAGATCATCCCTTCTGGAGAGAGTGCAGAGAAGGACAACTAAACTGATATGTGGCGTGGAGTATCTCATCTATGAAGAAATATTAGTTAAACTGAATATATTCTCTCCCGGGAAGAGGCATTCAAGGGGGGATATGATCAACATGTATAAATATGTAGCACTTACCCCCAAAGGAGCGTCTGGTAATTATTTGGGCTTGTACTCTGCTCTTGCTCCCCTTGATAAATTTCTAAACTCCCTTGACACAGCTGTGTAGTGGTATTGATGTGAAAGTCAATGGCAACAACAACCCAACAATAACATCAAATATTGTATTTTTACAATTACCTGGGCATCCACCTGCGATAAAGATTGGAAACAATAACACACCAATTGTGCTTTAACCATGGTAATGGTAATGTACAGGGTAACACAATACTGATGGTAATATACAATGTCAGAACATGTAATAATAAAAGGATATTCAAATATTCAGACTCAATGATATACTGAATACTACATGCAGGACTACTACTACTCCAAGTGGGACTGATGCTCAGGGTGGTAAAACTGTAACACTGGGCACTTTCCCACTTCCAGTACAGCCACGCAAACACACACAGCTTGTAGTCTGCTATACCGCACTGAATATCAGTATGTTATTGTACATATGCTCAAGAGCTCCCCCTATGTACACTGCAGGATAAAAGGCCTTATAATGGATGATAAGTCTCTTGTCTTCTTTCTTCAGCTAGCTCAGTTAACTGCAATATTTGTAATCCAGTGTGTAAGTAGATGGCAAAGTAGAATAAAAATGATGAATAACTGCAAACTCGGTTATGTAACATGCGTGCGACTCTCCTCTCTTATGGCAGGTTAACTGAAGCGTCACTCGGTAGTTAGAGAAAGGCAGGCTTTTAGGCCTAGTTAAGCACAGTCTATCTAAGTGAGACCGCTTTGTGAAACTGCAGGTCTCAGCAACACTCTAGTATAGTCTGTAACTTGTAGTTAAGTGTTATATGAATCTTGGGCAACAGACCTCTCACCAAAACAGACCTGGATAGCTTGATGATTCTGCTCCAGTGATCTCAGTCCTGCTGTCAGCCAGCACTGTCATGCCGTACCGCTCCGCAAGATGACCAGGACCCTCGGTTGGCTCTCTCCAGTGTTCTGGACCCTCCGATTCGACCACGCTAATGATCCAACACACTGTGGCAAGACACTCTCTGGTGGCTCAAACTCCCTTCCGCACCAAGCAGACCGTGGCTCTTCCAGACACACACCCACAGGTCCCTGCAGGCAGGTCTCACATTCCGGGTAGAAGAGAAAGAAAATGGCTGTGCTTGGCCTTTTATTTCCTACCCACCATGCAGTTCTGTCACTTAGCCTCATGGTCACTTCCTGTATATACTTTACAGCATGTTCTGATGTGTAAACAAACAAGTCACAAGAAACATAAATGTTCTGGCCACTAAAGGGAGCCAAATACTAATCTAATAGCATTACATTATTATATAGCATTTACATGGCAAAAATTACAGAGCTACAAATATATACAGTACAGTGCATCCAGAAAGTATTCACAGAGCTTCACCTTTTCCCCATTTTGTTATGTATTTTCCTCAAAATTTCCTCAAAATTTCATTAAAAAAAAACTTAAAAAATCTCATGTACATAACTATTCACAGCCTTTGCTCAATACTTGTTGAAGCACCTTTGGCACTAATTACAGCCTCAAGTCTTTTTGAGTATGATGCTACAAGCTTGGCACAAATATGTTTAGGCACTTTCTCTCATTCTTCCTTGAAGGACCTCGCAACCCCTATTAGGTTGGATGGGGAATGTCAGTGCACAGCCATTTTCAGATCTCTCCAGAGATGTTCAATTGGGTTCAAGTCTGGGCTTTGGCTGGGCCACTCCAGGACATTCACAGAGTTGTCCCGTAGCCACTCCTTTGTTATCTTGGCTGTGTGCTTAGGGTCGTTGTCCTGTTGGAAGATAAACCTTTGCTCCAGTCTGAGGTCCAGAGCACTCTGGAGCAGGTTTTCATCAAGGATGTCTCTGTACATTTCTGCATTCATCTTTCCCTTGACCCTGACTTGTCTCCCAGTTCCTGCCACTGAAAATCATCCCCACAGCATGATGCGGCCAACACCATGCTTCACTGTAGAGATGTATTGGCCAGGTGTCTGGTTTCCTCCAGACATGACTCTTGCAATTCAGGCCAAAGAGTTCAATCTTTGTTTGATCAGACCAGATAATTTTGTTTCTCATGGTCTGAGAGTCCTTCAGATGCCTTTTGGCAAACTCCAGGCAGGCTATCATGTGCCTTTTACTGAGAAGTGGCTTCCGTCTTGCCACTCTACCATACAGGCCTGATTGTTAGAGTGCTGCAGAAATAGTTGTTCTTCTGGGAAGTTCTCCTCTCTCCACAGATAAATGCTGGAGCTCTGTCAGAGTGACCATCAGGTTCTTGATCACCTCCCTAACCAAGGCCCTTCTTCCTAAATTGCTCAGTTTGGCCGCGTAGCCCGCTCTAGGAAGAGTCCTGGTGGTGCCAAACTTCTTCCATTTATGGAGGATGGAGGCCACTGTGCTCATTGGGACCTTCAATATTGCAGAAATATTTCTGTACCCTTCCCCAGATCTGTGCCTCAATACAATCCTGTCTTGGAGGTCTACAGACAGTTCCTTGGACTTTATGGCTTGGTTTGTGCTCTTACATGCACTGTTAACTGTGGGACCTTATATAGACAGGTGTGTCCCTTTCCAAATCATGTCCAATCAACTGAATTTACCACAGGACCCCAATCAAGTTGTAGAAACATCTCAAGGGTGATCAGTGGAAACAGGATGCACCTGAGCTTAATTTTGAGTGTCATGGCAAGGGCTGTGAATACTTATCTACGTGTGATTTTTTTCATTTTTTATTTTTAATGAATTTGCAAAGATTTCAAAGAAACTTCTTTCATGTTATCACAATAGGGTATTGTTTGTAGAATTTGGAGAGAAATTAATTTCATCCATTTTGGAATAAGGCTGCAACCAGTGGCGGAACTACCGCCATAGCGACCCACGCGGGCGCTATGGGGCCCGCAGCCGAGTTGGGGGCCTGGTGAGTGGTGTTAGTGGGGGGGTGCTGGCCGCTCCGGGTGACACGCTGGAGTAGCGGCAGCCGCCCGCATCACTAACACTGCTCTCTGTAGTGCGGGTGCAGGGACACAGCAGCACGGACCGTAGCCGCCTCCCCCTCCTCTCTGTTTACATCCACAGAGGAGGAGGAGCTTACGCTGGAGGCTGCAACATAACAAAATGTGGAAAAAGTGAATCTCTGTGAATACTGCCGGGATGCACTGTAAGTGGTCCATATCGTGAGCATGGTGCAAAGTTATTCCCTTTGCAGAGAAAACAGGAAAATAGGTTTACGTTCCACACACAAAAAGGCTTCTTCACAGTAAGAGCTGTGAAAATGTGGAATAGATTTCCTCAGGATCCCAGCTCGGTTGAATGCTAAAAAATTCTGAATGTACAGAATATAACTTGATATTGACATTTATAAGTAATAACACCAGAAATTGTTGATCCAGTGAATATCTAAAAGCTTTAGGAAATCAGGAAGGAAACATTTTGCTTCTGTTAGAGCAAATTTGACCATGCTTTTTAAAGATTTGTTTACTTGCTCTGGGTATAGGACTGTGTATATGGGGATTATGCTCCCCTTTCCCCTTTTCCTTGAAGCTGTACATATACTTTTTCCTAGTCTCATATGCTTTGCCCCTAAGGCCATGTTCACATCTGGTGATCTGAGACTGTGTCAGAATTTCTGCCTGCAATCCCAAATCTCAGTGAAATAGTGGCAAAATGCACCATGCAAGTTTGGGTGCCAGTAATTTTAATGCCAGTGTGGTTTTACTGCTTTTGTTGCACCATAAATCCCACAGTAATCGTGGCAAACCGCATTGCGTGAAGCTTGTTGCCCAAAAGAAGCTCACGATCCTGCCCACGGTCCCAAATATCCAGATGTGATTTCGGCCTCAGACATTGCACCATTTTTGTTGCAGGTCTCTGGACTAACTCTAGCATATCAATATCTTTTTGTAAATGAGGTCCCCAGAACTGTACAAAGTATTGTTAATACCCTGTTTCTCCGAAAATAATCCTTGTAGGCCTTATTTACAGGGTAGGGCTTATTTGGGGGGTAGGGCTTATATTGCAGCCATCACCGACAATCACGCTAGGTCTTATTTTTGGGGAAACAGGGTGGAATCTAGCTCAAGCACTATACAATGGCATCAGGACCTCCGTCCCCAAAATGCTGATCCCTCTAGTAATGTAATTTTTTTTTAATTTTCTTTCTTTATTTTTTCATTTTTTTCTTTTTTATTTGGTAGTTTTTGCTAACATTATACCCTCAATATTTTACTAAGTTAAAGCATTTTTTTTACTAAGTGAATTATTTTTCAGAAATTTTGAACTAGAGTTCCCACTGTTTGACCGATTTTTCAACAATGCTAAATAATGTTACAGATACCTATGTGAGTGCCCACACTATTACAACTCGCATCATCATATTTCAGAGTTGATCTTAGCCAGTTGTGTGCCAGCAGAAAGCGAGGCCCGGAACGGAAAAAAAAGAGAAACAAAATAGTGCAGGGCCGGGCATGACTATGTGGAAAGGGAGACAATAGGGGGTTAAAAAGTGTGAGAGGTCTTAGGGGGAGGATTTAAGAAATAAAGGAATCTGAGGGGGAGGAGAGTTTATTTAAAGGGGAGGCGGGGACTTCCGGGAACAGTCAGTGAGAGAGACAGAAGGAAGCCGTTTTACACGTGCTGCTCCTCTGTCAGAGCGATACGGAGGTCGATTTGATCCTGGCACGGTGGCGGGCTGCAGTGGCAAGCAGAGTGGCTTTACAGCTGCGGTGTGCCGTTATGGGGATCGTGTGGATGGGGCAGCACCACGGAGTGAGGGTCGTTTCTGCGCTCGGAGGTCCCGGTATACAGAGCATTTCTCGCCCCTGCTCCTCTCCCCCAGCGGTGATCAGCACCACTCCGGTGCCCCCCCCTTTTAGCGGTCCGTCGACCCCACTGACGAGCAGCACACTAGATTCAGCCTCCATGAGGTACAAGTGAACTCCTCGTAACTGGGGGAGCGAAGGGGGTGGGGCTGTGGGCGGTAATGGCGCTCGTTCCCTGCCAGCGTGCGTAGGACGGTGGAGATTGCGACCCCCCCCTTCAACAGTGCCAGCCAGGGGGGAGAGCCAGCGGGGGAGGTGCTGTGTTACTCCGAGGCTCAACGGGGCCTGAGGGAAGCGCAGAATGGAGGAGGACAGTGGGTGCGGCCCACCTGGAGATCGGCAAGCAAGGGGCTTGTGCTGCAGAGGACGGATCCACCGAAAGGGAGAGGCCCACTGTGCAGCTGGGAATATACGGCCCCCAGGCCTGCTGCACCTGGGAGGCTGCTTCCACCTATGAGCCCAGCTCATGAGGTGAGGTCGGGGGAGGAACGGTCCGGTTCGGAGGAAGAGGAGCAGCCTTGGGATCTTGCCTCATTGGAGTGGCAGGAGCAGCGGCTGTGGGGCCCTACCCGTCAGCTAGGTAAGATTGAACATTGTCTCACGTCGAGTTTATTAAAGCTCTTTGTCAGTTGCTGGAGGTGGGGAAAAGGGGGTACTATGCTGCGGGCACATACGGATGCAGTGGTTGTCCCGGGGGCATCGGGCGTTTTTTCGCCTGTCACCTTTGGGACAGTGGGGAAACTGCGCAGTTGTTGGGGGGTTGGTAGAGCCTGTTTGGGGGGCCCCCGCAGGTATCCCCATGGGTTGCCGGGTAAAAAAGAGCAGACAGGGCACGGGGCCCCCTCGGCCTGGGCGAGGCCCCCTGTCAAGCATCCTGGTGGGGCAGGCTGGTGCAATATGAGGGGTGCAGGTGGTCCCGGGTAGGTTATGATTGCAGAGGCCACGAAAGGGGTTTCCCTATGCTCTGAGGGGCTGTAGGGGGCTCATTTACGGCGGGGATTCGGATCCAGCTCGGTAGGGGTGAGTATGGGGAGTTCTTCTCTTACTGCACCTTGGAGATTTTGCGTGGGATAGGGTCAAGCCCGATGACTAGAAGGAGGGGGAGAAGGCGTGTTGGCTGAACCCGCGGACGTTGTGCCTTGGCTGCAGGCGTTTGCTATGATGGCGAGCATGAACGGTCAAGGAACAACAGGCACATTGCTCGGCTCTTGCCGGTTGCACTGCGGCCATTGGGGAGGCACACTAGGTTTAGGGGGGGACCGCTGGGGCTGCAGTATGGTACTTCGTTTAAACAGGGTGGGGTGGTTCGTCGATCTCTCTGGTGGGATGGCGGGACATCGGCCTCTGTAGGCGCTTGATGTTTTAGGCGTGGGCCCCCCAATGCAGTTTTTCTTCAGGGGGGAGGGGGCTGGGGAGACACCCGCCTCGGTATTTCTATGGGAGCTACGGTGGATTCGGGGGTTACGGCTGTCCTAGGCAGGAGTGCATCTGCTGTGGGGGTTCATATCCCCTGTCCCGGTGTTTTCAGAGAAGTTACGTGTGTCGAGGAGTTTGCGAACAAGGGGGATGACAACGGTGGGGAGAAGGGGAAGGATGCAGCCTTTTCCAAAATAGGTACCCTGATTGGGGGGGCGGCTAGGCTGTTGGCTGATGGGTGTGTGGAAGGTTTCTTGGGATGCCGTGTTCCCTGGCGGGGGTACCGTTTATGGTGCAGTATTTACGGTCTGCTCCAAAACAAATCTGGGGGTGTTTTTGGTGAAAATAGAGAGGGTGGGGCATGGGGGAGGGCCCTCGTTATATTAAAAAAAAAAAAAAAATGTATAACTAAAATACTGACAAAAAAAAAATATGGTGGGATTTGGTTTGTTCACCAATAGGGGTGGTCCCTGAGGAGGAACTGAATGAGGTTCGTCTTATGCCCAACTTCTCATTTGCAAGCTGGGATTCGGTTACTGAGGCGAGGGACCCCGAAGCTTGTACGGTGTCTTATTCTTCCTTGACGCTGCTGACAGGTGGGTTTAGCGCTATGAGAAAGGAACATTCAGGGCAAAGCCATCGAGGTAGCTTTTCATTGGCTTCCAGTACCTCCAGTTAGTTTTTTAGCTTCGGGGGTGCTGGGGCAAGGGACTGTTACATGAATAGATATCTGGCCAGGGGTTGCTCCATGTCTTGCAAGAAGTTTCATATGTTTAGTCACGGTGGAGTGGGTGGTTAAGAATGTGTTGGGCCTGGTTTTCCGCCATCCGCTATTTGGATGCCTTTCTTGGTGTGGGGCCACCGACCTCGAAGGTGGGTACGATTCTCCTGTCTATGTTACAGCACATTGCAGGTAGGTTCAGAGTGCCATGGATGGCGGTTAAAACTGAGGGCTCGAAGGCAGATATTAATTTTCTGGGGCATAAGGGTTGACCCCGAATCCTCAAGTGGAGGTGGTCAGGGTTGAGATTTGGGGGATGCCGGGTCAGCGAGGTGTTTGATTCGGGTTCTTACAGTCTTTGCTGGGCAGGTTTTAATTTTGCATGTCGCAGCAGTCCGATGTGCAGGGATTTCTGCCGACGGCTGTCAGTGGCAACAGCCAGGGTTCAGGCCCAGGCCCAATTTATAAGGTTTTTTCTAAGGAATACAAAGGGGATCTGAATGTTGGGCGCACGTGTTGGAGGAGTATCATGGGCGATCGATTTGGGCTGGACCGGGGAGTAATTTGATATTGAGTGGTTTGCAGTGGTCCAGGCTATGGAGTTGTGGGGGAGACGTGTAGGAACTTGAAGAGTGGGTGGAAGTTTGACACTGTGTGTGGTGCAGGTTATCTACCGCATACCCACGTCATAACAGATGGTGGTACGGTTGCTGCACCATTTGGTATGGGCATGGCATGCAGTTGAACAATGTTATGTATGCTGTACACCTCCTGGGCAGTGACAATACTCTGTTTGATTTCCTGTCTCGGTTTCAGTAGGACGAGTTCGGGAGCTAGCTCCATCTGCAGAGAAGGAGGGGTCCCCGGGGGGTGTTGGTTTTGGGAGATTGTATTGGAGTCGCCGCATGATGGATCAGGAGGTCGGTGAGTGGGTTGGCCTGGTGGCTTACAACAAGGTATGGAGTGAGTGGATGGTTTCTGTATGGCTTGCTGGGGGCTGTGTTGGTTGGGTCGGAGGTCAGACTGTGGGTGGTGTATTTCCTTTCCATGCACATGAAGGTATGGGGGGGGCGGTGTCCGCCGTTAGGCGGCAAATGGCTGGTTTGGCTTTGTTAATCCAACCTTCGTGGGCCAGATGGACTTCACGGACGGAGTGTTGGGAGCAACACGCGTTTACAGGGCTTTGGAGGTGTCACAAGCATACGGACCCTTGGCTGCCATTTGCTTTTCCATTCTTCGGGACATGGGCGGCCATTGGAGTTCCATGTGTTCCTTGGATTAAGGGATATTTTTGTTTACAGCTGTTTTTACATTGCGTTTTGGCGCCATTCGAGTGGGGGGGGGGGGGGGGGGGGTGTTGGTGAGCCCGGCGGGTAAAAAGGTTTTTTTTTTACGGCTCTAGATGTGGGTATCGGGGAAGATAGTGTGGTGTTGCGGTTGCGCAGGTCTAGGACAGACCAGAGGGAAAGGGATGAGTGTGCAGCTGTTTACATTGCCTGGTTCCCGGGTTTGCCCTGGGAGGGTGGTGCTGGACTCTTTGAGAGTTCATTTTGCAGGGGGGTGGGCCATTCTTGTTACGCAAGGAGGGATCCTGAGTATCCACATTCCAGTCGTGGTAGTTATCGGAAGAGCCTTAGGGCGGTGGGGTTGGACTGTCTGGGCGGCCACAGAGGTGCCAGGGGGGGCTGGATGAGGTGGCGGTAATGAGGATTGGACGGTGAGAATGTAGGTATTTCCGCACTGGCATTTGCCTACAAATTGTTACACAATTGAGAGTGGGCGTGGTACGGGGTTGGAGGTAGCTATCTAATAGTTAGCTTTGCTTTAGTGGTGGAATGTGTTCTGTGTTGGTGTTACCCTGGTTTTGTCCATTCTGTCCTTTCAGAAGAAGTGCAAATCCACCTTGTCTGGATATGGGGGCATCTCTATGTCTGTTGGTGCTACATTTGTTTGTCGTGCTGTCCTTTCAGATGAAGTGCACATACGCCTTGTCTGGATGTGGGGGCATCCTTATGTCTGTTGGTGCTACCCTTGTTTGTCGTGCTGCCCTTTCAGATGCAGTGCACATACGCCTTGTCTGGTTATGGCGGCATCCCTATGTCTGTTGGTGCTACCCTTTGTTTGTCGTTCTGTCCTTTCAGATGAAGTGCACATACGCCTTGTCTGGCTATGGGGGCATCCCCGTGTCTTTGGTGATACCCTTGTTTGTTGTTCTGTCCTTTCGGATGAAGTGCACATACGCCTTGTCTGGATATTGAGGCATCCCTATGTTGTTGGGGGGCCAGGTGGGCGGAGGATAGATCAGATGGCAGGCGGCTGGGTGTCTCTCGGAAGGAGGTGTGTATCCGCTGGATGGGGATCCCTGGGATGGTGTGGAGCAGGGTGGTGCCGGAGGTACAACATTAAGCTTGGCTCGGTCAGGCAACTGGACGTTCTGGTTCTCCGGGTGGGAGAGAATGTTTAGGGGTCAGTCTCATCAGGGGGGTAATTTTGGCTGTTAAGTCAGAAGGTTGACACTCCGCTCGGCTTTTCCCTGCCGGGTTAATGGGTGGTCCGACATTGTTGCCCGGACTACAAGGCTCATGGCGTGATCAGTAGCAAAGTATAATAAAGCTTGCCTGTGGTGGAAAAGGTTGTGGGTGAGTTGTTTCATGTAAGGGAGTTTAGGCAGGTATACACATGGAGTTGGAGCCTAAGGTGGGTATGTTTCCGTGGGGCGAGGGGATTCACCTCTCAGCTGTGGGTATTGACCTGTGGGCGCTGGGTCTTTAGGAGAAGATTCAGCGGGCCCTGCGGGTGTGGAGGGGCCCTTAAGGGTAAGGGGTTATCCTTGCGGGCTGTGGCGGTGTCTTTGGTTTTTGATGGTGGCAAAATCATACGTGATGGAAGTGGTGGGGGGCTCATCGGTAGTATGTGCCCCTCTGGTTTATTCCAGTGGAACGGTGTCTGCTGGAATACGGTAATGGTTGCACTGCGGGAAGGGGGTTGTCTCCGAACTGATCATTCGGCTGGAGGCCTGGTATGGTGAAAAAGGTCCCGCAGTGTAGTGGTGGAAAGTGTTAAGTTTGGGGTGCCATCATAGACCAATAGACTGTGATTTAAAAAAGTTGTCGTTACAAAGGTTATATGGTAAAATTGGAAAATATTTAATATTTGGTTAATAAAAGGCTGCTATGGCCATTTATACTCCAAACTCCTGTGTGGTCTCATTATTTTATGGGGGTAAAAGAAAAGGGGATTGGGGTAGTATGTGTGGTCCAAGGACAGTAAAAGAAGGTTGGGGATATCTAGACTACACTAGTCATGCACATACAAGTGTCAGTGACAAGGGAAAGGGGTGACTGTTTTCACACTTGTGTTTGCACAGTGGGTGTGTAAATTTTTTACCACTTATATATTTAGAAGACAAACAACATAAATCTCATTGCTGGCATTTTACTGCACCTTCAACCAGTTCTGCGGATATATAAAGGTCCTCCCTGTTACTGGAGAGGAGGCATTGAGACAACACCTACAGGTATGTAACTCTATTCATTACTGTTATAGGTGTAAGAATACAAGACCCCCGAGCAAAGTTATTGCCGACCATCTAAGCTCAGTTTGGGTTGCTATACTGAAGTGAGCTAATTTTCAAACCATGGCTCATAACAAAAATGTTTGTAAACCAAAGTCTTTTTTTTTTTTTTTTTTTTAAGATAGTATAGGGAATAGTTTAAGTCTAGCCAAAATAATTAGTTTTAGTTTCAGATGGAGGGTTTTGGGTTTTTAGTGCTGGCTGGGGCTCCATTTGAGAGATTTGCTCCAATAGAGAGACAGTCACAAATAAAAAATCTTTAGGGAAAGTAAAAAGATAGTGCTGGATCTATAGAGGGTTATTTACTAAACCTGGAGCATGTACAACTGGTGCTGCTCTGCATAGAAACCAATCAGCTTCCAGACTTTATTGCCAAAGCTTAATTAAAAACTTCAGCCCCAGAAGGTTTTACCCCCCCCCCCCCATAAGACCAGGCCATTTTTGTGATTACGGCACTGCGTTACTTTAACTGACAATTGCATGCATGGTTGTGCGAAGCTGTACACAAAAAAAGACCTACAATTTTGAAAAAAAAAAACAATATGTTTTACTTTCTGCTATAAAACACATCCAATAAAAAAAATTTAAAAATCAAATTTCTTCATAAATTTAGGCCAATATTTATTCTGCTACATATTTTTGTTAAACAAAATCCCATTCAGCATAAATTGATTGGTTTTCTCAAAAGTTATAGCATCTACAAACTATGGGATATTTTTATGATTTTTTTTTTCTATTATTAGTAATGGCAGGGATCAGCAACATAGCGGGACTGTGACAATGCAACAGACAAATCGGACACTAAGTGACATTTTTTTGGAGACCAGTGAGACTAATACAGTAATCCGTGCTAAATATTATGTACTGTCTTTGTACTAAAGACATTGGCAGGGAAGGGGGTAACATCAGGGACAATTAAACGGTTAAATGTGTCCCTAGGGAATGCTATCTAACTGTGGGGAGGGGGGTTTGTACTGTAAGAAGACAGAGAATTGTGTTCCTGCTTAGCAGAAACACAAGTTCTCTGTCTTCTCCTGTCACAGAATGGCGATCTGCCTTGTTTACCTAGGCAGACCTCCATTCTGTCTACTTTGGGAATGGTCCAATTGGCAGGTCCAGGCACGCCCCAGACCAGGAAGAGCAAAATCACATACAGGTACGTGATTTTGCCCAGAGAGGCCACCCTGCTGCAGTAAATGTATGTGGGGCAGTCTAGAAGTGGTTAAACAAGCTAAAAGTCAGAAGCTGATTGGCTACCATGCAGAGCTGCACCAGATTCTGAGTGCACCAGTTTTCCTAAATCTCCCCATAGGGTCTTACTGGTATTGTTAAATTAAGGTACTGATGTTGGTGTGAATTATCTGGTTCCTGGGCAGGCAGCTTCTACACCCCAGCATCCTTGACCTGTGGTGCAATGTAACAAAAATTGAAATTGAAGCAAATTATGACCATGTTGAGGGGAACCTATAGTAATATCAGATTGATAATATCAGATTGATATGGAAACCTTCCTATGTTCTTTCTAGCCCTGTTTAAGGGGGCACGTGAAATCCTGAAACGTGTGTTGGTTACTTTTTTGACTTGTACCCCTGACTTTTAATGGAATAAAGTTGTTTCTGGACCTCTTAGCGGTGGTGAGGCTTTTCAATTTAAATCTACCCTTCCCAAAATCATCTAAGAACACATTTATTTCTGTTTAGTAAAACCTGCACCACTGAGCCACAACCGTGTGGAATGTTTTGCTTTGTTTCCGAAGTTCAAAGGTAAGTTTGTACATTGGGATACCATCGTTGATTAGCTTCAACTATAAGGTTTTTAAAGAGGTCCGTGTTCCCTTCCATGACAACAATATAACTTTTCTAACATAAAAGTAGAGAATTCGAGTAGCCTTTTGGCAGGCGTCAATATTTGCAGATCACCAAACATGCCCGGCAGACAATTCTTGGGGTGAATAATGTTAGGGAGGCCTAGGGCTGTGGAGATAAAGGAGCCCACCTATGCTCAGAAGTCCTGAACCATTGGGCATGCCCAAAAACAGTGTAGGAGGTCGGCTTCTTGGCCGTAGCCGCAGAAACATTCAGCCATGGGCGACAAATTCATCTTTTTCAACCTGGTTGGGGCGAGGTGAGATTGATGGAAAATTGTATCTCTATAATGCGGTCTCTTGATGAAATAACTGATGTTTTGTACGTGTCACTAAACTCCATCCAGTCCTCCTCTGCAAGGGAGATGTCCATAGAGATCCATTTTTCCTGTACCCTACTAAATCTGGGGTTATCATTAGGGCAGCGTAAGAAGTAAATATAAGTTTAGCAGGGTCAGGGTGTCTCAGCAGTTTCTCTAGTGGTGGTAGGTTAGTTGGGTCATCTAAGGATCCGAACTGTGCTCTGATAGCATGTCTGAGCTGATAGTAGTAAAACAGGTATGAGTGCAGCAAGTCAAAGTCAAGTCTGAGCTGATGGAAGGATTTAAAGCCTTGTGTAGTGTATAGGTGACAAAGGTATTTAATCCCCTTGGAGTACCAACGTTTAGGGTCAGGTAAAGAGTAAAGTTCCTGCAAGGTGGGATTGAAACATAGAAGGTTATTTGGGGATACCGACCATGTGTGCCATATTATTTTGGTGGTGATGTATTTGAACAATGAAAGGGATGTGGCCAGCATAGAGGTGCCGGGGCGGGGTGGGACTTTGTCCCTATAAACAATATTGTGAAGGGTTTCCATGGAGGACGCAATGGCCCCCTCAGTGGTAGTACATGCATTTGCTGCTATCGGGTGTAGCCAGTCATGGATATGCACCAGTTGAGATGCTAAGTAATATAGAAAGAAGTTTGGGAATGCCAATCCTGCCAGGTATGTCAGTAACCTTAGTGTCTCAAGTGCCACTCTGGGGGATCTGCCATTCCACAGGGACATTGTACAGATTGCGTCTATATACGTTTGAAAATAGATTGAGGTATTTTGCATGGGGAGTTGGCCAGGTTGTATAGCAGTCTTGGTAAATAGATCATTTTCAGGTTATTTGCCCTCCCCATGAGATCCAGGGGCAGGTCCATCCACTGTTTAGTTTGCTCCTTTAAGTGAGTTAGTAGTGGGTCTAAGTTATTGACAATGTAAGTGGATAGAGGTGTCTTCACCAGAACCCCTAGATACCTAAAGGAGGACACCACCTGCAGATTAGAGTCTGGGTGAATACAGTATGAGAAGTTGCGTCTAAATCCAAGGGGAAAAGACTGTATTTGTCCCAACTCACTCTGAATCCGGAGTAGTCTCCAAATGTATTGATCTCAGATAACAATGTTTGGAGTGACACATCGGTGCCGCTAGGTACACCAAGGTGTCACCCGCATAGAGCGAGATTCATTCCTCAATGGTGGCAATGGGGAGACCTTTTATTGATGGAGAGGAGCGGATATGTACCGCTAGCGGCTCCATGGCAAGGGCAAGGAGAAGAGGGGACAGTGGACACCCCTGTCTTGTGCCCCTATTGATTGAGAAGGTCTCAGTGACTGTAGAGTTAACCCGAATACGGGTCCTTGGGGTAGCATAAAGGAGTTTTATCTACGCCACCATTCTGGGGCCAAAGCGTACATTTTCAACACCAGAAAGAGGTACGGCCATTCCACACTGTCGACATGTATCTAGGAATACTATGGCCCTTGTAGGAGGACAGTCGTGTGCGTATTGCACATTATGGAAGAGTCTGCTGAAGTTCATTCTGGTGGACCTGCCAGGTATAAATCCCCCCTGGTCACTGTGTACTAGGGTCGTCACTACAGTCTTTAAATGATTTGCCAACACTTTGGCCAGGATCTTAACATCCACATTTATGAGTGATATCGGGCGGTATGATTCGCATTTAAGTGGGTCCTTGCTGGGTTTTAGTAAAAGTATAATCAAGGCTTTGCACATAGTAGGGGGGAGGACCCTATATCTAAAGCCTTGTTGTATGTGTGTAAAAGAAACAGGGATAGTAAGTCTTTAAATTGTGTGTACCATTTGGTTGGATAGCCATCCAAACCAGAAGTTTTATGAGCAGGCATTTGTGAAATAGCTACTGTGATTTCTTTAACTGAGATAGGTGCCTCTAGCTCATCTTTCTGTTCAGTTGTGAGGGAGGGGAGAGGTACATCGGCTAAGTATTCAGTTAGTTGGGCTTTGTTGTAGTCAGCTCTGGAGGTATATAGGTCTTTGTAGAAATTTAAAAAGGTTTCCATGATGTCCCCAGGGGTGTCGCTGATTTGGCCCTGTGTGGTAAGTATACGTGGAATGGATATGGGGGGGTGATGTGGTCTGTTCAGATATGCCAAGAGATGTCCAGCTTTGTTACCATGCTCAAATGATTTTTGAGTAGCATGTAACATGCGTTTCTGCCTAAGGTCTAACAGACGGAGTTCATACTCCCTGAGTCTCTGTAGCCACTCGTCTCTTGTGTCGGGGGTCGGGTTAGAGGCTTAAGCAGATTCTGCTTGTACCATGGCAGTTTCCAGTTCCCCCGTAAGCTGCCTATTGTTTTTCTGTAGGACTCCTGTGAAGGACATAAAAGTGTCCCTCAATGTGGACTTAAATGCTTCCCATTCCGTGGAGGGGTCTACTGTTCCCAATTTGTCCTTCCAATAGCCCATAATACCCTTTCTGCACTCTCCCTGCACCACCTCATCCTCTAACCAGTAAGAGTTCAGACGCCAGATAGCAGAGCCCGAACCTGGGAGGAGAGTGTGGTCCACAGGGAGAGGAGCGTGGTCTGAGGCTCCTCTGGGTAAGTACGAGACTGCAATGACAACGGGAAGGGTACCCACCATGGTAAATGCCATGTCAATCCGAGACATGGTGTTGAAGGAATCCGAGTGGCAAGAGTACTGGCTCACGTCCGGATGCTTCTAGCGCCATTTCTCTGTAAGATCATATACCTGCATCCAATTCAGAAGGGAGGGAAAAGATCTACCACCACCTCCCAAGCGATCCATGGCTGGGTCTAATAGGGCATTAAAGTCCCTAATAAAAAGTATCGGTCCAGGGGGTCTAGTCAGCAGCTTAAGTGACAATATAAACGTTCACAAGAGTAAACGTCACAGAGGAAATTTGTAAGGTTAGTATAATAATTCTCCCCTCTGGGTCTGTGGTTACAGCAGGAAGGGATTTAGCTAGTAGAATAGATACCCCCCTGAAATAGTTTGTGTGGGTAGAGTGATAAGATTTTGCCAGCCATGGACGCCCAAAGGTTCAGTGCCGGTGAGGTGAGTTTCTTGGAGACATATAATATGGGGACGCCATTTTTTTAAAACAGAAAAGACTAGGGATCTCTTTTGGGGTGCATTCATTCCTCTAGTGTTCCATGACACTATCTTCAAGGGCTTTGCCATTCTAAGTCATACGTCATATCGTAGTCCCATAGAAGTGTAAATGCCTTCACACTTAATACCAGGTAGGCCGTGCCACTTTGATCATATCTAAACATATCTTCAACATACTGCATATAACTGCCTCTGCAGCTGCACGAGTTATCAGTAAACCAGAAAAAAAAACATAAACTGCTCTGGGCAGTACTTGCAGAAGATGCAAAAAAATCTAAAATGAGAGTGCCCCAAAAAAGAGCAAAAAAAGAGCAAAAAAACCTTTGCCCCCTCCCCACTCGGCCAACCCCAACATAGGGAGCCTTGGATCCCTGAACTAAAGAAACCTGAAGGGTCCCCTGTAAATTGGGGGAGAACTGTCCTGTGGCCTCGCCAACAACTGGTGCGGGGTTGTAGTGGAATCCAGAGTGACCCCCGAACGATTCTGCATATGGGGGATGTAGCATAGTTCAATAGTAGATGGAACAAATTCCATAGTTAAAGGCCAGTAGCCTGTATAGGGGGACTCAGATCTGACGATAGGTAGGAGGCCTGGTCTGTAAGGGTGTAGGATGACGGGATAACAGTTCACAGTTCTGCTGTAGTGGTGGGTGGGATATTCTCATGGAAAACCAAAATGGTCCACTGGGCATAGTAGAGGAACTCCCATGTGTAGGGAGAAAGGTGTCTCCACATTCAGCTCAGGGTAATTGTAGATGGGGATTGTAGGGGTTAGAGCCTCAGGCTTTAAACTGCTCTGCGTCTTGGAGGAACTCAATATCAGTCATTGAGCCATGGCATGGCCTCCTTGGGGTTGGTGTAGAATTGCACCTTGCCATCATGAATGATGCACAGCTTTGCAAGGAAAAGCATGGCATAGGAGAGGCCCTCTGTGCGTAATTGAGCCTTTACTGCTGGGAAGGAGATGCACTGCCTCTGGACATCTGCTAAAAAGTCAGGGTATACTGAAATGGTATTGTCATTGTATTTGTAGGGGCCTTTCTCCCTGGCGAGGAAAAGGATGGCAACCTTGTCTTGGAAGTTGAGGAGCCGGGCAATAATGGAGCTCAATCATATGGGAAAAGGATGGTGCGTCAGACCCAAAAATTTCCTTTAGCCAGTTATAGAGGAACTTTTCAGGGTGAGGACCCTCTGCACGTTCAGGGAAGCCCACGAATCGCAGGTTGTTCCTTCGGAAACGATTTTCCCGGTCATCAATTTTGGCACAACGGGCCGCCATTTCCCCTGTATGATCCCTCACTGTGGCAGATAGGGCATGGACAACATATTCAAGGGAGTTGGTGTGTTCCTCTGCTTCCCCTGCTCTGTCCCTTAAGTTTTGTTCATCTTGGTTCAGGAGAGAAAAGTCCATGCATACTGACGCTATCTGAGCAGTGAGGGAGGCTTTACAGTCCTGAATAGCAAGCATAATGGAGGCTAGGGTGGGTAGGTTCAGTGGAGGGGGAGCCTGGGCTGGAGCTATCTTCACTATCCATGTGGAGGCTCTGGGGCTGCAGTGGGTCAGGTTGTGTGTTTCTAGTAGCAGGGGCAAAGTCACTTACCATTGCAGCCTGTTGTTTGTGGAGAGCAGAGACCAATGGCTGCAGCAGCATGTCATGCTGCTCTGCCTGTGTCCTGGCTCCATCTTGCCTTCAGTGCCTGGCCACCTGTCCCACCATCAATACTGTCGCGGGGGCCCCTATTTTACCATGGATGCCAGCCTGGAACGTTCCCATGGCCGTGGGGACCTTTCTGGAGCAAATCGGGCTCAGGATGACTGCAGGATGCCGTTCGGAAGCTGGAGCTGTGTAAAGACACTTCTGCTTTCTCTGCCATCCGGACATGCCCCTACCGGCATGGCCCTATTTAGTTGAATGGGTTTGCGTTTGGCAGGTGATAGTCCCCATTGAGTTCAACAAGGAAGGAATATTTTTGTTGCACAGTGATGCAAAGCGTTAATGGCATTTGTTTTGGGGGGGTGATAAAACATGGTTCATCTGGCCGTTTTTACTGCCCCCACGTGCTGAGAATGTAGATGAGGCCCATGTGAGGTGCTAATGTCCTGGATGGCTTACATTCCAAACTGGTGTTCTAATTCTTTTTCTCTCTATTGTAAAACTAAAAAAAGATGCTTGGCTGGACATACTTTGAAAACCTTGTCATTTTGTTTTTATGTCTGTGTTCCATTGGAGAGATTTCCTTTGACTTCCTGTCCCATAGGCACCCCAAAGTGAGAGGAAATACCCTCTTAAACATTTATTACTAAGAACTGGTCTACTTATGGGAAGATTTCTGCTTTTAAGACAACTGCAGCATTTTGGATTTTCTACCTCTTTTTGTACCAGAGAGGTTAAATACATTTTAAGGACAATTATTTTAATCATTTGTGGAAGCTAAGCCGTGACACTTCCAATAGAAAGATTTCCTGCTGCAATTCCTGATGCTGTTCCTATCCACCTTTAAGTTTTGGGTGTTCCTGCCCACCTATGTGTGTTCCAGCTCCATAATATAAATGTAGGTAAGATTCAGCAATGGTGTGAACCCCACTTAATTGGCACAGCAAGTATGCAGATCCGAGAACTCAGCATAAGCATTGCATAAACAGTTCCTGAGTTCCCGAGGGGAAGAAAAATATTTTAGGTGATTTAACTCTCAGTGGCCACCAAAAATATAGTAGCCACCAATTTTTTTTAAATATCTAGTCTGAATGGATGATGCCTAAAGCTGAACAGTTAGTATTTTAAGGTGTATGTGTACTATTGCTCGTATAAATGCAATTCCTAATTGTGTGTTCATTGTGCTTTTATTTAATACATCGTTTTAACTTACTACATTATGAGAGCCCTTCTTCGCTTTTGTTTTTCCATTATCTTTTAGATAAAGTCTTGCATTGGTCACATGGTCCCTTTGGCTTCAATACTTTGGATCATTGACCTAGAACACGTACACAGATCAGGGTTTATGACCTTTTCTCTGACTTTCCTTTGTGCATACTTGTTCCTGATCAGTGCTTCGGAAAGTATTGTAAAAACTGCAATAAAAACCTGGGACGTAAAAGAAAGGTGTGGGGCACTGGATATTTAAAAGTAGTTGATGTTCTCAGTCAGGTCTTAAGCCACAAGTGCCCATCCCAGACATCTGATTAAGGCCATACCTGTTGGACAATATTTAACCACATACGGACAGCCCGCCATCATTATTATAGGGTGGTACTTTGAAGAGGAATATCGTTGTTATGGCAGCAGCTAGCTGCCATAACCCCAGTATCCTCTTCTTCAGAGGGCAGTCCACTTTAAGATAAAAGTGGTCTCAGCAGCAAGATCACTTTTATCAGTGGTGGGAGAGGGCTCCCCCTCTCGTGGCACTCCAGTGCCCTCTGCTGCTTACCAAAGCCGCCGTCAGAGGCGAAGGTGATCGGGTCCTTTCCCCACTGTGGTATGGAGCTCGTGGCTCTTAAAGCAACATATTCTTAAACAACATTTTTTTTATGATTGCATTTTAGTGTTAATATGAGATCTAAGGTCTTTTTGACCAAAGATCTCATATTTAAGAGGTCCTGTCTAGTGATGGCCGAACGGTTCGCCCGGCGGTCGTTTCGCGGCGAATTTCCGACTTTCGCCGTCCGCGGGTTCGAACGCCTTTTTCCGTCGTTCGCCCCGGCGGACTTACGTGTTTAATGTATACAAGAACTTTAACCTTTCGTGACACGTTTATCATGTGTTACAGGACAACCAATTGAGACATGACAGCTCATGGACACTTGGACATTCCCCCTAACCTATAAATACACCCGATCCGGTGGCCATTTTACATTCTTTCTTCTGTCACTGTAGGGAAAGGATCCTGTGTGGAGTAGGGACAGAGAAAACGCTAGCTATTTGGTACACAAAAGTTCTTTTCAGGACTGGTATAGGTGTTAGGTCAGCAGCCTGAGTTTCTTTTGTCAGTTTAGATAAAGGGACAGAGCGCTGTATGCTGCTATTTTAGGGACAGCTCAGCCAGATTAGTCTTTCTTCATCATCATCATCATCATCATCATTAGCTGTTACTATCAGGTCCACAAAAGAGCTATTCCAGCTAATCGTTCCAGCCTACTCTTTTTTGCCAATTTGTATAGGGACAGGCAGGAAGCAGTGTGTCAGGCAGTGAGGATAATTTTAAAGACTTGCTGTTACTATTAGTTCCACAAAGGTTCTTTTCAGGACTGGTATCAGTGGTACGGTAATAGGCTTGTACACGTATAATATTCTTTCTTCCAAATATAGAAAGAATATTATACTTGACTGCTGCCCTTCTGCTGCAGTCTGCTAATCATTCACAACTCACTTGTTCCACAAAGCTCTTTATCAGGACTGGTAACTTGGTCTGTCTAGGGTGCTACGGTACATAGGCTTGGGTGCGGTACAGTCTGCTGTTCTGTAAGGACCGCTATCGGTCCACAATACATAGGGTTGCCGTGCACTACTGCTGACCGCTGCCCTATACTGCAGCAGTCCTTCAGCGGTATAGGGACTGACGCACAGTCTGCTAAACACTAATACACAACCTGCTTGGTCCACAAAAGTTCTTATAAGGACTGGTAACTTGGTATAGGGTGCTACGGTACATAGGCCTGAGTGCGTTACAGTCTGCTGTTCTGTAAGGACCGCTATCGGTCCACAATACATAGGGTTGACGTGCACTACTGCTGACCGCTGCCCTATACTGCAGCAGTCCTTCAGCGGTATAGGGACTGACGCACAGTCTGCTAAACACTAATACACAACCTGCTTGGTCCACAAAAGTTCTTATAAGGACTGGTAACTTGGTATAGGGTGCTACGGTACATAGGCCTGAGTGCGTTACAGTCTGCTGTTCTGTAAGGACCGCTATCGGTCCACAATACATAGGGTTGACGTGCACTACTGCTGACCGCTGCCCTATACTGCAGCAGTCCTTCAGCGGTATAGGGACTGACGCACAGTCTGCTAAACACTAATACACAACCTGCTTGGTCCACAAAAGTTCTTATAAGGACTGGTAACTTGGTATAGGGTGCTACGGTACATAGGCCTGAGTGCGTTACAGTCTGCTGTTCTGTAAGGACCGCTATCGGTCCACAATACATAGGGTTGACGTGCACTACTGCTGACCGCTGCCCTATACTGCAGCAGTCCTTCAGCGGTATAGGGACTGACGCACAGTCTGCTAAACACTAATACACAACCTGCTTGGTCCACAAAAGTTCTTATAAGGACTGGTAACTTGGTATAGGGTGCTACGGTACATAGGCCTGAGTGCGTTACAGTCTGCTGTTCTGTAAGGACCGCTATCGGTCCACAATACATAGGGTTGACGTGCACTACTGCTGACCGCTGCCCTATACTGCAGCAGTCCTTCAGCGGTATAGGGACTGACGCACAGTCTGCTAAACACTAATACACAACCTGCTTGGTCCACAAAAGTTCTTATAAGGACTGGTAACTTGGTATAGGGTGCTACGGTACATAGGCCTGAGTGCGTTACAGTCTGCTGTTCTGTAAGGACCGCTATCGGTCCACAATACATAGGGTTGACGTGCACTACTGCTGACCGCTGCCCTATACTGCAGCAGTCCTTCAGCGGTATAGGGACTGACGCACAGTCTGCTAAACACTAATACACAACCTGCTTGGTCCACAAAAGTTCTTATAAGGACTGGTAACTTGGTATAGGGTGCTACGGTACATAGGCCTGAGTGCGTTACAGTCTGCTGTTCTGTAAGGACCGCTATCGGTCCACAATACATAGGGTTGACGTGCACTACTGCTGACCGCTGCCCTATACTGCAGCAGTCCTTCAGCGGTATAGGGACTGACGCACAGTCTGCTAAACACTAACACACAACCTGCTTGGTCCACAAAAGTTTTTATAAGGACTGGTAACTTGGTATAGGGTGCTACGGTACATAGGCCTGAGTGCGTTACAGTCTGCTGTTCTGTAAGGACCGCTATCGGTCCACAATACATAGGGTTGACGTGCACTACTGCTGACCGCTGCCCTATACTGCAGCAGTCCTTCAGCGGTATAGGGACTGACGCACAGTCTGCTAAACACTAATACACAACCTGCTTGGTCCACAAAAGTTCTTATAAGGACTGGTAACTTGGTATAGGGTGCTACGGTACATAGGCCTGAGTGCGTTACAGTCTGCTGTTCTGTAAGGACCGCTATCGGTCCACAATACATAGGGTTGACGTGCACTACTGCTGACCGCTGCCCTATACTGCAGCAGTCCTTCAGCGGTATAGGGACTGACGCACAGTCTGCTAAACACTAATACACAACCTGCTTGGTCCACAAAAGTTCTTATAAGGACTGGTAACTTGGTATAGGGTGCTACGGTACATAGGCCTGAGTGCGTTACAGTCTGCTGTTCTGTAAGGACCGCTATCGGTCCACAATACATAGGGTTGACGTGCACTACTGCTGACCGCTGCCCTATACTGCAGCAGTCCTTCAGCGGTATAGGGACTGACGCACAGTCTGCTAAACACTAATACACAACCTGCTTGGTCCACAAAAGTTCTTATAAGGACTGGTAACTTGGTATAGGGTGCTACGGTACATAGGCCTGAGTGCGTTACAGTCTGCTGTTCTGTAAGGACCGCTATCGGTCCACAATACATAGGGTTGACGTGCACTACTGCTGACCGCTGCCCTATACTGCAGCAGTCCTTCAGCGGTATAGGGACTGACGCACAGTCTGCTAAACACTAATACACAACCTGCTTGGTCCACAAAAGTTCTTATAAGGACTGGTAACTTGGTATAGGGTGCTACGGTACATAGGCCTGAGTGCGTTACAGTCTGCTGTTCTGTAAGGACCGCTATCGGTCCACAATACATAGGGTTGACGTGCACTACTGCTGACCGCTGCCCTATACTGCAGCAGTCCTTCAGCGGTATAGGGACTGACGCACAGTCTGCTAAACACTAACACACAACCTGCTTGGTCCACAAAAGTTTTTATAAGGACTGGTAACTTGGTATAGGGTGCTACGGTACATAGGCCTGAGTGCGTTACAGTCTGCTGTTCTGTAAGGACCGCTATCGGTCCACAATACATAGGGTTGACGTGCACTACTGCTGACCGCTGCCCTATACTGCAGCAGTCCTTCAGCGGTATAGGGACTGACGCACAGTCTGCTAAACACTAATACACAACCTGCTTGGTCCACAAAAGTTCTTATAAGGACTGGTAACTTGGTATAGGGTGCTACGGTACATAGGCCTGAGTGCGTTACAGTCTGCTGTTCTGTAAGGACCGCTATCGGTCCACAATACATAGGGTTGACGTGCACTACTGCTGACTGCTGCCCTATACTGCAGCAGTCCTTCAGTGGTATAGGGACTGACGCACAGTCTGCTAAACACTAATACACAACCTGCTTGGTCCACAAAAGTTCTTATAAGGACTGGTAACTTGGTATAGGGTGCTACGGTACATAGGCCTGAGTGCGTTACAGTCTGCTGTTCTGTAAGGACCGCTATCGGTCCACAATACATAGGGTTGACGTGCACTACTGCTGACCGCTGCCCTATACTGCAGCAGTCCTTCAGCGGTATAGGGACTGACGTACAGTCTGCTAATCACTAACACACAACCTGCTTGTTCCACAAAAGTTCTTATAAGGACTGGTAACTTGGTATAGGGTGCTACGGTACATAGGCTTGAGTGCGGTACAGTCTGCTGTTCTGTAAGGACCGCTATCGGTCCACAATACATAGGGTTGACGTGCACTACTGCTGACCGCTGCCCTATACTGCAGCAGTCCTTCAGCGGTATAGGGACTGACGCACAGTCTGCTAAACACTAATACACAACCTGCTTGGTCCACAAAAGTTCTTATAAGGACTGGTAACTTGGTATAGGGTGCTACGGTACATAGGCCTGAGTGCGTTACAGTCTGCTGTTCTGTAAGGACCGCTATCGGTCCACAATACATAGGGTTGACGTGCACTACTGCTGACCGCTGCCCTATACTGCAGCAGTCCTTCAGCGGTATAGGGACTGACGTACAGTCTGCTAATCACTAACACACAACCTGCTTGTTCCACAAAAGTTCTTATAAGGACTGGTAACTTGGTATAGGGTGCTACGGTACATAGGCTTGAGTGCGGTACAGTCTGCTGTTCTGTAAGGACCGCTATCGGTCCACAATAGATAGGGTTGACGTGCACCACTGCTGACCGCTGCCCTATACTGCAGCAGTCCTTCAGCGGTATAGGGACTGACGTACAGTCTGCTAAACACTAATACACAACCTGCTTGGTCCACAAAAGTTCTTATAAGGACTGGTAACTTGGTATAGGGTGCTACGGTACATAGGCTTGAGTGCGGTACAGTCTGCTGTTCTGTAAGGACCGCTATCGGTCCACAATAGATAGGGTTGACGTGCACCACTGCTGACCGCTGCCCTATACTGCAGCAGTCCTTCAGCGGTATAGGGACTGACGTACAGTCTGCTAAACACTAATACACAACCTGCTTGGTCCACAAAAGTTCTTATAAGGACTGGTAACTTGGTATAGGGTGCTACGGTACATAGGCTTGAGTGCGATACAGTCTGCTGTTCTGTAAGGACCGCTATCGGTCCACAATAGATAGGGTTGACGTGCACCACTGCTGACCGCTGCCCTATACTGCAGCAGTCCTTCAGCGGTATAGGGACTGACGTACAGTCTGCTAAACACTAATACACAACCTGCTTGGTCCACAAAAGTTCTTATAAGGACTGGTAACTTGGTATAGGGTGCTACGGTACATAGGCTTGAGTGCGGTACAGTCTGCTGTTCTGTAAGGACCGCTATCGGTCCACAATAGATAGGGTTGACGTGCACCACTGCTGACCGCTGCCCTATACTGCAGCAGTCCTTCAGCGGTATAGGGACTGACGTACAGTCTGCTAAACACTAATACACAACCTGCTTGGTCCACAAAAGTTCTTATAAGGACTGGTAACTTGGTATAGGGTGCTACGGTACATAGGCTTGAGTGCGGTACAGTCTGCTGTTCTGTAAGGACCGCTATAGGTCCACAATAGATAGGGTTGACGTGCACCACTGCTGACCGCTCACCTATACTGCAGCAGTCCTTCAGCGGTATAGGGACTAAGAGTTTTGTCACAGGGTCATTTAAAAAATGACATGCAGAGGAAGAGGCAGGCCCTTCCGCAGGGGTGGTAGGGGTAGGGCAGGAGCAACAGGCTTGAGCCAAAGTGGGAAGTTGCAGAAGGTGCGTTCAATTACTTTAAAGGATGCACCAGACTTGGTTGAGTGGCTCGCTCAGCCTTACTCTTCTGCACCCTCCTCATCCTCTCGATCTGCACCCTCTTCTTCACTCTCTGCTATGTGCACCCCCAAAGACACTACCACCAACAACACGACCACCACCACCACCACCACATACCTTCCGCTTGAGTCACTGGAATTATTTTCCGATCCATATCAAGAGGACATTTCTGATGCGCAGCCACTCTTGGTATTGGATCAGGAAGAGGAGGTAGCAACAAGCGCTACTCAGCAGTCTGACGCCAGTACCCAGATCAGCCCAAGGAGGAGGTTGGTCCCCGGTGTTGCTGCCTACTCTACTTATAGCGGTGGGGAAGGTGACGTTGATGATGACGTGTCTAGTGATGTCACGTGGGTGCCCACAAGAGAGGAAGAGGAGGGGAGTTCAGAGGGAGATATGGACCAGCAGATAGGGAGGAGAAGCAGCAATGACTTACATTGCACAGCAGGGACAAAGCAGACTGCAAATGTATCAGGAGCGAGTCATCGACCATGTACGGTCACATCTGGCGCTCCCAGGACACCGGCACATGGCTCCGCAGTGTGGGCTTTTTTTAACGTGTCCGCTGCTGACAATAGCGTTGCCATCTGCAATCTTTGCAGTCAACGCGTTAGTCGCGGTAAGCCCAATACTCACCTAGGGACGACCGCCTTAAGAAGGCACATGAGCAGCCATCACCGAGCCCAGTGGGAGCAACGGAACACACAAAGCCACACTGCAGGCTCTCACCGTCCAGCCTCGTCTTCTACTTCTCCTTCTCCTCTCTCCTCACAATTGTCCTCCACTCCACCTTCCATCACGCCAAGCTCACATTTTTCTGCAAAAAGGCAGGCTTCCGTGGGCCTAATGTTTGAGCGTAAAAAAATGATGACGCCGGATAACCCTCTTGCCCAACGGTTGGCGGCTGGCTTGTCAGAACTCATAGCCCGCCAACTACTGCCATATAAACTGGTGGACTCGGAGGCCTTTCGCAAATTTGTGGCCATTGGAACACCACAATGGAAGGTCCCAGGAAGGAAGTATTTCTCAGAGAAGGGCATCCCAGAGCTATATGGCCATGTTCAGCGGCAAGTGAATGTATCTCTGGCACACAGTGTCGGTGCCAAGATACATCTGACCACAGACACGTGGTCTAGCAAACACGGGCAGGGAAGGTATATCAGTTTTACTGCCCACTGGGTGAACCTTCTGACGGCCGTCAAGCATGTAACCCGTGGCACCCGTGTAGATTTGGTTTTACCGCCACGGATTGCATGCAGGCCTGACTCTTCTTCTCCTCCTCCTACTCCATCCTCCTCCCTCTCCTCCTCAGCTGCCTCCTCCTTTTCCGCTGCTAGCGTCTCTTCCACTGCACCGCCCAAGCTCCCCAGAACCTATTCCACATGCCAGGTGAGACGTTGCCATGCCGTGCTGCGTCTGTTGTGCCTGGAAGCAAAGAGCCACACTGGCCCGGCACTCCTTTCAGCTTTGCGTTCACAGGCAGATGAGTGGCTAACACCGCTCAATTTGACAGTTGGTAAAGTGGTGTGTGACAACGGTGCCAATCTGCTTAGCGCATTGAAACAGGGCAAAATCACGCACGTGCCGTGCATGGCACACGTCTTAAACTTGGTCGTGCAGCGATTCCTTGTCAAATACCCTGGGGTCCAGGACATCTTGCGGCAGGCAAGGAAAATCTCGGCCCATTTCAGAAGATCTTACACGGCCATGGCTCGCCTTGCTGACATTCAGCGGCGACACCATCTGCCGGTCAGACGTCTTATTTGCGATTGCCCGACGCGATGGAACTCAACCTTCTATATGCTTGATAGGCTGCTCCAGCAGAAACGTGCAGTTAACGTCTACCTGTATGAACTCTGCGAAAGAAACGGTTCTGGGGAGCTGGGTTTTTTTTCACCGCGCCAGTGGCTGCTCATGCGCGACACATGCAGACTTCTGCGGCCATTTGAGGAGATCACCAAACTGGTCAGTCGCAGCCATGGCGCCATCAGTGACATGGTACCTTATGCCTTCTTTCTGGAGCGTGCATTGCGTCGTGTCATTGATCAGGCTGTGGAGGAGCAGGAGCGGGAAGATGAGGAAGTCGCAATGCTGGATGAATTCCCAGGGGGGGCTACTCTATCTGAGACAAGTCAACAACAGGAGTCTGATGAGGAGTCAGAGGAGGATGGTGCCGGGGCGGATGAGCAGGAGCAAGAAGAGCATGCTTTAAACCTTTCTGGGATCCCTGTTGTGCGAGGATGGGGAGAGGAGAATGAAGAGGACGACATTATCCTGGATGATGAGCAGGAGCCAGGCCACCACACCGCTTCCACTTTAGTGCAAATGGGGGCCTTCATGCTCCAGTGTTTTAATAGGGACCCCCGTATAAAAAGCATGAGGGTCAAGGACCAGTACTGGGTGGCAACGTACTTAGACCCCCGGTACAAACACAAAATGGCGGAAATGTTACCGCCGTCGCAGAGGGCTGTCAGAATGCAGCACTTCCAGGCCTTGCTTCGAGAAATGCTGCATTCTGCTTTTGCGTGCGCTGGCAGAGGAGCAATTCCCACTCCCAGAGAAGGATTTGCGGGTACCAATCCAACAGCGCCTGCAAGAAGAGGCCGGTTTGAAGATGTGTTGGTGACTTCGGATATGAGGTCATTCTTTCAGCCGACCCATCGACAGGTGTCATCCGGATCCAGCATCAGGGAACGCCTAGACCGTCAGGTGTCCGACTACATTGGGTTAACGGCCGATGTGGACGCTCTGAGGAGTGATGAACCCCTAGACTACTGGGTGGGCAGGCTTGACCTCTGGCCAGAGCTTGCCCAATTTGCAATCGAACTGTTGGCTTGCCCCTCATCCAGTGTCCTGTCCGAAAGGACGTTCAGCGCAGCAGGGGGGATTGTGACCGATAAGCGTACTCGCCTAGCTCACCACAGTGTTAACTACCTCACATTTCTAAAAATGAATGAGGCATGGATCTCGGAGGAATTCAACACATGTGATCAGTAGACCATGTATATGTCTATAAACAATTTTTGGAATCAAGCACACAGACCTTCTTAATTCATTTGGCTCACTTCCCTGACCCAAAAAAGCACACCGTACTATATGCCCCTACCCTCCTCTTTGAAGAGGTTGAGCGGTGTCATATTTCTACTGGGGCTGCTTATTATGAGGGGTTCCCACCATCCCTGTGCTGTGCTGACTTCCTCCTGGGGGTTCTTATTATGAGGGGCTCCCACCATCCCTGTGCTGTGCTGACTTCCTCCTGGGGGTTCTTATTATGAGGGGATCACACCATCCCTGTGCTGTGCTGACTTCCTCCTGGGGCTGCTTACGGTGCTGCTGTCAGCGCTGTATGTCACGGAGCTGCTGTCAGCGCTGTATGTCACGGAGCTGCTGTCAGCGCTGTATGTCACGGAGCTGCTGTCAGCGCTGTATGTCACGGAGCTGCTGTCAGCGCTGTATGTCACGGAGCTGCTGTCAGCGCTGTATGTCACGGAGCTGCTGTCAGCGCTGTATGTCACGGAGCTGCTGTCAGCGCTGTATGTCACGGAGCTGCTGTCAGCGCTGTATGTCACGGAGCTGCTGTCAGCGCTGTATGTCACGGAGCTGCTGTCAGCGCTGTATGTCACGGAGCTGCTGTCAGCGCTGTATGTCACGGAGCTGCTGTCAGCGCTGTATGTCACGGAGCTGCTGTCAGCGCTGTATGTCACGGAGCTGCTGTCAGCGCTGTATGTCACGGTGCTGCTGTCAGCGCTGTATGTCACGGAGCTGCTGTCAGCGCTGTATGTCACGGAGCTGCTGTCAGCGCTGTATGTCACGGAGCTGCTGTCAGCGCTGTATGTCACGGAGCTGCTGTCAGCGCTGTATGTCACGGAGCTGCTGTCAGCGCTGTATGTCACGGTGCTGCTGTCAGCGCTGTATGTCACGGAGCTGCTGTCAGCGCTGTATGTCACGGAGCTGCTGTCAGCGCTGTATGTCACGGAGCTGCTGTCAGCGCTGTATGTCACGGAGCTGCTGTCAGCGCTGTATGTCACGGAGCTGCTGTCAGCGCTGTATGTCACGGTGCTGATGTCAGTGCTCTGTATTACGGTGCTGCTGTCAGTGCTCTGTATCTCCTGCACCCTCTTGTTTGCCTACCCTGGTCCCTGACCTTCCCTCTCCTCCATTGCCTTCATTAGCTCCATAGTCCTGAATTGTCAGAACAATTTCCCAAATAAAAAAAAAATGCTTGTAGTTATCGATCCCAAATTCACCTCATACATGTATTATGCTATTGTCCAGGTGGTGGGACTACGTGCTACCCCCTAATAATTACCCCGTGGCCGCAAATTCGACCTAAAGGTTTGCGAAATTCGCCTCCCATTGAAGTCAATGGAGCCCGCGGCGAACGGTCGTTTTCGCGAACGTTTGTGTCCGTTCGTGTTTCGCGTTCGCGAAACGTCCCGTCGGAAGTTCGTCCATCACTAGTCCTGTCATGCTTTTTTTCTATTACAAGGGATATTTACATTCCTTATAATAGGAATAAAAGTGACATGTTTTTTTTTTTTTTTTTTTAAAGAACAATGTAAAAATAAAAAATAAAAGTTAAAATAAATAAGAAAAAAAGAAAAAACTTTTTTAAATGCGCCCCGTCCCGCCGAGCTTGCGTGCAGAAGCGAACGCATATGAAAATGGTGTTCAAACCACACATGTGAGGTATCAACACGATCGTTAAAGCGAGAGCAATAATTCTAGCCATAGACCTCCTCTGTAACTCAAAACATGCAACCTGTAGAATTTTTTATACTTTGCATATGGAGATTTTTAAGGATAAAAGTTTGTCGTTATTCCACTAGCGGGTGCAACTTTGAAGCGTGACATTTTGGATATCAATTTACTCAGTGTAACATCATCTTTCACAATATAGAAAAAAATTGGGCTAACTGTACTGTTGTCTTATTTTTTCATTACAAAAGTGTATTTTTTCCCCAAAAAGTGTGCTTGTAAGACCGCTGCGCAAATACGGTATGACAGAAAGTATTGCAATGACCGCCATTTTATTCTCTAGGGTGTTATAAAAAATATATATATAATGTTTGGGGGTTCTAAGTAATTTTCTAGTAAAAAAAATAGATTTTAACTTGTAAACAACAAGTTTGAAAAATAGGCCTGGTTTTAAAGTAGTTAAGAGTCCGACGTAATTCTTCAAATGATGAAGACTTCAAGACACACGTGGATGCTCTGAGGAATAGATTTCTAGATAGGGGCTATAGTCATAAGGCTCTTAAGAGAGTGTATAAAAATTCTCTTGAAAGCCCACGTGACTTATTACTTTTTCAGGGTGAGAAGGGGCCAGGAACGAATTAACACTAGACACAGCCTTAAATTTAATAAGCAGAGTGATTGGGGTTTAATGGGGGTTCTGTCCAAACACTGGTATCTACTGAGGACCCCATGGTCAGACACTTTGTGGATTCCAATCCCCATATTCCGTGCAAAAAAAAATCAGTCAGCTAGCCACTTTGATAGACAGGCTGGCCAGGACCAATATGGTACCCGCCCTAGGGGCACGTACAAATGTGGACACTGTGACTTCTGCCATTATGTCAATTACTCAGGTAATGGGACTTTCAGCATGGGATCTACTGTGATTGAACCTAGGCAATTGTGAGACTAGGGGTGTGGTTTATTTACTTACGGGGTGATGTCATCATTTTTATGTCTAGAAGACTAGACTATGCTAAGGCAACGAGTGAAGGAACATGCAGCTGACATTAAGGATGAGATTCCTTCCTCATTGTGTGCAACCCTTGAGGCCTTCAATGAGTTTGGGCGTTTCTCTGGCATCTGCATAAACTGGATGAAGTCAGTTCTATTCCCCATAGATGTACAGGCCAGGGCGACCATCACACAGACCTCCCTGCTCTGGGTGGAGGATTTCTCATACTTGGGGATTAGGGTGAAACGGGACTTGCAGTCTTTCCAACATCTCTACCTCCAACTGGTAGTCACATGACTTAAAGACCACTGCTCTAGGTGGGCTGATTTTCCGCTTAACCTTCTGGGACACATTAATATTCTAAAGAGGATTTACCTACCTAAATCCAACTATATCTTTAGGAACTGCCCCACGTGGATCCCCTCGTCCTTCTTCAAAGACTTGGACAGCTGCATTGGCTCATTTTTTGTGGTGGGGCTCTTCTCCTCGGCTAGCCAGATCGACTTTTCAGCTCCCGGGAAGCTGTGGTGGACCTGCTTTACCTAAGCTGTTGGTATATTACTGGGTGGCTATGTTAGTCACGGTTAGGTGGTGGTTTGAACAGTCCAGAGCCAATGCTGAAGTCTGCCTGGAAACGGCCATTGTAGGATCCCTTATGGAGCTTAGTAACCTGGTCTATAGGGGGGCACTGGTGTACTCCTCCCTTCCGGATCCTACTAGGGTGACTCTATGGTTGTGGGGAGTGGCTAAAGGGCAGTTTCTTCATCCCAATCGGTGGTCCCCCTATTGTCCATTGTGGGGGAACCCATCCCTCCCTCACTTTAGGATGATTCCAGACCCACAACTTTGGGCCCGATTTGGGATAAAGATACTGAGGGATATTATCCCCGCAGGGTCACTACTCTCCTTCTGAGACCTTGCTGGCAAATACGGTCTTCCTGAATGGATGGTATTCCAATACCACCAGCTACACCATGCAACCAGAGCACAATTTCTTATCGTACCTAGCCTTAAAGCTGATGCTATTGAAGAGTTGCTGGCTCAGGAATCCTTAAGTAAATCTCTTTCTATGCTATACTACCTCAGGGTAGACTCACCTAAATAGAGGCGCTGTGGGAAAAATGGAGAGTAGACATTCCAAGTTTAGATAGATAAACCTGGGAAGAATGTTTTGAGAATAGCTCCAGGCTTGTGATATTTTCTAGAGATAAACTTACACAAACCATGTTCCTGCATAGGGTTTACTATACGCCTCGGAGACTGCATAAGATCTATCCACAGCATTCACAGAACTGTCCACGGGTGTAAATCCCCTGATAGTACTTACATCCATATGTTCTGGGCCTGCTCTAAGTTTACACAATATTGGCCTGCAATAATGGAAAATATAAATACCCGCTTGCAGCTGGATATTCCATTGACAGCTGAATTGGCTCTGTTGGGTATTCAGGATGATGAACGTCGACCTAGGTATACCAGGTTGCTGGTCTCATTCTTGCTCTTCTATGCGAAAAAGGAGATCCTGATGAAATGGTGTTGTATAAGCTGACCTATACCAATAGAGGGTACCCCCAGAAGTTTGAGCGGATTTGGCAACCATTGACTTGATGTAACATGTTATCATGCAAGCAGCCCCCCACCCTCCCACTATCTCCCAATAGCTCTGTAAATGGTAGAAGCTCCTTTCCCATAAATCATTGGCATAACAATTTATGGAAGTCTATTGTGCTTTTTACATGTCTGTTGTATTTTATTTTTTATGTAAGACTGCTCTTCTGACTTCGCAAAATGAAATGTATCATACTATGTTTCCTCAATAAAGACCAACCTTATTTGTTAAGCATGAAAACCCTACCAGCCCATTGCCAGACATTTTGCAGACTCTCCGTCCTATACTATTGATACCCTTAGATTCTGAGCCTTGAATAGGATACATCGGGGTTCCCAGAGAGCAGACTTTGACAATTGTATACTTCGCTTGGAATCTCGGTGGATTTTCAAATTGAGGGCCAATCATGCCCCTGGTCTTAATGAATTTATCAGTTATGCCTTTTCTTTCTAATTAAATAATGTGGGGATGTTTTAATTATTTTAGTTTTCCTCTTCATTATATTCAAATAATTTATATATTCCCCTCCCTCCCTTTTTTTTAATGCCTTGCCTTTTGGCCCTTTGACACCTCAGGACTAGGTCTCCATAGGTTGTATTTGATCTAAATTTTTTGCTCGTATTGGGTGTGGAATAGTTTTTATTTTAATTTTTCTACACAGTTTTTGAGAGCGGCCGTTTGTCTTTGCCTTGCCCTGCAGGGATGGTTCTTTGCCAACCGTGCCTGTAGGGGCTACAGGGCCCTTTTTGACTTTTTGAGCTTCTATGAGAGCTTATGTTTGGCTGGGCTGTGTAAGCGGCCTTAGAGCCAGCAGTTGTTCACCAGAGCCTCTGTCCGCTGAACAGTGTTTGGGCGGACAGTCCGCTCGTGTGTGGGCTTTCAGCGGACAGTTTCAGCGGACAGTTGGACGGACAAGGTTTTACGGAAATTCCGAAAAACTGTCCGCTGAAACCTTGTTTCAACGAACAGTCCGCCCGTGTGTAGGCTTGTTCGTCAAACTAAGTTCCGCGCATGCTCAGAAAGGATTTTCAAGCCGAAAGTTATAATGCAGTGTATAGGACGTCGTATTTTGCGTCCCGTCGTACATGCCGTTCACGTCATCGCGCACGGTTTCAGCAAACTGTTCGTTCGTCGTGTGTGGCCATGTCCGTCCATGCTAAGTTTGAGCGGACTGTTCGCTCAAACTGTTGGACGGACAAAGTTGGGCCAACAGTCCGCGCGTGTGTACGCGGCCTTAGACTCCGCGCCCTGGGGAATCTATGCCAGTTTTTCTCAACTCCAGTCCTCAAGGCACCCCAACAGGTCATGTTTTCAGGATTTCCCTCAGATGAAACGGTTGTGATAATTACTAACGCAGTGAAACTGATCAAATCACTTGTGCAAAAATAATGGAAAGCCTGAAAACATGACCTGTTGGGGCGCCTTGAGGAGTGGAGTTGAGAAACACTGATCTATGCTCTAGCTCCAACTGGGATCTGTGTTAATTATCCAGTAGACCTGCTTCCTGAACCTCCCTGGGTACAATCCGCAGCAGTCAGTCCTAGGGTCCACTGTCTTAGAGGTGCACTTCTGATTCCTACGGAGTGCATCTGTCACCTGGTCTCAGGTGACCTGACACCCAGATTCTCAGCATCTGGCTGAGTCCTTGCTTGGGGGAGTATCGCCTATGACTTTACTGCAATTGGATAGTCACACATTTTGTATGCCACTTTTGTCTATAGAAGATAGGAGGTAAGCTTACTTTTGGATGTATATGGTTAAGCTCTGTTTTGAGCTTAATGTACTGTTGCCTTCCTTAGTATGTGGCTTTTGCTGACTTTGTTCATGTGTGTTCCACTTGCCTTATAGGAGTTGTCTGTAAGCAAGGTTTTTGGATCGTTTAAGATACCTTGTTGAATCATACTTCATCATCTACAGTGATGTCATTTTTTACTTTCTTTCTTTTCTTTTCTTTCTTTCCCCTTTCACTCTAGGAGTATTACATGTATATAATATGTGTATTGTGTACTTTTTATCTTGATATTGATTTTAATTCAATTACACAGCAACCAAGCCTTGAAGAAGCTCATATAGAAAACAACCGCAAAACATGTCAGCCAACGTTTGCTTTTATGTAATATATTTTGCATATGTATCACTGTCTTGTGTTACAGGGGATTAGATTCTCTTTTCTCCTAAATATGTGTGCATATTTTGTTTACGTAAACTTTTCTGTATGTTTTTTCTATCTATAATACATTTTCATATTTTTTATACTTTTGTGCAATACATATGTCTGGAGTTGACCGCTTAATGCCCACAATTCCATAATTAGGGTTGGTACTTCATGACATATTTTGTTTTAATTATATGGGTGGGTCTTGACTACATATTCATTACTCTATCTTCACTCCCTGCAGATTAGCACCCTCCTCATTAAGGTGCAGTCTGTCCCTTCTAATGAGCAGAAACCCTGAAGACTCCAATCATCCAATCATGTGAAAGCAAAAAAGCAGTTTTTATTTTCTTTTTCTTGCTTGTGATTGGATACTCTTTGCAAATTGAAGCTTTACCTCATTTACTAAGCTCTGAAGCAACTGCACTTGCAGGGTGCAACTGTACTTTGCAAAGTGCACTATTATGCACTATTTGCCTTTAGTAAATCAGCTGTTTCAAACTCCTCGGTGATCACACAACACCATGTGACTTCTCCCTGAGCACAAAACGGATCCACCATATGGCAAAAAATTAAAATTGTACTAAGTTCAAATGATGGTAATGTCACACTGTTCAAACACACACAAACTCTACAGCTAAAAAATGCACTCTAGCATATTATAGGTTAATCCTCCTGGTCCAGTCCCACCATCATCTCTCTTACGTATATAAAGGGGGAAAGAAGTGCCCCTAAAATGCTCCAAATGTATTGACCATACATAAGTATTGCAATTACAATAGGTGAACGTCAGCCCAACACTAAGGAATGGACGCTTAATTTCTGTAAGCACTGTTGGATCTGGCTGTGTCTCCAAGCCGCAAGCGGACAGGCTGAGTGGGATGACATCATGATCCAAGTTAAATTTTATGCATCAAGCTGTCATCGGAGGTGGAAGCTCTGTGGAGGCCAAACAATCACTTCTAGGACTTCTTGTTCTTATGTACACTGAAGGCTGTTGAAGACAGCATGTTGGCACCAATGACAAAGTCAGAGGAAGATGGAGTTTCCTAAAATACTATTTTAGGCATTGAGTTTTTTTTGGATTTCATGAATTTAGTATTAGAATCGACACATATACATTTTTTTAACCTATGTTTATTTATTTATTTTTGTTCACACAATTTTTAAAGCACTATCATTGATGATTTTTTGAGCCCACAATACCTTGATTATAGAATTTTTGCTTTTATTTATTCATATGTTTAGTCTCATGAAATTTGGGGATTTTTTCAGGGATATTTATATGGTCACATATAGCGTGGTTACAATTTGTATAAATATGAGTACCTAAGCCTCAGTTTTTGTATTTATTTTAGTATTTATAAGTGAACACTGTACTGATAATCCTTGGAGAGTAGGGATGAGCTTCGAGTTCGAGTCAAACTCATGTTCTACTCGCACATTGCCTGTTCGCCTGTTCAGCGAACAGTGAACAATTTGGGCTGTTCGCAGCAAATTCGAAAAGCCGGAACACCCTATACAAGTCTATGGGAGAAATCTAAAGTGCTCATTTTAAAGGGTAATATGCAAGTTACTGTCCTAAAAAGTGTTTGGGGACCTGGGTCCTGCCCCAGGGGACATGGATCAATGCAAAAAAAAAGTTTTAAAAATGGCCGTTTTTTCAGGAGCAGTGATTTTAATAATGATTAAAGTGAAACAATAAAAGTGTAATATTCCTTTAAATTTCGTAGCTGGGGGGTATCTATAATATGCTTGTGAAGGGGCGCATGTTTCTGGTGCTTAGAACTGTCCCTGCACAAAGTGTCATTTGTGCAGGAAAAAAAGTATTTTAAAATCACTTGCGGCTAAATTGTCGGCTCCCCGTAATACAGAGAACACTCAATGAGTGTTCTCTGTATTAGCCGACAATTCATTCATTCATTGATAAAAAATAAAAAAAGCGTGGGGGTTCCCCTAAATTCAATTACCAGGCCCTTCAGGTCTGACATGGATATTAAGGGGAACCCCGTGTCAAATTAAAAAAAAAATTGACGTGGGGATCCCCCTAAAAATCCATACCAAACCCTTTATCCGAGCACGCAACCTGGCAGGCCGCAGGAAAAGAGGGGGGGACGAGAGAGCAGTCCCCCCTCCCTCCTGAACCGTACCAGTCCACATACCCTCAACATTAGGAGGATGCTTTGGGGGTCTGTGACCCCTCAAAGCACTTTGTCCCCATGTTGATGAGGACAAGGGCCTCATCCTCACAACCCTGGCCGGTGGTTGTGAGGGTCTGCGGGCGGGGGGCTTATCAGAATCTGGAAGCCCCCTTTAACAAGGGGACCCCCAGATCCCGGCCCCCCCTGTTTGAAATGGTAAGGGGGTACAAAAGTTCCCTTACCATTTCACAAAGAAAGTGTAAAAATGGTTAAATAAGACAAACACACTTTTGAAAAATTCCTTTATTAAAAATAAAAAAAAGATTCCAGCGACAGGGGATCTCTCAGTCCAGCGCTGTCCATACATCCGTCTTCTGTCTCCAGTGCGGAGACACTGCGGAGATCCCAGCGCTGACATTTCTTATATTAGGAGGGCGGGGCCACCCGTCACCTGACCCCGCCCCCTCTGACGCTGGTGAAGGGAGCCAGGGGTTCCCCAGTGACGTATGGGTGACCCCGCCCCCTCTGATGTAACAGAAACCTGCGTTACATCAGAGGGGGCGGGGTCACCCACACGTCACTGGGGAATCCCTGGCTTCCCTCTCCAGCGTCAGAAGGGCGGGTCAGGTGACGGGTGGCCCTGCCCTCCTAATATAAGAAACGTCAGCGCTGGGATCTCCGCAGTGTCTCCGCACTGGAGACAGAAGACGGATGTATGGACAGTGCTGGACTGTGAGATCCCCCGTCGCTGGATATGATCATCCATCGCTGGATCCCGGAGATCCATCGCTGGATAGCAAGAGTGGATTACCACCGCTGGAATCTTTTTTTTATTTTTAATAAAGGAATTTTTCAAAAGTGTGTTTGTCTTATTTAACCATTTTTACACTTTCTTTGTGAAATGGTAGGGGTACTTTTGTACCCCCTTACCATTTCAAACAGGGGGGGGCGGGATCTGGGGGTCCCCTTGTTAAATCGGGGCTTCCAGATTCTGATAAGCCCCCCACCCGCAGACCATCACAACCACCGGCCAGGGTTGTGAGGATGAGGCCCTTGTCCTCATTAACATGGGGACAAGGTGCTTTGAGGGGTCACAGACCCCCAAAGCATCCTCCCAATGTTGAGGGTATGTGGCCTGGTACGGTTCAGGAGGGAGGCGGGCCGCTCTCTCGCCCCCCCCTCTTTTCCTGCGGCCTGCCAGGTTGCATGCTCGGATAAAGGGTCTGGTATGGATTTTTAAGGGGACCCCCACGTCAATTTTTTTTTACATTTGATGCGGGGTTCCCCTTAATATCCATATCAGACCTGAAGGGTCTGGTATGGATATTTAGGGGGACCCCCACGTCAATTTTTTTTTAAATTTGATACGGGGTTCCCCTTAATATCCATGTCAGACCTGAAGGGCCTGGTAATTAAATTTAGGGGAACCCCCACGCTTTTTTTTTTTTTTATCAATGAATGAATGAATTGTCGGCTAATACAGAGAACACTGAGTGTTCTCTGTATTACGGGGAGCCGACAATTTAGCCGCAAGTGATTTTAAAAGACTTTTTTTCCTGCACAAATGACACTTTGTGCAGGGACAGTTCTAAGCACCAGAAACATGCGCCCCTTCACAGGCATACTATAGATACCCCCCAGCTACGAAATTTAAAGGAATATTACACTTTTATTGTTTCACTTTAATCATTATTAAAATCACTGCTCCTGAAAAAACGGCAGTTTTTAAAACTTTTTTTTGCATTGATCCATGTCCCCTGGGGCAGGACCCGGGTCCCCAAACACTTTTTAGGACAGTAACTTGCATATTACCCTTTAAAATTAGCACTTTAGATAGTGAACGTTCGAGTCCCATAGACTTTAATAGGGTTCTAAAGTTCACACGAAGTTTAGGTCTGTTCGCAGGTTCTGGTGCGAACTGAACAGGGGGGTGTTCGGCTCATCCCTATTGGAGAGTCTGATTGCTATAGGGGATCAGAAAGATACATTTTTTTGTGAGAGCTAATTGAATCATGCTTTAAAGTGGTTGTAAAGATAGAAGGTTGTCTAAAAATGTTACTGCATACTATGCAGTAAGGTAAAAAACCTCCTGCACTCAGCTTCCCCTGCAGCCCTCCCCAAATACATACCTGAGCTTGATCTCAATCTGGCAATGTGCATGAGAGCTGAGGATCTCTAGGGTCTCTTGCTTTTGATTGGCTCAGATACAGCAACAGTACCAGTAGGGAGGGAGTAGGGGCGGGGCCAAGTCCCTCTCTATGTGCCTTATGGACACTCAGAATGGGGTTCGGGAGCGAACACACACGAGTGCCCACGTAGCATAAAGCTTGCTGTGGGGGCACTCAGTGGAGGGGTGTAGCCAGAAGGGCTGGACCCGAGGAGAAGAGGATTGGGGCTGCTTTGTGTAAAATCATTGCACCGAGCAGGTAAATATAACATGTTTATTATTTTAAAACAAAAAAATAAGGCTTTACTATAACTTTAAGGGGGGGGGGGGGGGGGTTGTGCCTTCCTCTGAAGAAACTGAAGGTTTATGCTTCTGAGGATACAAGGTTTTGTTATTTTTTTATTTTGATTTTGATTTCATGTTGAACTTGATATAACTATATTTCTTCACTCTGCAGGGCTAAAATGTCTTTGTTGTCATCTTTGGTCTTAGTGGTGACTTTACTGTCTTTACTTCCTGGTTCTCAAGGTAAGAAACATGGTCTTCACGTGTAGTTCCATATTCTGAAAAATATATCATATTAAGGGTCAATAGAAAATAATTGGATATACTGATATTTTTAATTAACAAGGAGACCCGAGTTCCCGGTTGCACCTACCTTTGGGGAACATAAAAGGGTCAATACAGAATGTGGGTTAAAATGCCACAGCAGACTTAAAGGGCCATGGACAGAGACCTGCATAGATTGTTCCCCCACCACTCATTAAGAAAAAATCAGAAGCTTCCACTACAATCTTTCAGCTCACCTGTGGCTCCTTAATATACTGTAAAGGCAGATAAAATAACTAAGCTGAAAAATTGCTTTAAGACTTTTGAAAGAATAATAGCTCAACTGTATAAAATCCCCCTTCAATCTTGATAAGTGATTCTTAAAAAACATTCAATCTATTTTTCAGTAATGCTAGTAAAAGAACATGACATGAATCTTTATATTACCTACCCATAATACCCTGCATACCACAACCCTGACTAAGGCCAACACTATGGGCCAACTCTATAACATTGCTTGGCAAGCAGGAGTGGGACAAGGTCCTTTAGCACCAAAGGAAAAAAGTCCAAATTGCACCTTCATCCATGAGCTGTAAACTGATACAACAGCATAGATTTTAGAAACTCTTCTTTTTGCACCCCCTGCTGAAGCACCCAAGGTGGATGTTTTTTCGGACTATCTCTTAGCCCGTCGCTGCTGGCAAACATGTTTACAGGCACTGGGATCCAGTTTACAAGAAATAAGAGTAGCATTGTAGACCACATCATTGTGGTAGTGTGAAATCAGCACACTGAGGAAGAAGATTTAGAAGGGTGCAAAACTAAATATAGACAATAAGGTTAGGCTCAGAGTAAAGCAAAAGGCATAGACATATGACTGAATTAAAAGTGAGTTTTGGCGTGTGATGCGTTTTGGTGAAAAATAAAAAAGTAAACATGGAGTCTGGGTGCTTACCTGATTGGTGGTCAGACAGGCACAGGGGGAGTTTCTGGGGAATGAATATAGGAAGGTGTCTGTGGAGTCTTCAGTCAGAGGAAAGCTGCCATTGTGGAACCTCCCCACTTAATTTTATTTGATTGTTCTTGTCCTTCTGGTGTAGATTGTTTCAGGTTGATACATAGTCATACTGGCGGGATTCAAAGTCCTTAAAGTGGTCATTATGTTAAAATATGAATTAGTGAGGACCGTCTTAGGCACAGCTTCCCTTATTTTGTACGGTTCAGTGACAGTGAACTGGGGTTGTTCATGGTAGAATCTGAAGGGATTGATGCAATTGTCTTTGAGTTTGTGTTGTGCAGCTAAAGGCCTACCTTATGGGTTTACATAGGTACTCAGTTAAGTAGAAATACCCATAAGGACCTTGGGACTCCATTCATGTTGTATTGAATGTTATTCTATATTTATATATTTTTAATAAAGGGCTGCTGTGGCCATTAAACTCCAGTTGGTGTCTTGTGTGGGTTATTTAGGTATTGACGTGTGGTGGAGTTGTGGTCAGGCAGCATTGGAGGTAAAATTCATCTTTAATACCTTAGTTATGGTGTAATATAATCATGCATTGTGGCAAGGGTGTGTGAATTACAAAACTGGCTGAAGAGAACTGCCAATCTTTTGAAGGTAAAACAGTTCCTAAAGCTGTCTCACTTGGCGTTCCATTTAAACTAAATGTGACTTTATGTACTGTATATATCCTAAGTTGTTTGGAACATTATATATAAAAGTAAGATGATAGTAGAAGAATGTTTCTAATTCACAGAAGTGGACAAATGATCATAGTTTAATACTCAAATATACTTGTAGATTTGAGTTAACACATCACTGCTCACGTATCTGACAGGATCCTGTAGGCTTCTGTGCAGATAAAGGTGGACAAGGCATCAAAGAATCCCCTGTACCTTATAACTGCATACTTAACAACAAGGCCTGGGGAATGCCCAGGAAAAAATCCAAGCCTACTTACCAACCAGCTCACAGACAACCGAATTAACCGGTCTAACAGTATGTGTTAAAAACAGGGGTTTAGTCCGCACGCATTTGCAAACGCATGCGTAAGCCACAGAGCCTCGTCACGGCACCCTGGTATCTCTGGTCCTAAAAGTGTCCCCACAGTGGAGGCAGATGCATTCTGATGGATAAATGAGGGCAGGTGGACTGAAGGAGAGCCTAACCCCTTCTAAAAGGTAGGAGCACACTAAACACCCAGCAAATAGCACAATGGCTGCAAAGGTGTTGGTGCACTGCTGGACCAATACAAACACCAACGTGATAATGAAAAAACTTGCTACCGCCCTCATCTATAGCTGGCTGTCGCAGTAAGCAGCATTGGAAGGCATAACAACAAGACATGGGGAATGCCCAGGAAAGAATCCAAGCCTACTTACCAACCAGCTCGCCGACAACCGAATTAACCTAACAGTATGCGTTAAAAACAGGGGTTTAGTCTGCACGCATTTGCAAATGCATGTGTAAGCCACAGAGCCTCGTCATACTTAGCAGGGCAAGATAGGTCTTTATATATATATATATATATATATATATATATATATATATATATATATATATATGCTCCAAACTGTCTGCTATCATTTGTCATTTTCTCAGATCGGAGAGCATATGTTCCATTTCTCATACTGTAAAATACAAAATACTAATTATGGGGAGATGAGAGTTATTTGTCTAAAAGTACAAGCTATGAGCTAAATGTGTATGCAAAATGGTATGTCTAGGCCTTACAGAACAACTTAGGGACTGAATAACAGTTTTGTGGTCCCTACTCACAACAGCCATGTTGTGTTTTGAATTGCTGTGATTAAAGTGGAGGGCCACCCTAAAAAAAAAAAAAATGAAAAATTACAAAAAAATCTAAAAAAAAAAAAAAATGAAAAATTTTTTATTTTTTACTTACCAGAAATGCCTGTTGCAAGGCACATAATCCTAATCTTCCTCCTCCGTGGAGATCTTCTTTCTTCTCTCCTCGTCGCGTTGTCTTCTGGGTAATGGGTCGCGCTGTGTTCTGGGAACTGTGTGTCCCAGAACACAGCGCATCCCATTCACAAAGCGCTGCGCGACTCGCGCATGCGCAGTAGGAAACAGGCAGTGAAGCCGCAAGGATCCACTACCTGTTTCCCTTAGAAGGAATGGCGGCGCCGGGACCCGAGAGCCGAGAGACGGGTCGGCCTCGGGCGGCCGACATCGCAGGCGCCCTGGACAGGTAAGTCGACTTATTAAGTCAGCAGCTGCAGTGTTTGCAGCTGCTGACTTTTAATTTTTTTTTTTTTAAACGGCCCTCCTCTTTAAGATGATGCACTGGTGTCAGAAACTACAACATAGCCATCAGAACCAGCTCATCAACATTACCTACAGCCATAATTACATAGTTACATTTACTTAGTCAGGTTGGAAAAAATAAACAAGTCCATCTATGTCTGCCAATATAAACTAAATAAATAAATAAATAAATAGAGTATCTAAATAGAAAGCTACCTGTATACAGCATTATATACCCACAGCCAATCAATAGAATGGCAGAAAAACACTATAAAGCATGATCCAACCAGAACACCCAGATCCTTCTCCACCATTGACTCCCCCAGCTGTTCGCCTCCTAGTAGGCTTGCAAGAGACATCCTGTAGGGGCGTAATTCTACTGCATAGCTTGGTGTCATCTGCATACACTGAAATGGTACTTTTAATCCCAGACTCTGTATCATTTTAAAATAGATTAAGAAATAAGTGTCCCAGCACTGGACCTTGCATTGAGAACTGCAGTCCCTCTGCTATGGTGGTAGGTGGGACTTGTAGTATTTTCATTTACAACTTCCAGTGAATACATGATGTGACTGTGCAAGCAGTGAAAAGTGGAGTTAGCTTTTAAAGCACATCAGATTGTATGAAGGGTTAACTTATGCTTGTGTCTGTCCAGCCCGGTAGATTTGGTTTAGTCTTCCTCTAGTTGTGGCTTGTAGTGTTGCAGGCTTTAATTACTGTTTCATGGCCCTGTTTTAGCTCCTTCCTTTCCTCCCTCCAGTTAGCAAGGCGCTGTGGACATGATCGCTTTGTGACATATTTTTTGTCATTGGCATTTGTAGAAAATAACTAAAGTATATGCAAACCTTGTCACTAATCTAGTATTTTCATGTCAGAGCAAATCTATTTTCAAAATCTTTTAAATCTACAGCTTTCATTTAAGTATTACCTAGTGCCATGAAGGTTCTTGTTTAGGCCCATCCTGTCCCCCAAACGGTTCTCCTGCATTGGCATCCTGTTACATGGACTTCTGATGAAGATTACAAGTAGCCATTACATTGCACAAGCATCGACTACTGTTGTCACCATCAAGTAACATTATTTTTCAGTTTAGTTCCACTCTGAAACATGTACATAAGTTACTTTTAGGTCCTTATAAAGATAAAAAAAGAGTCCCAGAGCTAGCAGCCGCAGGGGGTGGGCGTAGGGACGGCATGACATGTGCTGGACTGCACAGTCGCCGTCTTTAGTGTAGAGCAGGGCCGCTTTAAGGTGGCCAGGTGGGCGGAGCCAGGGGCGGAGCCTAGCGCGTAGCTCCGTGAGTCAGGACGTGCTGCGCTCAGTCACACGAGCGGAGGAGGAAGTGATCCCCACCCATCCTCCCTGGTTGTGGGATGAGGGTCCTTTGTTGGGAGGTTTGTTAATGATACAAGGGGAGACAGGCGGTTCTTTGGCAGTTTTAAAGTAATAATGGGAGGTACGGGTAGTAAACTGTTGTACCCATCCATGGATGGGGGTGGTTTATTGGTACTTCCAGGTTACGAGGGGTTAACCTGGAAGGGTTAAAAGGGGTAGGTCACTGCGACGATTTAGGTATAGCCTCCGAGACAGGGGTTTCCATCTGGAGGTCAAGAGGTCAAAGTTCAAAAGTCGTTTGCAGTGACCAGTATGTTATTATGCTAGTACCCATGACCCGTTTAAAGGCTGGGAAGGTTTACGGTTATTTAAAGTTATTTATGTTATTTATGAAACAGATTTGTTAAATAAAATACGGCCGGATGGCCATTTAATCCATATGTAGTCCAGTCGTTTGTTTAAGGTGGGTCACGGGAAGTGGTTAAAGGTATTTGGAGGAGTAAAAGGTTTATAATACACTGGGCTTAGTCCTACAGATGTCATGTAATAACACTCTACATTTCATTTAAGACCACTAACCCAAGAACCCTTTTTGTAGGCTTGATATTTGGGAAGCATGGGAAGAGTTCTTCATCAGAAGAAAAGAGCCATAAAGGTTCTAAGTCAAAGGAAATCCACTTGCCTTTCCTGCACTTCGGGAGGAGTTCTTCATCAGAAGAAAAGCATGAAAAACCAACAATTCCATTGGTCCCAGATGACTTAAACCCAAAGTACTTTTGTCAGGGCCCATGTAAAGATGGATGGATTTCCTACCTTGGCTTTTGTCACAAATACGTCTCTCAGAAACTCACCTGGAAGGATGCTGAGGTAAACATTTACAGTTTGTGTTCTTAATCAGCAACCACAGCCTGAGTAGAAAAGCCTGTCTATTTGACAACATGCCATAGAGAAGGCCCTTAGCTCTCTATGTGGAAACAGAGGTCCAACATGCCCCCTGTGTGTTAGAGCAGGGAGCATGTGTTTTTATGACTGCAGGGCTATCTGTCTGACAAGCAGGGAGCACATCGGACTGCTGCAGATAGACCACTGCCTGTTTTCTGTTGGGGATTACAAACACTTTAAATCAAACCTGTGCTTGTGGATGACAGTTCTGAGGCTGCATTTGACCTGCTTTGCTTTCTTTTGATCCAGCAAGTAACCACAGGTGAAGCAAATCAAACATGGCCCTTTGCTACATTTTACATGGGAAGACATGCATTTGAGCAGCACTGCTTTTAAATGCAAAAGGAAGTGACTGACAACAATGCCATTATTTAAGCCTTGAAGTGACACTAAATTATATTCTTATACTCCAAAAATAATCCATACAAATCCACTATTTAATGGCCCTGTAATCCAGGGCTCAAAATTTCAAGTCCTGAGCAATTAGTCAGGCCTTAAAGTGGTTGTAAACCCTTACAAACCACTTTGACCTACAGGTAAGCCTAGATTAAGGCTTACGTGTAGGTCCAAGAAATATCTCCTAAACCTACACGGTTTAGGAGATATTTACTAAAACACAGCCACCCAGTGCGCCGTTGTCAACAGCGATATGCCGCGAGTCGCGGCTTCCGTGCGCATGCTCGGAAGTGACGTCATTGCGGCTTCGTCGAATGACAGTGGTGGAGCATCGAGACCCACCGAGAAGATGGAGGCTCCGGACTATAGGGGACATCGGTGACTTCGCTGGCTCCTGTGTCAGGTAAGTGACACATAATGGGCTACTATGCGATGCATAGTAGTCCATTATGCTTTACCTTTGCAGGGAATCAAAGAGGAAGTAAACTCATCAGGGTTTACTTCCTCTTTAAAGTGGTTGTAAACCCTAAACCCCCCCCCCCCCCCAAAAAAAACCTGCAAGACAAATGCATAATGAGCTAGTATACATAACATACTAGCTCATTATGAATTACTTACCTGAGATTGGAGCCCCCTCAGCGGTCCTCCTTCACTGCTCCGGCCACCAACATCGATCCCGGGGGGGTTACTTCCAGGTATCGCTGCTCCGGTGTTGTGATTGGCCAGAGCCGCGATGATGTCACTCCAGCGCATGCACGCAGGAGCCGCCGGTAACAGCACAGTCTAACTGAAACAACAGCACATACATGCCGTTGCTTCAGTTTGCTTAATTGCACATGTGCCAATGACGTCGGCACATGCAAATACAGGGATATCCCCTAAACAATGTAGGTTTAGGAGATATCCAGTGTAACTACAGGTAAGCCTAATTATAGGCTTGCCTGTAGTAAAAAGTGGTTGTAAAGGGTTTACAACCACTTTAAGAGTTACTCGCCACCAATTGCCCCACCCAAATTCTACCCTGCCCCACCCCTAAACACGCCCTCGTAAACAATCTCATGAAGTTACACTGTTAAATATTTTATCCAGAATAAAGTTACAAAAATAAATATTAACAACAACTTTAACAATACTAACATAAAGCAATGTAAACATAAAATCAAATTAAGAGCTTTGCATGAATAGGGAAACAAAATATTAAGTGTACCTGCTCAAACCTTTTATAAACATTTTTATCATCTTTACAATCACATGTAAGAGAATTTCTCTAATGTCGCGTACACACGGTCGGAATTTCGGCTAGCAAAAGACCAATGGGAGCTTTTCGTCGGAAAATGCCATCGTGTGTATGTTCCATTGGAATTTTGCGGGGCAGAATTTCCGCCAGCTAAAGAACCTCGGAAATTCTGATCGTGTGTATGCAATTCCGACGTGCAAAAACTCACGCATGCTCAGATACAACTACGAGACGGAAGCTATTGGCTACTGGCTATTGAACTTCCTTTTTCTAGTCCTGTTGTTCGTGTTGTAGGTCACCGTGTTCTTGATGGTCGGAATTTGGTGTGACTGTGTGTATGCAAGACAGCTTGAGCGAAATCCCGTCGGAAATCAGCCAGGAAAACCATCAGAGCTTTTTCCGACCAGAATTCCGTGTGTACGCGGCATAAGTGAAAGGGTGGCATTAAGGGAAAACATGCCAAAGAATATGGCATAACTTTAACTTTATATTATGATTGGTTGCTATGGGTTACTACATTGTGCACATCATTACTGCCTTGTTAAGTAAATATTTTAAATGCTATTTAATATAGCATTAAAAAAAAAAAAAAAATATATATATATATATATATATATATATATATATATATATATATATATATATATATATGAGTAATCATACAGTACATCAGCATTTATATCTCTGTTGACACAGCATAAGTATTACAAATATCTCTGTACCCTAAATGTGCCATTTGGGTCTTGGATCCTACCCTATATTTCAGTATATATGCATGGGCGTCCGCAACAGGGGGCAAGGGGGGTCAAGTGCCCCCCCTGGAATCCCCAAGGTGTTGCAGCCGCCGCCATGCTGCATTTTTTTGACTGAGTCCGCTGCATCCTCCGCTCTCTCCTGTGGATCACAGCGCTGGCTGGCTCTGTGTTCGGCGGCCGCTCTGTAACATGGCCCTGCCCCCCCAGACCTGCTCGTGTGATAGCAGAGAGAATCAACGTTCCGCCTATCACATGAGCCGGTCTGGGGGGGCGGGACTGTGTTATAAAGCGGCCGCCGAACACAGAGCCAGCCAGCTCTGTGATCCAGAGGAGTAGATGCCCATCCATACAGCCCGCCCTGTGTGCCACAGTGCCTGGATAGGAGGATTGAGGGGGGGCTGCAGTGCTCTCCTCCACCACCACACTCTCCTGCCCCCCCCAGTGCTCTTCTCCACCACCACACTCTCCTGCCCCCCCGTGCTCTCCTCCACCACCACACTCTCCTGCCCCCCCCCACTGCTCTCCTCCACCACCACACTCTCCTGCCCCCCCAGTGCTCTCCTCCACCACCACACTCTCCTGCCCCCCCAGTGCTCTCCACTACCACCACACTCTCCTACCCCCCAGTGCTCTCCACCACCACCACACTCTCCTGCCCCCCCGGTGCTCTCCTCCACCACCACACTCTCCTGCCCCCCCAGTGCTCTCCTCCACCACCACACTCTCCTGCCCCCACAGTGCTCTCCTCCACCACCACACTCTCCTGCCCCCCAGTGCTCTCCTCCACCAACACACTCTCCTGCCCCCCCAGTGCTCTCCTCCACCACCACACTCTCCTGCCCCCCCCAGTGCTCTCCTCCACCACCACACTCTCCTGCCCCCCCAGTGCTCTCCTCCACCACCACACTCTCCGGCCCCCTCCCAGTGCTCTCCTCCACCACCACACTCTCCTGCCCCCCCGTGCTCTCCTCCACCACCACACTCTCCTACCCAGCCAGTTCTCTCCTCCACCACCACACTCTCCTGCCCCCCCCCCCACAGTTCTCTCCTCCCCTGTTCTTGCTGCCCCCCCTGCTCTCCAGCTCTCCCCATCCTTCTCTAGCCACCATCCCAGTGCCCTCAGCTCCCCCCGTTCACCCCCCAGTGCTCTCCACTCCCCCCAGTGCTCTCCCCCCTGCTCTCCACTCCCCCCCAGTGCTCTCCACTCCCCCCAGTGCTCTCCCCCTTGCCCCCCCATGCTCTCCTCCACCACACTTTTGCCCCCCCCACAGTTTTCTCCTCCCCTTGAAATGGGTAAGAACTATAAATTAGTTCTTGGTTATCTGCTGCTATTTCTAATTAAAAAGTATAAATGTGCATGCACACTAGAAGTAAACACTCTCTGAGATACGTTCAGCTCAGGCTACTTCTAACTTCTGATTTATTGGTGGGCAGTGTTAACATTTTATACAGAAAGATACGTCATTGCTATGTCAGTCCAACTGGCACATCTTATTGGTTACAATACAAGAGAAATGAAGAAACTTGATGCTTGAAGCTTGGTTGAAGCTGGTTTTCTTATCTCAAATGAATTCATCTAACGCGGGGGATGTAGGGGGTAGATGCCATCTTACCTCCGAACAGAGAGTCAATCTGTATGCTACATAATAATAAGTAAGGAGCATAGGAACATGTATACACATAAGCAAATAGACATTTTCTGATTATCATTATGTACATTAGATTCCTTAACAGTCCCCCCTAAAATGGCTATTTTCTTCTGTCCCTCATCTAAAGGTCCTACTCACCTGGCCCATTCTCCTCAGCAACTCTTTTTAACCACTTGGGTACCGCGCTATTGCCGAATGACGGCATTAGCGCGGACCTAGATTTCCAGGACTACGTCTATTGACGTCGTCCTGGTTACGAGCGGCCTGCGCGCCCCCTGAGGGGCGCGCGCGGCGCGCTCTGTGATCGGCGAGTCCGTGAGACTCGCCTGATCACCGATCCGTGTAAGGGGTCGATCCCGACCCTTATCACGTGATCAGCTGTCAGCCAATGACAGCTGATCATGTGATAGAACGGAGCCGGTAATCGGCTATTATTCCTGTCAGCGCGAGGAGAAAGAAAAAAAGCCGATCACCGGCGGCCGTGATCGGGACATCAGTCCCGATCACGGCCAGCAATGAAAGGCACCACATGCCACCTGCCAGTGCCCACCTGCCTCCCGCAGTGCCATCCTGAAATATAACAAAGTAAAAGTAAGTGCCCCCCGTCTGTGCCCATAATGCCCACAGTGCCACCCACAGTGCCACCCCACAGTGCCACCCCACAGTGCCACCCACAGTGCCACCCACAGTGCCACCCAATCTGCCTCAAAGGTGCTGCACCCCAGTGCCGCCCATCAGTGCCGCCCATCAGTGCCCAGCAGTGCCGCCCATCAGTGCCCAGCAGTGCCACCTATCAGAGCCACCTATCAGTGCCACCTATCAGTGCCCATCAGTCCCATCTATCTGTGGTACCTATCAGTGCCCATCCGTGCCACCCATCCGTGCCACTTATCCGTGCCACCCATCCGTGCCATCTTATCTGTGCCCATCTTTGCCCATCAGTGCCGCCTTATCTGTGCCCATCGGTGCCGCCTTATCTGTGCCTATTAGTGCCGCCTTAACTATGCCTATCAGTGCCCACAAGTGCAGCCTATCAGTGCCCACCAATGCAGCCTATCAGTGCCCACCAATGCAGCCCATCAGTGCCCACCAATGCAGCCTATCAGTGCCGCCTTATCAGCGCACTTCAATGAAGGAGAAAAATGACCCGTTTGCAAAATTTTATAACAAACTATTAAAACATGATTTTTTTTTTTTTTTTTTTGCATCTTTTTTGTTTGTTTAGCAAAAAATAAAACTCCGAGCTGTAACTAAATACCACCAAAAGAAAGCTCTATTTGTGGGAAAAAAATGATAGAAATTTCATTTGGGTACAGTGTTGTATGCCCGCGCAATTGTCATTCAAAGTGCATCAGCGCTGAAAGCTGAAAATTGGTCTGGGACTGAGGGGGGTTTAAGTGCCCAGTAAGCAAGTGGTTAAGCTGTATATAGAGTTAGGCAGCAACTAGTTCACTACCCCCCTCGATACAGCTGGAGAAGGGCAATCAGGTGCTATCTATCCCTATAACCCTAGAGGATTGTGAGATTTTGGATAGGGAGTGACTGTAGAGGAGTGAAGGGTTTGTCATCCTCCATCATAAGAGGGTCCTCTTCTTCTTGGTGGAGAAATGTAGGTGGGCTGTTGTCTACAGCCTTGCTCATTAACTTCTTTACGAAAGGTAGAATACAACATACAATCGGGGCTAAAAGAACCAGGATTATTAGTACCGTTACCCCTATCTGGGCGAGCACCTTCTGCCACCCACTCATCCAGCTAAAATATTGATCCCATGGGTCTGTAATACCGGAGTTCTTCTTCAACTCCAATGACAAATCTTCTAATTTCTTTATAGCTAAAGTTACTTTACCATTTGGGCCGGTATTATCAGGAATGTAGGTGCAACAGGTTCCCGTTTTTTTCTATGATTTTACAGACACCTCCTTTCTCAGCTAACACCATTTCTAAGGCCACCCGGTTCTGGAATGTCATGTAGGAAGAGGGGGGTAACTGGTCAGCAATTCCCTGGAGGACATCTTTAGTGTAATTCACTAATCTTTGTTGGTTATAGTATGTGTAATTGATCCAATCTACATTCTTGTTCACAGTTATTATGGGGATCAAAGATTCAAAACCAACTTTTACCTGATCCCTGGATTTGAATTCATCAGGGACCCCCCTTGGGACCCCTATAGCATCTATGTACACATGAGGGTCAAAGCTTCCGGAGAGAGCTGCTCGCTTCCTCCTCTGACTGTGTGCTGGGTCAGTGTATGTATCAGGGGTATCTTCTGCTAGGATATGGAGGGGCATAATGACCTTTTCAAGGGCACATTCACCGGTCCAGATTCCTCTAATCTGGTCCTGTGTTCCAACCCACTGTCCCTCCCAGGAACCACAATTCTGTCCCCAGTAACTGTCTGTAAAACACACATATATATCCTTACCATCAGGGATGTCACTGTACCAATGGCATTGCCATGAAAGAGTCAAACTGACAAGGTACTATGTCACAGTAATCAAAGGTAAAGGTGGTCACATGTGTACCTGAAGAGTTATACCAAAATGTAATTATGTTATCATGTTTTGTGATGACCACCTCCTGAGCCTCCCCTCTAGACCAAACAGAAAAAGGATATGCAGCATGGTCGTCATGAAGTGGGCGGGATCTTGTCCTCGGGGGTTGGAGCTTTCTTGCAGTGGGAGGCGTGTATTCAGGTGTTCTTCCCGGCCAATTCGACTGAGGTGGCTGTGGTCCGCAAAACTTGGAATGGACCATCATATCTGGGTTCAAGAGAATGTTTTCTCACAAATTTCTTTACCAGCCCCCAATCTCCAGGCAGTAGTTGGTGTGTTGCTGTATCTAATTCAGGATCTGGAATGGAAGAAAACACCTGGACATGCATTTGGGTTAATTCTCGTGATAATGCGGTTACATAATTAGTCAACACATCAGATTGCGACTGTAACTGTTGGGGAAAGTGACAGCCAAGTCTGGGGGCTGAACCAATCAAAATTTTATAAGGGGATAGGGCATATTCCCCCCCCCCCCCCCGGGGTGTGTGTCTGACACTGAACAGGGCAATGGGCAAACTGTCTGGCTGACTCATGTTAGTCTCTTGGGCCATCTTTAACATCCTGTTTTTTAGTGTCCCTTTCATCCTTTCTACCTTCCCGCTACTTTGAGGGTGGTAAGGGGTGTGTAGAGCCAACTGAACCCCCAGCGCTGCCCTAATCTTTTGTAAGGGTTGCTGTGAAGGCTGGGCCTGATCACTCTCTATCACCTCTGGGACCTCAAATCTACATACTATCTCACTCAGTAGTTCCTTAGCTGTGGTCCTGGCAGTCATGTCCACCTCCACTAGGGCGTATTTGAATCTGTCACTCCTTTGGCATTTGGGAGTGATCAATTTGTATCCTCTGGAAGGGGTATAGAGCTTTTGCCAGGTGCTTCTTCTGTGCCTTTTCTGTACATTCTGGGTTACATTTGTTGCAGATAGTGCATGATCTGCAGAAGTTGTTGGTCAATGAAGTAACTCATAAGTTCACAAGAGTCTTTGTCAAGTGGGCAGCTCCATTTGCCCATTGCACCATGGCTGGGTACATACTCCTGGGTAGACAAGGCTTCTTGTTGCACTCGAATAGTCCATCTCTGAGAGTTGCTCCTCTCCGTTTCCAGCTTTCCTTCTCATCCGGACTTGCTGCTTGCTGTAATTCTTTCAGATAAACTCTGTCCACTGGGAGAGCCTGTAGGGTAAGCATGGGGTGGTCTTCTTCTACCACCCTGCTTTCCACTTCCCGTGAACCACTGGCTGTCTGTTTGGCAGCTGAATCGGCTAGATTGCCTCGAGCTTCCTTCGAGTTGAGTTTGTCATGTGCTTTACTTTTAGAATAGTCACTTGGGTTGGGAGAAGCAGGGCGTCCATCAAGTCCTTGATGGCTGAGCTATGTTTCACAGGTGTTCCTTCAGCCGTCAGGAACCCTCTGTCCTTCCAGATAACACCAAAATCATGGGCAACGCTGAAAGCATATCTTGAGTCCGTATGAATGTTGGCTCTTTTTCCCTCTGCCAATTTACATGCTGTAGTAAGTGCTTGCAGCTCTGCCACCTGTGCAGACATCACCGGTGGTAAGGTTTCAGTTTGGAGAACCGAGTTTTCCGTGGTGACCTGGATCCTGCAGGGGTATTTCACTCACGGTGGGGAGATGGGTGGTTTCCAGCCGCATTAGTTCGATGCAGTCATGGCGTGACAAGTCAAGACTCGACTCCTCCTCCTTTCCTCCCTCGAGAAGTGAAAGAAGGGTGGTAGGTTTCAGTGTTTGACAACGTAATAGAGTAATGCTGTCTAGAAGGTAGGAACACAGGAGTCTCAAGTGTCTGGCAATGGACAGATGTTTCGGCTGGATCTTGGTGGAGTATGGGAGCAATGTCATGGGGAGCAAGCAGAACGAGGCAGAGTCCGAGAGCCAAGTCCAAAGTTTTGTCAAACAAGGCTTGTGCAGCAAAGACAGCTCACAGACACGATGGGCCTCCTCTTGCTATCGCATCCAGCCGACAGGAATAATATCCTATAGGGCATAGGCAGATCCCGTGTGATTGGGCGAGTACACCTGTAGCATGTCCCAGATGTTCGGATACAAAGGGCTTGAACGTTTTGTCGTAGTCTGGGAGCCCTAGCACCAAAGATGGTGTGCTTGAAGGCCTCAAAGTTGGATATTGCTTCAGGAGACATCTGGAAGGGGTCTGCTTTCAGGGTATCATACAAAGCTTGCATCAGTAGGGAGCCTTCTGGAATCCATGCTCTGCAATACGAAATTAGTCCAAGGAAGGAATGAAGGGGCTTCTGGCCTTGTGGCAGTGGGATGTCGGAGATTGCTTACACCCTGTCTTCAGTGAGGTGTCTTGTCCCATGGGACAAGACAGTGTCCAAGAACAATTACAGATGTTGAGCACCACTGCAATTTGGGCTTTGAGGCTTTGCAACCCTGTGTGGCAAGATAGCCCAACTGGCTTTCTGAGGTGACTTCAACAGTGGGTAAGTCAGCTGCACAGTGGAGAAGGTCATCAACATATTGGAGGAGAGTCACTTCCAGGTGATCCTCTTGTTATGTGTCAAGGATGATAGCCATAGCGTTTGCAAACTAGCTTGGAGAGTTCTGTGCCCCTTTTTGGCATAACTGTCTAGGTACGTTGCTGTCTTTTCGTGGGTGAATGCAAAAGGTACCAGCAGGAGGGGTGAGGGTGGACACTGAAGAGAGCGTTTGCATGGTCCACCACTGTGAGGTACTTTGCAGTCAGGGACACCCCCGCAACCAGCTTGTTCTCTTTTAGGGGTTCTCTTCTTCCTAGAGAACAGAGGTGTGTTGCATGGAGATGCGCAGGGTATCAGGGCTCCATCTGACACGAGGGTCTTGACATGCTTCAAAATAGCTGCAGATTGAGCTAACTTTAGGGGGGTTATTGTGGTTTCCGGGGCAATGATGCGCCCTCTTTGAACTTGACTGAAACTGGTGGCACCTTTTAAGTGACAGTTGTCTTCCGGTCCTGTGGATCATAGGCACGCAGGGATTCTGTCAAGTACTTCCTGTGGTATTGAACTTGGAGTTATTGCTTCATGAAGTGTCATCAGGAGAGGCAGAGAATACAAAGCAGATGAGTCTTCCAAGGATAGGGGAGTATGTAACTTCACCCCCCCATAGGTGTGAAAATGATTGACGCCTGTAGTCTGGACAGCACATCAGCTCCTTGTAGATTCAAGGGACATGTAGAGGACACCACAAATCTGGTAAGCAAATCAGGAAATGTCCCCACTTGGAGAGGCTCAGTGAGTGGACTGGAGCGGGGCACCCCATCCACTCCCACGCAGGAAACATCAATAGTGGAAAGGAAAGAATTATCAGGCAGGTCCTCAGCCCTCAACACACTCCTGGCTGCACTCATGTCAATGAGAAAAGTGGTAGGTTTTCCTTGTATAGGTAACGTGACCTTTGCTAGGGGTCCCCCAGTCTCATTTGAGGACACTGTCATAAGGGGTGACACGGGTTTGCCCATTTCCTAGCGTGAGTTGGGGCGTGATGGTGGAGGTTCATGTCCACGTTGCCCTTCGCGGGGATGCCTGTCTTGTCTCGGATATCTTGGGGCTCTGCATACTCTTCTGATGTGACCCCGCTTCCCACAGTTGTAACAGATGATCTTTTCCCTGGTATTGGGCAGTGGTGGTGGACGAGTGTAGGTGGGATCTTCATCTTGTGTTACCATGAGGGGCGTTGTTTTTTTTTCCTTTTTGGTTTTCTATCCCTCTGGCCACCAACAGTAAATCGGACATTTTTCATTGAGCGATATTCACGGCAGGCCACCATCAGGCTTTTTCTGATATCCTCTCTGAGTCCTGAGACAAAAGCAGATGATAACATGTGTGTGTGTCTTTTCATAGAGGGAGAAGGCCAGATCATCAAAGGCCTGTATGAGTCTAGCATGATACTTCTCCACAGACTCCCCTTTATCTTGGGCAATATCTTGGATTGTGGTGGTCTGATCTGCCAATTTCTCCTTTGCCCAGTCGCGGAGTTGTGCACAGAACTCCACGCCTGAGGTGTAGGAAGTGGCACTTGTCAGGCAGACATCATAGTAGGGCCGCCTGCATAACTGGCCAAAAGACATGTCCTGCTTTAATTTGGCATAGGCTGATCAAGTCTCTCCAGGCAGCTTAATAAGTTTCTTGTATCTGCACTATCCTGCGGTAGAAGGGCATTGGCTGTTTCTCTGGGTCAAGCAAACTTGTCACTAAGGTTGCTGCTTGTGATGGGGTAAAAGCGACATACATCACCAGTGCCCCTTCTGGTAACCGAGACTGGTGTTGGGGCGGGGGGCTGAGAATGGGCACTGTTTCTCATGGTTGTCAGCATATGTTTGAGATCCTCTCGGAACTGTGAGTCCGGAGCCGGATTAGGGGTTAAATCAGCAGGTGGCCTTGCTGCCTGTTGTTGGTCTTCCCACTCGGACGCTTCTTCATCATTAACATATCCGGCCTGTGAAGGTAGTGCTTCCATATTAGGGAAGACAGGTGTGTGGTAGGAACCATTCTGGTTTAAAACGGGAAGAACTGGTTATATGCCATTGCTGGGCCTATTGGGTGTACCAAGATGGCCGCCGGCAGGAAGTGCACTGGGCTGTGCCTGAAGTGAGGGCTTGGGTGTACCAAGATGGCCACCTGGGAGTGGTCACAGTGGGTTGTGCTCGGGTTGGGGTAGTGAGAAGGGAGTGGGCGTTAGGCGGATGGCAGAGTTGTCCCTCTCCTCCTTCGTTCCAGTTTTTTGTATATGGGGGCGGTACAGCCACATTATCAACTCTGTGATACACATACATAGTACAATTTGCATCTTTCTTGATTTCCTCTTCTATCCAACTCTCTTTGCAATGCCCTTGCCGTCCTGAACCATGCTTCTGCCACATTCCATAAGCCATTATCACACAGAGCGCCCCTTTGTTCTCTTATCAGCACACGCCATTCCTCTGCTTCTTGCAACATCTTCTCTCCTCTTCTAATATCACATTCTAGCATTCCCTTCTCTCTCTCTCTCTCTCTCTCTCTCTCTCTTTCAGCGGACGGCTTAAGAGGAGAATACAGGCAACAAATTGGTTAATACTACTCTGACTGCTGTCTTATCAAAGAATTCCTAGGGTGGGGGCTCGCATCCCTGCGAGAGATCTGTCTCCTCGCACACTCCTGACTGTTCTCTTCGAGGGTCAAAACTAGCACGTCAGAGGTGGTGTGGAGCAGTGGCTTATGGCCCAACTGAATCTCCAGGTAGCCATCTTCTCTCCAACCCTCTTCGTGTATGGCAAACAGTAATCCACAAATACACACAGTACAGGACATGACACCTGACACTCTTTGAACTGCAAAGATAGCTCTCGGGAGAAGCTCACCTGAGTCACAAGACTGCCAAATTCCAGCTAGCCTTCGTTCAGTCTGCCCAATCTGCAGCTGAGATTAACCCTCAAGGAAAGCTTTCCCGAGCAGAACATTTATAGACGTTTTGCAAGACTGCCACTTCCGCAAGCCTTCTTTCAAACTGCCCTAATTCACAGCTTGAGATTAACCCTCAGAGGTCCTACACAGCCAACCTCGAGTAACCCCGTCTATAAATGCCTGCAGAATTCCACCCCACCACTAGAGGTAGAATCTAGGGGTGAGGATGGACACATGCCTGCAGCTGCACTTTCAGTCTGCTAAATCTGCAGTCCTTCAGAATGACAGACACTGAACAGATAATAGTCAGCAGAAAACCATTAGCAGGTTCGTTAAAACAGCTCCAGGCGAGAAATAAGTTACCTGCCTCTTTGAACAATCGAAAGGAGCCAACAAGACAAAATCAACCGGCTCAACCAGAGAAGTCGTACAAATGGTAAGGATAAATATGCTTACCGTACTGTTAGGGCTGCGCGCTTAACCCCCTTCTCTGATCTGGCCAGCTGTTCAGTCCTGCAATGCGGTCTCCCTTCGATTGAAGCCTGAAGCCCCACACATTTGGGCGCCAGTTGAAATGGGTAAGAACTATAAATTAGTTCTTGGTTATCTGCTGCTATTTCTAATTAAAAAGTATAAATGTGCATGCACATTAGAAGTAAACACTCTCTGAGATACGTTCAGCTCAGGCTACTTCTAACTTCTGATTTATTGGTGGGCAGTGTTAACATTTTATACAGAAAGATACGTCATTGCTATGTCAGTCCAACTGGCACATCTTATTGGTTACAATACAAGAGAAATGATGAAACTTGATGCTTGAAGCTTGGTTGAAGCTGGTTTTCTTATCTCAAATGAATTCTTCTAACGCAGGGGATGTAGGGGGTAGACGCCATCTTACCTCCGAACAGAGAGTCAATCTGTATGCTACATAATAATAATAAGTAAGGAGCATAGGAACATGTATACACATAAGCAAATAGACATTTTCTGATTATCATTATGTACATTAGATTCCTTAACACCCTGTTCTTGCTGCCCCCCTGCTCTCCAGCTATCCAACTCTCCTGCCCCCCCAGTGCTCTCCTCCACCACCACACTCTCCTGCCCCCTCCCAGTGCTCTCCTCCACCACCACACTCTCCTGCCCCCCCCAGTGCTCTCCTCCACCACCACACTCTCCTGCCCCCCCCAGTGCTATCCTCCACCACCACACTCTCCTTGCCCCCCCATGCTCTCCTCCACCACCACACTCTCCTGCCCCCCAGTGCTCTCCTCCACCACCACACTCTCCGCCCCCCCCCCCCCGTGCTCTCCTCCACCACCACACTATCCTGCCCCCCGTGCTCTCCTCCACCACCACACTCTCCTGCCCCCCCAGTGCTCTCCTCCACCACCACACTCTCTTGCCCCCCCCGTGCTCTCCTCCACCACCACACTCTCCTACCCACCCAGTGCTCTCCTCCACCACCACACTCTCCTGCCCCCCCCACAGTTCTCTCCTCCCCTGTTCTTGCTGCCCCCCTGCTCTCCAGCTCTCCGCATCCTTCTCTAGCCACCATCCCAGTGCCCTCAGCTCCCCCCGTTCACCCACCAGTGCTCTCCACTCCCCCCAGTGCTCTCCCCCCTGCTCTCCACTCCCCCCCCAGTGCTCTCCACTCCCCCCAGTGCTCTCCCCCTTGCCCCCCCGTGCTCTCCTCCACCACACTTTTGCCTCCCCCCACAGTTTTCTCCTCCCCTGTTCTTGCTGCCCCCTGCTCTCCAGCTCTCCCCATACTTCTCTAGCCACCACCCCAGTGCTCTCCCCCGTCCCCCCAGTGCTCTCCTCCCCTGTTCCCCCCAGTGCTCTCCACTCCCCCCAGTCCTCTCCCCCATTCTCCTCCCCAGTGCTCTCCCCCCTGTTCTCCCCACAGTGCTCTCCCCCCTGTTCTCCCCACAGTGCTCTCCCTCCTGTTATTTCCCCCCACTGCTCTCCACTCCCTCCAGTGCTCCCCCCCCCAGTGCTCTCCCCCTGTTCTCCCCCCCAATGCCCTCCACTCCCCCCAGTGCTCTCCCCCCCCTGTTCTTTCTCCCCCGTGCTCTCCCCCTGTTCTTTCCCCCCCAGTGCTCTCCCCCCAAGTGCTCTTCAGCTCTCCCCATCACTCTCCAGCCCCCACCCTAGTGCTCTCCAGTCCCCCATTCTCCCCACCCCTGTTCTTTCTGCCCCCCTGGTGCTCTCCAGCCCCCCCAGTGCTCTCTACCCTCCGTGCTCTCCACCCCTGTTCTCTTTGGCTCCCCTCCAGCACTCTCCACTCCCCACCCCTGTACTCTCCACTCCCCCTGTATTTTGCCCCCACCCATGTGCTCTCCACCCCCCATAGTGCTCTCCAGTCCCCCGTGCTTTCCACCCCTGTTCTTTCTGGCCCCCACTGGTGCTCTCAAGCTCCCCCCCATTGCTCTCCACTCCCCCTGCTCTTTGTACTCCCCCCAGTACTCTCCAGCCCCCATGCTCCCCACCCCTGTTCTTTCTGCCCCCCTGGTGCTCTCCAGCCCCCCCAGTGCTCTCTACCCTCCGTGCTCTCCACCCCTGTTCTTTTTCGCTCCCCTCCAGCACTCTCCACTCCCCACCCCTGTACTCTCCACTCCCCCTGTATTTTGCCCCCACCCATGTGCTCTCCACCCCCCATAGTGCTCTCCAGTCCCCCGTGCTTTCCACCCCTGTTCTTTCTGGCCCCCACTGGTGCTCTCAAGCTCCCCCAACGGTGCTCTCCACTCCCCCTGCTCTTTGTACTCCCCCCAGTACTCTCCAGCCCCGTGCTCTCCACCCCTGTTTTTCTGCCCCCCAGTACTCTTCACCACCCCACACTCTTAGCCCCCCCAGTGCTCTCAGCCTACCGTGCTCTCTACCCCTGTTCTTATTGGCCCCCCAGTGCCCTCAAGTTCCCCCCCAGCGCTCTCCACTCCCCCTCGCTCTTTGTCCCCACCCATGGGTTCTCCAACCCCGCCAGTGCACTTTGCTCCCCCTTCTCTCCAACTCCCACCCAGTGCTCTCCACTTCCCCAGGACCAAAGGGCAGGCTGACTGGGGCCGGAAAATGAGGACGGCTGAAGGTGCAGGTGGCCAGGGACCACTCCATCTCACAGCAAACAGATCCTCTGGAAGGAGCACCGTCCCCATCCAAAAGGAGAACAGACCCTGCCTGCTGCTGGCCGTCATGGATATCCTGCTGGCATGCAAGGTACCGTACCAAGCATCAACAACACACCTTCCCACAGACAGGGACTGCAGACTGGGACATGGGGCACAGGAGGGACTGCAATTGTGGGCACAGTGAAACTGCATTCACGGCACAGTAAAGCTGCATTTGATGGACACAGTGAGGCTGCATTTGATGGACACAGTGAGGCTGCATTTGGTGGGCACAGTGAGGCTGCATTTGGTGGGCACAGTGATGCTGCATTTGGTGGGCACAGTGAGGCCGCATTTGGTGGGCTCTGTTGAGGCTGCATTTGGTGGGCTCTGTTGAGGCTGCATTTGGTGGGCTCTGTTGAGGCTGCATTTGGTGGGCACTGTTGAGGCTGCATTGAGCTCTTGCATCAAGTCTGCAGTCTCTGACCATCTCCTGTGGCATGTCTGCAGTCTCTGAGGGAGTCTGGAGAGGAGTCAAGAGTGGGAGCGCCACTGGGATGGGGGTCATGGGAGAAGTCAGACTTGGAGACTATAGGATAAAACCAGAGCCACCAAGCTGGAGCCGACTGACTGAGCCCTGCACAGTGCACCTGAGAGGAGGTCAGTGAAAGCACGAAAGCACCGCCAGGCCAGTCGGGGGGGGTGGAGGGGTGGGGCTCACTGATGTAAGGGTGGGAGTGAATACGATAATGTAAGGTGCACTGATATAAAGGGTTTACTCCTTATATTAGTAACCCACCCCCCCTTACCTTAGAGTATTCTTTCTGCAGAAGGTGCCCCCACCCCGTTCCGAGTTTCTGGGGTCCCCCTTGATGATTGATCACTTACCACTATTAACTGGAATTTGAATCTATCTATCTATCTATCTATCTATCTATCTATCTATCTATCTATCTATCTATCTATCTATCTATCTATCTATCTATCGATCTATCCCTCTCTTCATCAAATGTGCTTTAAAACGTATGGTTTTCCCTTTCATGAACAAGAAAATAATGCCGTTATGCTGTTGGGCTGGTATAATAATGCTGTGAGGCTGGTATGAAATTTGTTCCAGAGCTGGTTTTTGAAAGCATGGGCGTCCACAAGGTTACTCAGGTGGCTGCATGCCATGCCAATATAGCCTAGAGAATGTACATCTTTTTACAATGCAATTCATCTGTTGTTGCCATATTTTTATCTTGATGAAAACAGCCTATACAGTGACAGTATGAGATCAAAATATGGCCACAACAGATGTATTGCAATGTAAAAAGATGTACATTCTCTAGGCTATATGGCCATGGAACACAGCCGCCAGAGTAACTTCCAATACAAAGTGCAGATGAATTATCTGTTATATAACACATATGTATTACCAGTGGAAAGATTTTCATGAGATTGTTGAAAAGGGGCGGAGCATGAGTGGCCTTAAAATGATGCCCCCCCTTGGAAAAAGTTCTGCGGACGCCCATGTATATATGTGCTTTTTTTTTTTTTAAACCAGTCAAAAAATTACAAACAAGCAAAGAAAGAAATCCCCCCCCCCCCTACACCCCTCCTCCTCCTCCAGTGTGTTCTCCCACCAGAACCCTACCTTCCTAAACTTCTTCGGAGCCCATCTAGCTTCATATGTCATTTTATACATCATCACATCTGCATTTACAATTTTTTCCACATCCCCAGAGTCAGTTGCTCATCATGTATCCAACATCTAGCAATGAGTTTCCTCACTCCAAAGTATAGGATCCTAAGGAACAGTTTTGTGTATGCATTTATATTTTTTTGACCAAGACCCCGAGTAGACAACATAGGGGGAGAGCAAATGTTAGGTAAAGCAAACTTATCCAAGATAAATTCAGTCACCTGCAGTCATAATGGTCTCACCTTTGTGCATTCCCATAACATATGTAGAAAAGTGCCTTCCTCCTTCCGGCATTTATGGCAGATAGCAGACTCTTTCCTATGCATTCAATAAAGTCTAGCTGGTGTATATTACTGCTGGTGAAGATCGCGATACTGGATCATTCTATCCGTAGAGGAGATAATGGACACCAAGTAGGCGTCCAGTGCCTCCTGCCACAGTTCTTCCAACAACTCCGGGACAATCATCTCCCATCTCCCTGGCCTTATAAGTTAAGGTCATTACTCTTGGGCCCACTGCCCCATAGTATATAGAAATCCCCTTAGATGTATCCGGATCAATCAGAACCTTTTCTAAATCTGTATTCTGTACCCGTATCTCAGGCCCCCCAAACTGGGCAATTGCTGCATGTCGCAATTGTACATATCGGAAGAACCAAGTCTTGGGTATTCCAAACTGCTTCCTCAACTGGGTAAAAGTGCAAAGACGGTCACCCTGACAAATGTGATGTAGATATTTAATGCCGTATTTTGCCCAGGTCTTTTGCCCCCAGGTAATTTTAGAAACTCCACCAAGGATTGGTGTCACCATAGAGGACTATTTGGAGATAGCCACAAGGGTTCATCCCTCCTCCGTTGAGAGCAGAGGTGAAATACTTTCCCAAGTAATGCCATAACTGAACCCACCTTTCTTCCCGGGATCCCTTTCCTGTATAGCATGTTCTGGAGGGTTTCTTGGGAGGTGGCAACAGCTGCCTCCAACAAGGTAGTGGCATTGGCTGTCTGTGGGGAAAGCCACCAGTGCAGAAAAGATAGCTGTGAGGCCAAAAAATAGGAGTGCAAATCAGGAAGGGCCATCCCTCCGATTGTAACTGGTAGCTTCAATAATCGCTAAAGACACCCTGGAAGCTTTGGAGCCCCACAAAAAACATACAATAATGGAGTCAATGTGCCTGAAGACCCTTAATGTCACAAAAACTGAGGAGTTCGAGAGGATATAAAGAAACTTAGGGAGAAAGACCATCTTAAACAGATTTATCCATCCCATCAAGGGGTGCGGTAGATTCTGCCATCTCTGAACCTTCTCTTGAAAATTTCCCACAATCGGTGACAAATTGGTCCCCAGGAACCTGGAGATGGGAAGCTGAATTTCAATCCTCAAGTACCTGAAGGAGGTGGATAAAGGAATGGGACAATCCGGCGGGATTTCCATCGCTTCATCAATGGGAAAAAGGGACGACTTCCTCCAATTTCTACCAAATCCGGAGTAGTTTCTAAATTCCTGAATCAATCGGAAGGCTTCCGAGAGTGAGTGACACCAGCTCTTCAAATTCCCCTAGCCTCAGACCAGTCAAATTTGGAGTAGATCTTAATTGGACTGCCAAGGGCTCTATGGCCAGGGCAAACAGGAGGGGTGAGAGTGGGCGCCCCTGCCTGGTTCCCCAAAAATATAGGAAAGAGGTCTGAAACAATACCATTAACCCTTAGTCTGATCAGTGTATCTGTGTACAGGAGCCATACCCAGGAAATGAAAACAGGGCCAAATCCGTAGGATTCCAATAGGTGGAACAGATATGGCCAATCCACGAAGTCAATGGCCTTTTTCGTATCTAATGAGGAGTTGTCGTGAGCCATCTGGAGATTCACAAAGAGCCTCCTGATGTTCATCTGTGTGCATCTTCCCTGGATAAATCCCATTTGATCCGCATCTACCAATTTGGGGATGACTGACTGTAACCTACTGGCAAATATTTTGGTCAATATTTTTGTATCAACGTTCATTAAGGAGATCGGATGGTAGGAGTCACACTTTCGGGGGTCTTTCCCCCTTTTAGGGATCAGAACAACCAAGGCTTCCCTCAGAAAGGGAGGTAACCCACCGTCTGATCTAGCCGCATTGAACACTCTAAATAACCGAGGAGCCAGCCCATACCGAAAAGTGCAGTACCACTCCGAGGGGAGGCCATCTAATCCAGGGGACTTTCTAGGGGGAAAAGAGGCAATCGCCTCCTTCACCTCCTCTACCCTAATGCCGGATTCCAGAGCAGTGCTGTCATCTTCCATCAATTTAGGTAGATCAATGTCAGCTATGTAGGTTCCCATTGCCTCCGTCCCCTGAAGTGCACAAGACATATATAGTTCTTTATAGAATTGAGCAAAAGTTTTTAGAATATCAGAATATCGCAGACTTTCAGATTGCAGTCATCATAAACCGACTTAATACATACCGGAACATATCCCGGCCGTGCCACGTATGCCAGTAATCTGCCATTCTTGTTCCAAAATTCTAATATATGCCTACGTTGGGCGAGGCTAAGTTTTGTGGTACGTTCAGTTAGTGCTGTGATGTACTCCCTGGTTCTCATCCACAAAGTCAGCAACTGCTCACTAGTGGGGTCCCGGATATATTCTGCCTCCGCCAGGGTTACCTCTGTTTCCTTATGCTGTATTGTGGAAGCTGTTGCTTAAACCCATTCACTTTCACTATAAATACACCCCTCAGCGTGGCCTTAAAGGCCTCCCACTGAAGAAGAGAGGGCCCATAATTGCCATTTTCAGCCCAGTAATGTTTGATAGCCTCTGTACACTTAATCTTTACATACTCCTCTTGAAGCCAACTAGCCTCCATCCGCCACAGGAGCAAACCAGGTTTCAGTCCCAAATTAAGTTCCAACTGCATGGGGGAGTGGTCAGATTGGGCTCTGGGCAAGTAAGAAACTTTCTTAACCAGTGTCATCCCCTCCCCCTCAGTGAGGATAGTGTCTATTCTGGAGAGTGTCTTGTGCGTTTCCGAATAACAGAAGTACTCCCTAGTATCAGGATGATGAAAACGTCAGACATCCTTAAATCCATGAGTAGACATCAACCCAGCCAGGGGGGGTGGAGTGCCAAATGTCGCCCCCAGTCTATCCAAAACTGGATCAGACATGGAGTTGAAATCGCCAAAAATTATTACCTACCCCTCCGCTATCTCATATGTGTCCTTTAACATGTCATCCAAATGAACTAGCCTAAAGGGAGGAGGAACATATAAGTTCACAAATGTTAGTAGCCTATTCATCACCTGTAGAACCAGTATAACATACCTCCCTTTAATGTCAGTCCGCACAGCTTGTACAGCTATGAGCTATGGGCATGGCCTTGGTTTCCAGAATGGAGACCCCCCCCCCACGCATACGCAGAGTAGCTGGCATGGTAAGCCCCCGCAATGTGAGCCCATTTTAATGAAAGGAGCCTGGAGTACTGGAGGTGGGTTTCCTGAAGTAGTATTAGGTGGGGTTTTTATTTGTTAATATAGTCAAATATCAAAGAGTGTTTAAATTTGGTGTTGAGGCCTCTGACATTCCAGGCCAAAACCTTGGATATGGCTAGCTATAGAATTGGGGCTCCGCGCTCCCTTCCATACACACAGAGCATAGTATTCTTGGCCTTGGGAAAGACTCAATATAAACACATTGAATGAAGACAATCCCAGCCAAATACAACATAGAACCCTTGCCTGAAAAAACACCCCAACGTCCTCCACCCCCCTCCCCGCACCCAGCCCCAACTTGCCAGGCACTTTGTTCCCTTAACCTTAGTCCAGATAGGTAAAAGAGGTGCGACTTAAAGAGGAAGTAAACTCTCCCACTCTGATGCTTCTTTTCATTTAGTCCATTATAATAAGTAATTATCAGACTATATCCACTGTAATCCAGCCCAAATCGCATATTACTTACTGTTAAAAGAAACTTTAAAAAACTTGTTTACAGGGGTTAGGCAGCGCCATCTTAAGTACTGTTTTCTGAGTCCACAGTGGAGTGTATTTCCGCCCTTACATTGAGCACTTCCTGTACTGTTAACCAAGCCTCCTTCTCAATCCACCATTTGTATGGCAACCCTGCTTCCCTGTTCATAGCTGACTTGTTTTATTTCATAGTATTTACTTGTGCCGATGTCTAATGTTTCCCTTTGTCAGTCTTATCAGCTTCAGCTGATAAGACTGCCGTAATGGCCAAGTTTACACTGCATGTTATGTCACATGATCACATGGGGTGTAGAAGGAAGCTCTGAATGATTCTGCAGTCTCCTGAGAGTTCAGTGTTGTGCCGTAGGAAGTCCTGATAACAGATAGATAAGCACATAGAGAGTTTGCCATAAATAAGGGGAGATCTGGGCATGCTCAGTGACTTCATTCTAAAGAACAAAAAGGATTACAACAATACTAAGCAAGTAAGGAGAAATCTACAAGCAGTGTTCATTGGGTTTTTTTATGCTGATTTACATGGAACAAAGTTGTGGGGGGGGTTTACAACCACTTTAAGCCTGTCACATAAGACAGGTCACCAAAAGGTGGCCGTCCCTTACCGTAGGTCAACAAACTGTTCTCCCATCAAAAAAAAACAGGAAAAGAAGAAGCAAAAAAAAAAAAACATTTCTCCTGGCAGTCCCCAAAAAAAACACCACTTCTTAATTTGTAGTGCCTAGAGCAGTCTGCAGACTCAGCAGATAATACCGGCAAATGTCAACGACAGTCACAATAGCTCCGAAAAACTCCTGTGGCAGTATCACCAGGAAGAGTGTTGCATGCCAGTATAAGTTTGAACATGTAGTTCCAGGGATGTTTCAAATTTCCTGCCCAAAAATACCCAAAAAAAACAAAAAAAACAAATAGGAGAAAAATGATCATTTATGGGCATCCAATGTAGCAAAAAAAAAAAAAAACAGCCAGAGAGGTCATAACTGTCATAACTTTTATACTCCCACCCTGTACTTTCTCCACACAACTATGCCAAGGTGGATGGGAAGAGGCCCTGTTTCTCTGGCAACCACGAGTGTACAGCCACTCTGAAGCTTAGTGAAAAAATATGTTTTCCCATTGTCCACTATACGCAGCTTGGCAGGATAGAGCATACTGTTGATCAGGTTAAGATCTCTCAATCTGTTCTTTATGGGTTGAAAAGAAGCCCTCTGCTTCTGGGTAGCTGCAGAAAAGTCAGGATAAATCAATATTCAACAACCATCGATCGTTAGTACAGGGTCCGTTCTAGCTCCTCGCAGGATATTCTCCTGGTCCCGGAAAGGCAGAACTTTCGCTATCATGGACCTGGGGGGGCTCCCTTCGGAGCCGCCCGTCCTATAATTAGGTGCGCCCTTTCAATGGCAAACATGTTTGTGAAAGTGTTAGGGGCCATGTGTTCAATCAGCCATTTCTCTAGAAATTCTTCAGGGTGTCTTCCCTTCACACCCTCCAGGGACCCCACCAGCCTGATGTTGTTCCTTCTCATACGATCTTCCATGTCAGCCATCTTTAAAGTGTGTTCAGACAGGGTCTTTTTTGTCACCTGGGCAGCTGTGTCTAAAGGCCTGACAGTATCCTCCAGGGAAGCAATGCGGCGATCTGTAGCATGTGCCTGCTCCCTCAGCTTCTGCATATCATGTTTCATGAAGGAAAACTCCACTTTGAGCTCCTAAAAGTGATCAATCAACTTATTCTGGCAGCTCTGTATGGCAGCCATGATCTGGGTCAGGGATGGCTCATCCTCCCCCTCCACTACCCTGTCAGCTCTGGTCCTGGAGTCTCTCAGCCTGTCCAGTGATCTCTCCCTCCTCAGCACATCAGCCCACTGAGGTTTAGAACTCACCCTGTCCAGGGGGGGGGGGGGGGAGACACCTGCTGCGGGACATCCGCGGATCTTTGGAGCGGCGGCCATTCATCGTCCTCCTCCTGTGTTCTGGCACCATTTTGGGAGCATACTTTGCCAGCCGTTTTCTGGTCCGATTTTGGCCAGGGGGACCATACTTCACCATCCCCGGAGGTTCTCGGGGGGGGGGGGTCCTTGCACACATCTCCAGCAGTCCTATGCGGAATTTAAGTGCTGTTTGCCCAGGATCTACGGTCTGCAGACGGAGCTTCGGTCCTGAACTCCTCACATGCTGCTCGCTGGCTGTATAGCATTAAAATATTTACTTATAGGGGAGGGCCAGTTGAAAAAATTTTTTTTTAAAGTCAGCAGCTACAAACACTGTAGCTGCTGACTTTTAATAAGCAGACTTACCTGTCCAGGGCGCCCACGATGTCGGCTGCCCAAGGCCAACCCGTCCCTTGGCTCTCGGCCATTCCAACCAAGGGAAACAGGTAGTGGAGCCTTGCGGCTTCACTGCCCGTTTCCTACTGCACATGCGCGAGACGCGCAGTGCTTTGTGAATGGGGCACGCTGTGTTCTGGGACACACAGTTCCCAGAACACACAGCACCCCATTACCCAGAAGATGACGCGTGGAGGAGAGAAGACCAAAGATTACTGCGGAGTAGGAAGAGGCAGATTAGGACGATCTGCCTAGCAACAGGTATTACTGGTAATTTAAAAAAAACATTTTTTTTCATTTTTTTTCCAGATTTTTTGCAACATTTTAATGTACTTTTTTTTTTCAGGGTGGCCCTCCACTTTAACAAGGCAGTAATAATGTATACAGTACCTATAGTAGCCAATCATATAACAGATCAATTAAATATGATTGCAGATTGCTGGTCTTGGTTATTTTTTTTTTTTTTTTTTTTACATATTCAGTGTAATAATTACACTGAATAAAAAAATTAAATAACCAATACCAGAAATCATATTTCACTGATCTGACTGTGATAAATAAAATAAGGAGAAAATATGATTGGCTACTTTAGGTACTGTACACATCATCACTGCCTTGGTAAGTAAATACTTTATTGCTATGTTAATTATAGCTTTAAAAAAAAATGAAAACCAATAAATGACGCTTTCACTGATTTAGGATGCAGAGAGATTTACATCGAAGGACAGCACTGGACAGGGGAGCGGGAGCTGCCAAAGCCAACTTTTCCTATTAACAAGCTGGTGATTGGTTGCTAGGCGGTCCAAGTGAGCAATCACCAGCTTGTTAATAGGAAAAGTAAACTTTGTCAGCTCTCGCCCAACCCCCCTCCTCACCTCATCTAGTTCTTTTGCTGTATGTCAGGCCCTGATAAGAGAATGACAGGGAGCGGATGATGGGAGGAGAATCGGCTCCGTTCAACCCCACCTGCCGGGCTTGCCCTCCCTCTGATGCAGCTCAACACTCACCCTCAGTTTATTTATATTCTCCTAATGCGATCTGACGAGTGAAAATTTTGAGGGCTGCTGTAATCTAATTTTTATGAAATTGTTTCTTACTATGTTTTTCTGTATCCTTATACTGTAGTTTGTGATCTCCCAAACCTCTCATTTTCTGCCTCATTTCTGTGTGTTTGAAACAAGCAGTGCCCATTAGTTGCAGTAATGTGCAGTGCTCTATTCACCCTACAAATCTTATGGTCCATAGCCTCTAGTGCCTCTCTGGAGTGAGCAGGAGAAGGTGTCTATGTTCCTACATACAGTGGGACCGTGGAGAATGAACGTAGTCAACCTACAACTGTTGTCAGATCACAGCTGAAAAAAAAAAAAAGAATTTGGAGATTTGGAGGAGGCTGGAAGAAATAGAAGGGACTTTTTGAGTTAAAGTGGTTGTTAAGCCACTCTAATCTGTATACACCATCAGCACTGCCTCCTACTGTAGTATCCCCCTCTGTGTGTGATTTAGAAATAAATAAATGCTGCAAATACCTAATTTCATTGCCGAGATTGCGATCACATGACCAGCCAGCTTTCTCCTTTCCTCCTCTGAGAGATGCAGTGGGCGGGGCTGAGATTCCTCCGCTGATGTCAGTCTGGAGGGGAGAAGAAGAGGAGGAGAGAGCTGTCTGGTCATGTAATCGCAATCTCGGCTCTTAAATTAGGTATTTACAGCATTTATATTTAGTGTTTCCCAGTGCTAAACCTTTCATCCAAATTCTAAATTGCTACATTTGTAAATTTAAAAGCCAACATAAAGAAACAGTAGTGGTAAAAAAAAAAAAACCTTTGTGGATTTAATTAACCTTTTTTTTTGGTAAATTCTCCCTTAAGGGGTTGTGATGGGGGGGGGGGGGGGGGGGGCGTGTTCAATGCCTACATTTTCTAGTAGGTGTCCCTCATTCCCATCTCAAAATGTTGGGAGGTATGCAGAGGCACGTAAACTGACCATGTCTCAGCAGCTATGATACACCGTGGTCAGTTTACAGAGGGGTGGGGAGAAACTGGCAAGATCAGACAGTTTTTTTTAGGTGTTACAGGGGGGCAAATGACACAGGGCAAGCACTGTGTCATACAACATGCTTTAAAGGATCAATATATATTTTTTTTTTGGGGGGGTTAACAAACGCTTTAAGGATATACATTATACTTCAATGTTTTTTTTTCAAAATCAGAGTTTAGTGAAGTGGGTGGCATGGGTGACTCCATAGGATGATGCAAAATAAAGGAACCCCTCTGAAACAGGAAACCTGGGGCCGTGGTCATGGCACCAGCTTAAAGCGGGATTCCGCTGCGGTTTTGTTTTTTTCTTACCTGTGTCACTGGTGGGCGATTCCTACCGTCTCTTAGCATTCACGATCGGCGTGTTTTTGACCCCCAGCGTGACGATTTTTTTGCTTTGGATAACTTTTAAAAAAGCAGTCTGGCGGTTTCCATTTTTACTGTGGGCGTCTGAAGCCCACAGGCATTTACTTCCTGTATTCTATGATGCTCGGCTCCCAGCATCCACCGCTCCATCTCGCGCATGCTCACTGATAGCAGTGAGCAGCGCTGTAAACGTTTCTTGTTGCCATCACAACGGGCGGCGCCCCCGGAAGTTTTTCGCAATTTCAGACATGCCCTCGTCACGTGACCGGCGTCCTCCTTCCAAAATCTCACGAGATTTCGGCATTACTATGTCCCCCATGGATTCTTGGGAAATAGCTTAGAAATTTCCCAGGGACCATTGCGAGGCCGATAACCACGCCTACTCCCACGGGAGGACAGCCCGGAAGTCAGCACAAACATCAGAAATATAAGGTAAGTACTGAATAATATTTTATTTAAGTGTTCATTACTGTAAGTATGTTAGCATGTGCTTTAAATAATAAGAAGAAAAAATTTTAGGTACAAAACTGGAACATAGGCAAGGATTAATAAAGATAAAGACGCTGCATACTCAGTAAGTGATTCAATCAGCTGCTGATTACTCACATTAAAGTGGTTAGCAGTAAAAAGTGTACAGCATTACAACGACATGTGTAACTGTTTTTATAGGCCCTGTAAACATAATTGAGACACACACTTACACTACATTCTACGGCTTTCCCATATAAATGCTGTGTGCTCAATAAAGAACCAGTAAAACTACCCGTTTACAGAAACTGAGATTGATTTTTTTTTGACACTTTATGGGACACTTTATTCAACCTTGAGAGTAGTTGCACATTTATGCAATTACCCCTCTTATTTATTTACAACATTTATTCAGTTTTTGTTGCAATGATTTATTTACTGTTGATTTGTATGCACTTGTGAGTTTTGGCATGTATATGCTTTTATTTCAATAAGCGTATATTGATTGGTTTGTGCAAAAGTTATAGCGTCTACAAAATGGGTGAAAGATTTAGGGACCTTTTTTTTTTATCATTGTTTTTACTAGTAATGGTGGGGATCAGTGATTTTTAGCGTGACAGCGACATTGTGACGGACAAATCTGATCCCAGGTGACACTTTTGGTGACCAGTGACACCAATACAGTGATCAGTGCTATAAAAATGCACTGATCAATGTATAAATAGCAGTGGCAAGGAAGGGCTTTACACTAGTGGTGATCAAAGTGTTCCCTAGGGAGGCGTTTCTAACTGTCAGAGGGGGGGAATGACTGGGAGTAGAGAGAGATCGCTGTTCCTGATCACTAGGAACAGCTGATCTTGCACTCCTCCCCTGTCAGAATGGGGATCCACCTTGTTTACATAGGCAGATCCCCATTCTGCCTCTCTTTACCACAATCACCTCCGGCCTCTAATACATCACATACTAGCACATTATGTTAAACTTACCTTAAAACTAAGCCCTCCCACGCTGAGATCTAAGTGCTGCAGCGGGCTCCCATCTTTATCCATCTTGCTACCGGGTCTGCAGACTCTGGCTCTGTGACTGAAACCATGATGATGTCATTCCCGTGCAGAGTGCATTCACCAGTGACATCACTGGCTGCATGCAATGTAAATATCTCCTAAACGGTGCCCATTTAGGAAATAGTTGCACTACCTATAGGTAAGCCTTATTATAGGCTTACCTATAGTTAAAATCATGTGTGGAACTTTAATTCCTCTTTAAAAGATGAAGAAGCTACATACTCAGTAAGTGATTAAAACAAGTGCTGAAAGTGTTTAGAAACTGAGGGTTTAAAATCACTTTAAAGCAGCTGTGTGTTAAAAATGATCTCCCACCTAGAATTTACAGTTTTATTTTTGGACTAAATGTGTAATTCTACAGTTTTATTTTTGGACTAAATGTGTAATTCTGCCACCTTGTGAATTACAAGGGTTCGATTTGACCCCCCAAACAATGGTGAGATGCAAACTGACAGTGGATTTTTTTAATGCAGTGTGCTCTCTTTAACTACATAATGTTTTAAGTACACTTTGGGTAAGGAGTTCCCCCCCCCCTGGACTCATACCAAATATGGGTAGTTAATGTCTGCCTCCTCGAAGTTCCCCGGGCACTATAAATTGGTGGGAACAGTGGTGAGAACTTACTCATTACTCAAACTGAGTTTAAGCTGTGAGCAAGGGGGGACTTGTGCTCCTCCTTCCTCTGACTTGCCAATGGTGGATAGGATTCTGCAGGAAACTTTCAGAAAAATCTGGAACCAGGAAGGTACTAAAACCAGTTTACCAGAGGGGTACAACAACCTTCTTTTCTCCTATAGGAAGCAGGTAGGGAAAAAGCTGGAACCAGGAAGGCACTCATACCAGCTCACCGGATGGGGACAACAACCTTCTTGTCTTCTATAGTCCATCCCCTTGCTGGCTCTCCCTCCTGGGATGGTTCCAAGGAGTCCATTGCAAAGCTTTGGAAGGGCTTCGCAGCACAGCAAAAAAAAAAAGAAGATGTTGTGGTAGGCATGTGTAGGCATGTGTACTGCCTGCAATCACACCCCATAGAAATGAATGGGCACGGTTGTGGCAAGATGAAGAGGGATTTCAATGTGAAGTCCCTCTTCAAACAGGTGTGTGGGGAGTGGCATTTCCCCTCACATGAAAAGTTATCATTCCTAGCAACACTTTCTGAAAATGCTAGTTTGTAGGCAGAGGTAAGATCCCCTATAATATTAGCCCCTCCTAAGCCCTTGTACACACGGTCGGACATTCCGACGGAAAATGTCCAATCGGACCATGTTGTCGGATAATCCGACCGTGTGTGGGCTTCATCGGACTGTTTCCGTCGGAATATCCAACGGACCAAGTTTTCCAGCTTGGCTATAACATTTTACAACAACATGATCTGATCGGACAAGAGAATTCCAATCGAACAAAGTGCCATGCATGCTCAGATCAAATTCCTACACCAAAGCTATTGGCTACTAGCCTGAACGTAGTCCCGTCGTAACAAAATAGCGTCATCACATTCTGAACGATCGGATTTTCCGACAACTTTGCCCGACCGCGTGTATGCAACGGTTTCGGACAAAATCTGTCAGACAAAATCCGACGGATTTGGTTGTCGAAATGTCTGACCGTGTGTACAAGGGCTTAGGGGTGCAGTGGTGACATTGGGTTGACCCAGTATATAGGCAGGAAGGGCTGGATATAGGATGGAGTTTGGAACCACCAAGGAGAGGATATCAGAGAGGGTTTGGTGTACTTTCCCCTTCTGGGGACAAAGAGAAGCATCACTGTAAGGCTGAGAGGCTGTAAGGCTGTAAGGCTGAGAGTGGGAATTGAGATGAGGACTGAGATTTGGTGTGTGAGTGAGTACTGCCATGTTCCTTCCCAGCTATTACAGAATAATGTTTTGTCTGCTGAAGCCAAGCTTTATTGCTAATACATGAAAGATTGTGTTGCCATGGATTTGGACTGTTCTGTTTCTGTTATACAAGTAAAAGAGTTAACTTTACAGCCAAAAACCTCTGCGTGTTGTGAGAGTAAACCCCCTCATTTATGCATGAGGTAACCTGGGCCCCCATGTCTCATGGGCCCTGGGTGGTCAGTTGGACTTCTGAAGCTTCTATCTGTACCACAGAAAACATAGGCCTATGTAAGGGGATAAATGTGCAGTGACCAAGAGGGACCAGCATCTGTGCACGTGAACAATACTGTATGTGGGTTTAGGCAGAACACAATGGCGATGCCCTGAAGGCCCTGTATGCAGGTGGGTCCCAGCTGCACATGTCAGCCATGTGGAAAAAATCCGGTTGCCTCCTTCTTTACCACTTCCCTAGTTGTAAAGATGATTCTGTGTCTTCAACACTGTAGGTCACTGACTGCATAAAATGTGCAAATTGGGAGCTTCCTTATATTTCTTTTTGGTCTGGGTCAGTGATTTACTGTAGGAGGTATTGAGGAGAGAAACTGCATGGAAAGTTTTTAAAAGAAGGTCAACAATGACAACATATTTAAGTATAAATAGGTCTCCTTCAATAAAAAACATAATTTGAATTCAGCTTCTTGTTACAGCCTTTCAGCCATCAAAACTAAAAGAAGCTTAACTGAAGACAATAGAGTAGGCTATTTGCAAAAATCACAAGTTTAATTCAACCTTTTGTTACTGCCTTTATGTACTTACAGTTATCTCCATTATACCTAGGGTAACTGCCAGTCTCTCTTTAGCCGTGCCCATCTGACCAGCGTCCTGAATGAAAACCACAACCTGTTCCTTATGGCTCTTGCAGAATCACAAGGCTCCCTCAATGACAAGTTCTGGACTGGAGCCAACAGTGAGAAGGTAAACATTCTCCCAACCTTGGGACAAATAAAGTACGAGCATAAATGGGCTAGTTTTGTATCGCTATGCCTTTATGGTAGAATTAAGCGGTTGATATTTTTGTCTTCTGAGTCCTCCTGACCCCTGAGAAGTCCATAAAGGAAAAGTAGCACACTGATGAGCTAATCTGTCTATCACACTGCTCTTTCCTCCAATCGGTATGCTCTCTGTCAGCATATAAACTGATTGGCTCCTTGTGATGGATGCTTCTTTCTCTCCCATTTTGCACTCTGCTGTACAAGGACTGCAGGATGGTGATACCATGTCAAATACACTGTTTGCAATTTTAAAAAATATATACGTTCACTTTTAGAGGGTGGGTAGTGACATAAATGACAAGCTCCCTAAAAGTGCAGGAGATGGGCAGTATGACTCACATGATCCAATGCTATCCAGTCTCTATAGCTTCCTAAGCTAGGTGATGGTGGTGCTGTACCCCAATAACACGTTGGTTTTACTCTACTGATATTTACATGTTACTTGCGAATTAATGGATATTTAGTGAAGTCACGATCTCTTATATGTGATACATTCCACCTTGTCCTACCATTTTTTCTGTGACTGTTATGGAGCCCAGGAGTCAGAGAAAGGCTGGTCCATGTCTGAAAAGGAATGGTACAAAAAGTTTGCTTACTTACTATATTCATCAACCTGTCCCTTTCAACTCATGGGTTAAGAAACAGTTTTTGTTGTGCATTGATTCATCTGCAAAAGCCAGCTGAGTTCTGGGTGACCACAAAGCAGAAGATCCTCTTCTATAGTATATACAGTGCCTTGCAAAAGTATTCGGCCCCCTTGAACTTTTCAACCTTTTGCCACATTTCAGGCTTCAAACATAAAGATATAAAATTTTTATTTTTTGCGAAGAATCACCAACAAGTGGGACACAATTGTGAAGTGGAACGAAATCTATTGGATTTTTGAAACTTTTTTAACTAATAAAAAAATGAAAAGTGGGGCGTGCAAAAAAATGCGTTAATACTTTGTAGAGCCACCTTTTGCTGCGATTACAGCTGCAAGTCGCTTGGGGTATGTCTCTATCAGTTTTGCACATCGAGAGACTGAAATTCTTGCCCATTCTTCCTTGCAAAACATCTCGAGCTCAGTGAGGTTGGATGGAGAGCGTTTGTGAACAGCAGTTTTCAGCTCTTTCCACAGATTCTCGATTGGATTCAGGACTGGACTTTGACTTGGCCATTCCAACACCTGGATACGTTTATTTGTGAACCATTCCTTTGTAGATTTTGCTGTATGTTTGGGATCATTGTCTTGTTGGAAGATAAATCTCCGTCCCAGTTTCAGGTCTTTTGCAGACTTCAACAGGTTTTCATCCAGAATGGTCCTGTATTTGGCTGCATCCATCTTCCCCTCAATTTTAACCATCTTCCCTGTCCCTGCTGAAGAAAAGCAGGCCCAAACCATCATGCTGCCACCACCATGTTTGACAGTGGGGATGGTGTGTTAAGGGTGATGAGCTGTGTTGCTTTTACGCCAAACATATCGTTTTGAATTGTGGGCAAAAAGTTCGATTTTGGTTTCATCTGACCAGAGCACCTTCTTCCACATGTTTGGTGTGTCTCCCAGGTGGCTTGTGGCAAACTTTAGACAAGACTTTTTATGGATATCTTTGAGAAATGGCTTTCTTCTTGCCACTCATCCATAAAGGCCAGATTTGTGCAGTGTACGACTGATTGTTGTCCTATGGACAGACTCTCCCACCTCAGCTGTAGTTCTCTGCAGTTTATCCAGAGTGATCATGGGCTTCTTGGCTTAATCTCTGATCAGTCTTCTCCTTGTCTGAGCTGAAAGTTTAGAGGGACGGCCAGGTCTTGGTAGATTTGCAGTGGTCTAATACTCCTTCCATTTCAAAATGATCGCTTGCACAGTGCTCCTTGGGATGTTTAAAGCTTGGGAAATCTTTTTGTATCCAAATCCAGCTTTAAACTTCTCCACAACAGTATTATGGACCAGCCTGGTGTGTTCCTTGGTCTTCATGATGCTCTCTGCGCTTTCAACAGAACCCTAAGACTATCACAGAGCAGGTGCATTTATACAGAGACTTGATTACACACAGGTGGATTCTATTTATCACCATCAGTCATTTAGGACAACATTGGATCATTCAGAGATCCTCGCTGAACTTCTGGAGTGAGTTTGCTGCACTGAAAGTAAAGGGGCCGAATAATTTTGCACGCACCACTTTTCCATTTTTTATTTGCTAAAAAAGTTTAAATTATCCAATAAATTTCGTTCCACTTCACAATTGTGTCCCACTTGTTGGTGATTCTTCACAAAAAATGTAAATGTTTGAAGCCTGAAATGTGGCAAAAGGTTGAAAAGTTCAAGGGGGCCGAATACTTTCGCAAGGCACTGTAGCACAAAAACAGTATGGCAGAGCCCAAAAAGAAGAAGAAAAATCTCTGAGCAGCTCTGCCCAACTCACAAGCAGCTATGCAGCGAATTATTCATAGTGCCTGGCTACAACTTGTTCAATAACAGTGATCACCTATGTTAATATACACTGTAGCTAAGTAGGGGCGTGTCATAGGTTGACCACCAGTGCTAATGCTATAATTCACCATCTCTGATGGTGTCCCATATAAGTGTAGCCCTGACCCCCAAAGGAGCTGCTGGTTTTATTGGGCTTACCGTTATCTTCTTGACCTCGCCTCTGTCTAGGGGTTTCCGTTGTAGATGGCCCAAAGAATTGCAGAAACTGACACTGGATCCTCTTTTTGGGATATTTATTTAAAAGATTACACAGTTTCTTAATGAAGGGTAGAGGGTTAGGAAGAAAGTTCAGGTACATTTGGAACTGCAAAAATAGGAAGTCCTTCACTATAAAAATCCAGAGAATTACCATTTCACAACTGGATTCTTACAACCACCGGATAGACCTCCTCTCACTAGGCCTAGCAGCCGGTACGGTGTTAAGTAAAGCAAAGTCTTTGCCACAGACTTGGATGTAGAATGCTTGAAAAGCAAAAGTCTTTGCCACAGGCTTGAATGTAGAACACTTTAGCAAAAGTCTCTGCCACAGACTTGGATGTAACTGAGGCACGTAGATAAATTTAGAGAACTATCATATGGTACCAGTATCTCTCAGCCGGTCCGGCGATACTGCTTGAATGTAGATCCATATAGTGTCCTTCAACTGAGCCTCCAGGCTCCTTCTGAGAAGCCAGCCATGCGCATGACCTTCTCCCGAAGAGTCCTCCCCTGGATGCTTCTCCAGTTGCTGAGCCTCTCCCTAAATGAGACGGCACAGAACCACTTTTGAATCATTATGGCCTCATATCCATTCAGGCCTGTCCCTGCAGTTGCTTCGCCTCGGGCTATCCAGCCCCGAGACTTGGAATTGCATGGATCTGCACCCCAGGCCAGGAGGGCCTTGGGGGCTGGTCAGGAGGACCAGGACCAAACAGACAGAAAACTCTTCTGGACCGGAACCCAGAAACATGTGATGTCAGTACCTTAACCACTTTCAGACCGGACCATTTTGCTGGTAAATGACCAGAGGTCTTTTTACACTTTGGCACTGCGCTGCTTTAACTGGTAATTGCGCGGTCATGCAATGTTGTACCCAAACAAAATTTGCGTCCTTTTCTTCCCACAAATAGAGCTTTCTTTTGATGGTATTTGATTGCCTCTGCGATTTTTATTTTTTGCGATATAAACGTAAAAAGACCGCAAATTTTGAAAAAAAATGATATTTTCTACTTTTTGTTATTAGAAAAATCCAATAAACTCAATTTTAGTCATACATTTAGGCCAAAATGTATTCAGCCACATGTCTTTGGTAAAAAAAAAGTCAATAATTGTATATTTATTGGTTTGCGCAAAAGTTGTCACATCTACAAACTAAGGTACGTTTTCTGGAATTTACGCAGCTTTTAGTTTACGACTGCCTATCTCATTTCTTGAGGTGCTAAAATGGCAGGGCAGTACAAAACCCCCCCAAATGACCCCATTTTGGAAAGTAGACCCCCTAAGGAAATTGATAAGAGGCATGTTGAGCCCATTGAATATTTTATTTTTTTGCCTCAAGCGATTGAATAATGACAAAAAAAAAATTTTTTTTTTTTTTTACACAAAGTTGTCACTAAATGATATATTGCTCACACATGCTATGGGCGTATGTGAAATGACACCCCAAAATAAATTCTGCTGCTTCTCCTGAGTATGGGGATACCACATATGTGGGACTTTTTGGGAGCCTAGCCGCGTACGGGGCCCCGAAAACCAAGCACCACCTTCAGGCTTTCTAAGGGCGTAAATTTTTGAGTTCACTTCTCACTACCTATTACAGTTTTGAAGGCCATAAAATGCCAAGATGGCACAAAACCCCCACAAATGACCCCATTTTAGAAAGTAGACACCCCAAGCTATTTGCTGAGAGGCATGTTGAGTTCATGGAATATTTTATATTTTGCCACAAGTTGCGGGAAAATTACAAACTTTTTTTTTTTTTTTTTTTTTTTTAACAAAGTTGTCACTAAATGATATATTGCTCATGCATGCCATGGGCATATGTGAAATGACACCCCAAAATAAATTCTGCTGCTTCTCCTGAGTACGGGGATACCACATATGTGGGACTTTTTGGGAGCCTAGCCGCGTACGGGGCCCCGAAAACCAAGCACCGCCTTCAGGCTTTCTAAGGGCGTTACAGTTTTGAAGGCCATAAAATGCCAAGATGGCACAAACCCCCCCCAAATGACCCCATTTTGGAAAGTAGACACCCCTAAATTTAGGGGTACACTAGTGAGACTAGGTAATAAATGGCGGGTGCCCTGAAACTATAAAAAAATAACTAACCAACCAGCGTCACCTGTAACAGTTATATGGTGATCACTGGTGAAAGGGTTAACTAGGGGGCAATTAGGGGGCTTTATGCGGTAGTATATGGGGGTCCCTGGCGCTATAAAAAGCTGCAGCGAACCTAAATACCTACCTGCCTAACTAGCGTCACCTGTGACACTAATACAGCGATCAGAAAAACGATCGCTTATTAGGCTGGGTTCACACTGGAGCGATGCGGGAACGCCACGAATGCGCGGCGGGTTCCCGCATCGCATGCCTCCCGGCGGCAGTTCACACTGCCCTATGCGAACTGCTGGGAGTGTCAGTGAAATGTTACTGACACCCCCAGATCAGTTCGCATATCGCAGTGCGATCTGCAAACTCGGATCGCATGGTGTGAACACCCATGCGATCCGATTCTGCTGCGGGCCAAAAAAAGGGTCCCGTGCGAATTTGCGGCGGGTGCGGCGGGTGCGGCGAATGGCTGAACTCGAATCGCACAGAGATCGGATGTGATTTGCACTGCAGTGCGGTACGAATCACATCCGTTCTCATAAACCGCTGCAATGTGAACCCAGCCTTAGTGACACTGGCGACGGGGGGTGATCACGGGGTTAAACCTTTATTGGGGGGGTTAGGGGGGTACCTTAGAACTAAAGGGGGCTAACCCTAACTGCCCTAACAGTTATTAGTCACAAATGACACCCGCCGGGTGATCAGGGGGTTAAACCTTTATTAGGTAATAAATGGCGGGTGCCCTGAAACTATAAAAAAATAACTAACCAACCAGCGTCACCTGTAACAGTTATATGGTGATCACTGGTGAAAGGGTTAACTAGGGGGCAATCAGGGGGCTTTATGCGGTAGTATATGGGGGTCCCTGGCGCTATAAAAAGCTGCGGCGAACCTAAATACCTACCTGCCTAACTAGCGTCACCTGTGACACTAATACGGCGATCAGAAAAATGATCGCTTATTAGGCTGGGTTCACACTGGAGCGATGCGGAAACGCCGCGAATCCGCGGCGGGTTCCCGCATCGCATGCCTCCCGGCGGCAGTTCACACTGCCCTATGCGAACTGCTGGGAGTGTCAGTGAAATGTTACTGACACCCCCAGATCAGTTCGCATATCGCAGTGCGATCTGCAAACTCGGATCGCATGGTGTGAACACCCATGCGATCCGATTCTGCTGCGGGCCAAAAAAAGGGTCCCGTGCGAATTTGCGGCGGGTGCGGCGGGTGTGGCGGGTACGGCGGGTGCGGCGAATGGCTGAACTCGAATCGCACAGAGATCGGATGTGATTTGCACTGCAGTGCGGTGCGAATCACATTCGTTCTCATAAACCGCTGCAATGTGAACCCAGCCTTAGTGACACTGGCGACGGGGGGTGATCACGGGGTTAAACCTTTATTGGGGGGGTTAGGGGGGTACATTAGAACTAAAGGGGGCTAACTCTAACTGCCCTAACAGTTATTACAGTCACAAATGACACCAATGCAAAAAAAAAAAAAAAAAAAAAATGACATTGGTGTCACTGTGACTGGGGGGCAGGGGTAATTGGGGGGGTGATCGGGAGGTAAAGGGGGGGTGTGAGTGTGCCTGGCATGTTCTACTGTGTGTGTGAGTGTTGGTGCAACTTACTGATCCGCTCTCCTCCGTGTCGAAACGAAAAATACCGACACGGAGGAGAGAATACATCACTTCCTCTCCTGTGTTTACATTACAGGAGAGGAAGTGATGTCACCGGGGATTTCTATTCGTCGGGAGCGATCGCGAGGGGGTGGCCATGAATGAATGGCCGTCCCCTCGTCCGGGATCGCTCCCGAACGAATACCGACCGCCGCAGGCACCGGGCGGGGGCCCGATCGGGCCCCCGACCCGCGGGAGGCAAGGGACGTACATGTATGTCCTTATGCCTGCCCGTGCCATTGTACCGACGTACATCGGCGTGCGGCGGTCGGCAACTGGTTAAATATCCTCTCCCAGAATGCACAGCAAGATGACACTCCCACTGGGCTGGTTCCAAGAGAAAACAGGGCACTTAATGTGGTGGTGACAGCAACACCTATGGTCAAGGAGAACTCCGTGCAATCCAGCTAGGCTAGTACTGAAACCATAATTTACCTTAAAACCCAACTGTGGCTTCAGGAATATTAATTTTTAAAACAAACCTTGTCCTCATCAACATGGGGACAAGGTGCTTTGAGGGGTCACAGACCCCCAAAGCATCCTCCCAATGTTGAGGGTATGTGGCCTGGTACGGTTCAGGAGGGAGGGGGGCCGTTCTCTCGTCCCCCCTCTTTTCCTGTGGCCTGCCAGGTTGCATGCTCGGATAAAGGGTCTGGTATGGATTTTTAGGGGGGCCCCACGTCAATTTTTTTTTTAATTTGATGCGGGGTTCCCCTTAATATCCATATCAGACCTGAAGGGTCTGGTATGGATATTTAGGGGGACCCCCACGTCAATTTTTTTTTTAAATATGACACGGGGTTCCCCTTAATATCCATGTAAGACCTGAAGGGCCTGGTAATTGAATTTAGGGGAACCCCCACGCTTTTTTTTTTTATCAATGAATGAATGAATTGTCGGCTAATACAGAGAACACTCATTAAATGTTCTCTGTATTACGACAATTTAGCCGCAAGTGATTTTAAAAGACTTTTTTTCCTGCACAAATGACACTTTGTGCAGGGACAGTTCTAAGCACCAGAAACATGCGCCCCTTCACAGGCATACTATAGATACCCCCCAGCTACGAAATTTAAAGGAATATTACACTTTTATTGTTTCACTTTAATCATTATTATAATCACTGCTACTGAAAAAACGGCCGTTTTTAAAACTTTTTTTTGCATTGATCCATGTCCCCTGGGGCAGGACCCAGGTCCCCAAACACTTTTTAGGACAGTAACTTGCATATTACCCTTTAAAATGAGCACTTTAGATTTCTCCCATAGACTTGTATAGGGTGTTCCGGCTTTTCGAATTTGCTGCGAACAGCCCAAATTGTTCACTGTTCGCTGAACAGGCGAACAGGCAATGTTCGAGTAGAACATGAGTTCGACTCGAACTCGAAGCTCATCCCTACTGAGCAGCAAATTATATCACCTGTGATGTATTTCAGTTATCTTGCAAACCTGGCCTGTTAGTGGGCCCCCATGCTTTGTATGTGATGAAATTCCAATGCAATTTCCAAGAAAAAACGCAAAAGTGTGAATCTAGACCTAGTCGCCCACACAGGTAGTAAAACAGGTCTCACTTCTCAATCCAGACTAACCAGATCATATAAAAAACATTGCTTCCAGGAAATGTGTAGGTGTATGTTTTTTCCCCATTATCTTAAGATAGAAAAACTGAACATGAAAATAGCATTTGTACCTAGAGTAACAAATCACAGACTGATTTTCTTTCTATGTCTTTCTATTACAAGGGCAATCCTTCAGTTAGTTGGTGGGTTGCCTATCTGTTAAATTGCAAACTGAAGGAGTGCACATGGCAGGTTTACAGCGCTGCTGCTAAATGCTAGGCAGGGGATTTGCATTGCCACCTCACAACAGAAAGTGCTATTATTGAAAAACTTTGCAACAAATCTTAAAGAAAATTATTTCTTTAAGAAAACTTTATACGTGATGGTACCAGAAATGCTGAAAAATGATTTAAGGATTGAGGTTGTCTTGTTTGTAGTAACCTGATTGATATTGGAATTATTAACCGGTCATTACTTTTTCTTAGGGCTCAAATTCTTGGGCTGATGGATCTCCATTAAAGTTTTTGAAATTACCAGGCAATCTTTTAAACAAAATATTTGGTGGAAAGCTGTGTTTAAGCATCTGCCATGGAGGTAAATATAACTCTGTTTATAATTGATTCAGAAAAAATATGTTTTTACCTGCATAGTTGAAAAGTTTAATAAAAAAATGAAATGTCTGTAATAATCTTTATCTCCACTCTTGAATTTTCTTTAAGGAGCAGTCTTGCTTCTCGAGCCTGGATTTATATCTATGCATGTATGTTTTCCTGCTTTTTTCATTTTTTTTTTGGACAAGTACGTTGAAATGCACTATCATTCCAGCAAAGGCCCTAACAACGCATTTCAATGATTAAAAAATAACAGAAATGAACTGAACAGATGGGGACAAGCTAACAAAAAAAGAATGGCAGACCACTGTATATGCATTAATATGCTTTATGCAATGAAATGCACTTTTTATTTTATGCAATAAAATGCACAGGTGTGAATTGGACCTCAGAGGTTGCTTGATTTTTCTCACAAAAGTAAAAACAAATAAACACCATTCTATATCTCTATGGCGTTAAATGCTAGGTACAGAGTCATTCCTGCTTAGTGCTATGACAGCCGACTGGAAGAGTAATATATTTAATTCTGTTTTTAGTACAAATATTTGTATCGTTTTATGCATCCTAATGACATTTATTTTTGTATCTTTACGATTAACTAAAGCTAACCACACGTGGTTAATTTTTTTTCTCATCCAGTCAGTCAGCAGACTTAATGGAAATTTTTTTTTATATATTCCTCCATTCAATGAACATCTGTAGCAGCTAATCAGCTACAGCCACTGATTAGTATATTTGACAGCGGTCATTGGTATATTTGACGGCTGTCATTGTCAGACTACAAGGTCCCCTGGGAATATACTAATCAGTGGCTGTAGCTGACTAGCTGCTGCAGGTGTTCGTCCACAAATTTTCTGACAATTCTATTCGACTTCTGGGCGAAATTTGGCAAGTCCATGCTGGACCAGACACATTTTGATCAGTGTATGGCCAACTTAAATTGCTAGCTTGGGTCTTTTGTTTTGATCCTCCTTTATCGCTGTTAAATTAGGGAGAGATAAAGTATATAAAACGTAATGTCCTGATTTATTTACTGTATAATGTGGAGAGGTAAACTCACAAGCTTTTCTTTAAAGCGTATAAACACTTTTGCAGTCAAATATTAGAAAGCCCAACTACTGTATATGTTTGATATATGTTCCCATTCACACAGCATCGATTTGTTCTTGCTGGAGGGTCAAGAATAGTGCGTCTAAAAAAAGATAAGATGCTATTTTTCATATGTTTTTTTAGTAGGTGCTATGCCAATTTTGGCTGCAAAAGTGGAAATATACAGTTTTTACCTAAAAGCTGATCCATCCTCACACTAAACTCTAACACTAAACACTAAACTTTTTTTTTCCCTAGGTGGAAATTTTTGGAGTCAACTAAGCTGTAGTGAGAAGCTTCCATCTGTGTGCATATACAAGCCAACTCAGCCTTGGGACCCAAAGTAGCAATAATTATCATTTTCAAACAATTACAGCTTTTAATACAAAAAGGCAATTTGATAACCTTATTATAGGTGGCACCCTCCAGGGGTGTAATGAGATTTGGTTTTCACTTTGCTTCCATGCCTTCTCCCATGAACAGCAGAAAACCTGTGTAGCAATGAAAGATCTGTTTCATTGCTCTGCCTCTTCATCTATGGTATGGCCACCATAGTTAGGGATGGAGCCTAAAATCTGGGGTGGAACTTAACACAGGGAAGCACTGCCCTAGTTGAACAATGTTATAAAAAAATTCCTAATTACCCATTTCTTAAACCTTTACTTCTTTTTATGAAATAAAAACTGAGTTTTTCCCTTGCCTTCATTTATTTATTTGCATCATTATATCTAGTTTATGATTATGTTTCTATCAAATATGTCTTATGTCTCAATTTAGGCTGGAATTATATGGCAACCTGTTGTAGTACAGCACTTAGCTCTAGTGCCCTAAATTACAATTGTGCTTCTAAACTATAACCCTAACCTATTCCCCACCCTTAATAAAGTAACCTTCATTAAAACCCTTCATCTCAACTTCTTACCTCTGTACCACATACTGCATACTGACACCTAAAAAACTTGTATTGGGGCATTCTGGAATGCAGCACCAGTGTCCAGGATGGCCACATATGACTCTAAAATTTTGTACCACAATCTGTGATCTATAGCAAACAGGTCCTCTTACTTAACCAGTAGTTAGATGGCAGGGGTCCACAAATTGGTGTTGCACAGGGATTTCATAGCAACACAGTCCACCATTGGCTAGTACAGAGGTATATAAGAAGTTGGGGTGACGGCTACTAGTATACAGGTTGGTTCAGGAGAACTGTTGGTCACATGCTTCCCTATTCTGCAATAGGAGGGCATATGACCACCTCCCATGTGACAGTACTCTGATATATCAGCCAGTCACTAGGCACATGACAGAGGGATTGATGCCACGGCTTCTCCTAGTATCCAACACCACCTAAATGGGCAAGGTGGCTTTTTGGGAAGGTTAATATGAAGCACTGAAGAGACAAGTTTATCTAGTATTTAGTATTATACATTTGCTGTCTTCCATCTTAATTTTTTAACCAGATGGTCAGATGAACTCAAATAATTTAACAACTAGGCACAGTGGTTTATTCTCCTGAGTTTGGTCTTGTTAAAGTAATCTTAACAAGACTCTGCCACCTTGCCTATTCAAGGCAAAGCAACAGGGTCTCTTTAAAGAGCACTTCCTGGTCCACTTATAGTTACCAATACAGTGCTCTCCCTCCCCATCTTCAACCATAATAAGCAAAAAAATACCAGTACTATTAGGTATGAATAAGCATGTGATTTCCTCCCATGTAGCAGCGCTTGGGTCTAGTAGTCAGTTGCTAGGCCTGAACACTGTCATCTGATAAAGGAGAAGACATTTTTGTCATATTTTTTGTACCTTTGTCAGTATAAGTTCTGACAAAAGAAGACAGTAGGTATTCTGGGGTGGCTGTGACAGAACAAGGAGTAACAGCGGAGAGCTGTAAAGGTGAGTATAAGTAAATAAGGAGGTGGACTTCAAAGAGATCCTGTTACTTTGTACTGAATGAGCAAGGTGACTGAGTTTCTTTGAATGACTGATTAAAAATCAGACCTTTGGCAGAGTACAGCATTAACAAATATTAACAAATTAACAAATATGTCTACTTAAGACAATTTCCACAGTTTGAAGTCTAGAAATATTCCAGTGAATATACATGGAATCAATTGAGTATTTTATTAGCTGGGCTGAAAGCTCCACTGTTGCCATCTTCCCACTGGAACATATCCAATTGCCATGCATGCGGATTGGCTCTTCTTGTTGTCGGGTGACACATGGCAGTAGATTGGGGCCCCTCTCGACTGCTGTATAGCCATCAGTCTTGTTCCTATATTCCCAAACAGTCTTTGACTACGGTAGGAGCTCTCAATGTACCCCATACGTATTTCTGCTGACTGCTCACTCAGCACCCAGCCTATAGGCTTTGGCATGCCAGGTACTCTGGCACACAAGGTGGAAAATGTCTGGATACATTGTTTGATATAATTTTCACTTAGTTCATTACCACCAAATAGCCACTGTGCATTTACTAGAGGTGCTTCATCTTGGTTCAATGGCGAGAACTGCAGGTCACCTATTTTGTAGCTGGAGAAAGCAGAGAGTGAACATTATTTAGGAAAATCCAGTTAAAACAGAAATGAATTGTAAGGAATTGCAATAGCCTGTCCTTGCTTCTTTTGGAGAGATTTAAATAGGTGGAAATCACTAAATATCCCATTGATCAAAGGGAAAATATTTTAGAGATTCATTCTGAAGAAACGAAAAAACATACCCTTTTTAGTGCCCCCTCTACACTGCAAGGATTAAATGCTTATTTTTGCCTGGGGTGCGAAATAAATCTCTTGCTACCATATGCTCCTCCTTCCATGTGACTGGTTCCCCAGGGTCTCTTCTTAAAGGCTTCTGTCTTGCGATTGTAGTTCTTACTTCATCAACTACAAAACAGGATCGGTAGTCCTCCATTGTACTGTACTGCATTTGAGGAAAGTGAAGGCCTGCCAAAACAAGGAGTGTCCAAAAAAAGTGGTGAGTACCGGTTGCAGGTGGTACGGGGAATAAGATAAGAAATATTCCTTTTTCCTGGTACCCTTGGCAAAATTAGCATTTGACCCTTGCAGTGTGGGGGAGCCCCATTGCAAGGGCTTTTTATCTTTCCCCCAGAATTCAGCTTTAAGGCTAACTGCATCCCGACCTTAGGACCTCTCTTTCTTGTCCAGCCACAGACTCATATGGCACTATCTGAGCTTCAAGTAGGAGTCCTGCATAAATTATTTGTGTTAATGAACCCTGCTTTCTCCTTTCAGTAACCTGGACAGGCATTACTATAGTCAGCCTGAAATTAAATTTTAGCTGGTGCTCGAGCGGTGTAAGGTTTGTTTGTTTTGTGTGTTTTCCTATTTTCAATACTTTATGGATTAATTTGACATAATATATGTAATTTAATATATTACCTTGTGTTGCAGAGTGCTTCCACTTCATCTGAGCATATCTTTGTGTCTCTCATGTATAACACGTTACTCACAGTCATCATATGGCCTCCATGCTTGGAGAGAACTGTGTGAATGACTTCCTCCAATGCTGCTTGACAGCCTATGACATGGATGTAACAAAAAGTCATTACTGCAATGTATTATTATTTTTTACTAATGAAAAAAATACCAAAAGTTGAAGATCTATGCTCCCTTTCACCTGTTTATTGTTAGCTGCTTTCTGAAAAAGCCTGTTGTTAGGAAAGCTCAATAGCTCATAGTTACTTTTTCTTTTGCCTGCCTGCTTTGTTTAGAGGCCTAAAGGTAACCAATTACAGAGAGGCAGTCTAAAAGCAACCTGCTGCTACTCTTTTGCAAACCTATAGAGCTCTGTGACACATCATGGGTTTATCCGTAGGTTAAGACATTACGTAAATAAGTATAATCGTTAGAACTGGGGTGCACTTCTCCTGCAGGAAAACCAAGATAGATACAGAGGGATGGTATGTGTTCCTGTACTGTCAGATAGAAAACAAACCATATATCGTGGCCAATCTTTATGTTCCGCCTCCTTATAAAATGGAGGTTCTATATAAATTGTCAGAATTTCTCAAAGATAAAGAGTATATACCGGTTATAATGGTGGGGTATTTCAATGAAGTTATGAATTCGAGTAAAGATCGATTTCCCCCAGGGGAAACAATCTGATAAAGTTTCTGATGGATGGCTAGCCCAATTTATGGAAGGGCTGGGACTGTGTGATGTTTGGAGAACCCGGAACCCAGCGAGGCAGCAATATTCATGTTATTCCAGCTCATATGCAACATTGTCAAGAATAGACATGGCCACTGGAAACGGGAACATGGTGAAGCTGGTTAAAAGCATAATATATGCTACTAGGGGAGTGTCTGACCATTCACCATTAATAATGTGATGTTTGGAGAACCCGGAACCCAGCGAGGCAGCAATATTCATGTTATTCCAGCTCATATGCAACATTGTCAAGAATAGACATGGCCACTGGAAACGGGAACATGGTGAAGCTGGTTAAAAGCATAATATATGCTACTAGGGGAGTGTCTGACCATTCACCATTAATAATGACTATTCAGTTGGAAGGTCAGAACCTCCCTGGAGCATGGAGTATAAGCCCATTTTGGTTGGAGTTAATGAGGGAACCAACAGGATTAACATTAAAATTAAAGGAATTTGTAACATTTGATACGGGTTCTGCAAGTGCAGGGATAGTGTGGGATACCCTGAAGGCTTTCCTCCGTGGGTTAATAATCCAACAAGTAGCGAAGATCAAAAGGTGGTCCAGGGAATGGGAGGAGGTTATAACATCATTACCAGAAAGGCAGAAAACAAGCGTCTTTTTCAGACTCAATGCACTTTTGCTGAGGGGGAGTGTGCAGGCCATTTTTTGGTCCAGTTGGTGAAAACCAATAACTCCCCATCAGTAATTAGGATGCCAGGGGACGAAATTACTTCCTGGACCCCTGAAATACTGGATGCATTCAGACAATATTATGCAAATTTATATAAATGCAGGGTGGGAGGAGTGGCAAGAGAAATGGATCAGTTTTTTAGGGGGATCCAGATACCAGCTCTCTTAGAACAGGAAAAAAACATGTTAGAAGCCCCCATAACCCTCAATGGTCTGCAACGTGTAGTGGCTCAGATGGCTAACCAGAAGTCCCCCAGCCCAGATGGTCTTCCTATAGAAATTTATAAGCAGTATGGTGAAGTGATGCTTCCAGAGTTACTGAGGATGGTAGGGGAAGTGGCCACTCCTCAATGGCAGAAGCCACAATAGTGGTTATTCCAAAAGAGGGGAAAGATCAAATGGATACCTCGTCCTATAGGCTAATAGCTTTATTATGTGCAGATGCAAAAATACTGGCGAAAGTGCTAGCCGCCCAGGTGAACAAATATATACAAAAGTTTATACATCCAGATCAATCTGGGTTTATTCCCAAGTCACTAACATCAATGTAAGGCGGGTATACTTGAACCTTCAGATTCCGACGTTGAATGGGGGCTCACGAGCTGTTGTCTCTCTAGATGCTGCCAAAGCTTTCAATAGCTTGGAGTGGGACTATTTGTGGCGGGCTCTGGAGGTGTTCGTTTGGATCCACCTTTATAGGTTGGGTAAAAGCACTTTATAATACACCAATCGCTAAGATTAGGATTAACAATGCATACTCTGACTCAATTGAGCTGGAGAGGGGAACCCGGCAGGGATGCCCCCTGTCACCTCTGTTTGCTTTAGCAATAGAGCCATTAGCAATTGCGATAAGAACAGCAAGGGGGATACAGGGATTTAAAAGAGACATGGAGAAAGAAAGGATTGCATTATATGCAGACGAAATTCTGTTCTTCCTCTGAGATATAGACTCATCCTTGGCGGTGGCTATGAACATTGTGGAGGATTTTGGGAAGATATCAGGCCTGGTAATTAACTGTGAGAAATCGGCTTTGATGCCAGTAGACCCAATGAATCCCCTCCAATCCTCAGTGGGGCAATTAAGGGTGGTAGATAGGATGAAGTATCTAGGAATATGGTTAACAAGGAACCCAGATCAGTACATTGGGGATAATCTTGCCCCCCTTTTGCTTAAATTCAAGCGGAAATGCGACATTTGAAGCCATCTCCCCCAGTCAGCTGCCGGAAGAATCAACCTCATTAAAATGATCTGGATGCCCCAGCTTCTGTACCAGCTACATAATTCCCCAGTTTGGATCGGAATGGGATGGTTCAAGAAAATTGAAACACTGTTCCAGGAACTAATCTGGAAGAAGGGGCAGGCTCGTATTAGTTTACAGATATTGCAGCTACCAATAAAAGAGGGAGGAGCAGCAGTGCCACATCCGCGCAGCTATTTTTTGGCTGCCCAACTGCAGCATCTTAGGGGATGTAATATACAAGGGGAGAGCAATAAAAATGTTTGAATGATATTGCAAGGAGCCCCGCACAGTAGCTTGCTGGAAGCTCTGGAAGCAGATTCCCTATCCTCCAGTCTCCCCACATAAAAATTAGTAACAAAAGTATGGCGGCCGGTTAGGATAGTAATGAGCTATATGAGGTTAACAGAATATACTCCAATCTGGGACAACAAATTTTTCAAATTTGATCCCCATGGGTAAAATAAATGAGTGGGAGGCTTGTGGTATTGGAAAACTCATGCAACTATATGAAGGGAGTACACTGAAGTCATTTGAAGAACTGAGGGGAGAGTATGGTATCCCAAGCCAATAATTCTACGGATATCTTCAAATTAGACACGCCCTCAGCACCAATTTCAAAACACAACGGATGGAATGGCTTGAAGTACCTCTTATACAAAGAATCGCCATGACAGGATCTTCCAAGGGTTTAATATCAGAGATATACGAACAGATATGTAGCAAATTTACCAACGGGGAAAGATTGGCCAAAAATAAAAAGGGACGGGAAGATGACCTGGGGGAAATAATAACAGAAGAACAGTGGAAAAGGATATTAAATCTGAGTTCCCAGGTGTCAGTTTCATCCTCACAGAAAATGTCACAACTATTCTTGTTACACAGAGCTTACTATACCCCAAAGAAACTTTTTCGTTAAGGATATAGACCCGATGACAAATGCCCAAGGTGTCAAGGAACAGGTGACTTGATCCACATGATGTGGAGATGTCCAAAATTATTTAGGTATTGGACAGAGATACTTGAGGACTTTAATCGTACCTTTGGGCTCAAATTGGCCCTAAATGAACGGTATAATATGTTTTTTTGGGGAAGATAGAGGACAACAGTGTGTCAGTAAATAGTAAAACTGCAGTAATTAGAGGCAGGGCCGGATTATGAGCATCATGGGCCTGGTGCTGAGGATTTTGAAGGGCAATTTTTATGGTTAATAAATAAAATTAAACACAAACATTTTTTTATTATAATAAATTATGTATTTTAAACCAACTGCTCATTCACACTGTATGTGCAAGAGAACCCATTTAAAAAAAAAAAAAAGTATAAATGTAAAATTTGAGCTCATTCAATTATTTGTTGCAATCTTTTATTGTTTACATTGTGCAACCCTGCTGGGCCTATATTAAAGTAGGGGCCTAGAGCTGCAGCTCCAATAGCCCCTACGTTAATCTGGCCCTGATTAGAGGCCTATTCCAAGCACAAAAGATAATAGCCCAAAATTGGCAATCAGTGAGACTTTAGAAGAATGGAATAAAGTGATGGACGCTACAGTATGGAAAAAAAAGGGGACATTTATTAGATGGAGGAATCTGGATAAATTCTTAAAAATCTGGAAGCCCTGGTTAGATAAAATGGGATGTCCTCCTTAAAGGGGATACTAGGGGGGGAGACCATACCCAAAGACTAGGTGGATACGATCAGGGAATAATAGGGGTGAGCGGAGAGGGGGAACGGAAGTGGTAAATGAGAGAGAAATAAGTTAGGAATAAGAATATATAATACACTAGTAGTAAAGTGTAATAGTAAATAGATATGGTGTATCGTTGTGATGCTCGGCACTTTATTACAAGGGAGATTCTGAGGGGTTCATAAAAAGGTTAGTGGGGTTAAAAAAAAAAAGGTTAGAGAAGTACAGAAGAGAGGGAGTCGAGGCACTGGTAGTAGTTGAGTGAACCTTTTAACATTTTTTTTTTTTGGTGCCCACTTTTTGGTTTCTTTTTCTTTTATTTCTGTTGTTTTTCTTGTTTTTTTTTCTGTTGTTTCTTCTTTAACCACCTCAGTACAGTGCAGTTACAACCCCTTCCTGACCAGACCAATTTTCAGCTTTCAGCGCTCTCACACTTTGAATGACAATTACTCAGTTATCCAACACAGTATCCATATGAAACTTGCGTCCTTTTTTCCACACAAATAGAGCTTTCTTTTAGTGGTATTTAATCACTAGTGGGTTTTTTATTTTTTGTGCTATAAATAAAATAAAACGTAAATTTTGTGAAAAAAATGCCTTTTTCTTCGTTTCTGTCATAAATTTTTGCTAATTAGTAATTTTTCTTCATAAATTTTGGCCAAAATTTATACTGCTACATATCTTTGGTAAAAATAACCCACATTAGTATATATTATTTGGTCTTTGTGAAAGTTATAGAGTCTACAAACTATGGTGCCAATCACTGAAAATTGATCACTTCTGATGAGGCCTTCAGTACATCAGGTGTATCTCATTTCTTGAGACTCTAACTAGTCAGGAAAGTACAAATACCCCCCAAATGACCCCTTTTTACAAAGTAGACATCCCAAGGTATTAAGTAAGTAGCATGGTGAGTTTTTTTAAGTTGTCATTTTTTCCCACAATTCTTTGCAAAATTAAGATTTTTTATTTTTTTTTATTTTTTTTTACTAAATTGTCATATTATCAGGTTATTTCTCACACACAGCATATGTATACAACAAATTACCCCCCAAAATACATTCTGCTACTCTTCCCGAGTACGGCGATACCACATGTGTGAGACTTTTACACAGCCTGGCCACATACAGAGCACCAACATCGATGTAGTACCTTCAGACGTTCTACGAGCAAAAATGACGCATCTCATTTCTCAACCACCTATTACACTTTTGAAGGCCCTGGAGTACCAGGACAATGGAATTTCCCATAAAATCACCCCATTTTGGAAAGCTAACACCCCAACGTATAATCTGTGAGGCATAATGAGTCTTTTGAACGGTTCATTTTTTTCCAGAAGTTTTTGGAATATGTGGAAAAAAATTAAAACGCATTTTTTTTTTACACAAAATTGTCAATTTATAAGATATTTCTAACACATAACATGTATATAGCAAAAATTACACCCCAAAATACATTCTGCTACTCCTCCCGAGTATGGCGATACCACATGTGTAGGACTTTTACACAGCCTGGCCACATAGATGGGCCAAACATTGAAGTAGTACGTTCAGGCGTTCTAGGAGCATAAATGACACATCTTATTTCATTCCTACCCATCACACTTTTGAAGGTCCTGGACCACCAGGACAGTGAAATTACCCACAAAATGACCCCATTTTGGAAAGTAAACACCCCAACGTATATTCTATGAGACATGGGCTGCAAATAGGTACTCGGGTACTCAGGTGGACTGTGACAGGTACTCGGGTACTCAGATGGACTGGAACAGGTACTCGGGTACTCTGATGGCCTGGTGACAGGTACTCGGGTACTCTGATGGCCTGGTGACAGGTACTCGGGTACTCTGATGGCCTGGTGACAGGTACTCGGGTACTCTGATGGCCTGGTGACAGGTACTCGGGTACTCTGATGGCCTGGTGACAGGTACTCGGGTACTCTGATGGCCTGGTGACAGGTACTCGGGTACTCTGATGGCCTGGTGACAGGTACTCGGGTACTCTGATGGCCTGGTGACAGGTACTCGGGTACTTTGATGGGCCGGGACAGGTACTCGGGTACTCTGATGGGCCGGGACAGGTACTCGGGTACTCAGATGAACTGTGACAGGTACTCGGGTACTCAGATGGGCTGGGACAGGTACTCGGGTACTCAGATGGGCTGGGACAGGTACTCGGGTACTCAGATGGGCTGGGACAGGTACTCGGGTACTCTGATGGGCTGGGACAGGTACTCGGGTACTCTGATGGGCTGGGACAGGTACTCGGGTACTCTGATGGGCTGGGACAGGTACTCGGGTACTCAGATGGGCTGGGACAGGTACTCGGGTACTCAGATGGGCTGGGACAGGTACTCGGGTACTCAGATGGGCTGGGACAGGTACTCGGGTACTCTGATGGGCTGGGACAGGTACTCAAATACTCTGATGGACTGTGACAGGTACTCTGATGGACTGTGATTGACAGGTACTATGAGGGGTGGTGACAGGTCCTCTTTATTGGGGGGGGGGGGGGGGCAATCAGTATGTTTGGTGTACACTGTATGCGGTAACGAGATGTTACCGCAATCTCCTCCTCACACACGATCGGTGTGTGAGGAGGAGAACCCGGTAACATCCCGTTACCGCGGTTTGTTTACATTTTAGTGATCGGCTGTGAAAGGATCACAGCCGATCACGTGGGTAAACAGCCAGCCAATGGCTGTTTACCAGTGTCGGTGACGAGCAGTGTTCCCGGGGAACACGCCGCCACCGACGTGCACGCGCAGCGCGCTCGCGATCGCGCGCATGCGCCGTGCACGTAGGGGGTGTGACCATCTGTGATCGGCCGTGACTTCATCACGGCCGATCACGTGGTAAACAGCCATAACGAATGGCTGTTCACCACCTTCGGTGGCGAGCGGTGTCTCCGTGACACGCCGCCACCGAAGAAACAGGGATGCGCGCGCACGATCGCGCGCATCCCTGTTTAAACGGGAGGCCGTCATATGACGGCCTCCCGCCACAATAGCTGCGCCGCCTGGCCGTCATTTGACGGCCGGCGGTCAGCAACTAGTTAAGGAAATAAGTACGTAGGATGCAGAACAATGTAATGATGGTTATTTAAAAAAACATTTATACACGATAATGTAATGTAATGGAATGAGATTATAACACTATGTATATGGCTTGAGGTGCTTCTCAGATGTTTGTATGGACTTTTGTAAACATCATTAAAAAAATAAAGGGAAAAAAAAGACATTACGTAAATGGATTAAAAAAGAGAAAAAAAATCACTTTAAAAGCTGATATACTTAAAGTGATTGTCAAGGCAGAGGGTTTTTTTCTACCTTATAGCATTTCTATCTAGTAATGTAAAAAACCCTCTGCATGCAGCTTTCCCTCACAGCCCTCCAATACATTTTATTCAATACATACCTGAGCCCTATTCTGATCCAGCGATGTGCATGAGAGCCAAGGCTCTCCCAGGTCTCTGCCCCCTCATTGGCTCAGATACAGCAGTAGGAGCCATTGGCTCCATTGGTCTCAATCAGAGCCAGTGATGAGTTAGCAGGATGTGGGCTGTTATGGACACACTAAGCATGGCTCAGGAGTGAGCATGCACAAGTGCCACATAACAAAGTGGCTTGCTATGGGGGTTGGGGGGGGAGCTAAGAGCGCAAGCGGGGGACATAAGAGGAGGAGAATCAGGCTACTCTATGCAAAACCATTGCACATACAGGTTGCAGGTACGTATAACATGTTTGTTATTTTGAAAAACAAAAACAAAAAAACAAGGCTTTAATATTACATAGTTACATAGTAGGTGAGGTTGAAAAAAATACACAAGTCCATCAAGTCCAACCTATGTGTGTGAATATATGTCAGTATTACAATATATATCCCTGTACGTAGCGGCCATTCAGGTGCTTATCTAATAGTTTTTTTAAACTATCAATGCCCCCCCCCCCCCCTGCAGCAACCACCACCTTGCCGCTCTTACAGTAAAGAACCCTCTAAGCAATTTAAGGTTAAATCTCTTTTCTTCTAATATTAGTGAGTGGCCACGTGTCTTATTAAACTCCCTTTCGCAAAAAATTTTTATCCCTATTGTGGGGTCACCAGCATGGTATTTGTAAACTGAAATCATGCCCCCTCTCAAGGGTCTCTTCTTCAGAGAGAATAAGTTCAGTGCTCGCAACCTTTCTTCATAACTAATATCCTCCAGACCCTTTATTAGCTTGGTTGCCCTTCTTTGTACTCGCCTTTCCAGTACATCCTTTCTGAGGACTGGTGCCCAGAACTGGACAGCATACGCCAGGTGAGGCCGAACCAACGTCTTGTAGAGTGTGGAAATTATTGCTTTATCCCTGGAGTTAATCCCCTTTTTAATGCATGCCAATATCCTGTTTGCTTTGTTAGCAGCAGCTTGCCATTGCTGAGCCTATCATCTACTAGGACCCCCAGGTCCTTTTCCATCCTAGATTCCCCCAGAGGTTCACCCCCTAGCGAGTAGATTGCATTTATATTTTTGCCACCCAAATGCATTATTTTAAATTTTTCTATATTAAACCTCATTTGTAGTTGCCTACCCCATTCATTTGTTCAGATCTTCTTACAAGGTTTCCACATCCTGAGGAGAAATTATTGCCCTGCTCAGTTTAGTATCCTCCGCAAATACAGAGATTGAACTGTTTACCCCTTCCTCCAGGTCGTTTATGAACACATAAAACAGGATTGGTCTCAGCACAGAACAGTGTGGGACCCCACTTCCCACCCCTGACCATTCCGAGTATTCCCCATTCATCACCACCCTCTGAACTCACCTTTGTAGCCAGTTTTCAATTCATGTACTCACCCTATGGTCCATGCCAACTGACCTTACTTTGTACAGTAAAGGTTTATGGAAAACTGTGTCAAATGCTTTTGCAAAATCCAGATACACCATGTCTACGGGCCTTCCTTTATCTAGATGGCAGCTCACCTCCTCATAGAAGGTTAATAGATTGGTTTGGCAAGAAAGATTCTTCATGAATTCATCCTGATTACTGCTAATTATACCCTTTTCCTTACTAAAATCTTGTATATAGTCCCTTATCATCCCCTCCAAGAGCTTGCATACTATTGATGTTAGGCTAACTGGCCTGTAATTCCCAGGGATGTATTTTGGCCTTTTTTTAATAACCACTTGAGACCCGCGCTATAGCCGAATGACGGCTACAGCGCGGATCTCCTTTTCCGGGACTACGTCTATTGACGTAGTCCCGTGCACGAGCAGCCTGCTCGCCCCCTGAGGGGCGCGCGTGGCGCGCTCTGTGATCGGCGAGTCTACGAGACTCGCCTGATCACCGATCCGTGCAAAGGGTCGATCCCGACCCCTTATCACGTGATCAGCTGTCAGCCAATGACAACTGATCATGTGATATAACGGAGCCGGTAATCGGCTATTATTCCTCCTCGCGCTGATAGCGCGAGGAGGAAAAAAAAAGCCGATCACCGGCGGCCGTGATCGGGACATCAGTCCCGATCACGGCCAGCCCTGCCAGTGCCCACCTGCCCCCTGCTTTGCCTGCCTAAATAAAAAATGTGTCCCCCCTGTCAGTGCCACCCAGCAGTGCCCATAGTGCCACCCAGCAGTGCCCACAGTGCCACCCAGCAGTACCCACAGTGCCACCCAGCAGTGCCCACAGTCTGCCTAAACAAAGGTGCTGCACCCCAGTGCCACATATCCGCGCCCAGCAATGCCGCCCATCAGTGCCCAGCAGTGCCGCCCATCAGTGCCCAGCAGTGCCACCTATCAGTGCCACCTATCAGTGCCCAGCAGTCCCATCTATCAGTGATACCTATCAGTGCCCCTTAGTGCCACCCATCTGTGCCACCCATCTGTGCCACCCATCCGTGCCATCTTATCTGTGCCCGTCTTTGCCCATCAGTGCCGCCTTATCTGTGCCCATCGGTGCCGCCTTATCTGTGCCTATTAGTGCCGCCATAACTATGCCTATCAGTGCCCACCAGTGCAGCCTATCAGTGCCCACCAATGCAGCCTATCAGTGCCCACCAGTGCAGCCTATCAGTGCCGCCTCATCAGCGCACTTCAATGAAGGAGAAAAATGACCTGTTTGCAAAATTTTATAACAAACTATTAAACATGAATTTTTTTTTTTTTTTTTTGCATCTTTTTTTGTTTGTTTAGCAAAAAATAAAACTCCCAGCTGTGATTAAATACCACCAAAAGAAAGCTCTATTTGTGGGAAAAAAATGATAAAAATTTCATTTGGGTACAGTGTTGTATACCCGCGCAATTGTCATTCAAAGTGCATCAGTGCTGAAAGCTGAAAATTGGTCTGGGACTGAGGGGGGTTTAAGTGCCCAGTAAGCAAGTGGTTAAATATTGGTCCTACATTGGCTTTTCTCCAATCAACTGGTACCATTCCAGTCAGTAGACTGTCAGTAAAAATTAGGAACAACGGTCTGGCAAATATTTGACTGAGTTCCCTAAGTACCCTTGGGTGCAAGCCATCTGGTCCCGGTGATTTATTAATGTTAAGTTTCCCAAGTCTATTTCTAATTCTGTCCTCTGTTATCCTGTGATTTGTCATGAGGACAAACACTGCAGTTTTGGTTACTGAAGCCCCCTAATTCCCCTGTGAAGACTGAGGAGAAGAATAAATGTAATACCTTCGCCATCTCTCCATCCCTTGTAACCAGATGTCCTTCCTCGTTCTTTATGGGGCTAATATGGTCTGTCCTCCCATTTTTACTGTTTACAGTGGTGTTAAAAAGTGTTTGCCCCCTTCCTCATTTCCTGTTCCTTTGCATGTTTGTCACACTTAAGTGTTTCGGAACATCAAACCAATTTAAACAATAGTCAAGGACAACACAAGTAAACACAAAATGCAATTTGTAAATGAAGGTGTTTATTATTAAAGGTGAAAAAAAAATCCAAACCATCATGGCCCTGTGTGAAAAAGTGATTGCCCCCCCTTGTTAAAACATACTATAACTGTGGTCGTCCACACCTGAGTTCAATTTCTCTAGCCACACCCAGGCCTGATTATTGCCACACCTGTTCACAATCAAGGCATCACTTAAATAGGAGCTGCTTGACACAGTAAGGTCCACCAGAAGATCCTTAAAAGCTACACATCATGCCGAGACCCAAAGAAATTCAGGAACAATTGAGAAAGAAAGTAATTGAGATCTATCAGTCTGGAAAGGGTTATAAAGCCATTTCCAAAGCTTTGGGAATCCAGCGAACCACAGTGAGAGCCATTATCCACAAATGGTGAAGACATGGAACAGTGGTGAACCTTCCCAGGAGTGGCCGGCCGCCCAAAATTACCCCAAGAGCGCAGCGACGACTCATCCAAGAGGTCACAAAAGACCCCACAACAACGTCCAAGGAACTGCAGGCCTCACTTGCCTCAGTTAAGGTCAGCGTTCATGCCTCCACCATCAGGCAAAAGACTGGGCAAAAATGGCCTGCATGGCAGAGTTCCAAGGAGAAAACCACTGCTGAGCAAAAAGAACATCAAAGCTCGTCTCAATTTCTCCACAACACATCTTGATGATCCCCAAGACTTTTGGGACAACATTTTGTGGACCGATGAGACAAAAGTGGAACTCTTTGGAAGGTGTGTGTCCAAGTATATCTGGCGTAGAAGGAACACTGCATTTCATAAAAAGAACATTATACCAACAGTAAAATATGGTGGTGGTAGTGTGATGGTCTGGGGCTGTTTTGCTGCTTCAGGACCTGGAAGACTTGCCGTGATAAAAGGAACTATGAATTCTGCTGTCTACCAAGAGATCCTGAAGGAGAATGTCCGACCATCTGTTCGTGTACTCAAGCTGAAACGAACTTGGGTTCTGCAGCAGGACAATGATCCTAAACACACCAGCAAGTCCACCACCGAATGGCTGAAGAAAAACAAAATGAAGACTTTGGAGTGGCCTAGCCAAAGTCCTAACCTGAATCCTATTGAGATGTTGTGGTATGACCTTAAAAAGGCCGTCCATGCTCGAAAACCCTCTAATGTAACTGAATTAGGACAATTCTGCAAAGATAAGTGGGCCAAAATTCCTCCAGGACGCTGTAAAAGCCTCATTGCACGTTATCGCAAACGCTTGGTTGCAGTTGTTGCTGCTAAGGGTGGCCCAACCAGTTATTAGGTTTAGGGGGCAATCACTTTTTCACACAGGGCCATGATGGTTTGGATTTTTTTTCACCTTTAATAATAAACACCTTCATTTACAAATTGTGTTTACTTGTGTTGTCCTTGACTATTGTTTAAATTGGTTTGATGTTCCGAAACACTTAAGTGTGACAAACATGCAAAGGAACAGGAAATGAGGAAGGGGCAAACACTTTTTCACACCACTGTATATACTTATAGAATTTCTTGAGATTTTTTTTTTTGCTCTCCTCCGCTATATGTTTTTCGTGTTCTATCTTAGCTGCCCTAATTGCACCCTTACATATCTTGTTGCATTCTTTGTAAAGTCTGAATGCTGATGGTGATCCCTCCACCTTGTATTTTTTGAAGGCCTTCTCCTTTGCTTTTATATACATTTTTACATTGGAATTAAGCCATCCAGGATTTTTGTTCGCTCTTTTAAATTTATTTCCCAATGGGATGCACTGTCTAATGTCCTTATTTAATATGTTCTTAAAGCAAACCCATCTCTACACCGTGTTATTTGTTCCTTAGATTTTATCCCAATTTATATCTTCTAGCACGATTCATAGTTTAGGGAAGTTGGCTCTTTTTAAATTCAGTGTTTTTGTGCTCCCTTTGTGTTTCCTATTTGTGTGATTTATACTCAAGCCAATTGAGCTGTGATCGCTGTTTCCTAAATTGCCCTGTATTTCCACATGCGTGATCAGGTCTGTATTGCTGGTAATCAGCAGATCTAGTAACGCCTTGTTTCTAGTTGGTGCATCTACCATCTGACCCATGAAATTGTCCTGCAAGACATTTAGGAGCTTGCGAGCCTTAGACTAATGTGTGGTTCCCTCTGCCCATTCTATGTTGGGATAATTAAAATCCCCCATTATGATAAGAATTCCCATCCTTGCTGCTAATCCAAATTGTGATAGGAGGTCCATCTCCCCCTGCTCCGTCAGGTTAGGGGACCTACAGCATACTTCCAGTATTCGTTTCTCCTTAGCTTCAACCCTTTGGAGCTTTACCCATTGTCATGGTTATGCAATAGAGTTTGTCTGCTTACCTGTTTCCATGTGTTCATCTCTAGAGACCAGCCGACCCTCACCTGACTGCTTTTGTAATCCATCCTCTGGCATGACTCCACCCTAGCTCCTATCAGAGAACTTTATATTAACCTGTGCACTGCAGGCCAACCCTGCTGATCAACCATTGTGTATTCCTTTGTGTGTTTAGCTCCCTGTTACCTGCCATGTGCTCTTCTGTTGTTCCGTTACCAACTTTGGCGTGTCCTTGACTATCCCTGTTTGCCTGTGATCCTGACCTATTGGCGTGTCCCTGACTATTCCTGTCTGCTTGTGGCCCCGACCTTGGCTTTATCCCTCACTATCCCTATCCTCCTGTTGCCTACTGTGGGTGCGAGCTGGGGGACCCTGGGGGTCGCGACCTGGAGCCAGTTGCAGCCAAGTCCATCCTCACCACTAGAGGCTCTGGTGAACACCTGCTGGCTCTTAGACTCCGCGCCCCAGGGAGTCTTACTCTCTAACCTCGGTGGGATCTGTCTCCCGTCCGCAGCAGTCAGCCTTAGGGTCCACAACCTTGCGGTGCACTCCTGATCCCTTCGGTGTGCATCTGTCACCTCGCCTCAAGGTGACCTGACATCCATAAGGACTCCTCCCTAGCTCCCTTATTGTTGTAATCTCCCACATTAACTTGTACATTATTCTTGATATATAGGCATACTCCTCCCCTTTTTTACCCTCTTTATCCCTGCAATAAAGGAAATACCCTTGAATGGTTGCCAGCCAATCATGAGAGCTGAACCAGGTCTCTGAAATTCCCACAAAATCTAAATCCTCCACGTTCAACAATATCTCTAGTTCACCCATCTTATCTGTCAGGCTCCTGGCTTTGGTGCACATACTACGTAGTTTAGACCGGTCCCATACTGTCCTCTTATTGGGTGTTCCAAGATCGCAAATAGGACTTGTTACTATACTTACCTCGAGTTTATGTGCTTTAGTCACCCTACCACTAATGCCCCCAATACTACCCTCTGGAATATGTTCATTGTTGACTATCTCTACCTCTGGATCCTCTCCCCCATCACTTAGTTTAAAAACTCCTCTGACTTTTTGGCCATCTTCACTCCTAGCAGACCGTTATAGTTTCACTTTAGCACTTCTCATCAATGGCTCTCATCAATGGCTCTCAGTTTCCAAAGCATGTTAGGCTTTCTAGTAGGCTTTCTAGTAACAATGCACTGCCTGCATGTTTGGAGAAAACTTGGCTGTGACTAAGACAGATGATCCATCTGGTTTCAAGTAAATCTGTTTTGTTGGAAATAGGGCTGCCATTGCTAATTGCTTTTTCCATGTCAGTTGCTGTGCTAATCTTTGCGTTAGTACTTTTTTTTACTGATGTTGCAGATAATGACTACTTTTGAACTAACAGCCAGACAACTAGCATATTTAGAAGAATATCAGCAATTGCAGCCTCCATAGATCTATTGATCCTAACAGAAACCCAGTAAGTAAGCTCATTACTTTCTGTATTTAGCTGAGAAATAACTTTCTGCTTTTGCTCTTCTGTGGGCCCCTACTCCCAGAGGGTATACTGTATATAGGCAGGGGTTAGTATCCCTTTTTGAGGTCCCTCACCTAGGTGGGTATTGTGGCTGGAGTTGTTTAGCCCTGTATATTCTACAGCAGGAAGAGTCTGAGGCAAAGGTTCATGGGAAAGAGCTACTGCTGGTATTCTATAGTGTAAGCCTGTAGCCTAAGTGGACTCTCTGGGGTAGGTATACAACAGACCACTGTGTAGATTAGAGGACACCAATGAAAGACCTAAAGTGAGGATCGAAGCATTATACGTTACTGTTGGAACTGCATTGTGGTGAATTGTTAATGCTGGACCTAAAGTGCTGGAGTTGAAGGTGAAAGTCGAGTTGTAAGGAACTGTTAATATGCTTCTGCCACAGTAAAGACATTTTTAAAAGGCTAAACTTGTAGCCATTTCTTATTTCTCCAGAGATTGTCCCCTAGGTGGACCTCTGGTCAGGAGAATGATCTAAGATGGCAGAGTTTCTCCCATCATGGGTGTGTTATAGGTAATTAGATGTACCCTAATCTGTTCCTATTGCAAGAGGACGGTAAGGTGCCCTTAGCCAAAATGACAATTCTGGTGGCAAATCAGCAACGTGCTTACATGTAGAAACAGCCCCAAACACATGTCAAACTCATTTTGACATTATTTTACATTCTGTGACCAAGGTATATACTTCTCACATTGTCCCAGCGTCTTTCTGGCTCTGTCAGGTGTGTAAACACTTGTTCGGGTATAGCTAAGAGATGGCATTTAAATTCGAGATTTTACTTTCATTGTTTCTTTACTTGCAATAGAAAGCCATACAAGTCTATGGAAAATGGTGGTATGGCATCTCCCACCTAAGGAAGGCAGTCTAAATGAATGAAACATTTTTCTACCAAGGGCCCCAAGAGCTTCCATGGGGTCTGCAGCTACACCAGAGTACTGAACTCTGGCAAATCCCTACTTCCTATGACCACCCACTCCACTCAACTGGCTGTATATACAGTATATCCTCCAATCACCAGAGAAAGGGGGGCTCCTAGAGGAAACATAAGAGATAGCGCCTTGCAAAGCAGGGAAAAGAAAAGAAGAAAAACTCCCTGCTTCCTCCTAACACCCCTTTCATGTAGTCCAACATAGGAGCACTCAGGCAAAGCTGACAACACTGCTTGAGATTACAGTGCAGCAGAAGCAGCAAAGTTAGAAGTGCTACATGCTCTTTTAGGGACTGTTGACATCAGTAATCGCACAAGAACACACTCTGTGTTTTTGTGCAATTCACATGAAGTTCATTGTGGTGCAATTTGAGCCCATTCATTTTGAAGGAGCTAAATCGCACCAGACCGCAGCAAAAGTAGTGCATGCACTACTTTAAAAACCACATGACTACCAGGCCAAATGGTATTTCTGTACAATGCAAAATGCATTGCGTTTGCGACCTGCATTTGGGGTGTCATTCATTTAACGTTGACACCCGATGCAGATCACAACTGCTGTACGTTTTGAACATAGTGTGGGAAATGCACATGGAATGTGGGTTTCCTGCACCGCGTTCTGGTCAGTGGCGGCTGGTAGAATTTTTTTTTGGGGGGGGCAGTAAACCGCATGCCACCCTGCGGTCAGTCGGTTGGAAGCACTTACCCTATCAACAGTGACTTCCCCCTGCTCTTGGGCGGCGTCCACCCATTCTCTTGCTCTCCATCATAGCCAGCTTCTCGTTCTCTTGCTCTCCTCGGCAGTGGCGGCTTCCGTTCCCTCCCTCATCCTCCCTCCTACTATGCATGAATCTATCCATTGCCATATAGGGGGTGGCCTGGAGAGAGGTGGCGGTGCCAGAGTGACCCTTATGGACAGACTGCCACTGGTTCTGGGGTGGACTGGCCCTTAAGAGACAAAATATAGAAAATGATGTGCATGTTTTCCAGAGATTTTTTTCTATTTGCCCAGATATATATTTTAGTAAAACAACACAAGCTGATTTATGAGCCTCAGTAAAGGCTCATGTACACAGGGCTGTTAAAAAACGCTTCCTAACGTTAGGACCTTGACAGCTGGTAACCGACGGGGAAAAACGTCCTTTTTACAGTTTTTACATACCACGTTTATGCAAGTTTAGCAGCGGTTATGAGAATTTGAGGTTAGAAGCGTTTTTTAAAGATATCCTCAGGAGACCCTCCCAAATGCCCACAATGCATGAAAAACAAGTAAATAATTATATATTTCAGCCATTCTATGAGAGAAGAGAGGGGAGCAGCAAAGAGAGCAGTGTCCTTGCAGATAGCTGTCGTATTTTTTGTGTTTTCACCATGGATCCCATCATGAGCATGTGTAAGGAAATACTCCTGATGTTGTTGAGGCTCCAAAGACACAGACTCATCCATTGATGCAGGCAACTGGATGTGGTGAAATTTTTGTTTTTTCAACATTTTTATGTTCAAAAATGATCAGAAATATTTTCGTCTTTAAAACTGCTTATAAATGCAAATGTGCATAAATGCAGTTTACCACGGTTACAAGCATTTGCTATTTGAAATGCCAGTAAACTACAGTCCTGAATGTGATTTTTTCTGCTATGAAAAAAATGGCTGTAGCTTCAACTGCCTTAAAGTGGTTGTAAACTCTGTACAACTACTTTTACCTACAGGTAAGCCTATATTAAGGCTTACATGTAGGTGCTGGAAATATCTCCTAAACCTGCACGGTTTAGGAGATATTTACTATATACTCATACGCCGACATCATTGGTGCATGCACACTTTAGAAAGGGTGCTTTCATGCCGTTTCTAAAAGGATCATGCCGTGACTGGTGGCACGTCACGCCACTCTGGCCAGTCACAGAGCCAGAGTCCACGGCCCCATAAGAGGGGTGAGGATGGACGCTTCCAGCCAGTGGGGACAGCGGTGACATTGCAGGCTTCGTTTTCAGGTAAGTGACACATAATGAGGTACTATGCGATGCATAGTAGCCCATTATGCTTTACCTTTGCAGGGAAATAAAGAGGAAGTAAAACCCATCAGAGTTTACTTCCTTTTTAAACTACTATAAATGTATGTGTGTACAAGTACACATAAGATAACATAGAGAATAGTCAGGGGCTGCTGAAGAAATTCCCAACTGCTCCTAAACTTCAGTTTAACCAGTAGTAAAACTACCAGGGTTGCAGCAGTCGCACTTGCAACTGGGCCCTGGAATTCCGCTGCTGTGGGGGGCCAAAAGTCCGGGATGTGGCTAGAGGGCTGCTGACTGCAGTTATGAGCAGAGCATCTATTACACTCTGTCACACTGACAGCCAAACACCCCCCCCCCCCCCCACCCGCACAGACAGGAGATGGAAAAGATAGAAAGAGCAGGATCTTCCCCTCCCCCTGTGTGTGCCCATGGCCACATCGGGAGGAAGTAGAGAGAAGATATTGCTGGAAATGGCAGCAGAGGAGCAATTATTGGAGAAATTGCCCTGTAGAACATTTGAATACCAATCTTAGTGCAAGATTCCGATCCAGTGTGCTACAAGGTCCATAAATACATGCTTCAGACTACTGATGGGTCAGGTTATATGCTCATTACGCCTCGCCATCTGGTAATCACATTATTATCCTGGTGGTTGGGCATGTTTCCTCACTCTACAAAGCATATGTGAAGTCACTGTGGTGTTTTTATCAGGACCCTTATTTGGATTCCTTTTTTTGCTTTCTATAAACACCATTTTCTCATCTTTGCTAATGAACACTCTCATGGCATTGTCATTATTTGCAATTGATGATTAATGGATATGGACTTATAGATGTGGTTGAACTGGTTGAATATTTCAACCGATCCTGATGTATTGATAATTTCTGTTTTATGATTATTTTATTTTACTTACTGTGAAAAAACTTTTCCATATTTGGAGATGAAATCTCTTTTACTCTAGGCGTAAAGCGTGCCCTCTTTTCCTCTGTGTTGTCCCTAAAGTGAATAACTCAACACCAAGTTCACTATATGGACCCCTTATATATTTGTACGTGTTGATCATATCCCCCCCTTAATCGCCTCTTCTCAAGACAGAATAAATTCAGTTCCTCTAATCTTTCCTCATAGCTGAATTCCTCCATGCCTCTTATCAGTTTGGTTGCCCTTCTCTGCACTTTCTCCAGTTCCCCAATATTTTGAGAACTGGTGCCCAAAACTGAACTGCATATTCCAGATGAGGTCTTACTAATGATTTTTACAGGGGCAACATGATATCGCTCTCTCTGGAGTCCATACCTCTCTTAATATAAGAAAGGACTTTGCTCTCGCTTTGGAAACCGCAGCTTGGCATTGCATGCTATTATTGAGCTTATGATCTACCAAAACTCCCAGATCCTTCTCCACTACGGATTCCCCTGGTTGAACTCCCCCTAGTATGTGTGATGCATGCATATTCTTAGCCCCCAAGTGCATAACTTTACATTTATCAACATTAAACCTCAACTGCACATAGTCACCCAATTAGACAGTGCATTGAGCTTGGCTTGTAAATTGGAGACATCCTGTAAGAACGTTATTCAACTGCATAGCTTGGTGTCATCTGCAAAGACTGAAATTATACTTTTAATCCCAGACCCTATATCATTTATAAAGATATTAAAAAGTAAGGGTCCCAACACTGAACCTTGGGGTACACCACTGATAACCTTAGACCATTCAGAGTAAGAATCATTAACTACCACTCCCTGAATTCTGTCTTTTAGCCAGTTTTCTATCCATGTCCAAGCCTGTAGACCAGGGATATGCAATTAGCAGACCTTCAGCTGTTGCAGAACTACAAATCCCATGAGACATAGCAAGACTCTGACAGCCACAAGCATGACACCCAAAAAAAGAGGCATGATGGGACTTGTAGTTTTGCAACAGCTGGAGGTCCGCTAATTGCAGATCCCTGCTGTAGACTTTACCTTACACATAAGCCATGTGTGGGGAACTGTGTCAAACGCTTTTGCAAAATCCAAGTATACCACGTCCACAGCCACCCATCTGTCCAAGGTTTTACTTATCTCTTCATAAAAAGAAATCAGATTTGTTTGACAACTTCTGTCTTTCGTGAACCCATGCTGTCTGTTGCTTAACCGCTTCAGTCCCAGAAGATTTTACCCCCTTCCTAACCAGAGCACTTTTTGCGATTCGGGACTGCCTCGCTTTAACTGACAATTGCGCGGTCGTGTGACGTTGCACCCAAACAAAATTGACGTCCTTTTTTTCCCACACATAGAGCTTTCTTTTGGTGGCATTTGATCACCCCTGTGGCTTTTATTTTTTGTGCTATAAACAAAAACGCAATATTTTACTTCTTGCTATAATAAATATCCCCCAAAAATGTATATAAAAAAAACATTTTTCCTCAGTTTAGGCCGATATGTATTCTTCTACATATTTTTGGTAGGGTATATTGATTAGTTCGTGCAATGTCATAGTTTTATGACATTTTTATTATTATATTTTTTTAACTTGTAATGGCAGTGATCTGTGTTGTTTTTTTTCGGGACTATGACATTATGGCAGACACTTTTTGACACATTTTGGGACCATTGGCATTAATACAGTGATCAGTGCTATGAAAATGCATTACTATAAAAATGTCACTGGCAGTGAAGGGATTAACCACTAGGGGGCGATCAAGGGGTTAATGTGTTCCCTATTGTGTGTTCTAACTGAAAGGGGAGGGGACTGTCCAGGGGAGATGACAGATCACTGTTCATACTCTGAACAAACGATCTGTCTGTTCTCCCCTCAGAGAACCTGAAACTGTGTGTATACACACACAGATCCTGGTTCTCAGTTGGAACTCGCATCAGCTCTGTGGGCACACGTGCCTCAAGCAGCGCGCACGCTCACCCTAGTGGTCAAATATATTACCGACGTAGCCGAACCATGTTGCCGCAGTATAACTGCGGCGGCTGGTCGGCAAGTGGTTAAAATATTTTTTCCAGTAAGAACTCATCTGTGCAGGGGAACTCTGTGCATTTAGATGCAGAAATGTGTGGACTCTGATGTAAGGGGGACTCTTGTGATTAAATATATACAATTAGAATTGTTATTCAATCACAGAAGATATGTAAAGTTTATACTAAGAAAAATAATTTGCTGTGCACTGTTAAAGTCTTTGGGTTTGGCTTGAAGAAAAGGTGGCAACCTACCCAGGACATTAGTAAGGGGTCCTGCTGCAGGACCATAATCAAGGGCCCCCTCAATGGGAGAAAAGGACCCCAGGATCATTGAAAAGGGTCCCATGAGCAGAAGTCAGGGGTGCCCTTCATGGTTCCTTGTACCGGGGCAGTAAAGGTTCTAGTTACGCCTCTGAGTTTAACTGCTGTAGTGTACAATACATGAGGCATTAAACTGCTGTTTTACAACGTATTTTCATATTTACTTCATTGCAAAGAGATAAAAAAATAAAATAAAAAATTGCTCCCTGAACAGCTTGTATAGCACTCACCTTGTATCTGAAACTTCTGACTCCAGTTCACAGTCTGTGGATCTTGCAGCATGTGACTCAGGCTCTGTGGGTCTTTACTGAACACAAAGTAGGTGTTCGTGTAAGGATCTAATGGGTTTTTCATCTCCTAGAGGCAAAGAAAATACACATAAAAGCACCTAAAGACATCTTCTCCTCCCTTTTGGAGCATCGCAACCTCTTTTGTGATAAAAAGACAGTTTAAGTAAAAATATGCACCAGCTTGTGAAAAAAACTAGTTCTGTGATTGGATGACTGGATTATAAATTTATATCTCACCTTTGTTTTCAGACAATTTAAAGCTAAACTCCAAAAAGCTTTAAAAAATCAACTAATAGATTGTGGTATTTATTAAGAAAATTTTCTAGGTATATTTTTAAAGCAACTAGTGTAAGTAACTGAATTTGACATTATATAAACCTTATATGGTCCTAAGCACATCAGCAGGCCAATAGAGAGAAGAATGGTCAACGCTAGATGCCGGTAATAGAGCATGTTTGTAGGGAAATGCCTGCTTGGTGTGCTGATGTTTTAGTTTAGTTTCTGGGCCACCCAGGATGGGAAGGGATAATTCTGAGTCTGCTGTTTTCCCGGTCTATTTGCATTCTGCCTTCCACCTTGTACAGCCTATAAATCAGGGGCAAGGCCGGGTTCAGAGAGCGAGTGGGAATGCATGGAAAGAAGCAGAAGATGTAGCCTGGAGAAACTCACTACTACTTCCCTATGGGAATCTACTGACAAGGTCTTTGGACCTCTACCTGCAATGGTAAATCTGGGCAGCCCAAGATTATTTGTAAGATGCTGCGAATGTTATTTAGGAGACTGTGGCCCTTGTACTATGAGTTTGTGATGTCACGAGAGCTCCAGTAAAGTATTTTAACTGTTCTAACATGGTAACATTTAATTCTTTGTGTGTTATTAGTTTAAGAAGACTGTGATTGTCTATTGCTGTGACTTAGATGAAGATCAGATCACATTTTATGACCAATTTGTGCAGAAATCCATATCATTCCAAATGGGTTATTGCAACTGTACAAATACAATACTGGTGACCCCACAATAGGGATAAAACTTTTTCTCAAAAGGGAGTTTAACAAGACTTGTGGCCATGCATTAAAATTAGAAGAAAAGAGGTTTAACCTTAAACTACGTAGAGGGTTCTTTACTGTAAGAGCGGCGAGGCTGCGGAATTCCCTTCCACAGGCGGTGGTCTCAGCGACGGCGATTGATAGTTTCAAGAAACTATTATATAAGCACCTGAACGACCGCAATATACAGGGATATACAATGTAATACTGACATATAATCACACACATAGGTTGGACTTGATGGACTTGTGTCTTTTTTCAACATCACCTACAATGTAACTATATATGGTGCTGCATTGCACCTGGGTGTCCTCACTCTCAGTCTCAGGCTCAGATCTCCCACTGTCAGGTGAATGTTCAAACAGAGGTGCTTTCTTGGCAGCCCAGCAGATCCTGGCCTGATGACAACCATTCCTTAATTTCACTGAAGTCACCAGAAGCTCACTTCCATACTTACTGAAACCCACACCAGAGTACTACCACACCACTACTCCCTTAGAGTAGACCATTCTTTACTCTCCATTTGACCATTTTTGGTGGACAGCTTTGTATTTTGTAACCAACTGGCTCACACAGGATTCTCAATATGTCACCACTGTCCACCTCCTTTTTCTTCCAAGGCAAGTTTTCCCCCCTCTCTCTCGTCTTCATTTTTGCAGCCTGACATAGATCTCTACATGCGTCACTTTTCTCTTCCACCTTTCACCCCTGTCTTGGGCTTTAAAGCGCCCTATTCCCTCTACTGACTCATATGGTAATGTTATCAATGGAGATTCTTCCTGTCTCTATTTTTGTTGAATATGAACAGTTTGTGCCTTAAGGATTGTGATGCCACTTGCAGCATTACCTGTGCTCCAATCAGTGATCCTATTTATGTTGTTTTTATCTGCCACTCTACCCTTACTGTTGTTCCATTCTATTCTTTATGTGAATGCCTCCCATACCTTGTATTAACACTTAAAAACCTAATAAAACTTTTGTGAAACAAAAAGTAAGGTTCCCAACACTGAACCTTGGGGTACACCACTAATACACTCAGACTAATCAGAGTATGATTCAATAATCACTACTCTGAATAAGATCTTTTGATCAGTTTTCTATCTGTTGCACTACCCCCGAACGAGCTGCTTGGTAATTTTGGGATCTCTTTTCTGCACCTTGATTCCAAGAACAATCTCAGACCCTCTGACACAACTAGGAATAAACAGAAAAGATATTCTTCTGCATTGGCTCCGAGGGCCTTAGTAAGGGTGGTAGTATTTCTTGATGGTGTATATATAAAATGATCATGTATGGCCGCTCAGCTCTACCTCACAGGGCACCCACACTGGGCACTGGTGCTGTGGAGTATAGCACGGCTGCAGTTCAGTAGGAGACACTGTACAGCCACAGCATAAGTGAATCACCTGGAATAACCCAGCAATGACGTGGACATCCAGTCACAGTTCTTAAGTTGCAATACCTGAATCAACCACTGGGTCTCCAAGACCGACAGCAATAAACAGACAACCCTATATGTATACACCCTTCTTTTGGTGCTGAGAGCGATGTGATGCGGAAGGATATTTCCTCCAGTGAAGGAGAATCCGCCCACAAAGCTATACCACCTATGTTGTGTTACACTACTCACCCAGTCTCCTCTATCCATTTTTATATATTTTAAAACACAGATCAGATTTGCCTCTCTAAGGCTCTAATGAAGAGGAAAACCCTTGAAATGTGTTAGTCTATTATTCGAGTATCCCTTGTGTGGATATGACCTCATATCTATCTTCCAAGTGTTTAACATTGCTTTTTATTCACATGTACGAATACGTAGTATTTCACTGTATATACCTATTTTGTTTGTAATAAATTCCTTTTTTAAATGATTTGTGCATTAGGCCATGCGCCTTCCTTTTCCTTCTTTACCTCTGTCACACCTGGTTGAAGGAAAGTGACTGCAAGCACATACAGTATAAGGGCACGAGTATAGATACTGTTACCTTTGCTGTGAATTGCTACTAGAAAATAGACACAAGAATGTTTAGTGGTAATATAACTTATTATATTGGTACGGGTTAGAATAAAGGGTAGTTTGAGCATAAATGAGTACACTGAGGTGCACAATGAGGTATAATCAGACACAGACTGCTGGACAATGTAAAAGGTATGCTGAAGTAACGTAGAATACGGTCCTGTACCACTGGAATCTTCACATGAAGCAGCACTAAACGGTGCATATAAATGTTAACTGCAATGTGAATAAAAACTACAACTGGGTTAGAATGCACTCTAAAAAATGTCTAAGTTTGATGCAGTGTCTCTTGAGAGGTAACACTCTTGGCTAAAACTGTAATGGCCAGTCTTTAGTCTGGCTAATGTTGGAGTCCAATGGTACTGTTGGCATGCATGAGAACAGTCACTCTGGGTTGCCACTGGTCACATCTCTGCACTCTCTCGTTGTCAGCACAGCAGAGAACTTTCCAGTGGCACAGTCTCTCTCCATCTCTCTTTTCTCTGGAATGGTCCCATCAGCTTCGTCCTCTATGTCTCTCTACGGCATTGCACTGCCTCTCACTGGACAATTTGCCTGGGAACCATCCTTCTTTATCCCAGCATTGGCTTGGTGGGCACTGTAGTTCAAGCACCAATTACTTTACACTGTACTGCTCCAAAGGGGACAACAGGTCCCATGATCCTCTTCCTGCCTCCCCTTATTGGTCCACTGCCGCTGCTTGCGGGCAGAGAGTGAGTGGGGAGAGTAGGCCTACAATCGGCAGAGTACTCGGCTACATATCCATTTACAAACTGAATTTTCTTAGCCCGAAGGCTTTAATTTCCCATTAGCTGTGTGTGGTGAACTGTGTCAAACACATTTGCAAAATACAAGTATATTATATCCACAGCTACTCCTTTGTCTCCATTTTTCTTACTTCCTAAAAATAAATCATATTTGTTTGACAACTTTGGTCTTTGGTGAATCCATGCTTGACAATTGCTTAAAAATAGGATTTTTATATACAGCTTACCTGTAAAATCCTTTTCTTGAGAGTACATCATGGGACACAGAAGCTTCATTACATAGTGGGTTATATAGGCACCTTCGGTGACTGGACACTGGCTAACCCCAATTAAGGAGAATTCCTCCCCTATATAACCTCTCCAATATGGGAGGCACCTCAGTTTTGTAGCAAAGCAATAAGAAACCACGTAAAACCCAAGAAGGGCGGGAGCTCTGTGTCCCGTGATGTACTCTCAAGAAAAGGATTTTACAGGTAAGCTGTATATAAAAATCCTATTTTCTTGATCATACATCACGGGACACAGGAGCTTCATTACATAGTGGGGTGTCCCAAAGCAATGCTCAGATTGAGGGGAGGGAGACACAGATCAGAATTATAGACCGCCATGGACCAGAGGAAATAAACTGCAGCCTGCAGTACCCAAAGGCGATATCCTCTTGCCCTCTCACATCCACCTGATAAAATCTGGTGAATGTATGGACTGATGACCAAGTCGCAGCCTTACAGATCTGAGCCAGGGAGGCCTGGTGATGCACTGCCCAAGAAGCATTTACAGCCCTAGTTGAGTCCGCTTTCACTTGAAAAGGAGGAATCTTCCCCTTTACACTATAGGCCTGAAGAATAACTTGTCTAATCCATCTTGAGAGAGTGGATTTCGATGCCGCCTGGCCCCTTTTAGGGCCTTCTGGCAAAATAAATAAACAATCAGTCTTTCTTATCTGAGAAGCTGTCTGGAGATAGATACTGATTGCCCTTACCACATCTAGAGTGTGCAAAGGCTCTTCTGCGGACTGTGGATCTGGAAAAAAGAATGGTAGGATTACATCTTGATTCAAATGGAATCCCGAAACCACCTTAGGTAGAAAGGACCTATTAGGACGCATCACTACTCGGTCCTTATGATTAATTTAATAAGGTACTTTGCTTGAAAGAGCTGCTAGCTCTGACACTCTTCTAGCCGAGGATATGGCTATGAAGAAGACTAATTTTTTAGTCAATAGAACTAACGAAGCCTGGTGTAATGGTTCAAATGGTTGTCCCTGCAATGCAGAGAGAACCAAATTCAAATCCCATGGGCATACTGGAGGTTTGATTGGCGGCTTTAACCACATGGCCCCCTGAATGAAAGCCCAGACAAGAGAATGTGATGCAAGTGGCTTCTGGAAAAACACTGACAAAGCTGAAATCTGAACCTTGATAGTGCTTACGGCCAAATTCATTTCTAGGCCTGACTGGAGGAAAGCCAAGATCCTGCTAACGACATACTTTCTAGGATGCCATCCCCTGGGCTTACACCAGGAAACATATCTCTTCCAGATTTTGTAGTAAATAAGCCTGGAGGCCGGCTTTCTGGCATTGACCAGAGTAGAAAGGACTGACTCCGAGAGTCAGTGGCGTAACTAGAACCTTCAGGGCCCAGATGCAAGAAACCATGAAGGCCCCCCCTGATAGGGCCCTTTACTCCGAGTTTGGTGGCGGAACAACAGGGCCTGGTTGCAAGTGGGTGGCTGCATGTAAAGGAACCAATTTCTCCATTTGCCGCCGCTTCTCCACCTCTCCCTCCCACAGGCATTCAGCGGCTGCAGGAAGAAAATGGAGAGATGGGTTCCTCTATGTGGGTGTTTCTCAATCTTTTTCCAGTCAGGGCACCCTTTAAGTACATCCCTATGTGAATGGGGCTGAAAAAACACCTGGCAGTCACCGGAACCCCAGCCCCCCCCCCCCCCCCCCCCCCCCGTTTTAATTAATCTGAGCCCTGGAACTTTACCAGGTGGAGATGCGCTCTTCCTTTGCCCGGGGTTCTCGGCTCCTGATTGGATAGATTGATAGCAGCTCAGCCATTGGCTCCTGCAGCTGTTAATCAAATCCAATGACACGGGCGTCGGGGGCGCCTGCAAGGTAACCCCCCCCGGGAGAGTGCTTCTCCTAGGGGGTTGTCTGATAAGAGGAGGAGCCACGAGAGCCACCGAGGGACCCCAAAATACAAGGTTCGGGCCACTCTGTGCAAAACGAGCTGCACAGTGAAGGTAAGTATAACATGTTTGTTATAAAAAAAAAAAAAATCACATTAAGGGATTAAAACAGGTGGTCAGGAGGCAACATATTGCCCCTTTACCAGCTGTCAAATGCCTCTGAAAAGCGATCTAAGCACAGATCGCTTTTCAGAGGAATAGCATTTTTTTGCTGGTACTTTGAACAAGCAAGAAAAAAGAAACAGTTCTGATTGTACACATATGGGGTAGGGCTGGGGAAAAAAATGGATTTGAATCTTGAATCGAGTTGAGAGGTCAAATCGATTCAAATTTTCAGCAAATAGTTTTATTTCGATATTTATTTTTTCACCAGGATCGGTGCTGACACCGCACCGGTCCTGAGGAGCTGCGGGCAGGAGTTTTTAGGTGAGGCCGCGGCTTCGGCCTAGTCTGCGAGGCCGGACCCACGGACTAGGACGAAGCCACGGCCTCACCTAAAAACTCCTGCCCGCAGCTCCTCAGGACTGGCGTGGTGTCCATAAAAAAAAACTCGATTCGAATTGTGAATCGAGTTTTTTATTTTAAAATGACAAATTTTTATTTTTAGAAAATCGCCCAGCTCATAATATGGGAAGGGGGATTAAACGCACAAACATAAAATGTGCATACATACATCTAAACAACAGAGGCTGGTGCTCAAAATTTTTGGGGGGCACAAAAATTTTTATAAACAAAATCATCAAATGCAGCCACTGTGCCGTCAAACGCTGCCACTGTGCCCTCAAATGCTGCCACTGTGCCATCAAACGCTGCCACTGTACCATCAATTGCAGCCACTGTGCCAAACGCTGCCACTGTGCCCATTTAACGCTGCCACTGTGCCCTCAAATACTGCCACTGTGCCATCAAACGCTGCCACTGTGCCCATTTAACAATGCCACTGTGCCCTCAAATTCTACAACTGTGCCATTAAACGCTGCCAGTGTGGCATCAAATGCTGCTAGTGTGCCCTTGAATGCCCCCCCGCCCGCTCGCCATCTACACACATGCACATACATGCACATACACATGCACACACATACACACACACATGCACGCACACACACACACACACATAAAGTCTTTTCAAAAACGGCAGTGCTTTCTCTATCTTACCTGTTCCTGCCGGGTACTGCACTGTAGGGGGAGACAAAGAGCACACTCTGCTTTCACTTTAGTTACAAGCAGTGTGATGACTCCGAGCTCCCCGCACAGTGCCGATTACACTTCGGCTGAAGATCGGGGAGCTCGGTCTCGGCCACCCGCTCCTTCAGATATACAGATATACAGGGGGGCCCTCAAGGGCCCCCTGCAGCATGGGGCCCGGTCGCCTTGGCGATCTCAGCGACCCCTATAATTCCGCCACTGCTGAGAGTCCATGGTCTTTCAGAATGTTGGTCTCAGCAGCCAAACTGTTATGGGAGGGGTTATATAGGGGAGGAATTCTCCTTAACCCTTTCATGACTAAGCCTATTTTTGGAATTTGGTGTTTACAAGTTAAAATCCATATTTTTTGCTAGAAAATTACTTGGAACCCCCAAACATTATATATATTTTTTTAGCAGAGACTCTAGAGAATAAAACGGCGATTGTTGCAATATTTTATGTCACACGATATTTGCGCAGCGGTGTTTTAAACACAACTTTTTTGGAAAAAGGGACACTTTCATGAATAATAAAAAAAACAAACAGTAAAATTAGCCAAATTTTTTTGCGTAATGTGAAAGATAATGTTACGCCGAGTAAATAGATACCAAACATGTCACACTTTATAATTGCGCGCACTTGTGGATTGACGACAAAGTACGGTACCACAAAATCTCAATAGGCGACGCTTTAAAAAATTTTTACGGTTACCAGGTTAGCGTTACAGAGGAGGTCTAGTGCTAGAATTATTGGTCTCGCTCTGACGATCGCGGCGATACCTCACATGTATGCGTTTTCTTTGCTTCGCGAGCTCGCAGGGACGGCGGGCCATTTAACATTTTTTTTTTTTTTTTTTTTTATTTATTTTAAAATGACTAAATTGTTTTAAAAAAAAAAAAAATTGATCACTTTGTTTGCTGTCACAAGGAATGTAAACATCCCTTGTAACAGTAATAGGTGGTGACAGGTACTCTTTATGGAGGGATCGGGGGTCTAAAAGACCCCCCACCCCTCCTTTACACTTCAATGTATTCAGATCGTCGAAAACGGCGATTCTGAATACCGGATATTTTTTTTCAACCGGCGCCATTGGCAGCCGAGTAAACGGGAAGTGACGTCATGACGTCGCTTCCGTGTTTACGATGAGGAGACTGGAACAAGGCCAATTACGGCTTCATTCCAGTCCCTGCCCAGCAGCCGAAGGCAGCAGAATTTGAATCGGTGCTCGATCGGGAGCACCGGTAACATCGGCGGGAGGCGGCGACGTCCCCTCCCGCTCCTCCGGCATAACAGCCGAGCGGCTTTTAGCCGCATCGGTTGTTATGCCTGGATAGCCAATCACCAGATGAACAAAACGGTACCGGGATGATGCCTGCAGGTGCGGGCATCATCCCGGTATACCCCCCGGAAGCCGAGTACGCAGATCTGCGTACGCTCGGCGGGAAAGGGTTAATTGGGGTTAGCCAGTGTCCAATCATCGAAGGTGCCTATATAACCCACTATGTAATGAAGCTTCTGTGTCCCATGATGTATGATCAAGAAATATTGTTTTCTAGTAAAAACTCCTCTATGTTGTCCTTTATTAAAAAATTATAAATCTTAAAAAGCAGATGTGAAAGGTCAGTTTAAAAATGTGCAAACTGCCTTTTAACTGCTCTAGTCCTCTGAGGAACTTACCTCCAGGAAGGGGCGGCAAATGACAGAAGTGAAGTCTGGCCACTGGTCCACCAGAACCTGCAGTCTGAATGGGTTTTTGTCAATCACATAATGCAAAGCTCCATAAACCTGCAGGATGGACACTGTGAGGATTATGTGCTGTACACAGCTTTTATAACACAAATCCCATATATTTCTACTCACCTTTAGTGACTCTGGGAAGCTGTGTCTCAGTAGTTTGCTCAGGGTAGCCAGTTTGGAGGAACAGGTTACGAAAATCATTACTGTGAATGAAGAGCTAAAGGAAAGTTATAATATAGATTATATGTTGAAAGGAGGAAGGGGACCTCTTTTTGTGACGTTTTCACGGGCCGCTGATAGAAATCATGGGGCCCGTACAACTCACCTGACTGGGCCCCTTAAGCCCCGCCCCTTGTCCCATCCCTGGTCCCTCCTGCAGCCCCACCCCTGGCCCCTCCCTAGACCCTGCCTTGAAACAAAGTGCAGGTTTGTCTTCAAGTGATATTTACCACTGCAGACAGTGCCACCCATGCCACCAATGCCATAATGTACTGCAGACAGTGCCATCCATGATGCCAATGCCATAATGTATAGATGCTGCTGTAGTAGTAGTAAATCTTGAATCATCTGCCCTTCCCCCAAGCAACCATACACCTGTGTTAAGCAGGTCCCAGGAGTCATTTTCTCTCTGATCCTGCTGCTGCCTGGACTGGAGTGTCAGTCAATGTCACAAGCAATTTCAGTCAGTCATTCAGCTGCTTACTTCTTTTCTTCTGCTGCCGCCGTTCGCCTCACTGCTTCTTCTCTTAGGCAGTGGAGAACAGAGCAGAGCTCTAAGAGCGGAGGGAAAGGAATCACTCCGCGGCGCCAGGGAAGGCAATATGCAGGACGCTGGCTGGGACTTGAGCCAGCATGAAGAGCGGGCGCGGAAGAGACATTCTTCCACACCTGAAATAGAATAGTCCCTCCCTGCCACCCACAAGAACACTGGTATGGAGTTACCAAAAAAAAAAAGAAGTCAGCGAGGGGGGGTGAATGTTGTTCGGTCATGGCTGGAGGAATTTTTTATTTTTTTTTGCATGGATTTGTTCTCTGTTCAGGTTGCCCGGGTCCCCTGCTGGCCGGGCCCGGTACAACAGGGCCAGTTGTACTGGCCTATCAGCGGTCCTGCGTTTTCACATGGGCTTCACTTTCTATAAGAGCAAGCTTGTATGAGTTTTTCAGCAAGCTTTTGCAAAGCTTTCGGCCAGCTTCCAGCAGCTTTCTCTAAGCCTTTAAAGGAAATGTTAAAGATAGATCATAATGGGAGTGTGATTGTCACTTTTAGCAATCATCTGCTAGCAGGCTTTCAACAATTTTCAAGCAGTGCTGAAGCCTGCTAGTAGCTTGTTTAAAGTGGCAATCAGCACTACAATTAGGATCTGTGTTGCACTAAGGCTGGGTTCCCACTTAGTGCAGACATGGCTCACAGCAGGGGCCCAGTGCATCTCTGTTCTCCATTTCAGGGACAAATCAGGCCGAAATTTGTGTCTGAATTTGGACCTGAAATGGAGCCAAAAATGCACAGAACCCCTGTGCAATCCGCTCCGTGGCCGCCATGGAGGTGTGTGAACCAGCTAGACTAGTGTGAACCCAGCCTTAAAGTTTCAATAAAGCTTGCTGAATGCTTTTCTAAAGGTTTGCTGTTCACATTGCTCTTATACTAGCTGAAACCCATGTGAAACAGGCTTTTGACTGATTCCCTTTGACTGCTTTTTGATGTGTAAGGCAAAATAATTAATACTATATACACCCGGATAATAATAGCATGGTTAGTCCTCCTTAATAAAATGCATGCTGCCTATTCCAGTTGCTTTACAGGTGACTATCAGTTACTGAATGTATTTAATTTTCTGATATATACTGATATACTGAGAGCAACAACAACCGTTAGTGCATCTACCATTAAGTAATCTGCTTACCTGCAATCGCCTAGTTCAATGTAATTCTTCTGGGCCAGTTATCTGCATGTGGCTAACAAACATGAGCTGTGCCTGCAGCAGGAAGTGGATTATGTTCCAAAGTATCCTAAGTTTCCCATTACATTCCTTTTTTGGCCTGATCTGCACGCTCACTTTTCCTCCCCCTTCACCTGGCCTCCCCCTTCACCCTGTACACATTGTACTCATTCTCTATGCAGTATTAACTGGTTATAGTTACTGTTTCATTCTTTCTTCCCTATAGCTGCCAACTTTAGTTAGAACTGAAAAATAAAAAAACACTTTATTAAATGGAACAATTTTACTAGTCTAAAAAGTTCCTCACATGGCACAATATGTACAACAACATAAAAAGCTGTACCTTTTATCATTAAAAAGAAAAAAAAACTGTCCTTGAGTTTCAGTCCAGTCTGCTGCAATCACGTCTCAGTTTTCTCTCTGTCAATGATCAGACTGTACATTTTAACTTTGCTAGCAAGTCACAAGGTGAGGTGATTCAACAGAGGCTGTCATAAATTTGCATATGTAGCCATGTACTATGCAGGCAGCAGAATATACATGACTGTGCCATCTCTAAACAGACATACCAGTGCAAGAACTAGTGTTACAGACAAGAACGGGATTGGACGCATTTGGATCAAAACCACCCGCAGACATCCCAACCTGCAAAAATTAATTTCAGGGAGGTGGCAAAGTTATTTCAGGTAGGTGACGCTTCGCGCCGGGGCGACCTCCCCCCCCCCCCAATGAAATGCAGCATTACCAGTGCCCAATAAATTCAGCCTATCAGTGTCCATCCATGCCACCTCATCAGTGCCTACCAGTGCAGAAAATCAATATAGCCTATTGGTGACCATCATTGTCCATTCATGCCACCTCATTAGTGCCCACCAGTGCAGCCCATCGGTGTACATCAGTACAGCCTATCAGTGTCAACCAGTGTCCTTCAGTGCCACTTCATCAGTGTCCACCAGTGCAGCCTATCAGTGTCAATCAGTGTCCTTCAGTGCCACCTCATCAGTGCAGCCTATCATTGTCCATCAGTGCCCACCAGTGCAGCCCATCAGTGCCATCTCATCAGTGCCCACCAGTGCAGCCTATCAGTGTCAACTAGTGTCCTTCAGTGCCACCTCATCAGTTTCCACTAGTGCAGCCTATCAGTGTCAATCAGTGTCCTTCAGTGCTACCTCATCAGCGCAGTGTCCATCGGTGCAGTATATCAGTGTCCATTAGTGCCACCTCATCAGTTCCCACCAGTGTCCTTCAGTGCCACCTCATCAGTTTCCACTAGTGCAGCCTATCAGTGTCAATCAGTGTCCTTCAGTGCCACCTCATCAGCGCAGTGTCCATCGGTGCAGTATATCAGTGTCCATTAGTGCCACCTCATCAGTTCCCACCAGTGCAGCCCATCAGTGCCATCTCATCAGTGCCCACCAGTGTCCATCAGTGCAGCCTATCATTATCAATCAGTGTCCTTCAGTGCAGCCTATTGGTGTCCATCAGTGCAGCCTATCAGTGTCCACCAGTGCAGCCCACTAGTGCCACCTTATCATTGCAGCCTATTAGTGTCAATGTCCTTCAGTGCCACCTCATCAGTGCCCACCAGTGCAACCTATCAGTGTCCATCAGTGCAGCCTATCAGTGTCAGTGTCCTTCAGTGCCACCTCATTGGTGCCCACCAGTGCAGCCTATTAGTGTCCATCAGTGCAGCCTATCAGTGTCCATCAGTGCCAGCTCATCAGTGCTGACCAGTTCAGCCTATCAGTATCCATCAGTGCCTCCTCATCTGTGCCCACCAGTACAGCACATTAGTGTCCATCAATGCCTCCTCATCAGTGCCATCCAGTGCAGCCTATCAGTACCCACCAGTGCAGCCCATCAGTGCCACCTCATAGTTGAAGCCTATTAGTGTCAATCAATGTCCTTCAGTGCCACCTCATCAATGCCCACCAGTGCAGCCTATCAGTGTCCATCAGTGCAGATGTTCAGTGTCAGTGTCCTTCAGTGCCACCTCATCAGTGCCCACCAGTACAGCCTATCAGTGTCCATCAGTGCCACTTCATCAGTCCTGACCAGTTCAGTCTATCAGTATCCATCAGTTCCCCCTCATCTATGCCCACCAGTACAGCCCATCAGTGTCCAGTAATACCACCTCATCAGTGCCCACCAGTGCAGCCCATTAGTGTCCATCAGTGCAGCATATTAGTGTCCATCAGTGCCGTCCATCTGTGTCCATCAGTGCCACCTCATTAGTGCCTACTAGTGCAGCCCATCAGTGTCCTTCAGTGCCACCTTTTCAGTGTCCACCCGTGGTGCGCTCCCAGCTCTGTCCTGCCCCCTCCCCTGGCCACAGACAGAAGACAGGGCAGCCAGAGTGGCTGCCGTACTCCATTCAGCCACTCAAGCTGCTCTGCCTTCTGTCTGTGGCTAAGTGACAGGCCTAGTCCCGATGCTCGCGGGTGTCCAGGAGCCCGAAGCCAAATGCGGGCAACTCATGTGACTCGCGGGAGACTTGGGATGTCTGCACCAGGAAGCCAACACTGTACACCGCCAATCATAGGCAGCGTGTGTATGTGCAGCTTCTGGTCAGGAAATGCCTCACTGCCTATGACTAGCGGTGTGCAGTAATAGCTTTCTGGTGGGTTCAATCCGAAAAAAAGCCGGAGCCCATCACTAGTTGCAGAGTTTCCATTTATTCAAAATGCTTAGATGCAGGCACAGACCCCTTTTAACCCCATTTACCACAATTCCCTGGGTTCCTGGACACACTCAGGGAAGATAAGTTCCTCACCTTCCCTCCCTCAGCAGCTTAGGGAGGTGACACCTGATAAGGCAGAGGTAGCTGGGCAAATGATCTTCAGCCAGGTGAGACACCCTTCCCTGCCCGAACTGACATGCAAGTAGCTGGACCAGGGAAAACCACGTTAGTGTGGAGAGCATCAACCTAGTTGCTACCTGAGTACTCCAGTTTTAGTGCGGTGGACCTGTGTCCTTAAGCTGCTCACCTGTGTTACCAGAGCTGCCCTGGACTTTACTGAGGGAAGCTGTTTATAGGGACTCTATTGGTGATGTCTGCACAATTGTCACACCAATTATTATAAACTCCTTTATTCTCTGTTGCATTTTAAAATTATTTTATTGTAGCGATGTGGACTATAGTGATATTATTGTACAATTCCCTATCATTCTTCACCTATAGACATATCCCTCTAGTGCTGGTCACCAGTGACTGTCATCACATCTGCGAGCCCAACCAAAAAGATTGTGGGATTAGTAAGCTTTCAGACCGATGATTCCTTTCTGTGACATTAAATCTGGACTACACATCCCAGGGATGCTTGCTACAACCCAAAGAGAACCACAGAGTCCGGAGATCCGCAATGTGCTCTCTTCTTCTGGGCCCTGCTGTGTGGGGAGAGAGGCTGCGGCCTACCAACCAGCAGATCTACATTACGGTCGCCTGCATCCATTAGCATAGGTCATCGCTGGTCACTTTGCTGAAGGACGTCACTTCCAGGATCACTGTCTACAAGGTGTAAGCCAGTCTCGTGGTTGGTGAGAGGGCAATTTCCCATCCTTTGCAACCTTTCTCTGCTACTTTAGCTGAACACTGTGTACAGACCCCTTTACCTTGGGAACACTTTACTGCAATACTGTTTGGAACACTGTACATAGACGCCTTTACTTAAAACCACTTCAAGGAGTATCACTAGCCTGTTCAAAGGGGTTGTAAACCCTCGTGTTTTGCATAGGATGCATTAAGGTGAAAAAACTTCTGGCACTGAGCAGCCCCCCAGCCCCCCTCCCCCGTTTTACTCACCGGAGCCCATTCATTCCCTCTCCAGAGATGTGCTCTAACTCTCTGATCGGGGTTCTCTGGTATTGATTGGATAGATTGATAGCAGCACAGCCATTGGCTCCCACTTCTGTCAATCAAATCCAATGACGCGGGCACCAGGGGGCAGGGCTGAGTCCAGCATTCTGTGTCTATGGATGCAAAAGCTGGACTCTGGGACCATGCCCCCAAGTAACCCCCTGGGACAGCACTTCTCCTATGGGGTTTACCGATGCGGGAAAGAGCTGATAGCGCCGCCGGGGACCCCAGAAGAGGAAGATCGGGGCCACTCTGTGCAAAACAAACTGCACAGTAGAGGTAAGTATGACATGTTTGTTATTGAAAAAAAATGAGGGGTTACAACCCCTTTAAGCCCTTCAGCTATTACCACACCATTGTGCCTTATTGGATACAATCTAATGAGCTCAATTTGCCAGTGAAGACTATCAGGCCTGCATCTTAGACGCTGCTGTTATTACCACTTAAAGGGCCCCATTCTATCCCCTATTCTGTCTGATCTCTCAATAGGATATAAAGGTTGAATATGCCGGCCTTGGGTTCCCTTTTAGTGTGTGACTTCCTGTCCTAGATAGCTAACCTTACTGACCTTACAGGTTATGCTCCAGGTAGTAATTCATTGTACATATATGTAAAATTATGAGTTTGTGCTGTTGAACTTTTTCTAAGTTTCTTCCGAGTCTGTGCTGTTATGCAGTCCAGTACTCGGTTGAACAATTAACCTCCTCTGTGTATCATCACAACATTACTTACTCCAGTAAAACCTAGTTAATATAAACATATTTGACCTGTGTAAAGTGTCAATTAAAGGTGTTGTGGAAGATGTCTGAACCCAGAGTGTCAGGTGTGTTGGAATGTTCACAGGGTCATGGCGATACAGAAGAACAGGTAAATCTAAGCAGTCCTCAAGTGGGCTGTGCTACATTATATTATGAAACACATAACAGGGGGAGCTGGGATGCAGAGGTGGGCTAGAATGACCAAAACCTCCAGGTGGACAACAACAGAGAGGTTGCAATTTTCACCTATATCTTTAATATCATTCTCGGGTTGACGTATCCTTATTTCATATATTGATTCATTTAGAACCACTTCTTGACTAGTGATGGACGAACTTCCGACGGGACGTTTCGCGAACGCGAAACGTGAACGCGGCCGATAGTTCGCGAACCGTAACGTTCGCGGCGTGCCCCATTGACTTCAATGGGAGGCGAAATTTACAAACCTACAGGTCAAATTTGCAGCCACAAAATAATTACTAGCTGTGCACACATAGTCCCACCACATGGCCAATGACATAACACATGTATGAGGTGAATCTGGGATCGACAACTACAAGCATTCTTTTTTTATATGTAATGTGATTGTAGCCGTATGGGAGGAGGTGATGAGGGAGCTAGAGAGCAGGAGGTCTTGAGAGGAACGAAGAGGACCAGTAGGTTCCATAGCTCTCCCTCTGTCTTATCTCACTAAGGCCGCGTACACACGCGGGGACTGTTCGCTCAACTTTGTTCGTCAAACAGTTTCAGCGGACAGTCCGCTCAAAATTAGCATGGACGGACTTGCCCACACACGACGAACGAACAGTCCGCTGAAACCGTGCGCGATGACGTGAACGGCACGTACGACGGGACTAGAAAACGACATCCTATACACTGCAATGCAACCTTCGGCGTATAAATTCTTTCTGAGCATGCGCGGAACTTAGTTTGACGAACAAGCCTACACACGCGGGGACTGTCCGCTCAAACCAAGTTTCAGCGGACAGTTTTTCGGGATTTCCGAAAAACTTTGTTCGTCAAACTGTCCGCTGAAACTGTCCGCTGAAGCCCACACACGAGCGGACTGTCCGCTGAAACACTGTTCAGCAGACAAAGTTGAGCGAACAGTCCCCGCGTGTGTACGCGGCCTAACTCTTCTCTTATCTTTATTGCCATTGATTTGTATGTGGTTTTTTTTTGTTGTTTTTTTTTCTTTTTTTTCTCTTCTTTCCCTCAGAGGTGTTTTTTTTTTTTTTTGTTTTTGTTTTTACATTCTGCTTAAAAATTTGTAAATCAGTACTGCTTGGGCCTTGAAGAAGGGGACGTACCCGAAAGCTTGTCCTGAAAAATTGTATGTTAGTGCAAATAAAAAAAAGTATCACGGACAGTACTCAATTTTTTTTTTATATGTGAAATTCTGACAATTCAGGACTCAGGAGCGCAAGAAGGCAATGGAGGAGAGGGAAGGTCAGGGTAGGCTAAGAAGAGGGTGCAGGAGATGATCACCAGCACCGTGATATAGAGCACTGACACCTGCACCGTGATAGAGTCATCTGACATCAGCACCGTGATAGAGAGCACTGACATCAGCAGCGTGACATAAAGCACTGACACCAGCACCGTGATATACAGCACTGACACCTGCACCGTAAGCAGCCCCAGGAGGAAGTCAGCATAGCACAGGGATGGTGGGAGCCCCTCATAATGAGCATAGAACAGGGATGGTGGGAGCCCCTCATAACATGCAGAGCAGAGGTACAGCCCCAGGAGTAAGTCAGCATAGCACAGGGATGGTGGGAGCCCCTCATAATAAGCAGCCCCAGGAGGAAGTCAGCATAGCACAGGGATGGTGGGAGCCCCTCATAATGAGCATAGCACAGGGATGGTGGGAGCCCCTCATAATATGCACAGCAGAGGTACAACCCCAGGAGGAAGTCAGCACAGCACAGGGATGGTGGGAGCCCCTCATAATAAGCAGCCCCAGGAGGATGTCAGCATAGCACAGGGATGGTGGGAGCCCCTCATAATAAGCAGCCCCAGGAGAAAGTCAGCACAGCACAGGGATGGTGGGAGCCCCTCATAATGAGCATAGCACAGGGATGGTGGGAGCCCCTCATAATATGCACAGCAGAGGTACAGCCCCAGGAGGATGTCAGCACAGCACAGGGATGGTGGGAGCCCCTCATAATAAGCAGCCCCAGGAGGAAGTCAGCACAGCACAGGGATGGTGGGAGCCCCTCATAATAAGCAGCCCCAGGAAGAAGTCAGTACAGCACAGGGATGGTGGGAGCCCCTCATAATGAGCATAGCACAGGGATGGTGGGAGCCCCTCATAATGAGCATAGCACAGGGATGGTGGGAGACCCTCATAATATGCACAACAGAGGTACAGCCCCAGGAGGAAGTCAGCACAGCACAGGGATGGTGGGAGCCCCTCATAATAAGCAGCCCCAGGAGGATGTCAGCATAGCACAGGGGTGGTGGGAGCCCCTCATAATAAGCAGCCCCGGGAGGAAGTCAGCACAGCACAGGGATGGTGGGAGCCCCTCATAATGAGCATAGCACAGGGATGGTGGGAGCCCCTCATAATAAGCAGCCCCAGGAGGAAGTCAGCACAGCACAGGGATGGTGGGAGCCCCTCATAATGAGCATAGCACAGGGATGGTGGGAGCCCCTCATAATATGCACATCAGAGGTACAGCGCCAGGAGGAAGTCAGCACAGCACAGGGATGGTGGGAGCCCCTCATAATAAGCAGCCCCAGGAGGAAGTCAGCACAGCAAAGGGATGGTGGGAGCCCCTCATAATAAGCAGCCCCAGTAGAAATATGACTCAGCTCAACCTCTTCAAACAGGAGGGTACTGCCATATAGTACGGTGTGCTTTTTTTGTACAAGAAAGTGAGCCAAATGAAGAAAGAAGGTCTGTGTGCTTGATTAAAAAAATCGTTTATAGACATATACATGGTCTACTGGTCACATGTGTTGAATTCCTCAGAGATCCATGCCTCATTCATTTTTAGAAATGTGAGGTAGTTAACACTGTCGTGAGCTAGGCGAGTACGCTTATCGGTCACGATCCCCCCTGCTGCGCTGAACGTCCTTTCGGACAGGACACTGGAGGAGGGGTGAGCCAACAGTTCGATTGCAAATTGGGCAAGCTCTGGCCAGAGGTCAAGCCTGCCCACCCAGTAGTCCAGGGGTTTATCACTCCTCAGAGCGTCCACATCGGCCGTTAACCCAATGTAGTCGGACACCTGACGGTCTAGGCGTTCCCTGATGCTGGATCCAGATGACACCTGTCGATGGGTCGGCTGAAAGAATGACCTCATATCAGAAGTCACCAACACATCTTCAAACCGGCCTCTTCTTGCAGGCGCTGTTGGATTGGTACCCGCAACTCCCTCTCTGGGAGTGGGAATTGCTCCTCTGCCAGCGCACGCAAAAGCAGAATGCAGCATTTCTCGAAGCAAGGCCTGGATGTGCTCCATTCTGACAGCCCTCTGTGATGGCGGTAACATTTCTACCATTTTGTGTTTGTACCGGGGGTCTAAGTACGTTGCCACCCAGTACTGGTCCTTGACCCTTATGCTTTTTATACGGGGGTCCCTATTAAAAAACTGGAGCATGAAGGTCCCCATTTACACTAAACTGGAAGCGGTGTGGTGGCCTGGCATCCAGGATAATGTCGTCCTCTTCATTCTCCTCTCCCCATCCACGCACAACAGGGATCCCGGAAAGGTTTAAAGCATGCTCTTCTTGCTCCTCCTCATCCGCCCCGGCACCATCCTCCTCTGACTCCTCTTCAGACTCCTGTTGTTCACTTGTCTCAGATAGAGTAGCCCCCCCTGGGAATTCATCCAGCATTGCGACTTCCTCATCTTCCCGCTCCTGCTCCTCCACAGCTTGATCAATGACACGACGCAATGCACGCTCCATAAAGAAGGCATAAGGTACCATGTCACTGATGGCGCCATGGCTGCGACTGACCAGTTTGGTGATCTCCTCAAATGGCCACAAAAGTCTGCATGCGTCTGTTCTGCCGCAGAGTTCATACAGGTAGACGTTAACTGCACGTTTCTGCTGGAGCAGCCTATCAAGCATATAGAAGGTTGAGTTCCATCGCGTCGGGCAATCGCAAATAAGACGTCTGACCGGCAGATTGTGTCGCTGCTGAATGTCAGCAAGGCGAGCCATGGCGTGTAAGATCTTCTGAAATGGGTCGAGATTTTCCTTGCCTGCCGCAAGATGTCCTGGACCCCAGGGTATTTGACAACGAATTGCTGCACGACCTGTAATGGAAATTTGTAGGTTTTGTATATAATTGTATTCCATTTTATATGTATTGCACGATGTCCTCACTGTGCACACGGCACTAACAATGTTTTCAGTACATGTTTTGCATTCTTTCAAGTCCTGATTAGAATTAGCCTGCCTATGTAACGCCCCTTGTTACCATAAACGTACAATTGTAATATTAATGTGATACCTACGTAATCATGTGTATAAAAACCTTCAAATGCGTCATAATAAAGGAGAACGGTTATTTGGAAAGATGCTGAGCGTATCTTTTGTGTCTGTTCCCTACTGCAGTAGTTAATAATTTGGAACCACTAATCAATATGAGGATAGGAGTTGCCTATCATCAAAATATCCATTTCAGGTGGCGAAGCCAGCCAGGTGGGGTTATCAGGTGACCCTGAGTATCCGAAACGAGAAGCTTGAGACGATCCGGGAATTTCTGATAATCAGCCGGCTGAGGTAAGCCTTTTGCTTACATTTGAGTTATCAGACTTCCTTGATCGGTAAGGCATTTTTGGGACAAAGGGTACCTATTTTACTCCCCTTAATCGAACTGTATTGATTAGTGGTTATATGTTATGTTGTCCCTGTCTACTGTCCATCAGAGTGTTATAGAGAAAGGGAAGAATAGTGCTGTTCACAGGTATATGTAGTACATCTGCTAGATAAAGTAGTTTAGAGGCAAAAGGGTATAGGCACACGTAGAGAAGACTGGCCAGCCATTATGGGCATTAAATTAAGTAAGGGAATGATGGGTAAGAGACCCTCAAGAATGCCCAGCGCAAGAGGAGCGCTATATATGAACCAAAGGTGCAGTTCCGCCTATACTGAGCCCCTAGATTAATGGTTAAAGTGGACAGGGATCCACAAAGGGTAACTGGGTTACCACCAAAGTCCGCAGGGACAAAGAATCATGCAGAGTAAACAGCTATTTATGTGAGCAGGATGGATCAAGAGTGACATTATCACTAGACAGAAAGGGACTTTTTGATGTTAAGTTGTGGGATGAATTTGGGGTCAGGCACTACAACTAGTAAAGTCAAGAAACAGTAATGAGAGTTAAAACATAATGCTTTATATGTTGTCAGAGAGGGAAGATGGGATGGGCACTATAGCCGCCCGTCTGATCATAGAAGGTACAGTATGTGAAGTATGGAATTACAATACATTGGATGCAAAGGATATCAGAACAAAATAAAGAAAGCAGAAGTTTAAGCAAGGAAGTATTAAAAGCGTTAAAAGAAAGTGAGAGAATGATATGCATGTGTTGTGTACAAATGGGAATAATGTAAGCAATTTTAGAGATATATTTGAGTATGTTTGTGAATGCTGGAACTTTTAGTTCTATCACTTGTGTGTGTCATGTACGCAAATGTGACCCCCTCCTTTGTGCTCTCCTCAAAGAATGTGGCTGGCATGAGAGGTTGGTGATAAGCTGGAAGGACACCATGCCAATTTCAGTTTTTTAGACAAAACATTTATAACAAAATGTGCCGGGTTAACGAATCTAATGATAAACAATGTGATCACAATTATTTTTGAATCTGTTTTCCAAACATGGTAAAATCAAGGTTACATTTAACCATGTCTTACACTAATTGAATATCTTTTGATAGTGGAAACAGTGCATTTAAAAAAAAAGAGAGAGAAATTGAGTTAAATTAAGTAATATGTCCCCCTTTAAGGACATTTATCTGTGCATATATATTAGTGTGTGATATTGAAATTATCATATGAGTATTAATTTCTTATATGAGTTTAATAATTTTATTAATAAATATAGATATATTGAAACTGGTTTAGACAACCTTTGGTTGGAAATGAAATCCAGGTTAATGGGGAAATTGGTAAAAATGGAATTAGTTTAGATTAAGATAACAATTTTGTAATTTTACATTTATTGAGTGGAAAGAAAAAAAAGATTCAGATGAGATTGTTAATTTGAATACAGCTGCAATAATGTTTAACAAAGCCAAGATGGATGGGATACATAAGGAAGTTTTTCTACAGAAATGAAATCTTAAAGTCTGATAATAACTTGATGTGCGGTCAATGATGTGAGAGTAATAATAAATAAAATGTAAATATAACAGACCCATCACATCAAGTCCACACACCCTGTTAGGATAGATGCTGCCTGCAGCCAGTTGGTTTATAGTTTTTGATGGCCAAGTGCTTTCTGGTCCGTCATACATATTGTTGGTCCTTTTGTTTTTATGTATTTTTATTTTTGAAATCCAAAGCAGAATGTGTGGATTGTGAAATGACGTGTCCCTTTTCCTTATAATGCAATGGGTATAAGTAGAAGAATACTTAGGGTTTATGGACATCTCTGCATGACTGCAGGGTATTCTTATCATTTATTATACTATTGCCAGGAAAAAGTTGTTTTTTTTAAACATTAAACTGGTGTTCTTACACAAACAGCATGATAGAAAACAAGCCATTGTTATATTTGCGCAAGCTGGACACAGTAATAAAGGGTTCACTCCGATGTATCAGAGCTGTAGCTTTATGCAAAGTTGCTATTAGACAAAGTTACAGATATTATTTTGGTTGAATATTTAATTTTTAATAGTCCAACATTCTGCACAGCAAATATATAGCTAAGTGTTTGTCTAATGAAAGGTTCAAAATATGAATTTGTTTTGTGTGTTTATGTACAAATCTAACAATGAAAAATGTGTACATTTGAATCCAGCCACCTTATTGCCTCTATTGGAGGAGGCTGGAGACAAAGAAAAAGCACATGTGTTAAATTGATGACGTGGGAATCAGCTGTTGTGAGCCAAGTGCAGGACACACTCCCTGGAGACCCTAGTATTTACTTTTTTTGTAGTGTTATTCCTGGTTTTATACCGAGGATGAAGTTTATCACCCAGAAGGATTCCCTGTATTCAGAGTCATTTGATCCTTTTTCCCTAGCTCAAGAAGCAGAGCTCCATGTTTTAGAAAAGCCTATGAGCTATAAAAAGAGTATATATTTATATAGATAGTCAAGATATAGAGAGCTTTTGGTTCCATTTGAAGGGCCAGAAGTTTGTTTTTACTTCGGCAGGTAAACCAATCAAGCATGCCAAGTTAAATTTGATCGGCTGTTTTCAGCCTTCCAGGTTCTTACTGAGGTAGCCATACTAACAGTAAAACTCACATATGGAAGCAGACCAGGCGACTCTAAGGATGCTGCATTTACAGCCCCGGACACTTGATGGGTCTGTGCAACTCACAGATTCCACCCGAGTTCTGGCCCAGTATAGCTGGGATTAATAATTCAACTTTAAGGACCCCAGAACGAGAAGCACAAGTGGTCCACAGAGGGCATCTTCTTGCGAAACAAGACTTTGGAAAAGGTGATCATTTATGTTTGCCAGACACTCTTTTCCCTTCAGCTTGACACATGGACCGTGTCATCAGTCACAAGCAGTTATGGCTGCCTTAGTAAATGAGTGTGGGATAGAGCCAGGGTTCTCCACAGTTGTTTTTATAACATACCACTTCTTGTTTTACCTGCTACCAAAGGTGTTACCAAAAGCTGAACATCCCTTCCAGAGATAACAAAAAGATATATCCAGATGCCCAAGTCAGGATCTTACGAGTATGTATTTTGTTTGTATGGACATGTTTTCTGGATATCCAGTGGCAAATGCTACTGCAAAGGCCACAGTAAAAAGTGTTATCAGAAGTAGTTTGTAAGTACAGAGTGAAGAATCTACAGAGAGTAACAGAGGAAATCATTTTTATAGGAGAGTCCTTACTAGAAGTTTTGAGGTTTTATTTTTACACCCCCTACTGTCTACAATGTAGCAGACAGAGTAGAGTAAGAAACTAGAAAACTTTTGCCTGAATGTTTTATTATATTTTATCAAGACCGTAGGGGGATGTTGGACTCTTTCCCTATGGGATTTGGTTTGGGAGTGTGTTACTCGCTTGCTTATATTTTGTCTCAGCAGCTGAAGTCCTCCATTCGGATCTCACAGAGAATGTTGCTGATCTTTTAAGGTTTTTGACAAACTTATTTATGTGTTTTCTCCCCAATTCCAGATCCTAAAAGTTTGGAAGGATCTAAAACTAAAGCCAGGTGACATGTGGATTGTTAAGAGACATTTATATATAAGGAAATGTTTGGAGACTCAATACAGCATCTATTTCATGTACAGTTTTGCAAAACTTGAAGGAAAAGTCACCTGGATCCACACCAGACAGTGAAAAAATTTCTAAATTAAAGAAATCTCTGTGTTTGATTTGTTTCCCTCTTGCGATAACAGTCTAGGGTATTTTTTGATTCAATTACTTTAATTGTAAGGAATACATATATTTGAAAAGTAGTTTAGCCATGTTGAAGCCATATTTGTCTTTTCTACCTCTTCCATTTTATGTAGAATTGTCTGTGTTTACATATGCTGATAAGTCAGCATTAGGGATGAGCTTCATGTTCGAGTCGAACGTACGTTCGACTCGAACATTGGCTGTTCGTGCGTTCGGCGAATTCCGAACGTTTTGGCCGTTCGCGTCAAAATTCGAGTGACGCGCGCGCGGACCACAATGCACTGCGTTGGCGCAGTGCATTGCTGCCCGATGATTGGCCAAGCATGCACTGTGACCCCGCATGCTTGGCCAATCGCAGCGCCGGCAGCGAGGAGAGCCATGATTGGCCACAGGCATCCTGCCTGTGGCCAATCATAGCTCAGGCTGTGTAGTGCACGCCCCACACTATATAAGGCCGCCTTTAAGGCGGCCTCCTGTAGTGTGTTACTTAGCATCTGAAGCAATGGGTGTTCTGTGTACCTTCAACACAGTACACACCAATCGTTTTTGGCTGATTTCCTATCTTGCTGCTGTGTAGTGGTTGTTGTCTGTGCCCTGACTGCAGTATACACCACTATATTCACCTCACCTATATAGCTAGTGATCTAGCTTTAACCACTTAACAACTGCCCATTGCCGATTAACGGCTTCAGGGCGGTTGTTTAACTCAGAGAGGCCGTTAATTAACGGCCTCCCAGAATTCTGCTCTCGCGTGCCCCGAGGTGTGCGCACTCGAGAGCATCCGTGACCGCCGGGTCCACAGGACCCGGCGCATCACGGATCACGGTAAACGGCCGCTCATAGCGGCCGTTTACCACGTGATTGCTCCGTCAAATGACGGAGTGATCACTTGGAAACAAACCGGCGTCATGTTATGACGCCTGTTCCTCCCTCCCCTTTCTGTACCGATCGGTACAGCGGAGGGGAAAGAGATCGGTGTCAGCAGCGATGTGGGCTGCATCTGCAGTGCCCACATCGCTGCTCACCGAATTTAACCCCTCAATTCCCTGCCAATACTCTGCAATACCAGTGCATACTCTGCAGTACCCCGCCATTACTCTGCAGTACCCCGCCATTACTCTGCAGTACCCCGCCATTACTCTGCAGTACCCCGCCATTACTCTGCAGTGCAGTACCCTGCCATTACTCTGCAGTACCCTGCCATTACTCTGCAGTAACCCCCAATACTCTGCAGTAACCCCCAATACTCTGCAGTAACCCCCAATACTCTGCAGCAACCCCCAATACTCTGCAGTACCCGCCATTACTCTGCAGTACCCGCCATTACTCTGCAGTACCCGCCATTACTCTGCAGTACCCTGCCATTACTCTGTAGTACCCCCCAATACTCTGCAGTACCCTGCTATTACTCTGTAGTACCCCGCCAATACTCTGTAATACCCTGCCATAAATTGCCATACCCAGCCATACTCAGAGATACCCAGCCATACTCGGTGATACCCTGAAATACCCAGCCATAGACGCCCCCCACCCCTCACCGCCCTCCGGTGCTTCTACCAACTCGCCAGTACGATCAAAGCCATAATCTTTTTTTTATTTTTTATTTCAGGCTTCCCAGCCTAGAGGTGAGATGTGGGGTCATATTGACCCCCCAGATTTCACTGTAAAGAGGACCTGTCACCCCATATTCCTATTACAAGGGATGTTTACATTTCTTGTAATAGGAATAAAAGTGATCAAAAATATATTTTTGGGGAAAAAAATTTCAAACTAACATAAATAAAGTAAAATGAACAATAAAAAAATAAAAGAAAAATTAAAGCGCCCATGTCCCCATGTGCTCGCATGTGCCACACATGTGAGGTATCGCCGAGAATGTTAGAGCGAGAGCAATAATTCTAGTCCTAGACCTCCTCTGCAACTCAAAACATGTAACCAGTAAAAAAAAAATTAAAGCGTCGCCTATGGGGATTTTTTAAGTAGCGACGTTTGGCGCCATTCCACGGGCATGTGCAATTTTGAAGAGTGACATGTTTGATATCTATTTACTCAGCATAACTTCATCTTTCACTTTATGCAAACATTGGGCTAACAAGTGGTTAATAATAGAGCTTGCAGTCAGTAGTGTTAGGAGATAGTGCGTGCTGTCTGCGTGCTCTGTAACCAGTACATACCGCTATAATATAGGGCAGGCCCCTACTTTCAAACATCCAACTTACAAACATCTCCTACTTGCAAACGCAAGGAGACAGCAGCAAGTGAGATGAAAAAAGATGGACGACAAAACAAATTATACAGGGGTGATAACCCTTCCCTATGTTTTCCAAAAAGCTTAAAGATAGTTTTTTTGACTGGAGCTACACTTTAAAAATGTACCGGTTGAAAATGACAAACAGATTCAACTTAACACAACAAACCTACACAGTCCCTGTCTTGTTTGCACCGCCTGTATACTGCTGTTCTGAGTATATAGGGCCTGGGGGCCACACGCATTTCCTTTTTTTAATATGGGTACGGGGTTCCCCTTAATATGCGTACAAGACCCAAATAGGCTGGTAATGGGCAGGGAGGGCTACCCATGCCATGTTTCTCAATGATTTTCAACCATATTGCAGGAACCAGATATAACATTAAAACCGCAAGCAGTTTTAAATGGTGTTATTTCCGTTTAATGGCATTTTGTGCAGGGACTGTTCTAAACACGGGAAACACGTGGCACTTCACAGGCATACTACAGACACCCCCCAGGCACCATATTTAAAGGAATATTTCACTTTTTTTTTCACTTTAATCGTCATTAAAATCAGTGCTCCCGCCAAAACGGCAGTTTTTAAAAAATTTTTTGCAGTGACCCATGTCCCCTGAGGCAGGAGGCAGGTCCCCAAACCCTTTTTAGGACACTATCTTGCATATTAGCCGTTAAAATTAGCCGTTAAAATTAGCACTTTCCAATTCGAATGGGGTTCTAACGTTCGTACCGAACGCGGGGGTCGTTTGCAAGTTCTGGTGCGAACCGAACCGGGGGGTGTTCGGCTCATCCCTAGTCAGCATACCAGCAATTAAGCTAGAAGGCCATTCTGGCCACATGAGTGTACAGCCAGTACTCTGTAAATATGTCTTATTAATCATTTGTTTTTCACAGTGAAAAGTCGTTTTGTAATGAAAAAAGCTGCTCAGCTATTATTTTCTCCACAATGGAGTTTTTGCCTCTTTGGCCAGGATTACCTCCACCTAATGCCGCGTACACACGAGCGGACTTTTCAACATCCAAAGTCCGAAGGACTGAGTCCGTCAGACTATCCGATCGTGTGTGGGCTGCAACGGACTTTTGACTCGCCAAAGTCCGAAGGACTTTAGAATATGGAACATGCTTCAAATTTTCCCGAAGGAACTCCGCCGGACCCGGTCCCCTTCGAAAACTCCGCTCGTGTGTATGCTACTCCGATGGACTAAAACCGACGCTAGGGCAGCTATTGGCTACTGGCTATGAACTTCCTTATTCGAGTCGGGTCGTACGTCATCACGTTCGAATCCGTCGGAGTTTAGTGTGATTGTGTGTGGCCAAGTCCGTTCAGCCGAAAAGTCTGTCAGAACTCCGTCGGAATTCCAGCAGAACTCCGACGGAACTCCTTTGGAAGTCTGTCGGACATAAGTCCGCTCGTGTGTACGGGGCTTAAGAGTGTTGAGGTTCCAGGTTAAAGGTGATAGCAGGTATGGTTAGTGATCAAAATATTGATCAAAAGAGAGGAGACTGTAATGGAAATTTGTAGGTTCTGTATATAATTGTATTCTATTTTATATGTATTGCACGATGCCCTCACTGTGCACACGGCACTAACAATGTTTTCAGTACATGTTTTGCATTCTTTCAAGTCCAGTGAGGCCCGGAACGGAAAAGACAGAAAAGAAAAAGTAGTGCAGGGCCGGGCATGACCATGTGTTTAGGGGAGACAATGCATGGGTTAATATGAAGAGATTAGAGGGGAGGGGACAGTGAGAAAAGTCCAAGGGGGAGTGGTAATATATAAGGAGGAGGCGGGGCTGGGCTGGGAAACAGAAAGTTGTGGAGAAAGAAATGAGGAGGCAGTTTTTTGCTCTGCTCCTCCAACATGGCTGAGATGTCACTCGGATGAGGGCCTTTATGAATGACCAGGTGAGCTGATCGTGGCTGGGAGGTGAGGGTTGCTGTGCATGCAGAGTTTGCAGCCTCTGGCACTCTGTTTTCACCAGGGCCCTCATCTGGGACCATGCGCCAGGCAAGGAGCCCTCTGGGGGGAACAATCCGGTCCCCCAGCAAAGAATAGCCAGCCGTCTGCCTGAGCAGGGTCTGGGTGGACTCCACACCACCAGCCCAGCTCGGTGGGCGGGGCCACGGGCCATTATGGTGCCGCTTCCCCGCCCATGAATCGCAGGACTACTACCTCCTCTGCCTGCATCGCTGCGCGGGAAGGAAGGCTTGGCGAGGAGACTTATTAGTATGGCCATCAGGCTGCTTATACAAAAAAAAAAAATGAAAAAAAAAAAAATGTTTTTTTTTAAAGGGGGTGGGGCTCTGTGGGTGGGCGTGGCCTATACCGGCGGCTTGAGATGGCACAAGATGGCGGTGGAAGGACGAGGTTGACCTTCCAGGTCATAGTATGTGAGGGCATGTGTGGAACTGTGGCAGGAGGCGGAGCTTCAGGGGTGAGACAGGCAGTACAACGGAGGGACTCCACGGCCCCCAGGACCTCTTTGCCTGGGGGGCTGATGACACCACCGGTCCTGGTCTGGGACCATAGGTCGGAAGGCGAGCTGACTGTGTGCGAGGAGCCTGGTAAGTCAAATAATGTCTAAATGTTTTTCGTTTAAGTTGTATTGCAGGATTTGTTGGGGGGGTTGGAAAGGGGGGTGCAATGTCGGCAGTAGTTGCTCCTCCTTGAACAGAGTTGGTGGATGCTGGCCCACAAGTGGCGGGCGGTGCACCTGCCAGTTTGGGGAGTGGTGCAGTGGTGGGGTTGTCAGGTAATGGTAGGATGGAGATGGTAAGGATTGCAGATGCAAAATAAATAAATAAATAAAAAATAAAATAAATAACAATAAATAAATAAATAAAAATGTGAGATGTACGAGTGCTTTGAGGGTCCCCTGGGAACACAATTAAATAGGGAGTCCGGGATACGATTTGAAAAGGCAAGTGTGTGGAGATCTTCTCGTTATGGCCACCTTTAAAAAAAGAAAAAAAAAAAAGGGGGGAATTTACATTTTAAGTGTATAGGGTCAAGCAGGAAGATCAATGGAAAAAGGATGAAGGTAAGAGGAGGTACCGATCGCTTTTGCCGAAGGCAGTCGCCATTATGCGATTGTCATGGGGGGAAGAACCCGAACATGGTTCGGCGTTGTTTTGTTATATGTAGGCCATTGGTAGGTGCACATGTTAAAAAGGGGGATCTGATTGGCTACGGGATGATGAGCAGTTTAGACCGCGCAGGTCGGTATGGCCGTTTCTTAATGGGGATCAAAGGATAGCGGCTTCTGGATGCGGTTTCTGTAGTAGTAGAGGCAACTATACCCCCCTCGGCTGAAACGAAAGGGGTGGGTTGGCAGTGCAATGTGAGCTCCTGTCAGTTCAGTTAAACACGAGTGTTAAAAGGGTGGGGGGACCCATCCATTGTATTGTGGCTTCATGTGAGGACAATGTATAGGCGAGCCTAGTCACACAAGGGATGACTTTTGGAAGGGGGTGAAAAGGTTGCAGCCTTTCATAAGTAGATACGGAAATAGCGAGGCTGCTTGCCTCTGGGGTTTTTAATGGGGTCTACAGTGGGGGTGGTGCCTGAGAAGGAACCAGACAAGTTTCGCCTCGTTTCCCCACTTATCTGTAAAAAAAAAAAAAAAAAAAAGAGTTCTGTCATAATCCGATGCGGTGCACTGTGTCCGATACTTCACGTACACAGCTATAAGGTGGGTTAGGTGTGACGGAAAAGGGGCGCCTATGGCAAACTAGGAATCCGTGTTCCACTTGCTTCCAGTTTATTCGGAGAGCTTTGGCTGCTGGATAGATGCTGGCAAGAGGAGTTTTTTACTTGGAACGATGCCTGCCCATGGGTTTCTCAATTTAGTGGGCTATGGTTAGATGTTTAGTTCTTTACCGGAGCGGGGGGGTAGAGACGTGTCGGTCCCTGATTCAATCATACATGGCTTGGACGTTTGTGTGTTGGGCCGCCTTCCTCCGATGTGTGTGCGATTATACTTTATACATTGCAGCACATTGCAGGTAGGTTCATTAGTGCCATTGGCTGCAAAACACAGGGGGCCGACGAGGGATATTGTACTATTTTGTTCTGGCATTGTGATTGTTTCAGGGGTTACGGAAGGTCATCTGTCATTGACCAAGTTGGAGGTACTATAGAAGGGGGTGTGTGAGGCCCAGGGACGGCGTGAGGTACAGTTGAGGACTTTGCATTCATTGCTGGGTAAGTTCAATTTCACCTGCCGGTTTTATTCCACTGAGCGGGTTTTGGCCGACGGCTGCCGTCTGCTACAGTGGGGGTTTCAGGCCCTGGATAATTTAAACAGTTAAATGCGGAACATAGGGAGGGTTAGAAGGTTTGGTACGAGTTCTTGGCCACATATAACGGACGATGGGTGGATGCCAGGTCGATGAGAAAAGAGGTCACGAACACGGCGGGGTAAACAGGTTTGGGGGAAATTTCTCTTTCAGGGGCAATATAGTGAGGAAATTTGGCCCCGAGTTTGTTGGGTGGAAGTGGGGTGTTCATTCGTAAACTTGTGCTATTGGAATTTTTCCAGTGGTTCCGGCTATGGAGCTGGGGTAAGGGTCATGCAGGAACCTGACACGGAGTTGAATTGTGATTATGTGGGTGTGGTTACGTGGTCCACCACATGTCCGCATTGTCACAACTGGTCATACGGTGGCTATGCCATTTTGTGTTGCGTTAGGTGCAGTTGAACATTTTCTATATGCTATTCATCTTGCAGGCTTCGGAAACACGGGGGGCTTACTCGTGCATCTATTTTTGGTGGGATAGGTTCAGAGAGTTAGCCGGACACAGAGGGGGAGGAGTTCCCTACTCGGGCTGGATAGGGGAGATGGCATTGGAGTCACCACGGGAGGTAACAGGGCAGTCAGCCAGTGAGTCCACATGGGCAGCTTATGTAAAGGTATGGAAAGAAGGGTGGGTTGTTCGGTGCAGGAGTCTGAGGTTGAACATGGCTGTGTGGGGGGTAAGGTTGTTGGTGGTACTGTGGTTCCAGGAACTTGGTAAACGGGGTTGGTATCTGCCATCGAACGGAAACTGGTGGGTTTTTGGCTTTTGTTTAACCTGCTGTGCAGGGTGGATTGAAAAAAGGAGTTTGGGTTGGACAATAAATAAAAAAAAAAAAATGATCAAAGGGTTAGAGGGGTGGAGGTGCTGCTGTTTGTGTTACCAGGATTCAGAGTAATAAAAAATAATCAAAAATAAAATAAATAAATCATAAAATAATAATAAAAAAAAAAAAGGGATAAAACGGTTAGGGAGTTTCTAGGGTTTGGAACAGATGGCATTGGGGGCAGTTCATGTGGCACAAGGCTGGGAAGTATTGGTCGAGGTTTCAGTTTGGGTGGGTGTTCTGAAAATGCCACTGGGACGCAAGGTTGGATGGTGCAGAATACGCTTCACACTCCTTCCACATCGGGGCAGCTTTAGAAGCTGCCAGATATGGGTTGGATGAGGCGGCGGTAAGGAGGAATGGTAGGTGGGAAGCAAAGCGATTACGCACTTACCTATGCCTTCATGTGGTGGTGGAATAAATAATAATAATAAAAAAGAAAAAAAAAAAAAACACCCGAGTGGGGGAGTAGTCTGTACATAAGAGCTGTGTTGTTTGTGGTATGGGGTTACATTGGTTTACTTTAAAGTTGGTGCTGCCTTTGTTTGCCGTTTTTTTTTTTGTCCAGATGGAGGACTTATACGCCTTGTCTGGATTTTCTTTGTTATCTGTATGTTTGTTGGGGGGGCCAGGAGAGCAGATGCGAGATCGGTTGGCAGACAGTTGGGTAGTTAGAGGAGGGAGGCATGTGTTCGCTGGCTAGGTGTATGGGGGTTGAGGTGCAGCAAGGTGATATGGGAAGTGGAACGTTAGACGCGGCGGGATAAACCGCCGGCCGTTTGGGTTATGCATGCACGGGGTAATGCTTTTGGGTTCGAATGATCAGGGAGCTGATCTCGGACGTTAAGTGAGATATTTTACGACTTCGTACAGTTGTCTAACACTCAGGTGGTGGGGAGGTTGTGGCTCAGAATGGGGGGCCTGGTGATCAGGAAAGTAGAGGTGGAAACTAATGTGGCCTGTAACTGAGGATGTTAGAATACACCTCTAGGTAGTGGGGATAGTTTTCTGGGCTCTGGGACTCAAAGATGGGATCCAGCGGGCCCCGGGGGTGTGGGGGAGCCCTTAAGGGTAAGGTGTCATCCTTGCGGGCTGTGGCGGTGTTTTGTTGGTCTTTGACGGTGGCAGTAAACATATGTGATGGAAAGGGGTGGGGGGCTCATCGGTAGTATGTGCCCCTCCGGTGTATTCCAGCGAAAGGTTAGCTGGAATACTGTAATGGTTGCACTGCGGGAAGGGGGTTGTCTCCGAGCTGATTATCCGCTGGAGGCCTATCGTGTGGAAAAAGGTCCCGCAGTGTATTGGTGGAATATGTGTTGGAGTTCCGGGGTGCCGTCAAAGACCAACAGACTGGAGTTGAACAAGTTGTTACGGAGGTGATATTTTGGTATATATTTGATATTGGAGTTATTTATATGGTGTGAATAATAAATAGGCTGCTATGGCCATTTATACTCCAAAATTAAGGTGTGGTCTCATCATTTTAGAAGGGTAAGAAATGGGGATGGTGGAGTACAAGTGGTATAGCAGTAAGAGGCAAGTTGGGTACCTCTGAACTACACTGGTCATGATTAGAATTAGCCTGCCTATGTAACGCCCCTTGTTACCATAAACGTACAATTGTAATATTAATGTGATATCTACGTAATCATGTGTATAAAAACCTTCAAATGCATCATAATAAAGGAGAAAGGTTATTTGGAAAGATGCTGAGCGTATCTTTTGTGTCTGTTCCCTACTGCAGTAGTTAATAATTTGGAACCACTAATCAATATGAGGATAGGAGTTGCCTATCATCAAAATATCCATTTCAGACCAAGTTTAAGAGGTGTGCCATGCATGGCACGTGCGTAATTTTGCCCTGTTTCAATGCGCTAAGCAGATTGGCACCGTTGTCACACACCACTTTACCAACTGTCAAATTGAACGGTGTTAGCCACCGATCTGCCTCTGAACGCAAAGCTGAAAGGAGTGCCGGGCCAGTGTGGCTCTTGGCTTCCAGGCACAACAGACGCAGCACAGCATGGCAACGTCTCACCTGGCATGTCAAATAGGTTCTGGGGAGCTTGGAGCTGAGACGCTAGCAGCGGAAAAGGAGGAGTCAGCCGAGGAGGAGAGGGAGGAGGATGGAGTAGGAGGAGGAGGAGAAGAAGGCCTGCATGCAATCCGTGGCAGTAAAACCAAATCTACACGGGTGCCACGGGTTACATACTTGACGGCCGTCAGAAGGTTCACCCAGTGGGCAGTAAAAGTGATATACCTTCCCTGCCCGTGTTTGCTAGACCACGTGTCTGTGGTTAGATGTATCTTGGCACCGACACTGTGTGCCAGAGATACATTCACTTGCCGCTGAACATGGCCATATAGCTCTGGGATGCCCTTCTGTGAGAAATACTTCCTTCCTGGGACCTTCCATTGTGGTGTTCCAATGGCCACAAATTTTCAAAAGGCCTCCGAGTCCACCAGTTTATATGGCAGTAGTTAGCGGGCTATCAGTTCTGACAAGCCAGCTGTCAACCGTTGGGCAAGAGGGTTATCCGGCGTCATAATTTTTTTATGCTCGAACATTAGGCCCACGGAAGACTGCCTTTTTGCAGAAAAACGTGAGCTTGGCGTGATGAAAGGTGGAGTGGAGGACAATTGTGAGGAGAGAGGAGAAGGAGAAGTAGAAGACGAGGCTGGACGGTGAGAGCCTGGAGTGTGGCTTTGTGTGTTCTGTTGCTCCCACTGGGCTCGGTGATGGCAGCTCATGTGCCTTCTTAAGGCGGTTGTCCCTAGGTGAGTGTTGGGCTTACCGCGACTAATGCATTGACTGCAAAGATTGCAGATGGCAACACTATTGTCAGCAGCGGACACGTTAAAAAAAGCCCACACTGCGGAGCCATGTGCCGGCATCCTGGGAGCGCCAGATGTGACCGTACATGGTCAATAACTCGCTCCTGATACATTAGCAGTCTGCTTTGTCCCTCCTGTGCAATGTAAGTTATTAATGCTTCTCCTCTCTATCTGCTGGTCCATATCTCCCTCTGAACTCCCCTCCTCTTCCTCTCTTGTGGGCACCCACGTGACATCACTAGACACGTCATCATCGACGTCACCTTCCCCACCGCTATAATTATAGATCTCGGAGTAGGCAGCAACACCGGTGACCAACCTGCTCCCTGGGCTGATCTGGGTACTGTCGTCAGACTGCTGAGTGGCGGTTGTTGCTACCTCCTCTTCCTGATCCAATACCAAGAGTGGCTGCGCATCAGAAATGTCTTGATATGGATCGTAAAATAATTCCTGTGACTGAAGCGGAAAGTATGTGGTGGTGGTGGTGGTGTTGTTGGTGGTAGTGTCTTTGGGGGTGCACATAGCAGAGAGTGAAGAAGAGGGTGCAGATTGAGAGGATGAGGAGGGTGCAGAAGAGTAAGGCTGAGTGAGCCAGTCAACCAATTCTGGTGCTTCCTTTGACGTAATCGAATGCACCTTCTGCAATTTCCCACTTTGGCTCAAGCCTGTTGCTCCTGCCCTACCCCTACCACCCCTGCGGAAGGGCCTGCCTCTTCCTCTGCCTGTTATTTTTTAAATGACCCTGTGACAAAACTCTCTACAGAAGTGCAGTATGTATGTGGAAGAAGTTATATAACACTCGCTTCAATCTGTTGTTTTTGGGGGCCACTGGTCTATCACACCAGTTACAATACTTTTTTTTGGATTGCGTTTGTCACTCTTTGTAGTATCGCTGCAGAACTGCTCAGCAGTCACAATACTGCACAGTGGAAACGCACTATACTATGCTTTCTATATGTGCAAGTATTTTATACGTGTATTACACAACTATATACTGCACACCAAATAGTACACCTATACCAGTCCTTAACCACTTCAGCCCCGGACCAATTAACAGCCTAAGGATCAGAGGTCTTTTTACAATTTCGCACTGCACTGCTTTAATTGGTAATTGCGCGGTCATGCAATGTTGTACCCAAACAAAATTTGCGTTCTTTTCTTCCCACAAATAGCTTTCTTTTGATGCTATTTGATTGCCTCTGCGATTTTTATTTTTTGCGATATAAATGGAAAAAGACCGAAAATTTTGAGAAAAAAACAGAAAATTTATATCAAATACTTACCGTAATTTTCCTTTCCTGATAGGCTCCATGGCAGCATACGTGTGGGTAGCCCCGCCTCCACGATTACCCAATAGGACCCAACTCCCATAAATCTTTGCTCCCGGCTACTATCAGTGTTCCGTAACTAGCCAACTCCAGACATTTGGGAGGGAACTCCTGCTGCCATGGAGCCTATCAGGAAAGGAAAATTACAGTAAGTATTTGATATAAATTTTCCGTTTTCCTGAAAGGCTCCATGGCAGCATACGTGTGGGAAATAACTCGCCAAACACACCCGGGTGGGCAAAATGTCGAGCAAAGAACAAAAGTTTATTTAGCATTGTCAACCGACAAAACTTGCAAACCAAAATTAACAGAAGACAGAGCCGCTGGCTCTACACAGTAATGAGAAACAAAGGTATTAATGAAAGACCAAGAGGCCGCTCTGCAAATAACTTCAGGCGCCACATGACGAGAAGCTGCCCACAACGTTGAAATACTCTGTGTTGAATGAGCCGTTAATGCCTCAGGAGGAGCCAAGCCCTTTGCTCTGTATGCCCTCTGAATGATCTGAACGATCCAGGTAGAGATAGATCTAGCCGAAGCTCGCAATCCTTTATTCTTGCCATGAGGGAGAACAAAAAGAAATTTTGTTTATCTAAAAGGAGCTGTGACTTCCAAATATTGCTTTAGCGCGTGTCCTACGTCCAGAGGATGAACATCCTGACTCTCTGAGTTTTTTAAAGTGGGAAGCACAATTTCCTGATTCTCATGGAAGACCGAGGTTACTTTGGGATTCGATCCCAACATGGGAATCAATACTGCCCTGTCTGGAAAGAAAGTCAGAAAGGGTTCCTCCGAACCTAAATTCCTAATCTCAGAAACTCTCTTGGCTGAGGTTATAGCTACCAAGAAGATGGTCTTGAGAGTGAGATCCCTTATGGACAGAGGCTTTGTAGAATCCTTCCTAAGGTTTGAAAGAAAATCCAGCACTAAAGGGAGGTCCCATTTAGGAAACCCTGGTTTTCTTTGGGGTCTGAGCCTGATAGCTCCCTTGAAGAATTGTCGTACCAGTGCATGGTTTGCCCAGGAAATACCCGTAAAGGCTGAAATAGCCGACACTTGGACTCTCAATGAACTGATAGCTAAAGGTAAATCAAGGCCTGTTTGGAGAAAGCGTAGTATGTCTTGTACTGTTGGAGAACTGCAAGAATTTTCTCTGGAGGACATATGGGCTGAAAACTTGGACCATATGCGCTCATATACCCTATTAGTACTCCCTCGTCTGGAATTGAGAAGGGTTGGAATGACTTCTTCCGGACAACCAAGAGCTTCTAGCCTTTCCCTTTCAAAAACCATACCTTGAGGTGCAGACATGATGGGCATGGATGTAACCTTGTGCCTTGAGATAGCAAATCCGGCCTGAGAGGCAGGGGAACTGGCTCTTGATAACAGAGGAGCAGCAGTAGAGGGAACCAAGGCCTGTTGGGCCAGAATGGAATCACTGCGAGAATCTCCACCTTCTCTGTCCTGAGCCTCCGAAGGAACTGCAGGATCACCGGAACTGGAGGGAAGGCATAAGCTGTCTAAAAACTTCCAATGTTCTGTGAGGGCATCTATCCCATATGCCTGAGGATCCCTGAACCTTGAGTAATATTTCGGAAGCTTCCGATTGCATGGGGAAACTTCCAGGGACAATCCTAAGGTCAGGAGCCAATCGAATACTTCCCCGTGTAGGGACCATTCGTTGTTGTCCAACTCGACACGTGATAGGAAGTCCGCCTGAACATTCTGCACCCCTGGGATGTAGACCGCAGAAAGGTTGGACAAATTCTTCTGAGCCCAATTCATTATCAGCTCCATCTCCTGTAACAGAGACCAGCTGCGAGTTCCCCCTTGCTTCTTTACGTAAGCCACCGCGGTTGTGTTGTCCAACCTTAGCATGACCGAGGCATTCGCTGTCAGATGGTGGAATGACCGAAGCGCTTAGAAGGCCGCTCTTAGTTCCAGAACATTGGAGGCGACTCTTTGTGATGGAAATGTCCACCTGCCCTGAGCGACATCCGAAAGGCAGTGAGCACCCCATCCTCAGTTGCTGGCATCTGAAGTTACCGTGACCCATGAGATGGGAATGATCGAATGGTGGTTGCGCAGGTTCTTCCCCTGCAGCCACCAAAGAAGAGACGTCCTCATGGCTGGAGTGAGGAATATGCGCTGTGTCTGGCTGGATAAGTCCCACTGTTGTAGAAACCCCTTCTGAAAGGGACGAGTGTGCCACTGGGCCCACTTTACCATGGGAATGGTGGCTGACATTGTGCCAATCACCTTCAGACATTGGAGAGCCGAGAGATGGGATGACGCAAGGGCTGCATGAATCCTGTCTCGTATGACTCCAACCTTCTCTTCTGGAAGGGCGATAGTACCTTCCACTGTGTTGAACTGTGCCCCTAGAAAAACAAGAGACTGAGTTGGATCTAGGTGACTCTTTTCTAAGTTCAGAAGCCACCCGAACTCCTGTAGAGTGGAGATGACTAGGTCTTTGTGCTCCAAGAGCTGCTCTCTGTTCTGGGATAGCAGAAGAAGGTCGTCGAGATAGTGGTGGAGACGAACACCTTTGACTCTGAGTAAGGCCACAACTGCCAAAAGAACTTTGGAGAAGACCCGTGGGGACGTTGTTAACCCAAAGGGAAGACATGTAAATTGAAGATGTTGATTGCCTACCGCAAAGCGGAGGTACTGTTGAAACTCCTTTGCCACGGGGACATGGAAGTAAGCGTCCTTCAAGTCGACTGATATCATCCAGTCCCCCAGATGCACTGACTGCTGGATGGTAAGCAGAGATTCCATCTTGAACTTCTCTTTGCGAATGAAGGAATTGAGATGGGTCAAATCTATTACCGGCCTCCATGTGCCGTTTTTCTTTTGAACCAGAAACAGAGGGGAATACATGCCCTCTCCATGTTCTTCTTCTGGAACGGGAACGGCTGCACCTTGATCCAGTAAAGAGTTCATGTAGGTCAATAGGACTTGTTTCTTCTCTTTTGATTCTGGAAGATTTGTGGGAATAAATCTTAGCCTTGGGGTGCTGATAAAACCCCACTTGTGACCTGAGGAAACTGTTTTTACTGTCCAAAAATCCCGAATTGAGGCCGCCCAAACATGCCTGAAGTGGAGAAGACGAGCCCCCACCTGACAAGTTTGAGCGGGCCCAATTTCAAAAGGATTTCACAGAATCCTGCTTGCCGGACGAACCCCCTTTTGAGGTATTTTTGAAAGAAGACTGCCTGGATCTCCATGACCTTGAGAATTCTCGACCAGGTCTATAGCTCCGCACCTCCCTGGCACGATCAGGGCCTTGTCTTCTAGGAAATGGACGCTTTTGATTTTGAAGACATCTGTCCTGGGGAAGAAACCCAGATTTGCCACCTGTAGCCCCGGGATATGGCAGTATCCAGCTTGTTACCAAACAAAGATGAACCCTCAAAAAGAATTCGGCACCAGGCCTGTTTGGATGCTGGATCCGCCAGCCATGGACGGAGCCATAACGCACGGCGTGCTGAGACCTCTGCTAACATATCCCGAGATATCAGGCGAATAACATCAATAGATGCCTCCCCCAAAAAGGCAGACGCCATCCTGATTTCTTGAATAGGGGAGTCTTTGGCTGTTTCAATAGAAATACCCCTCAGGAATTCTTCTACGGAATCAGCCCAGGATTCTATGGCCTTAGATACCGCTGCCATTGCAAGCACTGGTTTGCAAGCCATTCCAGAAGTCAGGTATATCCTTTTTAGGTCTGAATCGATCCGCCTTTCCAAAGGATCTTTAAAAGATACCGTATCCTCTAAAGGTAGGGTTACATATCTCACCAAACGCATGAGCGCTGCATCCACCAGTGGAGCTGACTCCAGGTGCTTCACATCCTCTTCTTTAAAAGGGTATAACTTCAGGATTTTTGACTGCATGGAACCCTTTTTATCCATCTTGCTCCATTCCTCGTGATAATGTCACCCAACTCTGAAAGGAAAGGAAAATATTGTCGCTCCTTATTGAGCTGTTTAAAGAATTTTCTCTGCTTTGGTGGGGAAGTAATAGGGTCTTCCCACTTCAGAGCCTCTCTCACTGCTTTGACCAATGAAGGCACCAGTCCATAGTCAAATCCTAAACCAGGATCCTCACAGTCAGATTCACTGTCTGAGATAGGAGCAGATAGGCGACTTGGTTGAGAGGATTCCCATGTCTCCTGCAATAGGTTCTCTCCGGTTGGAGGAGCCAATAATTCTGACGGGGATTCACACAACTGTAGAGCGTCCCTCTCCTGCAAGGACTCCTTCACAACCCATCTTACTAATGACTCCAAACGCTGGTCTGCACCATCCCTTTCATCTGCAGCTTTGGAGAAGCAGTGATCACATAGGGATTTGTCTGATGGAACAGGCATCCTGCACCCCCAGCATGATTTTTCCGTATGCCTGCTGGAGTGAGCAGCAGGGGGGTGAGAATAATTCTTGTCACGCTGTTCAGACCTTGACCTATGCTGGCTAGACCTTGAGGAGGATTTATGGCGGTGTGATCTTAATGATCCACTGCGTCTAGAGGTATTAAGCTGTGGATCAGACCCAGAAGGGCTGTAAAGACAAAACAGACAGAGAGAGAAAAGAGATACACAGTCAATCCTACCTATGCCAAAAACTCTCTCCATTATATAAAAAACATGAATACTAGCAACCTACCTAACATGAGCGGGCTGGCCACTAGGAGGCAGTAAGGCGTCCATATTCCAAATAAACCAACAGTTTAAGAAATACTGCAACCAAAGAGAAAAATAAAAATACATTTTTTTTTTTTTTTTAAATAAGCATTTCCCTAGCCTAAGGGGCATGCTCTTACCTTAAACCGCCGCACTGACAGCCCCGGGAAGTCGCTGCGACCACTGCAAACATTCCCAGGGTTCTGACAGCTTCCAAAGGCTTTTAAATTTGGCGCCCGTGACATCATTGCCGACGTCAGACGTGAGGCGCTCACGCGCATGCACGGGAACCAAGCCTCGGTCTCAGACCGGGTTCGCACATGCGCAGAACGCCTGCATAACCTGGAAGTAGGAGAGAGAGGTTTGCTGGAACGCGGAAGCGACCGCAAACAGCATAGAGGAGACCGCTAGACAAACAAAAGGAGAAAATACACACAAATACAATGCTGCCATGGATAGACAAAAGGCTCACCACTCCACCAACGATCACCTGGCCGAACGGACTGGGACACACACGCCGTACCTCCAAGCAGATAATGGTCACCCATAGCAACGGGACACAGACCGTGCGCACTCAGGTAGGAAATCCTCTCTTCAGCGCTACTCTGCAAATACACTCCATACCCTGCTTAACAGTCAGGGCCTATCGGAGGAAAAATTCTCAGTCAATCAGCCAATCGATCGTCGTGAAGTTTTGTTTCCAGGAAAGAAACCATCTGGTCCTACTGGGGAGGACAAAAAAGGAACACTGATAGTAGCCGGGAGCAAAGATTTATGGGAGTTGGGTCCTATTGGGTAATCGTGGAGGCGGGGCTAACCACACATATGCTGCCATGGAGCCTTTTATGAAATGATATTTTCTACGTTTTGTTATAAGAAAAATCGAATAAACTCAATTTTAGTCATACATTTAGGGCAAAATTTATGCAGCCACATGTCTTTAGTAAAAAAAATGTCAATAAGCGTATATTTATTGGTTTGCGCAAAACCATGCCATAGTTATATGTGGAATTGTACCCCACAATATATTCTGCTGCTTCTCCTGAGTACGGGGATACCACATATGTGGGACTTTTTGGGAGTCTAGCCGCGTACGGTACCCCGAAAACCAATCACTGCCTTCAGGATTTCTAAGGGTGCAAATTTTTGATTTCACTCCTCACTACCTATCACAGTTTCGAAGGCCATAAAATGCCAAAATAACACAAAACCCCCCCCAAATGACCCTATTTTGGAAAGTAGACACCCCAAGGAAGTTGTGGAGAGGCATGTTGAGCCCATTGAATATTTTTTTTTTTGTCCCAAGTGATTGAATAATGACACAAAAAAAAAAAAGTTTACAAAAAGTTGTCACTAAATGATATATTGCTCACACATGCCATAGTTATATGTGGAATTGCACCCCAAAATATATTCTGCTGCTTCTCCTGAGTACAGGGATACCACATATGTGGGACTTTTTGGGAGTCTAGCTGTGTACGGCACCCCAAAAACCAATCACTGCCTTCAGGGTTTCTAAGGGTGCAAATTTTTGATTTCACTCCTCACTACCTATCACAGTTTCGAAGGCCATAAAATGCCAAAATAGCAAATGACCCCATTTTGGAAAGTAGACACCCCAAGCTATTTACTGAGAGGCATGTTGAGTCCATTAAAAATATTTTATATTTTGCCACAAGTTGCAGGAATATTAAAAATTTTTTTTTTTTTGCACAAAGTTGTCACTAAATGATATATTGCTCACACATGCTATGGGCATAAGTCAAATTACACCCCAAAATAAATTTTGCTGCTTCTCCCGAGTACGGGGATACCACATGTGGGGGACTTTTTGGGAGCCTAGCCACGTACGGGACCCCGAAAACCAAGCACTGCCTTCCGGATTTAAATATAAAATGCTACCAAAAAAAACTGTTAGCGATCGCAGGTATCAGGCCTGACTCTGCGATCGCTGCAGTTATGTGTTTAGTGTTTTGTAAGTGACAGTGATCGATCGATACTGCACTTGGGTGGGCTGGGCAGAGGGGCAAAAGCAGGTGCCAGCAGGTATCTGGGCTGATCCCGCTAACAATGCATTTTTTTGGAACCCTAAACTGCTGGGGATGCTAGTATAGATCTGATCGGATCAGATATTGATCTGTTCAGATTCTATACCACTACGGGAGGTTTATGCTTTGCACGTGGGTGTTAGCGGTACTGGCACTAACCTAGCGCTGCCTGGGGCGACGCAGACCCTGACCCTAAAACCTAATTGATATCACCCACCGGGTGATCAGGGGGTTAAACCTTTATTGGGTAATAAATGGTGGGTGCCCTGATGCTATAAAAAGCAAACTAACCAGAGTCACCCGTAACACTTATATGGTGATCACTGGTGAAAAGGGTTAACTAGGGGCAATCAGGGGTTCAAATTTTTATTAGGTAGTATATGGGGGTCCCTAGCGCTATAAAAACCTGGCGGTGAACCTAAAAAAATAACTAGCTACCTAACGACACTAGTGACACTAATGCAGCGATCAGAAAAATGATCGCTTAGTGACACTGGCAAAAGGGGGTGAAAGGGTTAACTCTAGGGGCAATCAGGGGGTTAAATCTTTATTGGGGGGTGGTAGGGGGCTACCCTGGACCTAACACTGCCCTGACAGTTTTTACTTTTACAACTGACACTGAATGCAGTGATCAGTAAATAAATGATCACTGCAATCAGTGACACTGTGACTGGGGGGGGGGGGGGCGGGGGGGGGGATCGGGGGGCGATCGGGGGGGGGGGGGGTTCGTGTACCTATGTGTACCTATGTGTTAGAGTAGTGTTTGGTGCACTTACTTTTAGTCTTCTCCTCGTAGTCCTGTCAAAAAGACCGCCCCGAGGAGAATGACATCACTTCCTCCCTGCCTGTGTATACAATGCACAGTGGAAGGAAGCTTCTCATTTGCCAGGAGCGATCGAGAGGGGGTGGCCAGAAACCAACGGCCATCCCCTCATCCCGGATCGCTCCTGAAGCGAAACGGACCGCCGTATCCAGCGGGAGGGGGTCCGATCGGACCCCCCACCCGCTGGAAGACAAGTACATGTACGTGCTTGTGCCTGTACGTGCCATTGCAATGACGTACATTGGCAATACGGCAGTCCTTAAAGAGGAAGTAAACCCCTTCAAACCACTTTGACCTACAGGTAAGCCTAGATTAAGGCTTACCTGTAGGTCCAAGCAATATCTCCTAAACCTATATGGTTTAGGAGATATTTGCCCGAAAATGGGCACCGCTGTCTACGGCGCATGCGCCGAAGACAACGGCGCGCAGGCGCACTAAATGTGGCAAATCCAAGAATGGATTTGGCTAATTTGTCGACTCCCGTGCGCATGCGCGGGAGTGACGTCATCGCGGCTTCGCCGAATGGCAGCGTCGGAGCTGCGAGACGCGACTCCCGTGCGCATGCGCGGGAGTGACGTCATCGCGGCTTCGCCGCTGTCATTGGTCGGAGCTGCGAGACGCCACCAGCAAGATGGATGCGGCGGACTACAGGGATCAGCGGCGACTTCGCTGGCTCCTGTGTCAGGTAAGTGACACATAATGAGCTACTATGCGATGCATAGTAGTCCATTATGCTTTACCTTTGCTGGGAAAAAAAGAGGAAGTAAACCCATCAGGGTTTACTTCCTCTTTAAGTGGTTAAGGACCTTTGTGGAACTAGTAGGTTGTGATTAGCAGACTGTACCTCAGTCCCTATACTGATAAAGGACTGCTGCAGAATAGGGCAGCAGTCAGCAGTAGTGCACCTCAACCCTATATATTGTGGACCTATACCAGTCCTTAAGGATTAGCAGACTGTACCTCACTCAACCCTATATACTCTAGTACGCTATACCTTAGCAGTCCTTAGAAGGACCTTTGTGGAACTAGTAGGTTGTGATTAGCAGACTGTACCTCACTCAACCCTATATACTGTAGTGCACTGTACCGTACCTCAGTCCCTATACTCATAAAGGACTACTGCAGCAGAAGGGCAGCAGTCAAGTATAATATTCTTTCTATATTTGGAAGAAAGAATATTATACGTGTACAACCCTATTACCATACCAGTCCTGAAAAGGACCTTTGTGGACCTAATAGTAACAGCTAATGATAAAACTGATTGTCCCTCACTGCCACGCACAGCTTCCTGTCTGTCCCTATTTAAACTGACAAAACACAGGCTGCTACAACAATAACTTGAATAGCACTGCACTCAAAACTATATCCTGTACTACTACACCATACCAGTCCTGAAAAGGACTTTTGTGGACCTAATAGTAACAGCTAATGATTAAACTGACTGTCCCTCTCTGCAACACAGAGCATCCTATCTGTCCCTATCTGCACTGAGAAAAGACAATCTGCTGCAACAATGACTTGAATAGCAGTGCCTCAAACCTATATCCTGAACTACACCTATACCATACCAGTCCTTAAAAGGACTTTTGTGGACCTAATAGCTAGCGATTTGAGTCACTGCAGTCTCTGCCTGCTCCACACAGCAACCTCTCCCTATAGTGACAGTAGAAAGAATGTAAAATGGCCACCGGATCGGGTCTATTTATAAGTTAGGGGGAATGTCCAAGTGTCCATGTGCTGTAATGTCTCAATTGGCTGTCCTGTACCACATGATGGATGTGTCATCATAGGTCAAAGTTCTTTTACACAGTAAACACGTAAGTCCGCCGGGCGAACAGCAGCAATAGTCCACCGATCGGGCGGACTGCGAACAGCCGAAATTCGCCGCAAACCGACCGCCGGGTGAACCGTTCGGCCATCCCTACTCCTACGCTCCCTAGTTTATTTTTCATTCAGCCCACTGGGTTGAACTAAAAAAAACAAACAAAAAAAAAAACAACTTACCGTTATTTACCGTGTGAACCAGGCTTTAGATCTCTTTCATATGTTCTAAATGGCCATGGAATGGAAAATATACCATGAATACCTACAGCCAGCATCCCAAATGTTCCAATTTTTGTCAGCTACTCAGCCTGTTCACCTGAGTGATGGGCTGAAAAGAACCCCCGCTGTTAACATCTATCTGCACATCCAGTGTTCCCCATGTTTAAGCTCTGGGGGACAAAGAAAAACACATTGGGGTGTGTCCTGGCAGGAACCTGGGCTGAGGTAGTCTCTCCCATCACTACTACATTACCATAAGACTCAGTGGATGTGCGGTACCATGGAGTTTTTTTATCTCTTCCCTTCAGTGAGTACAGGAGCTGGGATGAACTCCATCCCTTGCCGGCACTCCTGCAGCACATTCGGTATCATCTACATTACTCCCCACATCGATTGAGCCTGAGTGACACACTAACAAACTGTGGGTCACAGTGATTACCTGCTGTTAGATATAAGTTTCTGACCCTGGATGCAGAGAGATTTTATCCAAGGGCAAAAATGCATCCCTACTTGCAGGTCACCACTGAATGTGCACATACATGTGGATACATGTTTACAGCAGTAGACAGCCTTGGCTCTTTTCAGCCCATCACTCAGATGTGCAGGCTGAGCAGATATTGGAACATCTGAGACCCCGGGTGCAAGTATTTGCAGTATACTTGCTCTACCATGGTCATGTAGGATGTATGAATGAGACCCAAGACTGGATTTTAGCTAACCTTACTGTGTAAGTTGAGCAGGTGCAAGGGGCAACACATTGTTATAGGTAGTAAATGCAGTGATTTATTTAAACCTTAAAACACTGTGTCCTAAGACATTTTATGAAATGTTATAAGAAATGAAAAAATATATATATTGTGCACTGCCTACCACAGGATGGTGCCCTTTACACCTGGTCAATATGTTTGGCTTTTATTCAGTATTAAACTGTAGTAAACCCAACTTTTGAACTTGTACCTATAATAACGCTTTGCGGTAGGTACAGTGAATATCTCCTAAACATGTAGGGTTTACGAGATATTCACATGGAAAGCCGCTGGTGAATGTACTCTGAAGGGACAGCATACAATTTAGTTGCACTTCTCCTGGGGAGGAGTGCAGTTTGTTTTGCACTTTTGTGACCCATTTTTAGCCAACAGCCAGGCTGTGGAAAGATCCTAACTTTAAAGTCAGGATTCATCCAGATGCCTGGACCAGCAGCTCGCTCAGCCTCTCAGTGAGCCGCAGAGACCCGGAGTCAGCCACTCATGACCCCTCCACCTACTAGCATTCCAGTGAGCTTGGGGGGGGGGGGGGGCAGAGCCAGGGATTGACAATCACCACTCTTTGCTCACTCAAGGCTGAGAACTGAGAGATCTGTGGTCTTTGAGCGCTCTGTTGTTGGCCTTAGAAGCAGCTGGGGACAGATGCAACATTGGATCAATTCTCCATCCACCTAGGTAAGTATAATTAAAAAAAAATAAACATTTATTTTAAAAGGAAAAAAACCCTCTCTCTCCTAAACCCCCCCCCCCCCCCCTCCCCAAGCAAATATTCCAACTATAAAATATATCCTCCCAAAAATTAAACCCCCCTGTCTCTAAACTGACCCCCCCCCAAAGCAAAAATATCTCCCTCAGACAACACCCTCTCCCAATTATGAACAAAATCTCCCTTCATCCAATCAAACTCCCTGCCATTAACCAGCCCCTATAAACGTCTCTACAAGAAACTCTCCCCTTCTCCAAAAGCAAACCCACCACCCTTTCCTTAACCCCCCACCAAAAGAAACTCCCCCAGGCTGGAATTCTCACTTCCTCCTTCCCGAAACAGAAAATTGATGCCTCCCCACTTACCAGACCTCAGATTCAACACAGCACAGAAGTAGGAAAATTTCTGCATCCCCAGTCTCCATTTGGCTGTGTCATATGATACCTTGCAGTAATTTCATACTTTTGAGGGGGACCCCTTATTAAACTGAGAGGATGGGGCACAATAGAATTGAAACTATGATTGCTTCTACTGTGTTGATGCTGAGGCTAGAGAGCAGGGATACTGTCTGGGAATTTTGCCAGGATGCTTGGGGGGGGGGGGGGGGGGGGTTGGGGTTGAACATTCCCGACTCCACCTTATCTACATCCCTAATTACAATTTATGTAAACTAAAAATCCCTGTTTTTTATGATACGTTTAGTAGAAAGGGTGCATTGCAGTATGCAAAGGGTTCATCTAGAATTGCTAACACTTATAAAGTATTATTTTACTGAAAGATTGGTTGATGATTGGAATAAACTACCAACAGAGGTAGTGAGACAGTCAACAGCAAACAGCTTAAAGAGGAAGTAAACCCTGATGAGTTTACTTCCTCTTTTTTTCCCTGCAAAGGTAAAGCATAATGGACTACTATGCATCGCATAGTAACCCATTATGTGTCACTTACCTGACACAGGAGCCAGCGAAGTCGCGCTGTCCCCTGTAGTCCGCCGCATCCATCTTGCTGGTGGCGTCTCGCAGCTCCGCCGCTGTCATTCGGCGAAGCCGCAATGACGTCACTCCCGCGCATGCGCACGGGAGTCGACAAATGCGGCAGCTCCATTTTTGGAACTGCCGCGTTCAGTGCGCCTGCGCGCCGCTGTCTACGGCGCATGCGCCGTAGACAGCGGTGCCCGTTTTCGAGCAAATATCTCCTAAACCATATAGGTTTAGGAGATATTGCTTGGACCTACAGGTAAGCCTTAATCTAGGCTTACCTGTAGGTCAAAGTGGTTTGTAAGGGTTTACAACCACTTTAAAGCATGTTTGGGATAAACATAAATCTATAGTCAGACAACAAGGTTAATGGAAACCCATACCCCAAAAAACGAATAAAAAAAAAAAAAAGAACAGAAAAAAAATGGGCAGACTCGGTGGACTACTCAGTCTTTTTCTGCCGTCACTTTTTACAGTGTCACTCTCTCAACGCTACCTGTTTCCAAGCTCTGGATGTTTTCAGGTGTACTGAGGCAGCCCTGTTTATTACATGCTGAGTTTGTCTAAATCACTCCTTGTTGGGGCTGGCTTAGCCCTTCCTCCTCTGGGCTGGCCGCTCAGCTGTCGGCTAATTGCCAGCTCTCTTCTCTTTCCACAGTTACCAGCTGTTCTCGATGATGCTCGTCTGACCTGCCTATTTAAAGCCTTCCTGCTCACTTTTTCATTTGCCTTCGCGATGGTCACATCACAAGGAACCATCTCCTGCTGTTTGTTTCAAGACTGGCTTGCTGACATCCCTCCTGGCTTCTTATCCTGCTTTCAGTTGCTCTCCTTGGATCCCTGACTTCTGGACTGGCTGATTACCTGATCTGGTTTATGAACTTTGAACTGGCTGACTACCCGATCTGGCTACTGGACTATGGCTATGCTTGACTACGCTTTTTTCTAATTTACCTTTTTATTTTTATTATTTATAAACAAGTGTGATTTGATTGTACTTCTGTCTGTTTCATGGTTCCTGACACTCCTTTTGAGTCAACCCCACTTTAGATAAGTCACATCAGTACCTGTGTTTTGTTTTTTGTTTTTCTCCTTCTATGAATGGAAAGAAAGATGCACTGTATCTTTCTCTGCTTGCCAGGGGATAAAAATGTCCATAAACAAAAGTGTGTGTTAAAAAACAAACAAATAAATACTAAGGAATAAATAAATAGGTCAGTGTCAAAGTTAGTGTAAGGCCGCGTACACACGGGCGGACTGTCCGCCCAACTAGGTTCGTCAAACAGTTTGACAAACAGTCCGTTCAAAATTAGCATGAACGGACTTGACCACACACGACGAACGAACAGTCCGCTGAAAACTTGCGCGATGACGTGAACGGCACGTACGACGGGACGAGAAATTCGAAGTCCAATACACTGCAATGCAACCTTCACCGTGTAAATTCTTTCTGAGCATGCGCGAGACTTAGTTTGTCGAACAAGCCTACACACGAGCGGACTGTCCGCTCAAACCAAGTTTCAGCGGACAGTCTTACGGAAATTCCAAAAAACTTTGTTCGTCAGACTGTCCGCTGAAACTGTCCGCTGAAGCCCACACACGAGCGGACTGTCCGCTGAAACACTGTTCAGCGGACAAAGTTGGGCGAACAGTCCGCCCGTGTGTACGCGGCCTTAGGGTCAAGGTCAGGGTCAAAGTTCAGGGTAAGTATATTTTATGTAGGATTAAAAAATAAAAATGTAATTAGTATCAGTGCCTGTGTGTTTTAGGTAAGACAAATGGGTACAATTTTGCTCCAGTTTTCCTTTGATAATAAAAAAACAAAACAAAAAAAACAAAAAAAAAAACAGGAGATACCCGTTACCATTTACCACCAAAGAAAAGTCAATTTGACAATGATATGTACAGTACAGTTTTGCTAACACATGTCAAAGTTACAAAATTGTCTTTAGGCGTTAGGATTTGTTATACCTTCGCCATGAAGCGGTTAATCATGGCAGTGTTGTTATTTTTGAAAAATGAAACCTCTAAGTACCTGTTTAGATCAGCAGTACACAACATCACGTGACGCCTATGAATAGCTTGACTTGGAGCAGCTGCTAGTTTTGTCAGCTGAAGAAGCCTGAACTGTCCATGGTGTCCACACTGCGCTGATTGGTGCTGTGCTGGTCACTTGACCACATAAAAAGCCTTCAGAATACACAATCAAAATACACATTTACTTTGTTCTGCCAATCACTGCCTCATTCATTATCCTCCGGCCTCTGACTCTAGCCTCTGACTGTGCGTTTTGTATGACAGGGAGGTGGGGCCTCCATCAATCAAGATTTAATATCCACCCCCCCGCCCAGTGTGTTTCGTTAGTTAGCGGGCATGGGGGAGGTGGGAAGAAGTGGGCTGTCATTTATCCTCTGTGTGTATGCCCACATGTCATGTGACTTGCACAGCTAACAATCAGGGAGAAAATGACATTGAAACACGCAAAAAGCAGCGCATGGGTACTCGCTTGCCAATAGCCACTACAGAATCGGCAGCTGGAGCGGGGACAGGAGGGAGGGACAGAGAATTACAGGATCAACCAGGTTTGTAACAGAATAAAGACGATTAACCATTTAGTGCCCGAGGGAGTATGACAAGCATGTAATATTGCATGTACTGTCAGATTTTATTGTTGTGGGTTTAGTGACACTTTAATGCTTTATTCACATGACTGTAAAAATACGCACAAATGTTTTTAAATTACCAATTTGAATGCAGCTGCATAGTTTTCAATGGAGCCAATCATACAGATGCGTAAACATGAGCTACTTTCAGATTCGGAACATAGAATCTAAAAATCTGTGTCTAAGAACATGTGTTTTACGCGCTTACGCATATAAATGCATGCATACACATTTATTAATGTGTAAATTAGGTCCAAACAAAAGGAAAAAACTAGTTATTAGATAAAAAGTAATTATTTATACATATGCGTATTTATGCTTTTAAATAGATTTATCTGCACATATTTTACTAATCATTATGCAGGAACTTTTCTCCTAGAAAAAAAATGTGTACTTACCGTATTTATTGGCATATAACACGCACTCCAAGTTTAGGAGGGAATTTTAAAGAAAAAAAATGATATTTAAATGCCCATCACTGTAGCCTTATCAGTGTCCATCTGCAGCCTTGTCCAATATTGCACCCTTGCACAGTGTCCATCTGCAGCCTTGCCCAACGTCTTTTCAGGCTGATTATTTAAAATTGGCACCGATCTCCACTGACTGTGAGCTGAGAGGAGCGAGCGCCACCGACATACACAAAGCTGAGTGTACTCAGCTAAGCTTGGCTCCTCTCGCAGTCCCGCCCTATGATGGACATAACACAGGTCCAATGGTGGGACTGGGCGGGACTGTGAGCGGAACTGAGAGGAACCAAGCGCCGCCAAGATGCACATAGCCGAGTGTACTCGGCTAGGCTCTGCTCCTCTCATCTCCGCTCACATTCATGGCCAGTCCCGCCCTATGATGGACATAACACAGGGACTGGGCGTGTGAGCAGAGCTGGGCCTAGCCGAGTACACTCGGCTATGTGTATCTTGGCGGCACTCGCTCCTCCGCTCACAAGCATCGGGGGATCTGTGGGGATTGCACCAATGATTTTCCCCTGATTTTAAAAGGTAAATAAGTGCGTGTTATATGCCGATAAATACGGTACATCAGTTACATTTTTTGTGTGAATGTAGCCTAAGGAATTTCTCTGTGCTCATCTCCCATTCCATGGCAATAGGCTGAAGCAAGGAGACGGAAGACCTCATGGGTTGAAGGCTTTGCTTGTGCTTTGAAGCATGTATCTCCTTATTTTAATGCAGATGTAATCCACAGCAGTGAAAAAAAACTAAGAAAACTTTCCCCTGTAAAGCAATTGCATAATGTGCTAGTATACATTGTATACTAGCAGATTACCTTACCAAATACTTACCTTAAAATGCTGCTGACAGGGCTTCCATCTTCCCCTGCTTTCCTTCCAGGTTCGCAGGCTCCGGCTGTATGAGTGGCCGGAAGTCACGTTGACGTCACACCCACACATGCACGCAGAAGCCCCTGGCTCCGGCACAGATATCTGAAGGTCTGGTACGGTATGCTGGTGTTCTGTCAAAATAGCCAATTCATCGAGATCTCCAATTACCTCACTTCTGAGGACTGTAAACTGTCATTGGAGATTTCGATAAATTGCTCTTTTGACACAATACCAGGCAACCGTGTATACGCTATATGCTAAAAATGGTTTTCACCTAAATGGATGGGGTCTACTGTGCTGGGGAGAGGTTTATGGGAAGGCTGGAGGAGTATCTAAATTAGAATTGTGGGGGTGGTGAATTTCATTATAAAGGGTCAGACAGGTCAGACAGGGGTCAGCACCTATTAATGGGAAGAATGGAGAAAGATGGGGGAGGGCTATGGCAGATAATATGAAGGTTCCTATGTTATAAACAACGATTGGAAATGGTAGCATTTGTACTAAAATAAAAAAATATGCAACATATGTTTGCAAAAATGAGACGATGAATTAAAGTGTTTACTAATGCCAGAAGTCGGCCAAGCAAAATAGGCGAGTTGGAAGCTCTGGTGCACGAGGAGAACTAGATCTAATTGGTAATGCTGAATCTTGGCTTCATTCTTCTCATAACTGGGCTATTAATATTCCTGGCTATGCTTTCTTTCGGAATGACAGGGTAAAACAGATGGGTAGTGGTGTCTGTCTCTATGTGAGAAGTGATGTAAAAGCTAATGTGAACTAGGAACAGTGGCGTACTAACTAGGGGGCGGGGGGTGCGGTCCGCCCCAGGTGCCACACATTAGGGGGGTGTCAGGCGGCTCCCCTGTATGAAACAGTGAGAGTGGGACAGGCTTGGTAGTGCAGCTGATATGACCTGCTGAGCAGGGAGAGGCAGACTGACCTATTGTCACAATGCTCTCACTATAACAGCCCAGTAAGTGAGTACAACTCTCCCCTCCTCCACAGAGATGGAAGAGTCTGCATTCTGCATTAGCTCTGACCCCTCTCTCCCCTGTGTGTCTCATCCATGCTCCGTGCAGCCCCCGTGTGCTGAGCTGTGCTGCATCTGAAAGGAATGTGGGGGCGGGAACATTTAAACAGTGTGAGCAAGAACATCCAAGTAAGTTATCAGCACTGTCCCTGTGTCCAGACTCTGCCCTCTCTCTCCAAAATCTCATTCACTCCCCCTCTTTCCTCTGTTGTCCTGCAGATTCTTTCCATCATGTTCCCATCATATTCCCATCATGCTCCCCATCATGTTCCTTTACCAGGGTTTACACTAGTGTGTTCCTAGACATTGCATGTGATTCGTACTGAATTGCTGTGCAAATCACATGCAATGTCTGTGCGATGCAAATTCAGCCACACAAACTGTATGGCTGAAATCGCATTTGCACCAAAATGGCGAGGGACCTTTTTTTTGGTCTGCACCGGAATTGGATTGGATGGATGTTTACACCTATGCAATCTGATTCTTGCACCATTTCACAGCTCTCACTGCGATTTGCACACCGACCTGTGGATGTTATTAATTTTACATTGACACCCGTAGCAGCTTGCAAAGGGCAGTGTGAACAGCCAACAAGCAACACGCAATGCAGGAATCTGCACTGGAATCTCGCCAATTCCGGCATCACATATATGTGAACCAGGACTCAAGTGGGTTCACACTGATGCGCTGTGGTTCAGTTGCCTCAATTTTCACTGCAGTCCCACAGACTTCTATTAGGTTGCACATTTTTGCAAGATTTTCCTCTAAAGCGCACCGCATTTCCTCTATACTGAATATTTCAGAAAACACAGTAAAATTACCCAAGCTAAAAAACTGCATATACCCCAGCACTGTGACAAACTCCAGGACACCAGTGTGAACCCAAAGGCTTCAGGGTGCTGTGTAATGTAAAGGGGTCCTGAAGTGCAGGGGGTTGTATAATGTAAAGGGGTCCTGAGGTGCAGGGGGTTGTGTAATGTAAAGGGGTTCTGAAGTGCAGGGGGTTGTGTAATGTAAAGGGGTCCAGAGGTGCAGGGTGATGTGTAATGTAAAAGGGTCCAGAGGTGCAGGGTGCTGTGTAATGTAAAGGGGTCCAGAGGTGCAGGGTGCTGTGTAATGTAAAGGGGTCCAGAGATGCAGGGTGCTGTGTAATGTAAAGGGGTCCAGAGATGCAGGGTGCTGTGTAATGTAAAGGGGTCCAGAGGTGCAGGGGGTTGTGTAATGTAAAGGGGTCCTGATGTGCAGGGGGTTGTGTAATGTAAAGGGGTCCTGAGGTGCAGGGGGTTGTGTAATGTAAAGGGGTCCTGAGGTGCAGGGGGTTGTGTAATGTAAAGGGGTCCAGAGGTGAAGGGGGTTGTGTAATGTAAAGGGGTCCAGAGGTACAGGGGATTGTGTAATGTAAAGGGGTCCAGAGGTGCAGGGGGTTGTGTAATGTAAAGGAGTCCAGAGGTGCAGGGGGTTGTGTAATGTAAAGGGGTCCTGAGGTGCAGGGGGTTGTGTAATGTAAAGGGGTCCTGAGGTGCAGGGGGTTGTGTAATGTAAAGGAGTCCTGAGGTGTAGGGGGTTGTGTAATGTAAAGAGGTCCTGAGGTGCAGGGTGCTGTGTAATGTAAAGGGGTCCAGGAGGTGCAGAAGGTTTTGTAATGTAAAGGTGCCCTGAGGTGCAGGGTGCTGTGTAATGTAAAGGGGCCCTGAGGTTCAGGGGGTTGTGTAATGTAAAGGGGTCTAGAGGTGCAGGGGGTTGTGTAATGTAAAGAGGTCCAGAGGTTCACCGGTTTTGTAATATAAAGGGGTCCAGAGGTGTGTAATGTAAAGGGATCCAGAGCTGCGAGGGGGCTGTGCAATGTAAAGGAGTCCAGTTGTGGAGAGGGGGTACAAAGTAGTGACAAAGATATATTGGGGGATGTAGAGGTATGCAGGGGACACAGTGCAGTGTTTTTACATTTTAAAGTGGTGGGGGGGTGCCAGATATAGGAGTCGCCCCGGGTGCCGAATGCTCTAGGTACGCCCCTGACTAGGAAATAGTTGATGGAGAGTGTGATGAGTCTGAAGCATTATGGGTGGAACTGTACATGGGTGTGCATACTACAAAGATTATCATTGGAGTTTGTTATAAACCTCCTAGTGTTAATGAGGAGGTGGACACTGAGCTCCTTGCACAGATGGAAAATACTGCAAGAGCTGGGACAGTGATAATAATGAGGGATTTTAACTACCCGGAAATTGACTGGTGTAATGGCATTGCTGGGACCGTTAAAGGGAAAAAAAATGTATAAACTTATTACAAGACAATTTTTTGGTCCAGTTTATTGAGGCCCCGACTAGGAATGATGCTCTGTTGGGCCTGGTATTCTCAGACCATGCAGGACTTATTACCAATATTCATATAAAAGAACATCTGGGTAGCAGTGACCATAACATAATTTCATTTAATGTTAGCTGTAAGCAAGAAAAATACAGGAAAGATAAAAACACTTAACTTTAAGAGAGCACATTTTCCAAGGATAAGGGCTGCTGCTCTCTAGCACTGGGGGGGAGGGGGGGATATTAGCATCAATGGAAACAGAACAGTAATGGAAATTCAGACTTACTGCAAAGTATACTCTCATGGGCAATACGTTTAAAAGTTTAATTATAAAACCTAAGTAGCTCATGGCCAAAGTTAAAATGGCTACAAATAATAAGAAAATAACTTTTAAAAAATATAAAAATGAAGGAACACTATCATCTTTTAAATGTTACAAAGAATATAACAATATATGTAAAAAGGAAATCAAGGACGCAAAAAGTCAAAACAAATGACAGACTGCAAAAGATAGGACAAACCTATCAATATATTGATAATAAAAAAGGTCAGGTCTGAGCATGTAAACCTTTTACAAAATAATCTTGAGTGAGTGACTGGGGACAAAGAAAAAGCTAATTTATGAAATACTTTTTTCAGTTCCCCACCTGCCCATTTGCCCACCCATTCTCCACTGTCGGGAGACAGTGAAGTGGTGGAGACTGAAGCCTCAGAGGAGTTGAATCAAGTCAGGGCACTGATAGAATGGCAGGAAGAGGTGCCAGAGTGCTTTCAGGTGGAAGCAGTCCATCTGACGGAAGAAGTGACTGCAAGGGTGTTCCCCCCAAAAGTCCTGTACTTGTGGGAGCTGACTCACAAGGAGCCAGTGCTCCTAATCTCTCTTTCTACACAAATATGAGTTGCTTAGTCGATAGTCTGTTAAAGAATGGGTCTGGAAATGCTAATCAGAGTTCTCAAAGACAAAGGCCAATCGACATTCAGGAGGAAACAGTTGATTTTTATTCGCTGTTTTTCACTGAAGATCTCTCTAGATCTATTGTGGACCAAAGCAATTTGTACGCTGGTCAACACATCAGCACTATTCCCCAGTCCTCCATTGCCAGAGATTGGAAACCAATTACGGTTTTCTGAATTTAAGCTCTTTCTGAGCCTATTCCTAAACATGGGCATAACTAAAAAGAGTGAGTTGCAGTCACATTGGTCCACTGACCCAATTCACCATATGCCCTTGTTCTCGGCCTCCATGACCAGGGCACGATACAAGCAGATCTTGCGGTTCATGCATTTCAATGACAACGAACTCTGTCGTCCTCGTGGAGACCCTGGATATGATTGGCTCTACAAAATTCGGCCCCTCATAAGCCACTCCAAGCAACATTTTGCAGACTTCAAGCAACAGTACCTTCCCAGCAAGCATGCCAGATACAGGGTCAAGATGTATAAGCTCTGTGACAGGACCACAGGCTATACATGTAGTTTTATGGCTTATGAGGGCAAAGATAGTCACATAGAGCAGACACATTGCCCTGACTACATAGGAAGCGCTGTCAAGATTGTGTGGGACTTGGTGTCACCCTTAGTCGAAAGGGGTACCACTTGTACGTGGAAAATTATTACACGAGCGTGCCACTTTTTAGTCACTTGTTGGATCATCAGATTGGAGCATGTGGCACCGTGCGACCTAATCGCCAGGGTTTCCCCAGCGGCTTGTAGATTCCCATCTTAGGCCTGCTTGAAGTGTAATAACTTGCTCACTATGAAGTGGAGGGATAATAAGAATGTTTTTGTTCTTACCTCCCTTCATGCAGACACGACGGTCCAAATTACCATGGTGACTGGTGTTGTGGAGAAACCCCTCTTTGTCCACGAATAAAACCTTAACATGGGAGGGGTGGACTTCAACAACCGGTACAAGAAAATGTCTGTTTATTTATTTCAATTGGCTTTGCTGAACTCTCATGTGCTATACAGAGCTTCAGAATGGACTGGATCCTTTCTTAAATGCCAGGAAGAAATTCTCAGAGCCCTTCTGTTTCCAGAAGGTGTTCCACCTCACCTTCCCCAACCAATTGCAGTAAGTCAGCTGCAGGAGAGGCGTTTTCCTTATGTCCTCCCGGGTACCCCTACCCAACGAACCCCCCAAAGAAGATGTTGTGTCTGCAGCAAGCGCGGATATATGTGTGAAACCCGCTATTATTGTCCCTCCTGTCCTGACAATCCTGGTCTTTGCATTGGTGAATGTTTGAACGCTACCATACACTAGTTGAGTGTTAGCGTAGAGTACAGCAGTGCACAGACTAGGCACACTTTCACAGGGTCTCCCAAGATGCCATCAAATTTTGAGAGACCCGAACCTGGAACCGGTTACAGTTACGAAGTAACTTTCTCTCTCTATTGTTCTGCTCTTTTTTACTGTATTCTATTCTGCAATGTTTTATTGTTATTATGTTTTATTGTGTTTGCTTTTCAGGTATGCAATTTTTTTATAATTTACTGTGTTTTATTGTTAACCATTTTTTTGTGTTCAGGTACGCCATTCAGCTGCAGAGCAGATTTATTTATCTTGACAGCAACAGCGTTTGCTCCCACGATACATAAAGCCATGACTCCAGCACTGTAGGAGGTGATTTCACCACCACAGTTAAAAAAAAAAGAGCATACATGCCAAAGCATGGGGGCAGCAGGGGTGGAGGAGTGATTTGCTCCTTTTGGGGCTGATGCCCCCATGCTTCGGCATATATAAATGGTGAATGTATGCCCATCATTAGAACTGGGTGGATGAAAGGAGGTATTCTAATGGATGGCATACCGAGCGATCAGTCTCTCTTTTTTCATTCAGCCCACAGGCTGCATAAAAAAAAAATTACAATATATGCCCAACAAGGACCAGCAATGTACTGGTATGTTGCTCGACTTTGAGTGGTTATACCAGAATGATGCAATCAGATTTAGGTGTCATCTTGGTATCATTCTTTTCAGCCAGTGGTCGGCTTTCATGTAAAAGCAATCCTAGTGGCTATTTAGCCTCTAGACTGCTCTTACAAGCAGTGGGAGGGAATGGCCCGCCCCTCCCACCGTCTTCCCATGTTTTTCTCTGGCTCTCCTGTCCCAACAGGGAATCTGAGAATGCAGCTGGTGATTCAGCCAGTTGACCATAGAGCTGATCAGAGACCAGAATGGCTCCAATCATCTCTATGGCCTAAGAAACTGGAAGCTACGAGCATTTAATCACTTCAATTTCACCAGATGTAAACGGCGCCATTGGGAAATTGGGAAAGCATTTTATCACACCAATCTTGGTGTGGTCAGATGCTTTGAGGGCAGAGAAGAGATCTAAGGTCTAATAGACCCCAATAAAAAAATAAAAATTAAAAAAAAGTACCTGTCACTACCTATTGCTATAATAGGGGATATTTACATTCCCTGAAAAAGTACCTCTGACCCCCCCCCCCCCCCCCCCCCTGCTCTCGTGCAAAGACGAACGCAAGCATCGGTCTGGCATCAAATGTAAACAGCAATTGCACCATGCATGGAAGGTATCACCGCAAAGGTCAGATCGAAGGCAGTAGTTTTAGTATTAAACCTCCTCTGTAAATCTAAAGTGGAAACCTGTAAAGGCTTTTAAAAATGTATGTAGTTTGTCGCCACTACATGTTTGTTTGCTTGTTAAAAGTGTGTTTTTTTTCCCAAAAATACGCATTTGAAAAATTGCTGTGCAAATACTGTGTGACAAAAAAAATTAATGAAACACCCACCATTTTAATCCGTAGAGCCTTTGCTTTAAAAAAAATATATAATGTTTGGGGGTTCAAAGTAATTTTCTTGCAATTTTTTTTTTATATTTTCATGTAAACAAAAAGTGTCAGAAAGAGTTTTGTCTTCAAGTGGTTAGAAGAATGGGTGATGTGTGCCATAAGCTTCTAAATGTTGTGCATAAAATGCCAGGACAGTTCAAATCCCCATTTTGGAAAGTAGACACCCCAAGCTATTTGCTGAGAGGCATGTCGAGTCTATGGAATATTTTGACACAAGTTGTGGGAAAAAGACAATTTAAAAAAAAAATGTGCACAAAGTTGTCACTAAATGATATATTGCTCAAACATGCCATGAGCATATGTGAAATTATGCCCCGAAATACATTCTGTTGCTTCTCCTTAGTACGGGGATACCACCAGGGCTGCACTGGGACAGAAATTTAGCCCTGGACTTCATCCAGACCGGCCCACTTACATTTTGAGTGTCCCATCAGAACCCCCTTACATCAGAGTGTCCCATTACTAGCCCCCTTACATCAGAGTGTCCCATCAGCATCCCCTTACATCAGAGTGTCCCATCAGCATCCCCTTACATCAGAGTGTCCCATCAGCATCCCCTTACATCAGAGTGTCTCATTAGCAGCCCCCTTACATCAGAGTATCCCATCAGCAGCCCCCTTACATCAGAGTGTCCCATCAGCACCCCCTTACATCAGAGTGTCCCGTCAGCACCCCCTTACATCAGAGTGTCCCGTCAGCACCCCCTTACATCAGAGTGTCCCATCAGCACCCCCTTACATCAGAGTGTCCCATCAGCACCCCCTTACATCAGAGTGTCCCATCAGCACCCCCTTACATCAGCGTGTCCCATCAGCACCCCCTTACATCAGAGTGTCCCATCAGCACCCCCTTACATAAGAGTGTCCCATCAGCACCCCCTTACATCAGAGTGTCCCATCAGCACCCCCTTACATCAGAGTGTCCCATCAGCACCCCCTTACATCAGAGTGTCCCATCAGCACCCCCCTTACATCAGAGTGCCCCATCAGCACCCCCCTTACATCAGAGTGTCCCATCAGCACCCCCTTACATCAGAGTGTCCCATCAGCAGCCCCCTTACATCAGAGTGTCCCATCAGCACCCCCCTTACATCAGAGTGTCCCATCAGCAGCCCCCTTACATCAGAGTGTCCCATCAGCAGCCCCTTACATAAGAGTGTCTCATCAGCAGCCCCCTTACATCAGAGTGTCCCATCAGCAGCCCCCTTATATCAGAGTGTCCCATCAGCAGCCCCCTTACATCAGAGTGTCCCATCAGCAGCCCCCTTACATCAGAGTGTCCCATCAGCAGCCCTCTTACATCAGAGTGTCCCATCAGCACCCCCTTACATCAGAGTGTCCCATCAGCACCCCCTTACATCAGAGTGTCCCATCAGCACCCCCTTACATCAGAGTGTCCCATCAGCACCCCCTTACATAAGAGTGTCCCATCAGCACCCCCTTACATCAGAGTGTCCCATCAGCACCCCCTTACATCAGAGTGTCCCATCAGCACCCCCTTACATCAGAGTGTCCCATCAGCACCCCCCTTACATCAGAGTGTCCCATCAGCAGCCCCCTTACATCAGAGTGTCCCATCAGCACCCCCCTTACATCAGAGTGTCCCATCAGCACCCCCCTTACATCAGAGTGTCCCATCAGCAGCCCCCTTACATCAGAGTGTCCCATCAGCAGCCCCCTTACATCAGAGTGTCCCATCAGCACCCCCCTTACATCAGAGTGTCCCATCAGCAGCCCCCTTACATCAGAGTGTCCCATCAGCAGCCCCCTTACATCAGAGTGTCTCATCAGCAGCCCCCTTACATCAGAGTGTCCCATCAGCAGCCCCCTTACATCAGAGTGTCCCATCAGCAGCCCCCTTACATCAGAGTGTCCCATCAGCAGCCCCCTTACATCAGAGTGTCCCATCAGCAGCCCCCTTACATCAGAGTGTTCCATCAGCAGCCCTCTTACATCAGAGTGTCCCATCAGCACCCCCTTACATCAGAGTGTCCCATCAGCACCCCCTTACATCAGAGTGTCCCATCAGCACCCCCCTTACATCAGAGTGTCCCATCAGCAGCCCCCTTACATCAGCGTGTCCCATCAGCACCCCCTTACATCAGAGTGTCTCATTAGCAGCCCCCTTACATCAGAGTGTCCCATCACCAGCCCCCTTACATCAGAGTGTCCCATCAGCACCCCCTTACATCAGAGTGTCCCATCAGCACCCCCTTACATCAGAGTGTCCCATCAGCACCCCCTTACATCAGCGTGTCCCATCAGCACCCCCTTACATCAGAGTGTCCCATCAGCACCCCCTTACATAAGAGTGTCCCATCAGCACCCCCTTACATCAGAGTGTCCCATCAGCACCCCCTTACATCAGAGTGTCCCATCAGCACCCCCTTACATCAGAGTGTCCCATCAGCACCCCCCTTACATCAGAGTGCCCCATCAGCACCCCCCTTACATCAGAGTGTCCCATCAGCACCCCCTTACATCAGAGTGTCCCATCAGCAGCCCCCTTACATCAGAGTGTCCCATCAGCAGCCCCCTTACATCAGAGTGTCCCATCAGCAGCCCCCTTACATCAGAGTGTCCCATCAGCAGCCCCCTTACATAAGAGTGTCTCATCAGCAGCCCCCTTACATCAGAGTGTCCCATCAGCAGCCCCCTTACATCAGAGTGTCCCATCAGCAGCCCCCTTACATCAGAGTGTCCCATCAGCAGCCCCCTTACATCAGAGTGTCCCATCAGCAGCCCTCTTACATCAGAGTGTCCCATCAGCACCCCCTTACATCAGAGTGTCCCATCAGCACCCCCTTACATCAGAGTGTCCCATCAGCACCCCCTTACATCAGAGTGTCCCATCAGCACCCCCTTACATCAGAGTGTCCCATCAGCACCCCCTTACATAAGAGTGTCCCATCAGCACCCCCTTACATCAGAGTGTCCCATCAGCACCCCCTTACATCAGAGTGTCCCATCAGCACCCCCTTACATCAGAGTGTCCCATCAGCACCCCCTTACATCAGAGTGTCCCATCAGCACCCCCCTTACATCAGAGTGTCCCATCAGCACCCCCCTTACATCAGAGTGTCCCATCAGCACCCCCCTTACATCAGAGTGTCCCATTAGCAGCCCCCTTACATCAGAGTGTCCCATCAGCAGCCCCCTTACATCAGAGTGTCCCATCAGCACCCCCCTTACATCAGAGTGTCTCATCAGCAGCCCCCTTACATCAGAGTGTCCCATCAGCAGCCCCCTTACATCAGAGTGTCCCATCAGCAGCCCCCTTACATCAGAGTGTCCCATCAGCAGCCCCCTTACATCAGAGTGTTCCATCAGCAGCCCTCTTACATCAGAGTGTCCCATCAGCACCCCCTTATATCAGAGTGTCCCATCAGCACCCCCTTACATCAGAGTGTCCCATCAGCACCCCCCTTACATCAGAGTGTCCCATCAGCACCCCCCTTACATCAGAGTGTCCCATCAGCACCCCCCTTACATCAGAGTGTCCCATCAGCACCCCCCTTACATCAGAGTGTCCCATCAGCACCCCCCTTACATCAGAGTGTCCCATCAGCACCCCCCTTACATCAGAGTGTCCCATCAGCAGCCCCCTTACATCAGCGTGTCCCATCAGCACCCCCTTACATCAGAGTGTCTCATTAGCAGCCCCCTTACATCAGAGTGTCCCATCACCAGCCCCCTTACATCAGAGTGTCCCATCAGCACCCCCTTACATCAGAGGGTCCCATCAGCACCCCCCTTACATCAGAGTGTCCCATCAGCACCCCCCTTACATCAGAGTGTCCCATCAGCACCCCCCTTACATCAGAGTGTCCCATCAGCACCCCCCTTACATCAGAGTGTCCCATCAGCAGCCCCCTTACATCAGCGTGTCCCATCAGCACCCCCTTACATCAGAGTGTCTCATTAGCAGCCCCCTTACATCAGAGTGTCCCATCACCAGCCCCCTTACATCAGAGTGGCCCACTGAGCCATCGGCCCACCAGGAAACTCCCTGTAGTCCCAATGGCCAGTACATGCCTGGATACCACATGTGTGAGACTTTTTGGGAGCCTAGCCACGTACAGGACCCCGAAAACCAAGCATGGCCTTTAGGCTTTCCAGAGGTGTAAATTTTTGACTTCACTCTTCACTGCCTATAACAGTTTCGGAGGCCATGGAATGCCCAGATGGCACCCCCCCCCCCCCAAATGACCCCATTTTGGAAAGTAGACACTCCAAGCTATTTGCTGAGAGGTATGGTGAGTATTTTGTAGCCTCGCTTTTTGTCACAAAGTTTTGAAAATTGAAAAAAGGAAAAAAATATATTTTCTTTCTTCATTTTCAAAAACAATTGAGAGCTGCAAAATACAAAATGTATGCCCTTAGAAATCCTGAAGGAGGGGGGATTGGTTTTCAGGGCCCCGTACGCAGCTAAGCTCCCAAAAAATCCCACACATGTGGTATCCCCATACTCAGAAGAAGCAACAGAATGTATTTTGGGGTGTAATTGCACATATAACCATGGCATGTGTGAGCAATATATCATTTAGTGACAACTTTTTGTAAAAATTATTTTTTTGGTCATTATTCAATCACTTGGGGGAAAAAAAAAATGATATTCAATAATGGGGTCATTGGGGGGTTGTACTGCACTGCCATTTTAACACCTCAAGAAATGAGATAGGCAGTCATAAACTAAAAGCTGTGTAAATTCCAGAAAATGTATCCTAGTTTGTAGATGCTATAACTTTTGCACAAACCAATAAATATACGCTTATTTTTATTATTATTTTTATTTTTTACCAAAGACATGTGGCTGAATACAATTTGGCCTAAATGTATGACAAAAATGTGAGTTTATTGGATTTGTTTTATAACAAAAAGTATAAAATATTATTTATTTTCAAAATTTTCAGTCTTTTTCCATTTATGTCACAAAACATAAAAATTGCAGAGGCCATCAATTACCATGAAAAGAAAGCTCTATGTATGGGAAAAAAAGGACACAAATTTTGTTTGGGTACAGCATTGCATGACCGCGCAATTAGCAGCGACACAGTGCCAAATTGTAAAAAGTGCTCTAGTCAGGAAGGGGGTAAAACCTTCCGGGGCTGAAGTGCAGTATATATACACTATACGGACTGCACTATATACTCTCCTGTAAAATTGGGCCTTGGATGTCTGTAGTGCCAGAACACACTAACCCCGGTCCCTGCTGTTAAATATTATTTCAGAGGCTGCTTGCCCTCTTTTAGTAATCTGTGAGTGTCTGCCTCTCCTTGGAGGCCTTTTGGACATGATGGCTATTTTTTAACACTGCACTGCACTGCATTATATACTGTGTACACCGCCTGAAGTGTATTTGAAACTGTATACACTGTATTGGAAACTGTACACTGCCGAATGCACACTGTATATATAGGTTATGCTGAATGCAGAATATATATATATATATGTGTATGTGTGTATGTATGTATGTATGTGTGTTTTTTTTGGGGGGGGGGGGGGGGGTTGTAGCTCCACAGGAGCGAGTGCAAAGCCCTTAAATTTTAAAAGAAGGGCTTTTATTTTCAGCAAGCGGCTCAAAATAAGGCTTCCAGCAGCGCACAAAATACAAAATAGAGTCTGCTAAAAAGGCACATACATGGATGGGTCTTTGCCCCAAGGTTTTAACAGTCCTTGTTGGATCTTTTTAGCAGCCTCCAGCAGACTCACAACTCTTCAAGACAAGTGTATTCACCAACTCCTCCTCACCCTCACCACACCTAGAACTACTTCCTGTCTTTTAAGAGCTGCTTCCTGGAGACTCTGAACCCAGTATGTGCTGGAAACCCTGTAGTCAGGGGTGGAGGCTCTTTCCCATCCGAATATCACTTCGGAGCCTCTGAAATTCTGGGTCCCAAATATCTCTCTCCTGACTAAGGCTATTCCCGGAAATTCCTCTCCCATCCTGGGTGACCCCCTGTATACCACCACACTGCCCTTAAAGGGACCATAACCCAAATATCGGTGATATATACAGGGCAGTCTTTAAGGCAGGGCAAAAGGGGCAGCTGCCCTGGGCCCTATCATTGTTGTGGGGCCCAAAGCAGCTGCCTCATACTTGCCAACTATGCCAGTTTAAATTCCCTTGTCCCTTGAAGTTTTAGTCCTGTGCTGTGTCCCGATATCTCAGCGTGAAGTGTTGTTACTAATGCTACCCAGCTCTGCCCTATTGTTGTGTACAGGTAACTCACCTGCAGACCTTGTGTTTACATGTAAATAATCGGCATTCATATGTAAATAGCAGCATTATTACTAAGTAAATAGCTGTGGACCGCGGCATTGATTTGTAAATAAAGGCGGCAGTCATATGTATATCATGCTCCCATGCAGGGAAGAGATGATGTGCTGTAACCTCTAGCAACCAATCAGAGAAGTGAGAAGTATTACTGTACAGTAATCTCTAGCAACCAATTAACAAGTAGTAATCATTTGATGTAACCTCTAGCAACTAATCAGTGAGCCATAATGTATGCTGTAACCTCTAGCAGCCAGTCAATAAGCCGTAATGATATGCTGTAACCGCTGGCAACCAATCACAATTGCCACTTGATCTGATACAGTAAACTGATTTTAAGTCTAGCTGCTATTTATTGTATGTCTCAGAGCAGGTGGAGAGAGAAATTGCATTGGGGAGGCCCCAAGAATTATTTTGCCCAGGGTCCAATCAATATTAAAGATGGCCCTGGCTATATAGCACCCATCCAGGACCCACGCTTGGTGTCCTGTACAATATATATATATATATATATATATATATATATATATATATATATATATATATATATATATATATATAAATATGTATGTATATGCAGCGGTATCCCCATGGGGGCTGCTGGGTTGTTCTATTTCCCATTGGCTATCCTGTTTACTCAGGGCTATCCTTACCTCTGACACCTTGGGTTCAGTGTTTTCAGTAAAAGGTCACACACACACAGTTGTGGTTAATATAATTAGTTTACTGAAAAGAGATTTAGTTAAATGGAGAAACACTTCTCAAATTCACTTATATAAAATAACAGTTGCAACAAAGGTATTACAAAATGTTCACTCTAACACACACTGAAGAAATGGTGCATGCAGACTCGTCTCCAAGTGGGACTAATGCTCAGGGTGGTAATGTCTTGACACTGAGCACTTTCCCACCTTCAGTACGGCCATGCAGACACACTACGCAATGCTAGTAAAACAGTACAGCGCAGTATAATTACTCAAGAGCTCCCCCTGTAATGTAGTGCAGTCCTTTGCATGTAATGGAAACACAAGGCCTTACAGTGACTGATATAGTCTCTTGTCTTCTTTCTTTAGCTAGCCATATTATACTGCAGTATTTGTATTCCAATGGGTTAGCAGATGGTAAAGTGACATAAAGTAGTGGATAACAGCAACTCCAGTTATGCAATACACTTATAACTTCCTTCCATGAGAATACACCTGGACCATCAGTCAATATCTAGTGGAGTACAACCTTTAAGGCCTAGTTGAACACAGTCTATTTAAATGAGACCGTTCTGTGGAACTGTAGATCTCAGCAACACTGTAAAACTAGTCTATAGCGTGTTAAGTGCTTTATGTAAATTCTGGGCAACAGCCCTCTCACCACACCAGGCCCAGACAATAGTACTGCGGCGTCTCTGTGATCTCAGTCCCGATTCCAGGGGGCTCCAACACACTGCACCTCTCTGTCAGATGAACGATGGTTCTTGTCAGGCTTCTTCAGGCTTCCAGGATCCTACCACCCGGTCACTCGCTGTTCCAGCACTCTGTGTACGATACCTCTCCAGTGGCATTCACTTCGTTCCATTCCGTACAGGCCACACTCTTCAGAACACCCCCACACAGGTCACGCGTCCCAGGAAGGAGAGCTTGCACGTATCACGCAAGACCTTTAAATAGCCCTACCCACCAGGCAACTCTCCAACAGAAAGCCTTGTGGGTAGGTAAGTCTTTTGCATCATGAACTCTGAGATCACTTCCATTTATAATTTTGTCCCATGCTCTTGTGTGTTCCAACAACCAGTCTATCTTACACACATGTAATTTGACCACTAGAGGGAGCCATTTGCTAAAGAAACAATACAGTGCTGAAAGTTCCTGTATTGTGTCCTAAATCTGACAAAGCATGGCTACACACACATATATATATTAGTCTGACTGTACAGTATATCACAAAAGTGAGTACACCCCCATGTAAATATTTTATTATATATTTTCATGTGACAACACTGAAGAAATTACACTTTGTTACATTGTAAAGTAGTAAGTGTACAGCTTGTATAACAGTGTAAATTTGCTGTCCCCTTGTAAATATTTTATTATATATTTTCATGTGACAACACTGAAGAAATTACACTTTGTTACATTGTAAAATAGTAAGTGTACAGCTTGTATAACAGTGTAAATTTGCTGTCCCCTCAAAATAACTCAACACACAGTCACTAATGTCTAAACCGGTGGCAGCAAAAGTGAGTACACCCCTAAGTGAAAATGTCCAAATTGGGCTCAATTAGCCATTTTTCCTCCCTGTGTCAAGTGACTCAGTCGCGTTACAAGGTCTCAAGTGTGAAGAGGGAGCAGGTGTGTTAAATCTGGTGTAATCGCTAATACTGTCTCCTACTGGTCACTGAAAATTCAACATGGCTCCTCATGGCAAAGAACTCTCTGAGGATCTGAAAAAAAGAATTGTTGCTCTACATAAAGATGGCCTAGGCTATAAGATGATTGTCAAGATCCTGAAACTATGAAGACCACACAGCGCTTTAACAGGACAGGTTCCACTCAGAACAGGCCTCATCATGGTCGACCAAAGAAGTTAAGTGCACGCGCTCAGCGTCATATCCAGACGTTGTCTTTGGGAAATAGACGTATGAGTGCTGCCAGCATTGCTGCAGAGGTTGAAGGGGTCAGCCTGCCAGTGCTCAGACCATACGCAGCACCCTGCATCGAATTGGTCTGCATGGCTGTCGTCCCAGAAGGAAGCCTCTTCTAAAGATGATGCACAAGAAAGCTCACAAACAGTTTGCTGAAGACAAGCAGACTAAGGACATGGATTACTGGAACCATGTCTTGTGGTCTGATGAGACCAAGATAAAATTATTTGGTTCAGATGGTGTCAAGCGTGTGTGGCGGCAACCAGGTGAGGAGTTCAAAGACAAGTGTGTATTGCCTAAAGTCAAGCATGTTGGTGGGAGTGTAATGATCTGGGGCTGCATGAGTGCTGTCAGCACTGGGGAGCTACAGTTCATTGCGGGAACCATGAATGCCAACATATACTGTGACATACTTAAGCAGAGCAAAGTTCACAAATAGCAAGTAGCTTGCTATGGGGGATGGGGGTAGCCAGGACCGGCGGGGGGACCCAAGAAGAGGAAGATTGGGGATGCTCTGTGCAAAACCATTGCACAGAGCGGGTAAGTATAACATGCTTGTTCTTTTAATTAAAATAAAAAAAGAAGCCTTACATTCCTTAGCCTTACAACTTACAATCACTTAAGTTTCAGCCCAACCCCCATCCCCGTTTATGGGTTTAGGTGAATGACGCCAGTGCCCCTGTTGCCTCCTGGGATATGTGATGTACATATCCTAGGAGGCACTGGGAGCCCTGCATGATGCCCTATCCACTAACAGAGGAGGGGAGCGGTCCTAAAGGCACATAATTAAGAGGCTGTGCCAGAACCCAGAAGAGCCAATATAACCTCTTGATGATGTCACAGGACCCAGCAGCAGCTGCAGGGAGGGAAACCTTAACAGGACAATGCCGAATCTGCTGTGTGGGTAAGTGCCTAAACTGTGGCTGTCCCCGCATCAGGTAAGCAGTGGAGAAAAAAAAACAATGGAGGGGAGGGTGAAGTTGCTCTTTAAGCTCCAGTAAACACACACAACTGATGTGTATGTAATGGCCACTAGGAAGACCACTTTCTGAGAAAGAGTCAGCAAGGGAATTTCCCTGATGTTCTCAAATGGCGGTTTATGAAGCGCCGATAGCACCAAGTTCAGATCCCTTGGGGGCAAAGGTGGACGCACCTGAGGAACTACATGCCAGACCCCTTGAATAAAAGTGCTCACTAGAGAATGAGACGCCAGAGGTCGTTGAAAAAAAAACAGCCAAGGCTGATATTTGTCCCTTAATGGTGCTTAAAGCCAATTTCTGGTCTACTCCTTGCTGTAGAAACAGCAGGATCCTGGAATAGGTGCGTGGACACCACCCTTTTTCCTCACACATGGAGATGTAGTCCTTCCCGGTACGATGGTATATCTTCTGAGAAGAAGATTTTCGTGCTCACAAGAAATCATCCGGCAGGCCCCGGTTTCTTAGCACCTCGCTCTCAAAAGCCATGCGGTTAAAACCAGCAATGGTAAAGCAGGATGGAGAATCGGCCTTGACACAGAAGGTCCTCTCGTAACTGTAGTCGCTAGGGAGCGTCCGCAACCAGGCGTACTAGGTCGGCGTACCAGGGTTGCCGAGGCCAATCTGGGGCAATCTGTATTACTGGAATCCCCTCGGCCTCCACTCTAGAGCATACGTGGTAACAGTTTTAGCGGAGGAAAGGCATAGATCAGTCGGTACTGACCCCACTGAGCCACCAGCGCGTCTGACGCGTCTGCCCAAGGATCTCTTGTCCTGGATACGAATCTCGGCAACTTCTGATTGAGCCGGGAGCCCAGGAGATCTATGTCTGGTGTGTCCCACCGCAGGCACAGTAGCCTGAACACCTCCGGATGCAACGCCCATTCTCCTGGGTCCAGCATCTGGTGACTTAGGTAGTCCGCTTGCCTGTTTTCTACTCCCGGGATGTAAATGGCCAACAAGGCCGGTACATATCGCTCTGCCCACTGAAGGATGTGAGTGATCTCCAGTGCTGCAGCCGAGCTTCTTGTTCCTCCTTGATGAATGACATATGCCACCGTGATGGCGTTGTCTGACTGGATCCTGATCAGACGCCATCGATCATGTGGAGAGGCATAGCCTGATCGCTCGAAGCTCAAGCAAATTCATTGGCAACTTGGATTCCTCCCCCGACCAGAGGCCCTGAGTCGACTGTACTTCCAGTACTCCACCCCAGCAGGTCAGGCTGGTGTCCTTTGTGATTACTGTCCAATGTAGAGGTAGGAACCACTTCCCGGACCGAAGTGCCGGGGACCTCAGCCACCACAGCAGGGAGTCCCTGACTGACTGGCTCACCCGAATCTGTCGATCCAGGCATAACGGAGATTTGTCCCATTTTGTCAATATCTCCTTCTGCAAGAAACTGGGCGTACAGTACCACCTCAAAGGAGGCCCCCATGAGTCCCAGGACTCGCATGCAAAAGTGCAGTGATGACCACCTGCGGTTCATCAATAGTTTTACCGTGGCTCTGAGAGTCTGCAGTTTGTCTGAAGGGAGAAAAACTCTCGCTTCCATGGAGTCCAGCAGTAAGACTTCTTTAGGTTCAACAGCCACCAAAATTCCTGCAGGGTTTGTATGGTGATCACCACATCCTCCTTTAATTCTGAGGCGGAAGATGCTCTCAGGAGGAGATCGTCTAGGTAACCTATGATCGCGATCCCGTGTTATCACAACAACGCCAAAATTGGAGCCAATACCTTGGTAAAGACTTGGGGTGCTAATGATTTGGCTTGCCAAAGGGGAGAGCCATAAACTGGTAGTAGGCTTCCCCAACTGCAAATCGCAGAAACCTCTGATGCTTGAGGCATGTGGGTATGTGCAGGTACGCATCCTGGATGTCCAAAGATGCCAGGGAGTCCCCTTGATGGAGTGCAGCGACTACTGAGCGAACTGATTCCATTCTGAACCTCTGTATTTTTACAAAGCAATTGAGGGCTTTTAGGTCCAAGATTGGACATACCCCTTCCTTTTTGAGGACTACAAACAGATTCGAGTAAAACCCCTGGAACCTTTCTGACTCACCCCGCGGCTTAGCAGGTTCCTTACCGCCCCCATTAGAGCCTACTGGCGAGCCGGGAGTAAGGATATTCTGTAGGAGAAGAATATGTTTGGTGGCCAAGAGAGGAACTCTATCTTATAGCCAGAGGAAATCAGTTTGCAGACCCATTGTTCGGATAGCCGAGAAGGCCCACCGGGCTTCAAACTCCCGAAGGCGACCCCCCACCCATGTGACCGGTGGGGCAAACCTTCATGCGGTAGCAGTTTTGCTCGCAGGCTTGTTAGGCTTGCGGTTCCAGGGGCGCTTTTGTAAAAAGCATCTTTTGAGTGGAAAATGAGGGCCCTTGCCTGCGGCGCGGCTCCTTAGTCTTCCTGGCGTGTGGGAGCAAGGTACTCTTTCTACCTGTGACATTCTTAATAATGTCACCCAACGAGGCTCCAAAGAGCTGTTCACCAAGGAAGGGTAGATCAGTCAGGGCTTTTTTAGATGCCCGGTCCGTAGACCAGCATTGTAGCCAAATCAGGTGCCTCAGCACCACTGCTGACACTGAAGTCCTGGATAGCAGGGGAAGTGTATCCAGGCCTGCGTCACAAACATACTTAAGGCTGTGCACTAACTGGTCTGCTAGTTCCACGCAGATGGGAGTAGCCTGCTGAAAAGGTTTTTCCCATTCAGTAAGTGTCTGTGACACAGGGGCTGTGGCCAGTACTGGTCGTATTGCTGTCCCCACAACCGTAAACAAGGAATGGGCCACTGCCTCAGCCTTCCTGTTAGTAGGGTCCTTAAATGCAGGAGTCCCCTCTACCGGGATTGTGGTTACTTTGTTTAACCTGGATACTGGGGGGTCCACGACCGGAGGACCATTTTTTAAGAAGGCTCTCCTCAAAAGGGTAACGCACAGCCATTCTTTTTGGGACTGAAAAGGTCCATTGCGGGCTTCCCCATTCCTTGTATATGAACTTATCGAAATAAGTCAGATATGAAAACATCTTGTGATCAGTGCTCCAACTAGCACTTTGTCTTGAGCGGACCTGGTCAGCGTTATCTGAAGCAACAGAGCAGGGGCCGCCAGTCTCGTTTTTTTACCACCTTTGCACCCGCACACCGCCTCCACCCTGGCAACGAACGTTTCAAGGACCACCGACAAAGCGTTCAAATGCACTGCACTGTTCTGGGGAAGAAACACCAGTTTCTGAAGCCATGCTGACCCACCCTGTCTGTCACCCTTGGGGACTTAGGACAGGTGCACAATCCCACTGCTGCAGACTGAGGGGACCCCACCGCAGGACTCTCCACCCTGTCAGAGTGCTGCGCCATTCAGTTACAGATGCCTGTGTCCAGTATCAGCTCCCAGGTGTCCTGAGTGAAAAAACATGCTGTTCTGAGCAGCAGGGACCAGCGCTGAGCATAAAAACCACGCTGGACTACAACAAAATGGCCATAATCACAGAGAAAATGGCCGCTGAGCTACAGAAAAATGGCCCCTGACCATGCTTTTCACTGAGGCACACCAAAAATGTCTGACAAACAACTGTACACAGTGAAAGAACAGAGAAAATGGTGGCAGAACAGCACTATGGCAATCAGCACTTGCAGACCTCCAGACACCCAGCGGGAAGACCAGACACCCAGGGACACAGACACCCAGCGCAGCCCCCCATCTAAGGTGAGAGCCCCCCAGGGGACCCCTGGCTACAGGTACACACACCGCTCAGCAGCCCATCATGCAACATCCCCCACAGGGGGGAGGGAAAATAGGGACAGGGAGAGAAGAGAGGGAGGAGAGGGACCCCCTAATCGACCTCCCAGGGAATGCCCAGCTGCTCAATTCTGCCAAGGCAGGGAGAGCTGTAAATACCATCCGGACAAGCTGGGGACATCCCATCACAGACTCTCCGAGCAGTACGGGGTGGCTGCTGGCCACGGCACACGGTGACAAGGACATTGGTAGTCCGGTCATGTGGGCGACCCAGCATGTAGCTAGGGTCTGCACACACTCGATGGCCAGGCTGTGGAGACTACAAGGATCTAGATTATCCAGCCTATCACCCATCTTGCACAAAAGGCAAACATTCAGCAAAAAAAATCCCAGGTCCCACAGGGAGCCTAGGTCCATCTCCTTCACTAGGCAGAAAAAAAACTGAGCTGTAGGAAGCAGGCTGAGGGGTTATTACCAGAGGGACTGCCCCCTGAGCGGAACTGTAAAGTTCTGCTTTTTCACATGTATAACATGTTCTGCCTAGTCCTCTCCTGAAGGTGGCGTAATAACCGAAGATTAATGGAGCTGTGTCAGTCAGTGAATGATAGAGAAATAGCCCAAAGTTGAAATCTAAAACTTTTTTGTTAATTTTTAAAAATATATATTGCCTGTCACAAAAACCTACAGCACTATTCTATCAACTGTGGGTTTTTTCCCCCGTTTAATTGGTTGAACTAGATGGACGTGGTTTTTCTTTCAACCAGACTTTTTTACTGGATGTATTCCTAAATGCACAAAATATAACTGAATATTATCACCAGGGGTAGTTGAGCCAGGAAATATCCAATTACCTCCTGGTGGATCGGGAAGGATTTTTCCCCCCACTGGAGTAAATTGGATCATGCTTTATTAGGTTTTTTCTTTGCCTTCCTCTGGATCAACTGTGGGTATAGGATTGTGCACATCAAGGTTTTCTATTTGTTTGTTTTTTTCTATTGGTTGAACTAGATGGACTTGTGTATTTTTTTCCAACCTAACTATGTAACTGTGCATTCTACTTATTGTCATCACTAATATTGTTTTTTCATTTTTCAAACTTCATTATGCATCAGTGAAAAATTATAATTGAAATATAGTTTATAGAAATGAATAGTTGAAATATACAGTATATTAACCACTTGTCTACCGAGCTTTCTTTTGGAGGTATTTAATCACTGCTGGGTTTTTTTATTTTTTTACAAAAATTAAAGACCAAAAATTTTGAAAAAAAATGTTTTTTACTTTTTTTCTGTGAGTACATTTTGTAACTAAGTAATTTTTCGCCTTCACTGATGTGCGCTGATGAGGCAGCAATGATGGGCACTGATAGGCTGAACTGGTGGGCATTGATGAGGTGGCACTGATGAGAAGGCACTAATATGCCGCACTTATGGGCACTGATAGGTGGCACTGATAGGCAGCACTGATGGGCACTGTTAGGTGGCACTGATGGGCACTAATAGGTGGCACTGGTGGATACTGATAGGCGGCACTGGTGGGCATTGATAGGTGGCACAAATAGGCAGCATGGATAGGCGGTACTGATGGGCATTGACCAACAGCATTGATGGGCATTGATGAGCAGCACTGATAGGTGGCACTGATTGCGAGCAGTGACTGCCTTCGCTAATGGGCACTGATTGGTGGCACTTGTGGGCACTGATTGCTGCCACTGTTTTACTACATTCCTACATGTGCCCCTGCATGGAGAAGCCGCTGATCAGCTCTCCTTGCCACACACTCTGTCAGTGTGAGGTGAGGAGCGCCGATTATCAGCACTCCCTTGTTTACATGTGACTGGCTGTGATTGGACACAGCCGATCACATGGTTAAAGAGCTGAGATTGGGGTCGCACCGTGTCCTCCAACATGTCACAGCCGTGATCGCCACATTATGCATCCCCTTGGGCGCACGAGAGCAGCTGTTCTGGGACGCTGTCATATGATGTCATCCCAGAACGAGGGCGGCAACCAGTTAAAGTAGGACTTTAGGCAAAACTTATTTTTTTAATTTAGGATAGAGTAAAGCCTTGTACACGCACTTAGATTTTCGGACGACCGAGCATCCGTTTTTTGTGGCATGCTAGTCTCATGTCGAAAGTGAAGAGGTGTTACTCACAATACCGAAAATTTTTGTACGAGAGATTACAATGTCAGAAGTAACGTAATGTGTTGAATAGTTTTGTATGTATTCTTTCATTTCTGAGCATGCGTAGTCTTGCTCTTATGATTTTTTTTTGCACGAAAACCGTACTACTGAAATGAAAATCGGACTTTAAGTTCACATCCTACAAAAATTTTATAGTCTACACATCCAGCTTTTGTCTGACAAAAAAGTGAATCGGCTGTCGAAAGCACCGTACTAACGATCTGAAAATTGGCAGACAGCTCGTCGTACTAATTTTTCCATCCGATTTTCATATAATGCGTACGGGCCTTTAGAACCCATACACACTATTAGATTTTCTGCAGATTTTCATCTTCAGATTTACCAAAACCATATAATATGAGGTGAAACCTTAAGAATTTAAATTTGTATGCAATTAGGCAGGCCCATGCACTTTTGGTAAAACTTTTGGTAAATCTGAAGACAAAAATCTGCAGGAAATCGAATCGTGTATATGGGGCTTTAGGGAGGGTTATAACCCCTGTCAGATTTTTTTTGCCATCTATGTCCCATTGCAGAGATTTCCCTTCATTTCCTGTCCCATAACCAAACAGGAAGTGAGAGAAAATCCCTGCAAATTAAAGAAAATCCATAGGAACCCCAAGGTTACCAGAACTAGTGCCCCATTGGAAGATTTCCACTCTATTAATTTTCCTGTGACAACCCAAAATTTTAGATTTTCCTTTCAGTGATAATGGTAAATAGCACATATAGAGAGAGTGAATCTCCCTAACAGGGGCACAGACAGCAATAAAAACCGACAAGCATTGTAATTCCTCTCCACTCTATCCAAAACAAAAAACAAAAAAAGTTTTGCCTTTAGTTATATTTTAAGTATTACATTTCATTTATTTTGTATTACTGTTTCTGCTGTGTGTCACAAAATAACAACTTCTCCATGTTACATCTATTTGCCCAAAAACATCAGTTTGTTCCATTAAAAATACACTTATCATTGTATGCACAGTAACTCATGATCCATATGTTTATGCAGTTATACTGTACATAGTATATATTGTCCTACTAGACCACACCTTATGCATATTCAATATTATTATTTTTTTAATTCCTTTTTACTCAGATAGATTATTTATTTATTTATACAGTAATTTGCATCCACCAGATGGTGAAGGTTAACATAGTTACTGTGGGTTTTCTTGATCCTAATTTACTGCTATGCTGTGAATATCCTCTATTGAAAAGACCTCAATATCAGGTTATCTTATTAATAGATGCAGCAGAATTATTCAGAGGAAAGATGCAAAATAGCAAAAAAAGGAATGTTTCCATTATGCAGTGGGTGCTTCCACTGCCCTACTCCTGTATGAGTCAAGTCAAGAAAAGCTTTTCATGTATTCATCAGTGGCGGCCTGTCCACTTTTTCTTTAAAAAGGCCCCTTAAAGAACATTTTTTTCTATTTTTTTTTTAAAGTGCACTGTTTTTTGAGCGCCGGACACAGTGCACTATGGGAAGCGCCACGTCAATGCAGTCACGAGATTGCAGATGAGGCGCTTCATTTGCAGGGTTTTGACCTGCTTTGTGGCATGTTCCAAAGCGCCGGACAGCTTCCGCCCGTAGTATTACTATGGGCTGGTGCTTTGTTTTTCTAGTTAACAGAGAGTAGTGGTTAATGATTCTTACTCTGAATGGTCTAAGGTTATGAGTGGTGTACCCCAAGGTTCAGTGCTGGGACCCTTACTTTTTAATATCTTTATAAATGATATTGGGTCTGGGATCAAGAGTAACATTTCCGTTTTTGCAGATGACACCAAGCTATGCGGTGCAATAACGTCCTTACAGGATGTCACCAATTTACAAGCAGACCTCAATGCTCTGTCTAATTGGGCGACTATGTGGCAGATGAGGTTTAATGTTGAGAAATATAAGGTTATGCACTTGGGGGCTAAGAATATGCATGCATCATACACGCTAGGGGGAGTACAACTGGGGGAATCCATAGTGGAGAAGGATCTGGGGGTTTTGGTAGATCATAAGCTCAATAATAGCATGCAATGCCAAGCTGTGGTTTCCAAAGCGAGCAAAGTCCTTTCCTGTATTAAGAGAGGTATGTACTCCAGAGAGAGAGATATCATTTTGCCCCTGTTCAAATCATTAGTAAGACCTCATCTGGAATATGCTGTTCAGTTTTGGGCACCAGTTCTCAAAAAGGATATCGGGGAACTGGAGAAAGTGCAGAGAAGGGCAACCAAATTGATAAGAGGCATGGAGCAACTCAGCTATGAGGAAAGATTAGAGGAACTGAATTTATTCACTCTTGATAAGAGGAGATTAAGGGAGGATATGATCAACATGTACAAATATATAAGGGGTCCATATAGGGAACTTGGTGTCGAGTTATTCACTTTAAAGTCAACAAAGAGGACAAGGGGGCACTCTTTACGTCTAGAGGAGAAGAGATTTCATCTCCAAATACGGAAAGGTTTCTTCACAGTAAGAGCTGTGAAAATGTGGAATAGACTCCCTGCAGAGGTGGTTATGGCCAGCTCAGTGGATTGCTTTAAGAAAGGCCTGGATTATTTCCTAAGTGTACGTAATATAACTGGGTACTAAAATTTATAGGTAAAGTTGATCCGGGGAAAATCCGATTGCCTCTCGGGGGGATCAGGAAGGAATTTTTTTCCCCTGCTTTAGCAAATTGGATCATGCTCTGCTGGGGCTTTTTGCCTTCCTCTGGATCAACTGTGGGTATAGAATTGGGTATATGGGCTGGTATATGTATATATGTATGTATGTGTATATGTGTGTGTGTGTATATATATATATATATATATATGTGTATATATATATATATAGTATATATATATATATATATATATATATATATATATATATATATATAGTATATATATATATATATTTTTTGGTTGAACTGGATGGACTTGTGTCTTTTTTCAACCTGATTAATTATGTAACTATGTAACTATGTAGTTACTTCCAGTTTCTGTATGCTAGTGGTGAACTGGAAGTGTCATCGGCAGCTCCATGGAACGCATGGCCCGAGCGGAGCTGCTTGTAAGGTAAGTATGAGACTCAGTCAGCAGTGTATTGTTCTACTCTATATACAAGTCAGCTCTTACATCATATATGCTACTGCTGGACAAGGTCAGTGGATTATTGCTGATGCGCTGCATCAGTGGGGAGTGGGGACAGTTATAATGAGCACAGCAGGTGTACATGCCTGGCTGGAAACTCAGCACAGGCATGGTGGTGGGAAGTGAACCCCCCATAATGGGTACAGTGAGGCTGCAATTGATGGCACAATGGCTTCATTTGATGGACACATTGGCTGCAATTGATGGCACAATGGCTGCATTTAATGGTACAGTGGCTGCAATTGATGGTACAGTGGCTGCAATTGATGGCACAGTGGCTGCAATTGATGGCACAGTGGCTGCATATGATGGGCACTGTGGCTGCAATTGATGGGCACTGTGGCTGCAATTGATGGGCACTGTGGCTGTAATTAATGGGCACAGTGGCTGCATTTGATGGGCACAGTGGCTGCATTTGATGTTTTTTTCTTTTTTTTGTATATTTGAGAATTTTTCATTTAGTTTGCGCCCCCCTCCCCCCAAATAAATTTTGAGCACCAGCCACCACTGGTATTCATATATTTTATTACTACCCTTTATAATTTTTTTTTGTGCAGCCAGTCCTATTACTGCTTAATACCAAAATATGCAAAACCATTTTCTCAGAATAAAAATAATTTCTTGATGTATCACAATTCTACTTCCTGACACATGCCTGGGACTCTGAGTGTTACCAAACTGTCAGAGCTCAGTAAGTGACAGAAGTTGATCAGAGATATGATAAGTTGCTAATGACATGCCAGATTGCTGTGAAGACCAAGCAAAGATAAAACACTGTTCAACTCTCCCCATATTAGAAAGTTCCATTTTGGATGCTGTTGCTGTTTGACACACTTTCCCAAAAATAATAATTATTTATTGTTCCTTTGGGAAATCCATTCATTTGCTGTGAATTGCTTTTAATAAAGAATCATCAAACATATATTAGCCCAAAAGTCCAGTGGTGGTTGTTAAAATTGGTGTTTATTTGCCCAGAAATTGTCACAATGTGGGTGGGGTTTGTATGCAATTATTGTGAAACTTAAAACGGAACTCCCGCAAAACCCTGCTTAAGGGGTAATTACACTTTTGTGGAAAAAAATGCACAATTCATACTGTAACTGAATGTTATTAAAAATTACCTTTCAAATCAGTTACAAGTCAGATTTTGGGAATCCCCTGAAACAAAAATTTAATTTTTGGTGAGATACTCCCAAAGGGAAATCACAGGGAAAGGGATTGGCCCAATTACATGAGTTTTGATGAAACACCTAGGGTGAAGCAATGTCATGGTGCCATCATGCAAAATCAGAAGTGCACCATCGTGTCCCCAAGATCCGGTTTCCTATACAGCTCTGTTCTCAGAGTCCTTATGTGATTTTTTTAAAGAGTAACTCCACTTTTGTTGAGAAAAACATTCCCCTTCTCCAAACAATTGAGGGGGAAGGAGAAATGTACCCCCATATTACCCATACAGGGAAACTGTACCCTATCGAAGAGAAGGAGAGGCTGCAGGGCAGGTAGACAAAAGAAAAAGAAGGAGGGACACTTACACGCAGGGATCTATAATCTGAGTAAGGTTGAATTAGTCCATAAAGAAATTAATATATTAAACTTGGGTCTCAAATGCCCCCCCCCCCCCCCCCCAAAAAAAAAAATATATAAATAAATGTAAGGTACATATAGACACACACAAATATATACACACCTGAAATATGAAAAAATATTTTTTGAGTCATCCAGCAGGCTCTTCTAATAGAGATATCATTAACTCAAATCAAATAAATCTTTAACCCTCAGAACTATAATAATCATCATATTGAGGTGTTTAAGAAGCTGGTATTGAAAGATATTGAAGGACTGATCCCTAAAAAAAGTTAACCCAGATTATATTAAAGATGAAATTTAATTATTGCTAAATAGGAATGACATCATTATAAGACCAGCGCAGATGAGGGGGGTGGGCTTGTCATAATGGATAAATCCTTCTATCATAATCAACTACTGGAGCTGTTGGGAGAAGGATCCACATATAAAAGATTGGTGAGTGATCCAACAGAATCATATAAAACAGTTGAACTGGGCTTTAGAATTCAAAGAAAAAGGTCTGGTGTCACCCCAAAACCTCCTGCAACCCAATATATGCAACAAAAAACATGAAATTGTCCAAGGACTTTAAATGAGGTGAATGCGGTTAGCCAACAATTGCAGTCTCAAAATGTATTTAAATTGTCATGCAAACATAAACATGAGTCATAGCCAAGCTGCTGAAATTATACATACAGTAAAAAATGTCATTACATGTATCATGGTATAAAGTGTAAATTGCAAAGTACACAGGCATGAAAAGTATCCCAAAGCATTTCACAAGACCATGCTAGTGTCATCAGGGGTAGATGCGTGTGTAGTATATCTGTAGGGGGGATTATGAACCAAATAAGTATCAACACAGAGATAGTATCATGACTAGGGATGAGCCGAACACCCCCCGGTTCGGTTCGCACCAGAACTTTCGAACGGACCCCAAATTCGTACGAACTTTAGAACCCCATTGAAGTCTATGGGACTCAAACGTTCGAAATTAAAAGTGCTAATTTTAACGGCTAATATGCAAGATGCTGTCCTAAAAAGGGTTTGGGGACCTGGCTCCTGCCCCAGGGGACATGGGTCAATGCCTAAAATGTTTTTAAAAATGGCCGTTTTGGCGGGAGCACCTCTGATTTTAATGACGATTAAAGTGAAAAAAAAGTGAAATATTCCTTTAAATATCGTGCCTGGGGGGTGTCTGTAGTATGCCTGTGAAGTGCCACGTGTTTCCCGTGTTTAGACATTTAACGGAAATAACATCATTTAAAACTGCTTGCGGTTTTAATGTTATATCTGGTTCCTGCAATATGGTTGAAAATCATGGAGAAAAATGGCATGGTTAGCCCTCCCTGCCCATTACCAGCCCCTTTGGGTCTTGTACGCATATTAAGGGGAACCCCGTACCCATATTAAAAAAAGGAAATGCGTGTGGCCCCCAGGCCCTATATACTCAGAACAGCAGTATACAGGCGGTGCAAACAAGACAGGGACTGTGTAGGTTTGTTGTGTTAAGTTGAATCTGTTTGTGATTTTTAACTGGTAAATTTTTAAAGTGGAGCTCCAGTCAAAAAATCTATTTTTAAGCTTTTTGGAAAACATAGGGAAGGGTTATCACCCCTGTATAATTTGTTTTGTTGTCCATCTTTTTTCATCTCACTTGCTGTTGTCTCCTTCCGTTTGCAAGTAGGAGATGTTTGTAAGTTGGATGTTTGAAAGTAGGGGCCTGCCCTATATGCTCTGCAGAAATGGCGGAACAAGGTGTTGGTTTTGCCACAACATTGTAAGCCCTCAAAGTGACTCTTGGTGGGCGCTGGAGCGCCCTGCTGTGAACGATTATATCAAGAATTGTAATTACATGCCATTGTTGAACAGTGGTAGAAAAATTGACCTTTGGTGGTTGTGGTGCTGGTGCCACAACACTATAAGTCCTCACAGTTACTCTGGGTGGGCACAGGAACGGGCCCTCCTGTGAAATATTATATCAATAATTGTAATTACATGTCCCTGTGAAACAGGGCAGAAAAATTGGGCCTTAGGCACTGGTGCTGGTGCCACCACACTGCAACTTCTCCCATATACTCTAGTTTTAGTGCAGGAATTAGCCCTGCTGCAAAGCATTGCATCAAAAATTGTAATTAAACGCCCCTGTTAAACAGGGGCAGAAAAATTGGGCTGATGGCATCACCCAGAACCAGAAATGTTCTTCCAACATATTAGCGGAGGAGGAAGAGGATAGACAATCAACATAACAGGACAGTCACTCAGCATCAGCATAGGCAGTCTTGAAGGGATGTGATATTTCAAGAAAAATTATTCGGTTACATCAGCTTCAGGTGCTTGGTAGCTGTGGGTGATCCAAGACTGATTCATCTTGATGAAGGTCAGTCGATCAACTGATTCGGTGGACAGGCGTACCCTGTGATCGGTAACAAAGCCACCAGCAGCACTGAAGGTGTGTTCCGAAAGGACGCTGGATGCAGGACAGGCCAGTAGCTCAATTGCATACTGTGCAAGCTCTGGCCAGTGATCCATCCTCAAGACCCAGTAAGCCAGAGGATTTTCGGTGGGAAAGGTGTCCAAGTCTGACCTTGCCCCTAGGTATTCCTGCACCATGTAAATCAGACGCTGGCGATGGTTGCTGGAAACGATCATACCTTGGGGCTGCGGACTAAAAAATTGTCTGAAAGCATCAGTCAGACGGCCACCTTCTCCACCGCTCCTTCTGGCCGATGCCTCAGCAACATGTTGTCCAGGACCAGGAGTTTGTAACCTCCCAGTCTCTGGGAACGCGTTGCACAGACCTTTCTGCAAGGCCTCCCGGAGATGTCTCATCCTCTGCTCCCTCTGCGATGGCAAGATAAGGTCGGCAACCTTACCCTTGTACTGTGGATCAAGGAGAGTGGCCAGCCAGTAATGGTCTCTCTCCTTGATCCGAAGAATACGAGGATCCTTCCGCAGGCTTTGCAGGATCAGGGAGGCCATGCAGCGTAGGTTAGCTGAGGCATTCGGTCCGGAGTCCTCTGGGTCACTAAGGACAACATGATCCGCAGCTACCTCCTCCCAGCCACGTACAAGTCCACGGGTTTCTTGGGACTGTAAATCATCCCTACAAGACTGCTGCTGCTGCTGATGTTGAGTGCCAGCCTCCACCTCCATGCTGACACAATCATCCCCCTCCTTCTCTTCCTCCTCCTCATCCTCTTCCTGTGTGATGGGTGGCACAGCAGGAACACTGTCTGGATAAAGGGGGCCTTGAGAGGCAAGGAAGTCCTCCTCTTCCTGCCTCTGTTCTGTCTCAAGTGCCCTGTCCTTTATTCCACGCAGCGTATGCTCCAAGAGGTGGACAAGAGGTACAGTGTCACTGATGCATGCACTGTCACTGCTCACCATCCTTGTGGCCTCCTCAAATGGTGACAGGACAGTGCATGCATCCCTGATCATGCCCCACTGGCGCGGTGAGAAAAAACAGAGCTCCCCTGACCCTGTCCTGGTGCCGTAGTCGCACAGGTACTCATTGATGGCCCTCTGCTGCATTTGCAGCTGCTGCAGCATGGCCAACGTTGAGTTCCCCCTGGTGGGCATGTCACATATAAGGCGGTTCTTGGGCAGGTTCAACTCCTTTTGGAGCTCAGCCATCCGAGCACAGGCATTAAATGATCGGCAGAAATGCACACAGACTTTCCTGGCCTGCTTCAGGACATCCTGTAAGCCCGGGTACCTGCCCAAGAACCGCTGCACCACCAGGTTAAGGACGTGAGCTACACAGGGCACATGGGTCAGTTGTCCCTGTCGGAGGGCGGAGAGGAGGTTGGTGCCATTGTCGCAAACCACCATTCCTGGCTTAAGCTGGCGTGGCGTCAACCACCTCTCAGCATGCCCCTGCACAGCTGACAAAACATCTGCCCCAGTGTGGCTCCTGTCCCCCAAACAAACCAGCGCAAGCACGGCATGGCATCGTTTTGCCTGCGTACTTGCATAGCCCCTGGAACGCCTACGGAGCACCGCTGGTTCTGAGGACAGAGCACTGGAAGAGGCCATGGAGGAGGAAGAAGAAGATTAGGGGGTGGAGGAGAGAGGTGTGTCACAACCAATAGTAGCATTTTGGAGGCGTGGTGGCGGAACAACCTCCAACATTACTGCACCTTGTCCTGCATCCTTCCCAGCTGCCAGAAGAGTGACCCAATGGGCCATGAAAGACAGGTAACGTCCCTGTCCATGCCTGCTGGACCATGAATCAGTGGTAATATGCACCTTACCACTGACCGCCCTGTCCAGCGAGGCAAGGACATTGCCTTCCACATGCCGGTAGAGAGCCGGAATCGCCTTCCGTGAGAAAAAGTGGTGTTTGGGGACCTGCCAATGAGGAACCGCACATTGTACAAACTCACGGAAGGGGGCCGAGTCTACCAACTGAAAAGGCAGCAGTTGAAGTGCTAGCAATTTAGCCAAGCTAGCATTCAACCGCTGGGCATATGGATGGCTGGGAGTGAACTTCTTTCGCCGGTCCAGCAGCTGGGGCAGGGACATTTGCCTGCTATAATCGGACGTGGGTGTACTGCTAGCAGAGTGCCCGGAAGCACTTGGCTGTGACACACCTAATTCTACACCTTCATTCCTCTCAGAGCAGGTTTCAGAGAGGACTGAAGGTCTAGTGGGGTTGGAGATGCCAGCTGATGAGGAGCAAGGAGAGGTCCGCTTTGTTCTTTGGTGTGGGTCTTTGAGGTACGCTTGCCAATGAGCTGCATGGCAGGTCAACATATGTCTGGTCAAGCATGTGGTGCCCAAGCGGCTGTTGTTTTGGCCACGCGAGATAGGCTTGAGACATATGTTGCAAATAGCAGCAGTGCGATCTGATGCACTCGTCTCAAAAAAGGCCCACACCAAAGAACGTTTATAATAACGCGCAGGCCCCCGGAGGGCATCCTGCCTCGTTGGACATGTGCCTCCTCCTCCTCCTCTCTCCTACCAGGCACCCACGTGGAGTCAGTGCTCTCATCATCCCCTCCCTCTTCATCGCTGGAGCAAACCTGGCAGTATGCTGCAGCTTGTGGAACATGACTGCCAGATTGCTGTCCTTCTTGAGCATCCCCTCTCTCTGCATTCACGCTACTGCCTTCCTCTAGCTCAGTATCATCATCAGAGCCTACAAAACACTGGGCATCCTCCTGGAGCATGTACCCAACACTGTGCTCAAAGAGTTCAGGAGACTCCTCAGGAGGACGTGGTGGGTCTAGGGAAGGAGTCACTGATGATGACATTGAGAGGAGGGAAGACGGTGCGTTGGTAGCTGCTTTGCTAGTACCCTGAGCCTGGGTGAGAGAGGATGAGGAGGATGAAGAGGGCTTGGTCATCCACTCTACCAAGTCGTTGGCATGTTGCGGCTCAACATGTCCAGCTGCCGAAAAGAAGGACAAGCGTGTCCCATGGTCACGTGCTGATGATGACGATGCACCGCGTCCAGCACTGTTGTCTCTAGACACAGAGCCTGCTTGCCCTCTTTTATCGGCTCGCGCCTGTCTGCCTCTCCTGTCTGCCTCTCCTTGCTGGCCTTCCAGACATGGCAATGGCCTGAAGGGAGTTGGGAAAAACAGCAATTGGGTAGTGTATATTGTGCTGGAGGCACACACAACTTCCAATAACTCCTGCAGATGGCTCAAATAGAGAAGAGCTATGTAGGTGGATATAGCGGTGTATACTGGGTTCAGAGCACGCAGACAGCACGCACAAGCTCCTACCGCTGACTGCAAGCTCTATTTAAAACGAGCAAGATAGTTTGCTATATAGGTGGATATAGCGGTGTGTACTGGGTTCAGAGCACGCAGACAGCACGCACAAGCTCCTACCGCTGACTGCAAGCTCTATTTAAAACGAGCAAGATAGTTTGCTATATAGGTGGATATAGCGGTGTGTACTGGGTTCAGAGCACGCAGACAGCGCGCACAAGCTCCTACCGCTGACTGCAAGCTCTATTTAAAACGAGCAAGATACTGTATATACTCGAGTATAGGTCGATCCGAATATAAGCCGAGGCCCCTAATTTACCACAAAAAAACTGGGAAAAACGTATTGACTCGTGTATAAGCCGAGGGTGAGACATGCAGCAGCTACTGTTACAGCTTCCATCCCTGTGTCCATCCCTGCCTGTGTCCATCCCTGCCTGTGTCCATCCCTGCCTGTGTCCATCCATGCCTGTGTCCATCCATGCCTGTGTCCATCGCAGCCTACCTGTGCCTATCTGCAGCCTCTTTGTCCTTCTGCCGCCTCTGTGTGCCATTTTGCACCGATCTGCACCTCATCTGTGACAGACGGCGGCCATTCCACTATTCAAAAGCCGCGCCTCCCTGTCTGTGATAGGCGGAACACTCAATTTCCCAGCAGTCAGTGTTCCGCCTATCACGGACATCCTCTCATCCTCGTCCGTAGTATGAGGATGAGCGGATGTCCGTGATAGGCGGAACACTGACTGCTGGGAAATTGAGTGTTCTGCCTATCACAGACAGGGAGACGCGGCTTTTGAATAGTGGAATGGCCGCCGTCTGTCTGCACGACACACAGATCGGGTAGGCAGACGGCGGTGACTCGAGTATAAGCCGAGAGGGGGCACTTTCAGCCTAAAAAAAGGGGCTGAAAATCTCAGCTTATACTCGAGTATATACGGTAGTTTGCTATATAGGTGGATATAGCGGTGTGTACTGGGTTCAGAGCACGCAGACAGCACGCACAAGCTCCTACCGCTGACTGCAAGCTCTATTTAAAACGAGCAAGATAGTTTGCTATATAGGTGGATATAGCGGTGTGTACTGGGTTCAGAGCACGCAGACAGCACGCACAAGCTCCTAACACTGACTGCAAGCTCTATTATAAAAGATAGATATATCGCTAGCTATATAGGTGAATATAGCGGTGAATACTGTGGTCAGGGCACGCAGACAACAACCACTAAAGAAGAGCAAGAACGAAAAATCAGCCGATAACGATCGGTGTATACTGTGTTTAAGGTACACAGAACACCCACTAACTGCTTCAGACGCCAACACACTACACAAGGCCGCCGCGCTGGCGGCCTTATATAGTGTGGGGCGTGTACTACACAGCCTGAGCTATGATTGGCCACAGGCATCCTGCCTGTGGCCAATCATGGCTCTCCTCGCTGCCGGCGCTATAATTGGCCAAGCATGCGGGGTCACAGTGCATGCTTGGCCAATCATGAGCCAGCAATGCACTGCGCCATTGCAGTGCATTGTGGGCCTTGAGCGCCACACGAATTTGGCGTGAACGGCCCATAACATTCGGAATTCGCCGAACGGGCGAACAGCCGATGTTCGAGTCGAACATATGTTCGACTCAAACACGAAGCTCATCCCTAATCATGACAAGTAGTCAAGAGGGTCCAAAACGCGTGGTCCTATACTTTTATTTCTTTTTTTTCTTCCAAAAGTTTATTAAGTTTTCAAGTTTTACAAACAAGAACAACAGAAACTTGACAGATAAATCCGGTATATGTTTCTCAAACAACGTGATATAATAATTTAAATACATTCTATCCATTTTAGCAGTCGTATCGGGTCTAGTTGGAAGTAAAAAGAGGTGCCTCTTTATTAAGGTTATGGTGGGTAGTTCTTGGAGGGTCTGTATATCGATGTCTGGTAAGCCAAGGCATGCCTTCCCAAATCCCTAACAGGATCAGACTGTGAAAGGGATGAGCCGGTTGTTACCACTTTACAATGGCTCATCAGTGTTGGTTTACCCATCGGCATGACTGACCCTCTCATAAGGTATGAGGATGTGTATATCCAGCCTTCAGCAATAGGCATTTGTGTATGGGAGCTCCTCTACATAAGATCTGTAAGTTGACCCTTTCTGTGAATGTTAATATAGCAATAGGAGTTAATATTCTCCCATTAATGTGTGGGGGAAAGCATGGTATGAAAGGTATGGGTAAGCGAGGGTAGGTGTAGGTGTGGGGGGTGGGGTCTCTCTCCTAGATGAGGACATGTGTGAGGAATGTCTGTTTCCACAACATGTTTAACCATTGACCACTGGGCACTTAAACCCCCTTAATAACCAGACCAATTTTAAGCTTTCGGTGCTCTCACATTTTGAATGACAATTACTCAGTCATGCAACACTGTACCCATATGAAATTTTTGTTCTTTTTTTTTCAAACAATTAGAGCTTTCTTTTGGTGGTATTTAACCACCGCTGGGTTTTTTATTTTGTGTGCTATAAAAGAAAAAAGACCGAAAATTCTGTAAAAAAATGAATTTTTCTTTGTTTCTGTTATAAAATTTTGCAGATTAGTAATTTTTCTTCATAAATTTTGGCCAAAATTTATACTACTACATATCTTTGGTAAAAATAAGTACAAATTGGTGCATATTATTTGGTCTTTGTGAAAGTTATAGAGGCCACAAGCTATGGTGCCAATATCTGAAAATTGATCACATCTGAAGTACTGACGGCCTATCTAATTTCTTGGGACCCTAACATGCCAGAAAAGTACAAATACCCCCAAATGACCCCTTTTTGGAAAGAAGACATTCCAAGGTATTTAGTAAGAGGCATGATGAGTTTTTTTAAGTTGTCATTTTTTTCCCACAATTCTTTGCAAAAGCAAGATTTTTTTTCCCACAAAATTGTCATATTATCAGGTTATTTCTCACACACATGCATACCACAAATTACACCCCAAAACACATTCTGCTATTACCCCCGCGTATGGCGATACGACATGTGTGAGACTTTTACACAGCGTGGCCACATACAGAGGCCCAACATGCAGTGAGCACCATCAGGTGTTCTGGAGCACCCAGGCCAATTCTGACATTTCTCTCCTACATGTAAAAATCATAATTTATTTGCTAGATAATTACATAGAACCCCAAAACATTATATATGTTTTTTTAGCAAAGACCCTAGAGAATACAATGGTGGTCATTGCAATCTCATTCTTCTCAATCTCTTTTTATCTCACACGGTATTTGCGCAGCAATTTTTCGAACGCTTTTTTTGGGGAAAAAAAACAGTGTTGTGCTTTAAAAAACAAAACAGTAAAGTTAGCCCAATGTTTTTGCATAATGTGAAAGATGAAGTTACGCCAAGTAAATATATAGCTAACATGTCACCCCCATAGGCAACGCTTAAATTTTTTTTTACTAATTACATGTTTTGAGTTACAGAGGAGGTCTAGAGCCAAAATTATTGCTCTCGCTATAACGTTTGCAGCAATACCTCACGTGTGGTTTGAACACCGTTTTCATATGTGGGCGGGACTTATGTATGCGTTCGCTTCTGCATGCGAGCACATGGGGACAGGGGCGCTTTAAAAAAAAATGTATTGTTCATTTTACTTTATTTATTTTAGTTTGACACTTTTTTCCCCAAAAATAAATTTTTTGATCACTTTTATTCCTATTACAAGGAATGTAAACATCCCTTGTAATAGGAATATGGCATGACAGGTCCTCTTTACAGTGAGATGTGGGGTCAATAAGACCCCATATCTCACCTCTAGGCTGGGAAGCCTGAAATAAAAAAATTAAAAAAACGATTCTGACTTTGATTGTATTGGCGAGTCGGTAGAAGCACCGGAGGGCGGTGTGAGGGGGGGAGGTCCCCTCTTGCCTCCTGTAAGCACAATCAAGCAGTGGAACAGCTGCTATGATCATTCTTATGGTGTAGGGAATCGCCGGCTGAAAAAGCAGATATCTTAATGATGCCTGTAGCTACAGGCATCATTCAGATATCCCCGCACAAATTCAAGGATGTCATATGACGGCGGGAAGTGGTTAAAATCCTTTTTTTTTTAACACAAAGTTGTCCATTTATACAATATTTCTAACACATAGCATCTACATAACAAAAATGACACCCCAAAATAGATTCCCCTACTCCTCCTACTGGTATAACACGTGTGTGAGACTTCCACAGCCTGGCAACATACAGAAGCCAAGCATGGCCGAGCATGGCTGGGTATCACCGAGTATTGTAGGGTATCACTGAGTATGGCTGGGTATTGCAGGGTATCACAGAGTATGGCTGAGCATTGCCGAGTATGGCTGGGTATTGCAGAGTATCACCGGGTATGTCTGGGTATTGCAGGGTATCACCGACTATGGCTGGGTGTTACAGAGTATGGCTGTGTATTGCAGGGTATCACTGAGTATGGCTGGGTATCACTGAGTATGGCTGGGGATCACTGAGTATGGCTGGGTATTGCAATTTATGGCAGAGTATTGGCAGGGTATTGCAAAGTATTGCTGGGTATTGCAGAGTATTGGCAGAGCATTGCTGGGTATTGCAGAGTATTGGCAGGGAATTGCAGGGTTAATTGTCGGTGAGCAGCTCTGTGGGCACTGCAGATCCAGCCCAAAGCGCTGCTGACACCGATCTCTCCCCTCCACTGTACCGCCGGTTTGTTTACAAGTGATCGCTCCGTCATTTGAAGGAGCGATCGCGTGGTAAACTGCCGCGATGAGCAGCCGTTTACCGTGATCCGTAATTGCTCTCGAGTGCGCACCCCAGGGGGCGCGCGATAGCAAAATTCTGGGAGGACGTACTATAAAGTCCTTCCAGAGTTAAGCAACCGCCCTGTAGCCGTCATTCAGTGGTTAAGTTATGCGTTTTGTTGGCGATCTTGATAATCCAAGGAATTACAGAAATGGAGCCAATAGGCCCATGTTTTCCGATACTTAGACAGGTTCTTTTTAGCTTGATGGATTAGGTTTTCCATTTCCACAATTTTCTCTACACGCTGCAGCCAGTCGGTAAGTTTAGGGGGAGCGGAGCTTCTCCAAAGGACAGGTATACTTTGTTTTGCAGCATTGATGAGGTGGAGTGTAAGGGATTTCTTATATGCTGATTGAGGTATAGATGTGTGGTGTAGCAAGTATTTGGCCGGGCTAAAGTCTAGGGTATAAGTTGTGATTCTGGTAATTGCCTCATGGACTGTCTTTCAGAATGGTTGTATGTGTGGCCAGTCCCACCAAATATGGAGTAGGTTGCCCAATGACGAAATCACATCTCCAGCATATTAGGGAGACGCTGGGGTGGTATGTGTGAACTCGGTCAGATGTGCGGTACCATCTTGAGTAAATCTTATAGCCGCTTTCCTGTGCTGAGACGTTAATGGAACCCTTATGTGCGTGTTCATACATGTGTTCTCATTCCTCCTTGGGTAGGTCCAATGTAAGTTCCCTTTCCCATCTTTAGCAGATCATATTGGTTTTAGGATCATTCCTAACAAACTGGAGGGAGTATACCGATGCAATCAGGTGTCTTTGTGGTTCCGTGCTGGTACAGAGTTTTTCAAAGGGGGTATAGTCTCTGAACCACTGTGTAATAGGTTTGGCACTATTCAAGAAGTGTCTAATTTGTAAGAATTTGTAGAAGGGAATGTGACGGTCTGGGAATCAAGAGGAAAGGGTGGCGTGTGTGATGAGAACATTGTTTTGAAAAAAGTGTCGTGCTTGGAGTGGAGGTCCAGAGTGTGGGGTTTATTTCTTGATTTATTTTCTCTATTGTCCCCTAGATTCTAAGCCCATACCATTATTGAACCAGATTGGTTCATGCATATACATACTTATATCATATACTACTTTACTTCTATGCTGTTATGACAGCATCTATTAATACTTATGCATTTATGTTTCAGTTGACATTATTAATGGATACTGGAAGATCTTTGATGACACATTTCCCCATCCCAGCCATGTCTGCCCCCATTTGCTCTGTTGGGTTGGTTTTCCCTCTGGCTCCACAGCTCCCAAGCCAGACGCTCATTACTGCTGCCTCTGGGTTTAAAGCAATTGGTAGTCTGATCCAGCCTTTGGTGAGTATAGGGCCATGCGTTTTTTTGACCCTCTTGACTAATTGGCATGATACCATGTCTGTGCTGGTACTTATTTGGTTCATTATACCCCCTACAGATGTACTACACACGCATCTACCTCTGATGAAGCAAGCATGGTCTTGTGAAACACGCTGGGGTATTTTCCATGCCTGTGTAATTTACATTTTAATACCATGATACGTGTAATGACATTTTTTACTGCATGTATCATTTCAGTGGTTTGGCTATGATTCATGTTTATATTTACATGACAATTTTAAGAAATTTGGAGACTGCATTTACTCTGTCAATTGTTGGCTAACTGCATTCATCTAATTTAAAGTCCCGGGCCATTTCCTGTTTTAATTAAAAGAAAAAAGATACCTGAATACCAGTGCATTTAGAATTCCTATAATCTATACATTAACTAAAATTCCTAAGAATTTACAACTATAACATCGGTCAACAACTATCGGTCACATAGAGGCTGGGAGAATACTTGGACAAGTTCCTCCAGCCAAGTGTAAGAAGGCCAAAAGACTACTTGAAAGATGCTGAAAGAGTTGAGGCTGGACTTTAACAAACCCATTTATTTAGTGACTGCGGATGTATCCTCGCTCTACACCATCATCCAGCATGATGATGTTTCAGACACCTTTCAAACTGGAGGCATTTTTCAGGTGCTACAGCGCTAAAAATAGCGCCTGAAAAAAGGCTCAGCTGCAAACCCAGTGTGAAAGCCTGAGTGCTTTCACACTGGGGGGCTGCACTGTCAGGGCGTCACAAAAAGTCCTGCCAGCAGCTTCTTTGCAGCAGTGGAGGAGCGGTGACTACGCTGCTCCACCACAGCTCCTGCCCATTGAAAACAAGTGATACCGCCGCCAAAACACCAATGCAGCGGTGTTTTGCGGGCGGATTTAACCCCTTTTCGGCCGCTAGCAGGGAGTTAAAACCACCCCGCTAGCAGCGCTAAAAATAGCGCAGATTTACCGCTGACGTCCAGGGCGGCTCAGTTTGAAAGGGGTGTCATTGGCCTTAAATTGGGCTCTGAGTAAAGGGGATGATATCCCAGATACTCATAAATGAGTTTTGGGAAAGGCACTAGACTTCTGCAATTTGCATAATTATTTTTGGTACCCTGGACATTTTTATTCCCAGCAGGTTGGCAAAATTTGTGCCAAGTGGTAAGAAAGATTCAAGATTCAAATGGCCAACAAAAAATACAAATTGATTTAAAAGGATTTTATCCATGCAGAAAATGCATTTTATGTAGAACAGTAAAAAATAGTAATAGGGTTATATCGGGCATTCCAAATATTGATAATAAATAATTTTCTATAGATGAATTAATCACATGCAATACCTCACGTGGTTTATTTGTTGTGGTGTCCATGTGGGCTGTACTATGTGGGGAGGATTAAAAGACTGCTCAAGATTCATATTGCTGAACATGTAGCCAATATAAAGAAAGGATTTAAAGTGGTTGTAAACCCTTACAAACCACTTTGACCTACAGGTAAGCCTAGATTAAGGCTTACCTGTAGGTCCAGGCAATATCTCCTAAACCTATATGGTTTAGGAGATATTTGCCCGAAAACGGGCACCGCTGTCTACGGCGCATGCGCAGGCGCACTGAGCGCGGCATTTCCAAGAATGGAGCTGCCGCGCGTGTCGACTCCCGTGCGCATGCGCGGGAGTGACGTCATCGCGGCTTCGCCGAATGACAGCGGTGGAGCTGCGAGACCCCACCAAGATGGATGCTGGGGACTACAGGGGACAGCGGCGACTTCTCTGGCTCCTGTGTCAGGTAAGTGACACATAATGGGCTACTATGCAATGCATAGTAGTCCATTATGCTTTGCCTTTGCAGGGAATGAAAGAGGAAGTAAACTCATCAGGGTTTACTTCCTCTTTAAAAAGCATAGTATGTCCCTTGACTGTAGAGAGAAGCACAATCAAGATCCCACACTTCTGCAATTTTGTGGGATAGATTGTGTATTTTCATTGTGAAGGGGCTCTAATCGAGTTAGTAACTTATCACAAAGAGAAACTATAAGTGGATTTTTCTAATAAAAAGTTTAACCCCCTAGAGCAGGCACAGCACGGCCCGCGGGCAAATTGTGGCCCGTGTTGCGGTTTACTATGGCCCCACAGGTAATTTGGCAAAATCTATCTTTTGTGGGATCTGCACGTTCCCAAATGGCATTTTCGTAATCTCTTGGATGTCGTGGGATTAGGTGCGTTCCTTCTCCCTGTGCAGTGTCTTCACCACACACAGCCACAAGGCAAGAGATCTCTGGTGAATTCTTGTTGGGCAGTTTATTAGTGCACTGGTACTGCACTCACATGATCCTTTCCAATTCTGGTCAATTTCTAAAATGGCGACTGTAAATAAGGGGTGTCGTTTCCAGGACAGTTGGAAAATGCTGAGCTCATTTGGTTCAACATATTTGTGTTAGAAGACATTCTCTGCTATCCTTTAGATTGTAAGCTCCATTAGCAGGGCCCTCTCATTCCTTCTGTATTGAACTGTATTGTAATTGAACTGTTGGAGCTATATAAATCCTGTATAATAATAATAATGAACTTTAACAAGAACCTCGTTAGGACAAGACTAATTGACTCTCACCTGCGTGACATTTTGCGCATCAAAACCACTGTCTTTGAACCAGACCTAGCCTATGTGCGGCAGTCCATATCTCAGTTTCACCCTTCACATTAGTTCATATAAATTAGTTATAAATATATTTGGACACAACATGTATACTTGATGTTATGTTCCTGTTCCTTTATTTTGAACTTAAAAGTTACCAGACAACCTTTTTTACCAATAATATGTAATTTACTTTACAATGTTCCTGACATATTTCAGCTTCCTGGATTTTTTTTTTTCATCTGGCCTTCAGATATGAAAGGCAGAGCGATTTAACACCTGTTTAGATTTATCATCCATGTGACGAAATAAATAGTATGCCGTTTGCAATAAACTTTGCATAAAATAGTTCATTTGCATTTATTTTTAATGGTTCAAAGAATGTTGGGAAAAATGGTCGGCCCTCACGCATATGTTCACTTCATCAAATCTGGCCCTCTTTGAAAAAAGTTTGGACACCCCTGCCCTACAGGGTTAAATATTGAGCTGGTTCTCAATTGTTTCATAATTCATTTTTTAAATTGAATTCATGATTTTGATGGGCTTATGATAATAATAGGAATGGGTTTTACATGTAATTTTATAAATAATAAAAAAAATTATATATTTCTTTATAACTAAAATAAGTATAACTTTTTTTTAATATACATGGCTCATTTGCATTATTAGCTACAATCATTGACAGAGTTGCTTTGATTTGGTGCTGTCTTTCATGTTATTAATATGTTGATCTATGAAAACACTATATATCCCACAACATGAGTGTAAGCAGAGAAAATACTGTGCATATCATGGTTGCGGGGACATGGAGTTAATGCATGCGCTGAATGATATTCACCACCATTAACATATGGGAAATTATAAAAGGGAGGTTGCTGTGCCATACAGCCAATCCCAGGAGGAAGTCCTGATGACGAAACGTGTTAGGACATGGCTGTACAGCAACCATTAGTGACGGTGGATGCAATACCGGAAATGACATTCAGAGGGTTACACTGGTGCACTGTGACATGTTACGCCAGTCCTTTGCTGCTGCAGTGGATTTTTTACATGCTTTTATTTGATTCCATGGGAGTGTAATGTTTAAAGCGTTTTTAATTTTCATTAAACAATACTGCACTATTGGAGCACTTTGTTTCTTTATATGTGGATTTTCCATGAGATCTACTTTCAGGATTGGATATTGATGGATAATTTAACCCTTTGTAGGTTGTCGTGTATTTGTTGAGCATGAGAGTGCAAGGCAACTTCATCTGGTGAGTGCACATCTAAAGGGGAGCTGAGTCACCATTTGCACACGGTGTGGTGGATGATTTTTTTAAGTCAATCCTTTCATACTACACAGTGTTGATTCACACTGAGCTTTCACACTTGTTTAATGGACTGTTCAGTTGTGGAATTTGTGCATTCATTCATACAATTCAGAATTACTAAGTGATGTTAATGGTTATTACTAACATAAATTAACATATAATTGTCACTGGATGATTTATTTATGATTTAACGTCACTTTAACTCACAGCTCTGCTATTTACAATAAATTTACACTGTAAATGCTTATGATTATCTGTTCAATTTAAGTGGTGGCTTTAAACACTATATTTGCTTCTGGCACAGTGGTGGTACCTATAGTGTGGGTGTACGTAGCTTTTGGACCTTCTAATTTTATCTATGTAAATTACAAGGATTTTACCAACTTTGTTGCAGATTTCTACCTTTGTGTTTTTTGTGTCCATGTGGAAAGTGTATCTAACAGGAGCGGTTTCTTAATTATAAACCAGCTGCTACACCTGCAGTGCTTTAATGAGGAAAATGTCAGGGTCTGCATTCCTTTAGACATGATTTCCTATTGGGAGTATCTCACAAAAAAAATGCAATTTTTGTTACAGGGGATGCCTAAAATTTGACTTGTATCTTAGTGTAGACTTCTGGCAAAAACAGTGTGCCGATCACACAAGCAGGACATTATGTTTCTGAGCGGTGTTCTATAGACATTCTTTACAGAACACCTCCAGGTTGCCATATTGCATTTTACAGAAAATTACAGAGGTGCAGATTGAAAAGGAAAAGTCATTTTTAATAACATTCAATTACATGAATGACTTGACTTATATGACTTGAGTCGCAATAGTATATACTATATTATTTTTTATTTTATTTGCCATTTTAGTTCCACGAAAGGAGAGTTACCTTTTAATTAATTTTAAAATAAATGCATTAATGGATTTACAGTATTTAGCTTATTTTCTCTTATTGCTTGCTGTTTATCTACTGGATTGAATGTGAGCTAATGTAGGGTACAAGGATAAGAGCTGCCGGGATTTCCTTTACAACAAGCACTCTTTGACTACTCTTACTTAGGGGGCTTTGCCTTTCTGCTAAGCCTACAATTTGACCACTGTGGGAATGTAGAGGTGGTGCGGGGAGTACAGTTGAAGATTTCACTTTTGCAGTGTTGCACTTTCATGTCGTAGATTGTTATGAGGATTTCAACAATTTTTTTAATTTGCAATTATGTTTGTGTATTTCACAGTTTTGAATGCATATATTTTTTAGGTAACACTTTTGCATGTTTTAATCAGCTCTTCATGTAATTTTATTTGATCACGCATCTACCAGGATGCTGACCCTGCCACTTAGAATACTGCAAGTGCAGCAGCTGATTCATTATTATAAAATCAATATGATTACAAACTGCTTTTCAGAATACTAAAAGGCAGAAATCTGCAACAAAGTTTGGTAAAATCCTTGCAATGTACATAGATCAGCCAGAGGTAAATGTTTTTTTTTTCTCAACAAAAATGGAGTTGCTCTTTACGTTTTTGGTAGGACGGAGAACAATTAGATCCTTTCTGTCATGTCTGTGCTGGGGAAAAGTGAAGGAGAATCTCTGTTACCAGGATACAACACCAGCAAAAAAGTTGTAGGTGGGACATATACTGTAAATGGATAAATCTCCCAACTGCTGCTAGACACCAAAAAACTGAGGGAGGTTCTGTCACCCCTTTCTATACAAAACTAAAAAATGTTTTGTCTGGAGTTACATTTTAGCATGTCCTGCTTTTACCTATTGAAAGTTGAGCACCATGAAATAGATGAGATGGCACAGTCCTGATATCACAAAGGCTAAAAATTCCACTGCTGCCATCTTCCTGCCAACGGGAACCCAGCTGCCAGGGTAGCTGCTTGGCTGCTCTTATTGTCCGGGGCCACATGACAGTACAGTGGAGTTCCAAGGGACTCCAACTGGGTGGCCAGTCTTCCAATCATGGTACGAAACACTCCTTGGCCTCTGTAAAGTTTGTCTGTGTAGCCCACACGCATTTCTGCAGACTGCTCACTTATCACCCATGCAAGGGGTGCTCCTACACCTCCTCTCCTCATGCACACTGTGGGGAAGCTCTGGATGCATCGACGTAGGTAACGCTCACTTCGATCATTACCACCAAAACCCCAGAGGCTGTTCACGAGGTGTGCTTCATCCGAGACGAGCGATGAGTATTGCAGATCCCTGGGAAAAAATGTGAAACAAGAAGATATTTAAAGGGGAGGAAAAAATGTGAACTCCACTTAGAACAGAAAACAAGTCTTCCTTTTTTTGTTACGTCAGTGTAATTAAGCTGTTTTAAATCTTTCACTGTTTATTTAAAACCCTTATTTTTCAAATAAACATTTAATACAGGCTTGAAGACAGAATGTTGAAACAAACAGAATGACTGGGGGTTGGGACTTTAAATGAAGCAGGCAGGTGTAAAACATTAAAATTTATTGGATAATCAGTGGTAAGTTGCATGAGGGTAATCATGAGTACACCAAGAAAATCAATATATTCCATTTAATGGATAAACATACAGCAGTTTGTTTTGGTCCAAATATAAATTCTGACAAATTTTTGGTTAATCTGATACTCGGATACATCTACGTGTATCCGGATTAAATAGTAACCGATTTCTTTAAAATTCACTTTGTTTTGTATATTTGTTTGCTAATGAATTCCACATTTTCAGAATGATTCGGATCGGTTGAAAAATATTGACCAATTCGAATTCTGTGTGAAGAATAGCTGGTTATTAAGGAGCGTGCCGGGAAGCTGGCCACCACATCGGGTCTGCCACGGATTTAAGGTGTGGGGTCTCCCCCAAAATTCATTCAAAATGGTTCAAGAAATTAAAAAATAATAATGGTCAACAATGACCATACGTGCTAGAAACAAAAGAGAGGTTATAAAATAGTTTGGAAACTCATATTTTTGGGGGAGCAAAAGGAAAGTGATTATAAGCATTGGGAGGAAGCAATTAAGTGAACATATTGCTTTGTCCTGCATAGGTGCAGCACAGATCACCTAAGTGGCCAAAAAAAGTCGCTATCCATGACACAGCTGTCAGTAAGATGTGTGTATAGAGGGCAAAATTACAAAAATGACACCCTAGATGTCGCAATATGGACTACAGTTGCAACAAACAGTTATTCCCTGCCCTATCTGTATACTATATTATCCCCCTAGTGTCCGGTGTTACTAAACTGACATCATATTTGTGAGCCCAAACAAAGGGATTGTGGGATTAGTAGTTCCACCAGATGGCTATTCCCCTGCATGGCTATACACTCGAACCACATATCCCAGGGATCTTTGCTACCATCGAGGAGATAGCTGGGAAGGTTTATAAAAGAAATCAGAGACCCACCCCAGGCTCTCTTCTTCCCAGGTCTCGTGTGTGATAGATCTTTCCATGCAGGGAGAGGTGGTGGCCTACCATGCGGGTGTACAACATTCCTGCCTGACAGAGAAGAGGTTCAGCGCTGCCTGCTGTTCATCGGACATCTGACCAGCACCAACTTGACCATACAGCAACCCATACTTAGTGTTCCAGATTTGGGTGATCATCACAAGTGGGTCCGCAGTTAGGACGTCTATTTGGGAGTCGCTGTCTGGAAGGCACTTAATCGGCCTGGTCGTTGGTGAGAGGGCAATTGCCCACCTTTGCAAGTCTTTCCTTGGTTGTTTTACTGGGACACGGTGTACAGACAGCTTTACTTTGGAACACTTCACTGCATGTCTATTGAACACTGTACATAGGCATCTTTAGCTGCAGTAAGCACAAGATATACTATCACTCTGTTACTACACATTATTGGATACAGTTAATAAGCTTCAACTGCCGGTGAAGAAGACCATCAGGCTCTGCAACGGGGGCATTCTTTCATTGATACTTAAAGGGTATTATACCATCCTTGTTTAGCTTCATCTCTCATTAGGAAAAAGGTTGAACAGGCCGGCCTGGGTTTTTCTTTTTAGAAGTATTGTCAGAATTTATGCTTAACTTTGCTTATCCTTTCAGATTATGTTCAAGTGATATTCAATTGTACATATGTATATATAGTATCCTGTTGTTGCCAACTATCTTAACTGTTTTACTGGGGGAATCATTCTACTGAGCTGATGCTGTTAACCAAAGCCCAGTTGAAGCATTATCCCTCTTGTACAACTATATCTTATCTGACGCATTCCAGTAAACATTAACAGAATATAAACATATTGAGTGTTGTCAAAGGTGTTACAAGGATGTCTGAACCCAGATTGTCAGGTGGTTTGGAATGTTCACAGATGCAGATGAGCAAGTAAATCCAAGCAGTCCACAAGGGGGAAATGCTACATATATTTCATCCAGCCACAATGACCTGGGTGTGGAGGAACCTCCAGTGCCTACTACCTGTACAATATTTGAAGCACATATTCTTGAATGATGATACTCGAGAGTGAAACAAAAGTTTTTATTTTCTGTTGAGCAGAAAGCAGTCATATTTACAAGTAATATTTATGATTACGTTTTATGATTACACAATTTCATACAAAACACATAAACAAGGAGTTCTGATGACCTGGGGGTCCCCAAGGAATACCCTTAATTTGCAGAGATTTCCTCTCACTTCCTGTTTGGCTATGGGATAGGAAGTGAAGGGAAATCTCTGCAATGGGACATAGATGGCAAAAAAAAAAATATATGACAGAGGTTATAACCCTCCCTTACTGTTTTCAAGCTGAACAAAAAGTTTTGCCTATGGTTCTACTTTATAACTCCATAGTAATTTAGCGACTAATGCTTGTTTTAGGAAATATTAGGTGTGATTGCAAGAGGGAAGTGAGGAATGGAAGGGAAAGGGAGGGGTAGAGGGGACTTTTTGCTAGGTGCTCAACTGCAAAAAAAGGAGAAAAATTTAATGAAGGAAAAAGAAGAATGGCAGCAAAGGGGAAAGATTGTAAGTTGGGAAAAAAGGGGAGTAAATATTGTGGCAAAAGGGACCCCCAGTCCCCTGTGGTTGGCTTCTCACAGGGTTGTCAGACTTTTAGCAATGCGAGTTGGGTGATAATATAAATTCCACAAGCTCCACACCTTGAGAAACCTGTCATAGCTATCTGTGAGAATGAAAGTTATTTTCTTTGATGATAAAAAGGCATTGATGCATCTTCTAATCTCTGTAAATTAGGTAAATAGTTTTTTCCACACGTCACTATCTACAGTGCCACTATCTGTTTTGATTTTTAATAAATTCCTCTGCTCTCCGGGTAAAATTGTGTGAACCTTCTTTTTCTTATAGACTGCATTCCAGTGTGGCAAACTGTGGTCTATAACTGGCACCAGGATAGATGCGAGCTGGTTTCTTATGCACCACCAGTATTTTTTCTGGTTTGCAGTTTTTTGATAGCTTGTATGTTTAGCATTTTTAGCTCTTTTGCTTGAAGTAACATTGCTCCCATCTGCCAATGAGTTGAAACCCTGCCTTTAGTATAGCAGCTTGACTTGGTATATTATCAGGTGCCGTATGTACATAAGTTGGAGCTTCTTTTTCATAATTGGCTGCTGCAAGCTTGAGTAGTACGTTATGTGCGAGACCAAGATTCCTGTAATTGGAACAGGTATAGCCCATGCGTATTTCCATGGAGTTCTCTATTAAGCCCCAGGCAATCGGTTGATCCAGACCTTTTTTCCGGACACAGATGGTAGGCAAGTTCTGAATGCAACGTTCTACAAAGCGAAGACTTCTCTGGTTCATTCCAAATGCCCATCGACTGTTAACAAGTGGAGCTTCATGAACCAAGAGTGGGGTGTACCACAATTCTTTTGAACTGTTTAAAGGGGAAAGGGGAAAACGGTGAAGATAGTGTAGTCTTCAATTGAAGTCTATTTCACTTTCATTTTGTTTCATTACAAGGTACCTAGTTGGAAAGGTTGTTTTGTTTGAAAATGGTCTGGCTAATTGTGGAAGAACTGCCACGGATGGGAAGAAAATCTCAGAAGATGGATTAGGCCCAAACTGGGAGTCCCATTAACCTACAAAGGAGATGATAATGTTCCAGTGCTTATGGGTATTAGTAAATTCCCAAGCTGGTAATTCTTGGTATTAGCCTGAAGACTCTGGCTAATCAATATGAATATTTGATTTCTAGGCTGCTGGGGATTCCCTCCAGACTGTATTTCTGTAGTTCCGTGATACACGTATCGGTACTACAGAAACACAATAGGCTAAAAACAGAGGGCCAAAATTGCAAGGCAAGAAAGCACTCCTCTGCCTCTCACACTTCCCTCTATTTATTATTATATAATTGTCAGATTTAAAAAAGCACACCTTTAGTGGTGTTTAGTAGTTACTTAACTGAACACACACAGCTGCTTTACCTTTGCCATCAAGTCAGAACTAGGCTACACCTGTCGAGTGGAGGGATCAGTAAATAAAGCCACCCAACGGACAGTGCCAGGTGCTGGAACACATACCTTTTCAGCAGATTTCAGGTTTCATGGGATAAAAAAAAAGCTAAATTCTGGATGGTGTTTTTTCAAAAAGAAACGTTTTTTTCACCTCCAAAAGTTGAACATGTATTCTTTGGATATATATTGGATTTAATAGTGTAGCAAATACTCATGATGTCTGATGCTGGTTGTTATACGTACATGTCATACTTTGATATTGGTGCTTCTATATATATGCCAAATACACTTTTATTGCAAAAGCATTCTCTGCATGTGGTGCGCTTACTCTATATATTACTACATTTATAACTGGAGCCTTTAAACACAGTAGAACATACTGCATGTGTTTGCAATAGGGGTTATTTTTTCTAAATTGACCCTGCTACAAGAGTGCCAATTATGTGTATAGTTCAATATGAATGTAATATGTTGTGCTCTGTGCATGTGCCAAAATGCTCACCATGGTTAATACATAAAAAAAAAAAAATATTGTTAATTTTTTACAGCATACACCAAGTCAACATACCAAGCACTGTCCATAAATCTAACATCCAATGGTAAAGAAACTTATTTTCAAAAAAGTGACTGTTATTTTTATCTGAGTCCAAAGAAATTTACAGTCACTTGTCTAAATCAAAAATCCATATTCTTGTGTTAAAGCTTTGTAAAATTAGTCTAATGTGTGGTGTAGAGCCACCACAACAAGAACCAGATGCATCTCACTATGATATTCAGTGATGTATTTTGGTGGGTTGAATCACAGCTTGCTTCCCGATTACCCCACCACAGCCATTATGAAGCCATTATGTTTTTCACACTTCTGTTTGGATCCCTTTATTTATCAAACACGGAGCTATTATTAAACTTCACAAATCACACTAATGTTAGAGTTAACAAATCATTCTCTATTTTTTTTAAAGTATCTTTAATTTGGCATAAATTAACAATAAAAAAAGAACAATCACTGCAATCATGCACTTCATGAAATATTATGTGATTTTTTTTTGTAATGAGTGTAAACACCTGAAATTGCATTGCTATGAGCCTGTTGTGGTCCCTAATACACTAGAATTCAGGCCGGCAGAGGGCACTAGTGGCTTAGAGGCTCTACGGCAGGGATATGCAATTAGCGGACCTCCAGCTGTTGTAGAACTACAAATCCCATGAGGCATAGCAAGACTCTGACAGCCCCAAGCATGACACCCAGAGGCAGAGGCATAATGGGACTTGTAGTTTTGCAACAGCTGGAGGTCCGCTTATTGCAGATCTCTGCTCTACGGCATGCACAGGTGCTGACAAGGAACTAGCTAGTGAGCAGAGGGTGGAGCTAATCAGTTTTCTGCTACTCCTTTACTGCCCAATCGCTGGCTTACGAAGGTGATCAGGCAGTATTTCTTAACTGAAGTATAGAAAAGTGAGATTACCAACCTGACTCAGCAGTGTTGCAGCACTATGTAAATCCCAGAACTGGATGGAAAAAACACACAACCTTTCACAGGTTAATCGGCATACATGCATTTCTTGTAGCTATTTTAAAATGTGCCTGGAATCTTTAGAAAATGTTACTTCCAAGCTCCATCATGTGACCTAAAGGCTGGGTAAATATCACATTTTGTAGCTACTAAGTGCATTGTGGGTGTTTTACATCATTCACTATTGTTTTCAAGCAAAGTGATTGGTAATGAGTAGAATTATAGGGGTCTGATACTGTTGAGTTTTATATATATATATATATATATATATATATATATATATATATATATATATATATATATAAAAAACACACACACACACACACACACACACACAGTATCTCACAAAAGTTAGTACACCCCTCACATCTTTGTAAATATTTTATTATATATTTTCATGTGACAACACTGAAGATATTACACTTTGCTACAATGTAAAGTAGTTAGTGTACAGCTTGTATAACAGTGTTAATTTGCTGTCCCCTCAAAATAACTCAACACACAGCCATTAATGTCTAAACTGCTGGCAACAAAAATGAGTACACCCCTAAGTGAAAATGTTCAAATTGGGCCCAATCAGCCATTTTCCCTCCCCAGTGCCATTTGACTCGTTAGCATTACAAGGTTTTAGGTGTGCATGGGGACAGGTGTGTTAAATTTGTTGTTATCGCTCTCACTCTCTCATACTGATCACTGTAAGTTCAACATGGCACCTCATGGCAAAGAACTCTCTGACGATCTGAAAAAAAGAATTGTTACTGTACATAAAGATGGCCTAGCCTGTAAGAAGATTGTCAAGGTCCTGAAACAGCTGCAGCATGGTAGCCAAGACCATACATCGTTTTAACAGGATAGGTTCCACTCAGAACAGGCCTCGCCATGGTCGACCAAAAGTTGAGTGCACGTGTTCAGCGTCATATCCAGAGGTTTTCTTTGGGAACTAAATGTATGAGTGCTGCCAGCATTGCTGCAGAGGTTGAAGGGGTAGAGGGGTCAGCCTGTCAGTGCTCAGACAATATGCCACACACTGCATCAAATTGGTCTGCATGGCTGTTGTCCCAGAAGGAAGCCTCTTCTAAAGATGATGCTCAAGAAAGCCTGCAAACAGTTTGCTGAAGACAAGCAGACTAAGGACATGGATTACTAGAACCATGTCGTCATGAAGGAGTAGAAGAGGACTCCAATGGCAACCTGTGAAGCGCCGGTGAACTCCATGCCCAAGAGGGTTAAGGCAGTGCTGGAAAATAATGGTGGCCACATAAAATATTGACACTTTGGGCCCAATTTGGACATTTTCACTTTGAAGTGTACTCACTTTTGTTGCCAGCGGTTTAAACATTAATGGCTGTGTGTTGAGTTATTTTGAGGGGACAGAAAATTTACATGGTTATGCAAGTTGTGCACTCACTACTTTACATTGTAGCAAAGTGTCACTTCTTCAGTGTTGTCACATGAAAAGATATTTACAAAAAAGCTAGGGGTGTACTCACTTTTGTGAGATACTGTATATAAATAGACACTATCACTTTAAGAATTGGTAATACACTTTTTCACTTTCCCTAGGTGTGTTTTTTTGTTTTGTTTCAATTTCTGGGAAATCAAAACTGTTGGATATGTGACGACACAAACTACTGATAAGCACCCAGAATACTGCTCAAAATAGGCTTTCGTGCCAAAACCAGTCTGAACTGACTAGATACTGCTGAAATCTCTTTTTTTGCCAGTCACTTGATGTAACCACCCATTTAATTGTCCCCTTGCTACTAAAAAGATATGAATGCTGATTGGACTAAACTATACAATCACACCTATAAGAAGCCTAGACCATATGCATATTCATACGTATATATTGGTAAACTTGATGTTAGTAAGTCAGAAACACTTTCACTGTTACTTGCTTATGTTGCAGAGAACTGTGTTGTGTCTCACCTCTGCAGTGTATGAATAAAGCACCTACTTATATTTTACAAAGATCTGGATCTACTATCTCATCTGAATGTCTTGTTTTGAAGATCCCCTAACCTGATTTAACAGTAAACATGCAGAGATAGGGGAAACAACTTTATATAACTTCTGTGCAGCACCCCTATCTAGACTCTCCATAGCTAATGAACAAATGTGGCTGCCCCATGTATAATGTGAATAATGTAATTAATATGTATGCATAAAAAGTTTTTATACATTAAAGCAGGGTTCCACCCTAAAGTGGAACTTCCGCTGATCGGAACCCTCCCCCCTTCCGGTGTCACAATTGGCACCTTTCAGGGGGGAGGGGGGTGGAGATACCTGTCAAAGACAGGTATTTACACCCACTTCCAGGCATAGACTCCCGTGGGAGTCTATACCTCTTCCTGTCCTGCTGCACTGTCTGCTGGGACACACACCGGTCCCAGAGACAGCGCGGACAATTCCTATTGCGCTGCGCGACTCACGCATGCGCAGTAGGGAACCAGGAAGTGAAGCCGATTCGCTTCACTTCCTGATTCCCTCACCTAGAATGGTGGCCGCAGCAGCCAAGAGCCGAGCGATCGATCGGCCTCGCTGGACCCCGGGACAGGTGAGTGTCCATTTATTAAAAGTCAGCAGCTGTAGTATTTATGGCTGCTGGCTTTTAATATTTTTTTCCCCAGTACAGTCCCGTTTTAAAACACATTAATAAGAATATATATATTACCTGACTTTAAAAACACAGTGGAGTCCCCCTCTTTTGCATGTATCCTGGAACATACCTGAACTGAAATATAATACCTCTAAAAGTATTTTTCAATAGTACCTGCTGGTAAAATATAGTATTGAAGCACGAGAATGAAAATCAGTAGTTCTTACTGAATTGTGACAAATTAGGGCTGTTACTGATTAAAATTTTCATGTTCGATTAATCGATTTTTTAAAATCGATTAATCGACTAATTTCGATTAATTATAATGCACATACAGATCCAGCTACTTTCAGCTGATCTCCTTGCATTGCAACTCTGCATTAGTCAGTGGTAAATGTGGTATACACTATAGACAATCCCGACACTAGTTCGTTTCCACAATCCATGACTTAACTTCACAGTTCACACACATACGTTTTAAATTTGAACTGTAGCTTTAAGTCTTTTTTTTTCCACAGTAGCGTGACAATCCCTCCACTTCCGGTCTAACTAATCACTCTCACCTTATGGCATGGACCCCTGTGCAAACAGGTGGTCATGCAAGCAGGTATCAAAAGGGTTAACACAAACCAAAAACTTCTCTCACGTCTCCTTAGATCTCAGCAAGGACGCCAGGTCATGGGTAGAAAGAAAAGATCTACACAAACTACTCACATAAAATTCCGTAGGGCAGCAGCGGGTGACGGCATGCGTAGCTCCTCCCCTTACGCGTTACGATCAATCAGAAATTCAACGTCACTGGACTCCTCCCCCTTCCTTCGTTAGCAGATAGAGGCACTTGGAAAGGGGGGAAGAGTCCAGTGACATCAATGTCCGTGACATCACAGGATCTCTGATGGAAATCCCTGAAGACCCTGAAAACTGGCGGAGAGGTGCAGAATATGCAGAACTGATGGGCAGCATTTATATGGGCACTGAAAGGCAGCACTGATAGGCACTTTATTTTTAGCCTTTTAAAATTATTGCCCACGGGAATGTATTTTGCAGTGTATTTGTACACAGCCTAAATCTTGGAGAGCAGCCCTCAGCCATAGTAAATTTGCTCTAAGCAGGCTAGGCCTGCTTAGTTTGATCTGGGGGGCAGGGAATGGTTAGTGCAGCAGTGGGTGTGACCACCTGTGCTTTAGTTCTAAGGTGCCTCCCCTGCTTCCAGGAAGAATGATCTGGAAGAGGGGGCAGGGCCTAGGACTGGAGTGGCAGGTATTTCATGTGAGGAGCTCTGACCAATCCCCAACTGGAATTGGCAGGGGGCAGGCCTCCCATATAAGCTGGGGTAGCAGGCCACTGGGGAGGAGTTGTCCACCGTGAGACATGGAGAATGGAGTACTAGGCGGCAGCAGGTGCCCCATCCCCATCTGGGAAGGGTGGGGTGAGAGGCCTAGCAGAGGAGCCTTGGAGAGCTGGGAGGATAAGTGTTCTGGAACAGAGGGGCTGGAGAATCTGCCAGAACGTATGTCCAGCTAAAGCTCTCCATCATGGACTTGAGACAGGAGAAGGTCGGTGAGTGGACCACAGTGGAGTCAGTGGGTGAGGCATGCCAGGGGATCTGGGTGCGAGGCCAGAGGAGAGTGTCAAATCGCTGCAGGATTTGCAGGCCCAGACTAGCTGGGAGCAGTAGTCCACCAATCAGCACATGCTACTAAATTACTAGGCCTCCGGGGAGAGGTACCGCAGGCCTCTGGGGAGAGGTACTGAAGACCTCTGGCCTAGTAGTAGTGCAACAAATTCTAGCCAGCAACTGAGACTGTTCAGAGTGGTCTCTTTTGTCAAAAGAGGACAATGTGACAGGAAGAGTAATGATCTACAGTGGAAGTTTGTGCAGGAGGGTGGAAGTCCTGAGAGCAACAGTCTGCAGGAGATACGCAGAGGAGGAGAAATAGTCTGCATGGTGTTATGCAGGGGAAGCGCCTGTAGATATTATATATACTTCACGGCTCAACCTTTTGTTCTAATTCTTAAATATTATGGCAAAGCAATTGTTTCATGGGCATCCCATATTTCCCTTCCCCAACCAAGTTATATTCCCCAATAAACAAAACAATAACAACGCAAAGTGACTGTCTCAGAAGGGATAGATGGAGGTCTGGCAGCAAGGTGACATGGTGGATGTTAGTTACTAGTAGCAACCAAGTGCTACATGAGGATATCGTCGAGATAAACCACCACATATGACTGCAACAAATCTCGGAGAACATCGTTAATAAATTCCTGGAAAAATGCCGGGATGTTACAAAGGCCAAAAGGCATTATGACGTACTCATAATGGCCTGTTCTGGTATTAAATGCAGTTTTCCATTTGTCACCCTCCTTAATCCTCACAAGATTGTATGTCCCTCTCAAATCAAGGTTTATGAAAACCTTTGCTCCCTTGAGGCGTTCAAATAACTCCACAATCAACGAAATCGTACAGGCATTCTTAATCGTGAAATGATTGAGACCCTTATAATCAATACAAGGTCTCAGTTCACCACTCTTCTTCAAAAAGAAGAAACCGGCACCAGCAGGAGATGAGGCTTTGCGGATGAAACCTCGAGAAAATTTACCTGCAACATACTCCTACATGGCTTTATCCTCCAAAACCGACAAAGGGTAAATGCGGCCACAAGGGGGTATGGCACCAGGCTGAAGGTCAATTGCGCAATCATATGACCGGTGTGGAGACAAACTACTGGCTTGACCTTTGTCAAAGACATCGCTAGAATTGCGGTACTCCTCTGGCAGGGAAGAGAGTGCAGAGGTGCACAGGACCTTGGTACCTTCTTGGAAGCATGTCTTACTGTGTTGGGCATGAAGCCCAAGTGCATGGCTTCATTTTCACTGAAAGACTCGGTACGAGGAGTCATGGGAGGGGAGAGAGGCAAGGCTCGGAGACAAATGTCTAGGAGGCTTCGGCAAGCGCTCCTTAAAAGGAGTCTTTCTCTGAGTCTGGAGTAAATGAGGATGGCAAACCTGATCAACTTCTCCAGCTCATTGGGTATTTGATATTTGATATTGGTGCTTCTATATATATGCCAAATACACTTTTATTGCAAAAGCATTCTCTGCATGTGGTGAGCTTACTCTATATATTACTACATTTATAACTGGAGCCTTTAAACACAGTAGAACATACTGCATGTGTTTGCAATAGGGGTTATTTTTTCTAAATTGACCCTGCTACAAGAGTGCCAATTATGTGTATAGTTCAATATGAATGTAATATGTTGTGCTCTGTGCATGTGCCAAAATGCTCACCATGGTTAATACATAAAAAAAAAAAAAATATTGTTAATTTTTTACAGCATACACCAAGTCAACATACCAAGCACTGTCCATAAATCTAACATCCAATGGTAAAGAAACTTATTTTCAAAAAAGTGACTGTTATTTTTATCTGAGTCCAAAGAAATTTACAGTCACTTGTCTAAATCAAAAATCCATATTCTTGTGTTAAAGCTTTGTAAAATTAGTCTAATGTGTGGTGTAGAGCCACCACAACAAGAACCAGATGCATCTCACTATGATATTCAGTGATGTATTTTGGTGGATTGAATCACAGCTTGCTTCCCGATTACCCCACCACAGCCATTATGAAGCCATTATGTTTTTCACACTTCTGTTTGGATCCCTTTATTTATCAAACACGGAGCTATTATTAAACTTCACAAATCACACTAATGTTAGAGTTAACAAATCATTCTCTATTTTTTTTAAAGTATCTTTAATTTGGCATAAATTAACAATAAAAAAAGAACAATCACTGCAATCATGCACTTCATGAAATATTATGTGATTTTTTTTTGTAATGAGTGTAAACACCTGAAATTGCATTGCTATGAGCCTGTTGTGGTCCCTAATACACTAGAATTCAGGCCGGCAGAGGGCACTAGTGGCTTAGAGGCTCTACGGCAGGGATATGCAATTAGCGGACCTCCAGCTGTTGTAGAACTACAAATCCCATGAGGCATAGCAAGACTCTGACAGCCCCAAGCATGACACCCAGAGGCAGAGGCAGAGGCATAATGGGACTTGTAGTTTTGCAACAGCTGGAGGTCCGCTTATTGCAGATCTCTGCTCTACAGCATGCACAGGTGCTGACAAGGAACTAGCTAGTGAGCAGAGGGTGGAGCTAATCAGTTTTCTGCTACTCCTTTACTGCCCAATCGCTGGCTTACGAAGGTGATCAGGCAGTATTTCTTAACTGAAGTATAGAAAAGTGAGATTACCAACCTGACTCAGCAGTTTTGCAGCACTATGTAAATCCCAGAACTGGATGGAAAAAACACACAACCTTTCACAGGTTAATCGGCATACATGCATTTCTTGTAGCTATTTTAAAATGTGCCTGGAATCTTTAGAAAATGTTACTTCCAAGCTCCATCATGTGACCTAAAGGCTGGGTAAATATCACATTTTGTAGCTACTAAGTGCATTGTGGGTGTTTTACATCATTCACTATTGTTTTCAAGCAAAGTGATTGGTAATGAGTAGAATTATAGGGGTCTGATACTGTTGAGTTTTATATATATATATATATATATATATATATATATATATATATATATATAAAAACACACACACACACACACACACACACAGTATCTCACAAAAGTTAGTACACCCCTCACATCTTTGTAAATATTTTATTATATATTTTCATGTGACAACACTGAAGATATTACACTTTGCTACAATGTAAAGTAGTTAGTGTACAGCTTGTATAACAGTGTTAATTTGCTGTCCCCTCAAAATAACTCAACACACAGCCATTAATGTCTAAACTGCTGGCAACAAAAATGAGTACACCCCTAAGTGAAAATGTTCAAATTGGGCCCAATCAGCCATTTTCCCTCCCCAGTGCCATTTGACTCGTTAGCATTACAAGGTTTTAGGTGTGCATGGGGACAGGTGTGTTAAATTTGTTGTTATCGCTCTCACTCTCTCATACTGATCACTGTAAGTTCAACATGGCACCTCATGGCAAAGAACTCTCTGACGATCTGAAAAAAAGAATTGTTACTGTACATAAAGATGGCCTAGCCTATAAGAAGATTGTCAAGGTCCTGAAACAGCTGCAGCACGGTAGCCAAGACCATACATCGTTTTAACAGGATAGGTTCCACTCAGAACAGGCCTCGCCATGGTCGACCAAAAGTTGAGTGCACGGTTATGCAAGTTGTGCACTCACTACTTTACATTGTAGCAAAGTGTCACTTCTTCAGTGTTGTCACATGAAAAGATATTTACAAAAAAGCTAGGGGTGTACTCACTTTTGTGAGATACTGTATATAAATAGACACTATCACTTTAAGAATTGGTAATACACTTTTTCACTTTCCCTAGGTGTGTTTTTTTGTTTTGTTTCAATTTCTGGGAAATCAAAATTGTTGGATATGTGACGACACAAACTACTGATAAGCACCCAGAATACTGCTCAAAATAGGCTTTCGTGCCAAAACCAGTCTGAACTGACTAGATACTGCTGAAATCTCTTTTTTTGCCAGTCACTTGATGTAACCACCCATTTAATTGTCCCCTTGCTACTAAAAAGATATGAATGCTGATTGGACTAAACTATACAATCACACCTATAAGAAGCCTAGACCATATGCATATTCATACGTATATATTGGTAAACTTGATGTTAGTAAGTCAGAAACACTTTCACTGTTACTTGCTTATGTTGCAGAGAACTGTGTTGTGTCTCACCTCTGCAGTGTATGAATAAAGCACCTACTTATATTTTACAAAGATCTGGATCTACTATCTCATCTGAATGTCTTGTTTTGAAGATTCCCTAACCTGATTTAACAGTAAACATGCAGAGATAGGGGAAACAACTTTATATAACTTCTGTGCAGCACCCCTATCTAGACTCTCCATAGCTAATGAACAAATGTGGCTGCCCCATGTATAATGTGAATAATGTAATTAATATGTATGCATAAAAAGTTTTTATACATTAAAGCAGGGTTCCACCCTAAAGTGGAACTTCCGCTGATCAGAACCCTCCCCCCTTCCGGTGTCACAATTGGCACCTTTCAGGGGGGAGGGGGGTGGAGATACCTGTCAAAGACAGGTATTTACACCCACTTCCAGGCATAGACTCCCGTGGGAGTCTATACCTCTTCCTGTCCTGCTGCACTGTCTGCTGGGACACACACCGGTCCCAGAGACAGCGCGGACAATTCCTATTGCGCTGCGCGACTCACGCATGCGCAGTAGGGAACCAGGAAGTGAAGCCGATTCGCTTCACTTGCTGATTCCCTCACCTAGAATGGTGGCCGCAGCAGCCAAGAGCCGAGCGATCGATCGGCCTCGCTGGACCCCGGGACAGGTGAGTGTCCATTTATTAAAAGTCAGCAGCTGTAGTATTTATGGCTGCTGGCTTTTAATATTTTTTTCCCCAGTACAGTCCCGTTTTAAAACACATTAATAAGAATATATATATTACCTGACTTTAAAAACACAGTGGAGTCCCCCTCTTTTGCATGTATCCTGGAACATACCTGAACTGAAATATAATACCTCTAAAAGTATTTTTCAATAGTACCTGCTGGTAAAATATAGTATTGAAGCACGAGAATGAAAATCAGTAGTTCTTACTGAATTGTGACAAATTAGGGCTGTTACTGATTAAAATTTTCATGTTCGATTAATCGATTTTTTAAAATCGATTAATCGGCTAATTTCGATTAATTATAATGCACATACAGATCCAGCTACTTTCAGCTGATCTCCTTGAATTGCAACTCTGCATTAGTCAGTGGTAAATGTGGTATACACTATAGACAATCCCGACACTAGTTCGTTTCCACAATCCATGACTTAACTTCACAGTTCACACACATACGTTTTAAATTTGAACTGTAGCTTTAAGTCTTTTTTTTTCCACAGTAGCGTGACAATCCCTCCACTTCCGGTCTAACTAATCACTCTCACCTTATGGCATGGACCCCTGTGCAAACAGGTGGTCATGCAAGCAGGTATCAAAAGGGTTAACACAAACCAAAAACTTCTCTCACGTCTCCTTAGATCTCAGCAAGGACGCCAGGTCATGGGTAGAAAGAAAAGATCTACACAAACTACTCACATAAAATTCCGTAGGGCAGCAGCGGGTGACGGCATGCGTAGCTCCTCCCCTTACGCGTTACGATCAATCAGAAATTCAACGTCACTGGACTCCTCCCCCTTCCTTCGTTAGCAGATAGAGGCACTTGGAAAGGGGGGAAGAGTCCAGTGACATCAATGTCCGTGACATCACAGGATCTCTGATGGAAATCCCTGAAGACCCTGAAAACTGGCGGAGAGGTGAGTACCGATCAAAAGAATTTTGATCGATCAAAAAAATGAATCGATTAATTGAGGAATTAATCTTTAATTTCCAAAGCCCTAGACAAAATACAACATATTTTTTTACAAAGGTGTTGTTAGAGGTGAAGATACCCACCTATTATTACTACAGAGTGTAGCTGTTATACTCAGACTACCAACAAGCAATGTAGGCAGTGTCATAATATACTCTGCATGGATTTGTCCTTGTAAATTATTTTTCATTTCAATTTATAACATAAAATTAAATAAGTAAAATAAATATTTTATACACCTAACAGAATGGTATAGAACATCACTTTATGACCTTGAGAACATTTTAAAAAATGTTAAAGGATAAAAAAGTAAATTCTATAATCCACGTTTTCAGACAGACAAGTTCTGAAAACCTATTATAGGCACATCATAGACATCTGACGCGTCTCGTGAGCTACTGACTGACGAGCATTGTTTTACTTATCCATACCTTATACTGTTGATGTTCTCCAGCTCTTCATCTGTCATTCTGTCTCTCATGTATAGAAAGTTACTGGTTGTGTGTATCTGCCTTCCATGTTTGGAACTAACTTCTTGCAGTAAACCTCCCAGTGCTGGCTGGCAACCTGTGTATGTATAAATAATACGATAATGTTGGTTTAGTGGCTAATGCAGGTTCTCCTTTACTATGGTGCACATGACTGAGGCATAAAATGAACTAAACTATGGTTTAACTACCTCAATACTGGGCACTTTCACCCCCTTTCTGCCCAGGCCAATTTTCAGCTTTCAGAGCTGTCGCACTTTGAATGGTAATGGTTGGTGGTAATGCAATGCTGTGCCCAAACAATATTTGTATCATTTTTTTTCGACTGATAGAGCTTTCTTTTGGTGATATTTAATCACCACTGGGTTTTTTATTCTTTGGTAAACAAACAAAAATAGAGAAAAAATGTTTCTCCTTCATGGATGAGGCTGCACTAATGGGCACTGATGAGGCAATACCAATATGCAGCACTGATGGGCACTGATAGGCGGCACTTATATGCAGAACTGATGGGCAGCATTTATATGGGCACTGAAAGGCAGCACTGATAGGCACTTTATTTTTAGCCTTTTAAAATTATTGCCCACGGGAATGTATTTTGCAGTGTATTTGTACACAGCCTAAATCTTGCAGAGCAGCCCTCAGCCATAGTAAATTTGCTCTAAGCAGGCTAGGCCTGCTTAGTTTGATCTGGGGGGCAGGGAATGGTTAGTGCAGCAGTGGGTGTGACCACCTGTGCTTTAGTTCTAAGGTGCCTCCCCTGCTTCCAGGAAGAATGATCTGGAAGAGGGGGCAGGGCCTAGGACTGGAGTGGCAGGTATTTCATGTGAGGAGCTCTGACCAATCCCCAACTGGAATTGGCAGGGGGCAGGCCTCCCATATAAGCTGGGGTAGCAGGCCACTGGGGAGGAGTTGTCCACCGTGAGACATGGAGAATGGAGTACTAGGCGGCAGCAGGTGCCCCATCCCCATCTGGGAAGGGTGGGGTGAGAGGCCTAGCAGAGGAGCCTTGGAGAGCTGGGAGGATAAGTGTTCTGGAACAGAGGGGCTGGAGAATCTGCCAGAACGTATGTCCAGCTAAAGCTCTCCATCATGGACTTGAGACAGGAGAAGGTCGGTGAGTGGACCACAGTGGAGTCAGTGGGTGAGGCATGCCAGGGGATCTGGGTGCGAGGCCAGAGGAGAGTGTCAAATCGCTGCAGGATTTGCAGGCCCAGACTAGCTGGGAGCAGTAGTCCACCAATCAGCACATGCTACTAAATTACTAGGCCTCCGGGGAGAGGTACCGCAGGCCTCTGGGGAGAGGTACTGAAGACCTCTGGCCTAGTAGTAGTGCAACAAATTCTAGCCAGCAACTGAGACTGTTCAGAGTGGTCTCTTTTGTCAAAAGAGGACAATGTGACAGGAAGAGTAATGATCTACAGTGGAAGTTTGTGCAGGAGGGTGGAAGTCCTGAGAGCAACAGTCTGCAGGAGATACGCAGAGGAGGAGAAATAGTCTGCATGGTGTTATGCAGGGGAAGCGCCTGTAGATATTATATATACTTCACGGCTCAACCTTTTGTTCTAATTCTTAAATATTATGGCAAAGCAATTGTTTCATGGGCATCCCATATTTCCCTTCCCCAACCAAGTTATATTCCCCAATAAACAAAACAATAACAACGCAAAGTGACTGTCTCAGAAGGGATAGATGGAGGTCTGGCAGCAAGGTGACATGGTGGATGTTAGTTACTAGTAGCAACCAAGTGCTACATGAGGATATCGTCGAGATAAACCACCACATATGACTGCAACAAATCTCGGAGAACATCGTTAATAAATTCCTGGAAAAATGCCGGGATGTTACAAAGGCCAAAAGGCATTATGACGTACTCATAATGGCCTGTTCTGGTATTAAATGCAGTTTTCCATTTGTCACCCTCCTTAATCCTCACAAGATTGTATGTCCCTCTCAAATCAAGGTTTATGAAAACCTTTGCTCCCTTGAGGCGTTCAAATAACTCCACAATCAACGAAATCGTACAGGCATTCTTAATCGTGAAATGATTGAGACCCTTATAATCAATACAAGGTCTCAGTTCACCACTCTTCTTCAAAAAGAAGAAACCGGCACCAGCAGGAGATGAGGCTTTGCGGATGAAACCTCGAGAAAATTTACCTGCAACATACTCCTACATGGCTTTATCCTCCAAAACCGACAAAGGGTAAATGCGGCCACAAGGGGGTATGGCACCAGGCTGAAGGTCAATTGCGCAATCATATGACCGGTGTGGAGACAAACTACTGGCTTGACCTTTGTCAAAGACATCGCTAGAATTGCGGTACTCCTCTGGCAGGGAAGAGAGTGCAGAGGTGCACAGGACCTTGGTACCTTCTTGGAAGCATGTCTTACTGTGTTGGGCATGAAGCCCAAGTGCATGGCTTCATTTTCACTGAAAGACTCGGTACGAGGAGTCATGGGAGGGGAGAGAGGCAAGGCTCGGAGACAAATGTCTAGGAGGCTTCGGCAAGCGCTCCTTAAAAGGAGTCTTTCTCTGAGTCTGGAGTAAATGAGGATGGCAAACCTGATCAACTTCTCCAGCTCATTGGGTATATCTCAGGCTCCTATCTCACCCTTGATGTTATCTGATAGACCATGAGAAAAAGCAGCCACAAGGGGCTAATTGTTCCAAGAAACCTCTGCTGCCAGAGTACAGAATTCAACGACGTAATCGGCAACAGTTCTCGCACTCTGATGGACATGAGGAACTTGGCAGCAGAAGCAGAGCATGTGGGAATGTCAAATATGTTTAAAAGAAGCCACAAATTCAGGGTAACTCAAGACAACAGGTTTTTGCTTCTCCCATAGAGGGTTTACCCAGGCCAAGGCTCTCTCACAAAGCAAAGATATCACAAAACCTACTTTGCTTCTGTCCGTGGTCAAAGGCCTGGGGCTGCATCTCAAAGTATATCTTAACCTCGTTGAGAAACCCTCTGCATTGGACTGGATATCCCCCAAATCACTTGGGAAACAGAGTGGAATCAGATACCTCATAGAGATAATACTTGAGGTGGGTGCCTGCACAGAGACTGGAGATGCAGCAGGGATGGCCTGCAAAACAGGTTGTACTGGAGCAGCCACAGTTGGTGATTCCCGGTGAGCCATGCGACTCAGGAGCGTTTGTAATGCCATGGAAAACTGATCCATGCAATGAACTCTGAGAGGCTTCACTTTTTAATGAACCCCTTAGTCCACCATTTGAGCCAACTGTGCTAACAGCTAAAATATCAGTCTTGGTGAATTGTATTGACCTTTCAAGTTTACCAGTAGATTCACAAATTCATTCAGAACCTCTTCCTCACCTTGTATTTGAAGATCTTGTTTCCAGTTTACAACACGAGGATCTTCCAGCATTTGGCGAAGATGCTGAAGGTCTTTACTGAACAGAAAGTAGGTATTGGTATACTGATCTGAGGGGTCCTTCATGTCCTATACAGGGAATAACAGAATATTCATTGCAAATTAGATCAGATATAAAGCACAATCTGTAATAATTACTGTTCCTTTTAAAAGCCCTATTTAGATGGTATAGGTGGCCAAACATTTTTAAACTTTATATACCGAATATTACGTGCAACTCCAGTCAATTTTTTTTGGGGGGGTAAAGCAGGCTTTACCTAAGACTCCCACAGTGCCATCCTGTGATGGATGAAACTTTTTGATACAGGCTTTTACTGTTGTCTCTGGAGTATCTTCACTGGGAAGATTTCTCTCAGTTCCTGTCCCAGTAACCACACAGCAAGTAATGGGTGATCTCTTAAGTTCACAGAAAGTCATAAAAAACGAGGGTAACACAGGTTAAAAATCTACCCCTACCACAAAAAAAAAAAAAAAATATGTAGGATTGAATTACACTTTTGTATTGATAAAAAAAAGTGACTTCTGAAAAAAAACAAAAAAACTGACCCTTTTAAATTATACACTGTAGGTTGGTGTCATCTTATTGTTTTATATTGATATCTGAATTACAGTTGTTAGAAAATCCAGCTGCTTCATAATACTCTGCTGCTCAGAGTATGTTTTATCATAGTCCTTAAATCGGTTCTGCACCTAAAAAAAAATATTAAAAGCCAGCAGCTACTAATATTGCAGCTGCTGACTTTTAATAAATGGACACTTACCTGTCCCAGGGTCCAGCGATGTCGGCGGCAGATGAAAAGCAATCGCTCGTCTCTCTGCTGCCCCCGCTGCCATCCTCTGTTAGGGAATCGGGAAGTGAAGCGTTGCGGCTTCACTGCCCGGTTCCCTACTGCGCATACGTGAGTCGCGCTGCGCGTCTCTTCTGGTCCCCGCTGTGTCCTGGGAACTGTGTGTTTCCCAGAACACAACGGGGGGGGGGGGGGCATCTGCGGGGGTCTGCGTCGGTCTGTCCCGGAAGTGGGTGCAGATACCTGGATTATCCAGGTAACTTCACCCCCCTCCCCCCTGAAAGGTGCCGATTGTGGCACCGGAGGGGGGGGTCAGATTAGCGGAACTTCCACTTTAGGGTGGAGAACCGTTTTTAGCTCTATGAATCTACCCAGATCCCTACAACAGCTTTTTTTAACGATTTCTTTTTTTTATTATTTATTTATAACCAACATATTGTAAAATATATACAGTTACATAGTAGGCGAGGTTGAAAAAAGACACATGTCTAACCTATGTGTGTGATTATATGTCAGTATTACATTTTATATCCCTGTATGTTACGGTTGTTCAGGTGGTTATCTAATAGTTTCTTGTAACTATCAACGCCCCCCACTGAGACCACCGCCTGTGGAAGGGAATTCCACATCCTTGCTGCTCTTTGTGAAAAAGTTTTATCCCTATTGTGGGGTCACCAGTATGGTATTTGTATATTGAAATCATATCCCATCTCACGCGTCTCTTCTCCAGAGAGAATATGTTCAGTGCTCGCAACCTTTCCTTATAACTAATATCCTCCAGACCCTTTATTAGCTTTGTTGCCCTTCTTTGTACTCACTCCATTTCCAGTACATCCTTCCTGAGGACTGGTGCCCAGAACTGGACAGCATAATCCAGGTGTGGCCAGACCAGAGTCTTGTAGAGTGTGAGAATTATCGTTTTATCTCTGGAGGTGATCCCCTTTTTAATGCATGCCAATATTCTGTTTGTTTTGTTAGCAACAGCTTGGCATTGCATGCCACTACTGAGCCTATCATCTACTAGGACCCCCAGGTCCTTTTCCATCCTGGATTCCCCCAGAGGTTCTCCCCCCCCAGCATATAGATTGCATTTTTGCCACCCGAATGCATTATTTTAAATTGTTCTACATTGAACCTCATTTGCCATGTAGTTGCCCACCCCATTAATTTGTTCAGATCTTTTTTGAAAGGTTTATACATCCTGCGGAGAAGTTATTGCCCTGCTTAGCTTAGTATCGTTCGCAAATACAGAGATTGAACTTTTTACTCCATCCTCCAGATCATTTATGAACAAATTAAATAGGATTGGTCCCAGCACAGAACCCTGGGGGACCCCACTATCCAACCCTGACCATTCCAAGTACTCCCCATTTATCACCACCCTCTGAACTCATCCTTGTAGCCAGTTTTCAATCCATGTACTCACCCTATGGTCCATTCCAACGGACCTTATTTTGTAGAGTAAACGTTTATGGGGAACTGTGTCAAATGCTTTTGCAAAATCCAGATACACCATGTCTTCAGGCCTTCCTTTATCTAGCTGGCAACTCACCTCCTCATAGAAGGTTAGTAGATTGGTTTGGCAAGAACGATTCTTCATGAATCCATGCCGATTACTGCTAACGATACCGTTCTCATTACTAAAATCTTGTATATAGTCCCCTATCATCCCCTCCAAGAGGTTACATACTATTGATGTTAGGCTAACTGGTCTAATTCCCAGGGATGTATTTTGGGCCCTTTTTAAATATTGGTGCTACATTGGCTTTTCTCCAATCAGCTGGTACCATTCCCATTCCAGTCAGTAGACTGTCAGTAAAAATTAGGAACAATGGTCTGGCAATTACTTGACCGAGTTCCCTAAGTACCCTCGGGTGCAAGCCATCTGGACCCGGTGATTTATTAGTATTAAGTTTCCCAAGTCTAATTTTAATTCTGTCCTCTGTTAACCATGGAGGTGCTTCCTGTGATGTGTCTTGAGGCTAAACCCTGCAGTTTTGGTTGATGAAGCCCCCCGATTCCCTTGAAAATTTTCCTTGATGATGGAAAAAAAGTCTTATTTTCTTCAGTATTAGACCCCTTGCATATTGGCCTGACCTGCTGCAGTCTCTGCATTTGAATGTACCCAGAAGAACCAGGCACAGCGTCCAAACCCCAGCGTATTGAACCCTATCCATTCGGGACATTGTATAGCCTCCTCACAACCCACTTTAACTCCTTGATAGCTGCACTAGTGTACTGCAACCACATGCATTGCAAATTGCAGAGCCCAGTCAAGGAAAGACAGCCACCAGTGAGACTAAATCAGAGCGGAGAATGGACAAAACTTTTCTGGTTAATAAGATTAAGAGCAGACATGTCCTAGGCAGGACTTTTAAAAATTGAATATATATATATATATATATATATATATATATATATATTTTTTTTTTTTTTTTTTTTTTTTTCCACTTAAAATATGCTGTTTTTTTAATTTGACAAAAACCAAAAGTAATCAAAATGCAACATCATGGTTTTACACTGGTTCTTTTCATACATCAGGGGACACAGAGCCATAGTAGTTACTATGTGGGTTATAGGCCACCTGCAGGTGATGAACACTGGCACTCCCTGAGACAAGAAGTGCACTCCCTATATAACCCCTCCCACTACTGGGAGTACCTCAGTTTTTTCGCCAGTGTCTAAGGTGTCGGTCACGAGTAAAGATGTGTTGTGCTGAGCTCCACTGGAGCAATCCTTGCTGGGGCTAGCCATGCTGACCGGATACATTCAAAGTGTCCTATTTTGGGCCAAATTGAATGGTACCTGGGCATTGTATCCGAAGAAACAAGGTTTTTCCTGTGAATACTTCTCTTTTTAGAGAGCTGGACCCTGGGATCCAGTACTTTTTGGTAGTGAGGCCATAAAGTTTTTACTCGCAGGGTGCTGTTGCAGGTCCAGGATTGTGGGTTTCCTCTAGGATCCCCTGCTCCTGAAGGTTTAACAAAACCCACCGTGAAGGGTGAAGATTGGGTCTGTTGGTTACCACAGAAAACCCTGCAACGGGAAAGGTAAGTGGAGTTTTCTAAGAAATCCTTTGAATTTTCTCATGAATGTCTCCTTTTAAAAAATAATAATGTTGTCATGCCTATGTGCCACCACCGGGGGCTGTATTAAGCACTCACCGCCTCATGCTGGAAACAGTGCTGTGTCAGGAGCCGAACACTTCCGCCTCCTCCTCTGGCCGAGCAGCAGAGCCTCCCGTAAGCCTAAGGGGGGCTCTGTCTCCCCGCCTGTTGCCCCCCTATGCTGGAATTTCCCCCCTTGTGGGGTAAAGCGCCCAGATTAATTTAAAAAAGGCACAGTGGGGGGGGGGCAGGGCTAACAGCGTTGGTGTTCTCCGATGCCAAGTGCACGTGGAGGCAAGTTTTTGAAGCACACTGTGTGCTGCTGCAGGCTGTGGAGGGACACAAGAGCAAAGATGTGACATTATCAGGTTTAGTGACACAGGCATTTCCGTTTGGCACATTGTGACTGTTTCAGGCTGGGCATTAATAGCAGCAATTTTTGCTGGACTATAGCCCTAGCAGTGTAAACATTCCTTCTGGTAGTGCCACTGCTTTGTGCATCAGGCTATGAGCGGAAGGGAGACTAGGAACACCTCAAAGGGTTCTAAAGGATCGATTGTTTTACGACAACCTAAATCAATGTCCAAGAAAATGTCATCCTCCACTGAGAGTGATGCAGCCGGTCAGAGTGAGCCGCCAGTGGGGACTGGTGTTGTAGCAGCGCTGGACACTTCAGCCCCTATATATATATCACTCAGGAGGTATGTTTCTTCTACCAATTTAAGTTTGGAACAGAAGATTGATGCTATGGTTATTTTCCATAGCGGATCCAAGCGTAGCAGATCCCCATCCAGTGCTTAGGACCCTCATACTGAGGTGCAAGGCAGGGGATCAGGAAGTTCGACCAAAAGATCAGGAAGATGCTGATATCTCCACTTCCGAGGATCCTAATATGGAGGGAGCAGTCTCACAGAAAGACTGTTGGTACACTTCCTTACTAAGTTGGTTTGCTCAACTTTTTTGCTGCCTGTAGAGCAGTCTATTGATGAGCCCACCTCTGATTTGGGATTACTAAAGCCTCAACCATCTGGGGATGCCTTTCCTATCCATTCATGGCTAAAAAGCCAGGCAAAAGGCTTCTACAATTTTCAAAGATCTGGCAGGAACAATGTCAAGACAGATGGGTGGCTTCCTCAATTTCTCTAGGTTACAAACTAGAGTTCCGAGAATTCCCGTCTCCTTGTTTTTTAAGATCAATCATTCTCAGAGATCCACAGAAAAGGAAGTCTCTCTTTCTAGCTCTGGATAATCTCTTGTCTCCAAAGCTGATATCAGAGGTTCCCACAGAAGAGCAGGGTTCAGGGTTTTATTCAAACCGCTTCACGGTTCCAAAATGGAACGGGAAGGTAAGAGCCATTCTAGATCTCAAGGATCTGAACTGGCACTTGAATATCCAGTCCTTTCGCATGGAGTCAATTCAATCGGTTGTCTCCATTCTGCAAGAAGGGGAATTTTTGGCATCAATCGATATCAAAGATGCCTATCTCCACGTGCCGATATTTCCCGCTCATCAGAAATTTCTACGCTTGGAGGTAAAAAATCGTAATTTTAAGTTTGTGGCTCTGCCATTCGATCTAGCCACCACACCGCGTGTGTTCACAAAGATCCTCATGCCTCTTTTACCCAGGTTAAGGGCTCAGGGTATAACTATCCTAGCCTATCTAGAGGATCTTCTTTTAGTAGTTTAATCTCAGCAGTATGCTACCTGGAATTCCTAGGCTGGATTCTCAACCAAGAAAAATCCTCCTTAAAACAGGCAAGGAGATTACAGTACTTGGGGTTGATCATAGATACCGTTCAAAAGAAGGTATTGTTACCCCAGGCAAGAGTAAGCTCCATAAAGGAACGGATTTGACTTGTCAAAACAAAGAGAAATCCTTCCATTCGGCTGTGCATGAAATTGTTAGGAAAGATGGTGGTCTCTTTCTGCTACAAAACACCATTCTGTCGGCCTGGAACAAGAAAGTCCAGACTTTGGATTTTCCAATGCGTTTATCCCCTGAGGTGCATCAGAGCCTCAATTGGTGGTTGATATCCAGCAACCTCCAACAGGGGAAATCCTTTCTACCAGTATCTTGGAAAGTGGTAACAATGGATGCCAGCCTTCTAGGCTGGGGAGCAGTCCTGGAAGAAGCATCTGTCCAGGGGAAGTGGTCTAAGTCAGAAAGGACCTTGCCCATCAATATTCTAGAAATTCGGGCACTACGTCTGGCCCTAGAAGCCTGGACGATCAGACTACGGAAATGTCCTGTCAGGATTCAATCTGACAATGCCAGGGCTGTGACCTACTTCAATCACTAGGGGGGCACGAGAAGTTGTGCAGTCCAAAAAGAGGTGAATCATGTTCTAGCTTGGACAGAAAGCAACATTCCTTGCCTATCGACGATTTTCATTCCAGGTATATAAAATTGGCAGGCTGACTACTTGACTCTCCAACAATTGTTTCCGGGAGAATGGTCCCTTCACCCCGACATCTTTCTGTTGATATGTCAAAGATGGCGTGTTCTGGATGTGGATCTGTTCGCGTCCAGATTCAACAAGGTCGACAACTTTGTGTCATGGAAGAGAGATCCCCTAGCGTGCGGAACAGACCCCTTGGTCCTTCCATGGGATCAGTTTGCACTGATCTATGCATTTCCTCCAGGTTCTACTGCTTCCACACCTTCTCCGTAGGGTCAAGCAGGAATGGAAATAGGTGATTCTGGTGGCCCCACCATGGCCCAGAAGATCTTGGTTTACCAAGATCATAAAGATGGCAGTAGGGGACCCTTGGACCCTGCCGCTGTGGCCAGACCTTCTTGCACAAGGTTCGATATTCCATCCTACCCTGCAAACGCTTAATTTATCGGTTTGGCTATTGAAACCCACATTCTAAAGGACCATGGCTTATCCCCTTCAGTAGTGTCTACTTTGGTTAATGCTAGGAAGCCAGAGTCATATACTATAAAGTTTGGAAGGCATATGTCTCCTGGTGTGGATCCATGGGTTTGCACCCTAGGAAGTATGTCATATGTAGGATCCTTGAATGCCTGTAAATGGGATTGGAAATGAAGCTGGCCTTGATTACTATCAAGGGTCAGGTCTCGGCCTTATCAGTATTCTTTCAATGGCCTCTTGCTTCTCACTCTCTGGTATGTAGTTTTATTCAGGGGGTAACGCCGGTTAATCCTTCCATCAGGGGATTTGAATTTAGTCTTGTCAGCTTTACAGAAACAGCCTTTTGAGCCTATATGGGAAATTCCCTTGGTTCTTTTGACGAGAAAAATAATCTTTTTGGTTGCCATATCCTCTACCAGATGGCGGCTCTGTCTTGTAAAGAGCCATATTTGATTATGCATAAGGATAAGGTGGTATTGCGACCTCATCTTGAATTTCTACCAAAGTTAGTGACAGGTTTTCATTTAAACCAGGATATTGTTCTGCCTTCTTTTTTCCCAGAGCCTCGATCCAGGGAAGAGAGGTCACTACATTCTCTTAGTTTCATAGTTAGTAAGGTTGAATAAAGACACCAGTCCATCCAGTTCAACCTGAGTGTCTACAATTGTCCCTATCCCTGTACATTGCGCACTCACATTGGTCCCTACCCTCAAGGAGCCCACAATCCAAGGTCCCCAATCATATACTAGGGCCAATTTTGAACAGAAGCCAATTAACCTACCTGCATGGGCGGCACAGTGGTGTAGTGGTTAGCACTCTCGCCTAGCAGTAAAAAAGGTCACTTTTTCAAATCCCAACCATGACACTACCTGCCTGGAGTTTGCATGCTCTTACTGTGCCTGCGTGGGTTTCCTCTGGGTACTCCGGTTTCCTCCCACACTCCAAAGACATGCAGGTAGGTTAATTGGCTTCTGTCTAATATTGGCCCTAGCATACAACTGGGGATCTTGGATTGTGGCTCCTTGAGGGTAGGGACCAATGTGAGTGTGCAATGTAAAGGGATAGGGACAATTGTAGACACTCACTCAGGTTGAACTGGATGGACTGATGTCTTTATTCAACCTTACTAACTATGTAACTATGTCTTTGGATTGTGGGAGGAAACCGGAGTACCCGGAGGAAACCCACACAGGCACAGGGAGAACATGCAAACTCCAGGCAGGTAGCGTCGTGGTTGGGATTCGAACCAGCAACCCTTCTTACTGCTAGGCGAGAGTGCTAACCACAACACCACTGCATCACCACTCTGAGTGGTCAAGTTCTATTTAAAGGAGACCACTCAGATTCACAAAACTGATGTTTTGTTTGTACTGCCATAAGGTCCTAAGAAAGGACAGGCAGCATCAAAATCTACTATTTACAAATGGATTTGTCAAATGATTGTTCAAGCTTATGGTCTAAAGAAGAAAATTCCTCCTTTTCATGTTAAAGTGCACTCCACCAGGGCTGTTAGTGCCTCTTGGGCGGTGCATCCATGGCTCAGATCTGCAAGGCCGCAACTTGGTCTTCAGTCCATACATTTACCAGATTCTATCAAATCGATGTAAAAGGTCATGAGGATATTGCCTTTGGGCATAGTGTACTGCAGGCTGCAGTATAAGTCCTCTAGCCTCTTAATGCCCTACCTTTTTTGTTGTGTCTCCCTCCCTTCAGTTGCCATTGCTGTGGGACATCCCACATAGTAACTACTTTGGCTCTGTGTCCCCTGCTGTATGAAAAGAAAACATGATTTTTAAAAACAACTTACCTGTAATATCCTTTTCTTTGAAGTACATCAGGGGACACAGAGGTCCCTCTCTTTGGTATACACATATATTGCTTGGCTACAAAACTGAGGTACTCCCAGTAGTGGGAGGGGTTATATAGGGAGTGCACTTCTTGTCTTATGGCATGCCAGTGTCCATCACCTGAAGTTGGCCTATAACCCACATAGTAACTATTATGGCTCCGTGTCCGCTGATGTACTTCAAAGAAAATAGGATTTTTTGTACTCACTGTAAAAATAGGATTTTTTTCTACTCACCGTAAAATCCTTTTTTCTGTAATTCACCGACCGACACAGCTCCTCTAAGGAACAAAATGGGTTGTCAGCCCTATCACTGGAGATTACTAGGCAAAGTTGTAACACAACACTTCAGAACTTTTAGTTACTCCCTAGCAGACTCAGTAAGTCAACAAGCAGTATAACGTAAAGAGAAAAAGGAGGGGTGGGTGCTGTGTCGGTTGGTGAATTACAGAGAAAAGGATTTTACGGTGAGTAGAAAAAAAATCCTATTTTCTCTTATATTCACCGACCGACACAGCTCCTCTCTGTGACAAAATGGGACGTCCCCAAGCAGTGCCAAATGAGGGGTGGGCAGAACAGCATAACAACTTCACCCACCATGACAAGTGGGAACTAGTGAAACTAAACCCACAAAAAAACAGCAGTGTGTGGAAAAACACCACCATATAACCGGGTATCCTCAACAGGAGTGATCCCCAAGACCGCAACATTGCGGAAGTAATGCAACAGTGCATAAACACAACAGTACTGCGTTTTTATCGAAAAACCAGGAAAAACAAAGTTTGCATATCCAATTGCAACTACACGTCCACCTGCAAAACTTTGCGGCCAAAACAGACATCAGCCGATGCACTGACGTCTACCTTGTAGAACTTGGTAAACATATGGACAGACGACCAGGTCGCCGCCTTACACACCTGAGCGACCGACGCTTGGTGTCGGAAGGCCCAAGACGTTCCGATTGCCCTTGTAGAGTGGGCCGTGACCAGGAATTGTGGTCGACGAGACCGCCATACCCTTCTTAGGACCAGCCACCGAAACAAACAGTGAGTCTGACTTCCGAAAGTGAGCCGTGGCAGACAAATACACCTTCAGAGCTCTAACCACGTTGAGAGCGTGAAGGGCCACCTCTTTGGGGTGCTTCGGCTTAGGACACAACGATGGTAATAGAATGTCCTCATTGATAGTAAAAGCCGAGACCACCTTCGGTAGAAAAGATGGTTGCGGACGCAACACCACCTAATCTCTTTGGATGACCATATTGGGCGACTTGCAAGACAAGGCCACCAATTACGAAACCCTGCTGGCCGAGGTAATGGCCACTAGAAAGACCGCTTTCTGGGAAAGAGTCAACAGGGGAATCTCCCTGATATTTTCAAACGGTGGTTTTTGAAGCGCCAACAACCCCAGGTTCAAATCCCATGGGGGTAACGGTGAGCGCACCGGAGGGACTACATGTCGTACCCCCTGAACGAAGGTACCCAACTAAGGTGTGCGATGCCAGGGGTCATTGAAAAAAAGACAGCTAGGGCTGAGATCTGACCCTTGATGGTGCTTAATGCCAATCTCTGGTCTACTCCTCACTGGAGAAACAGCAGGATCCTTGCTATGGAAAAGGAACGCACATGCCAACCATTCTCCTCACACAAGGAGATGTAAGCCTTCCAGGTATGATGGTATATCTTCCTAGAAGATTTCCGTGCCCTCAACATAGTTGGAATCACCGAGTCCGACAGACCCCGGTTCCTCAACACCTGGCTCTCAACAGCCATGCCGTTAAAGCCAGCGATGGTAAAGCAGGATGAAAAATCGGACCTTGAGACAGAAGGTCCTCTCGCAACGGCAGTCGCCAGGGAGCGTCTGCCACCAGACGCACCAGATCTGCGTACCAGGGACGCTGAGGCCAATCTGGGGCAACCAGTATCACTGGGATCCCCTCGGCTTCTATTCTGCGAAGCAGACGTGCCAACAATTTCAGTGGAGGAAAGGCGTAGATCAGCTGATATTGATCCCACGGGGTCACCATTGCGTCTGACACGTCTGCCCATGGATCTCTTGTCCTGGACACGAATCTTGGCACCTTCTGATTGAGACAGGAGGCCAATAGATCCACATCTGGTGTTCCCCACTTCAAGCCCAGCAGCCTGAATGTCTCCGGATGCAATGTCCATTCTCCTGGGTCCAGCATCTGTCGACTCAGATTGTCCGCCTGCCAGTTTTCCACTCCTGGGATGTAAATGGCCGACAGGGCCGGAAACGTGTCGCTCTGCCCACGGAAGTATGTGAGCGACCTCCAGAGCAGTGGCTGCGCTTCTTGTTCTCCCTTGGTGATTTATGTATGTCACCGCCGTGGTGTTGTCTGACTGAATCCTGATCGGACGCCCTTGAAGACTCGCCGACCACATGTGGAGACACAGCCTGATTGCTCTCAATTCGAGCAGATTGATCGGCAACTCGGATTCTACCGTCGACCAGAGGCCAAGTCGACTGAACCCCCATCACTCCACCCAGCCGGATAGACTGCCGTCTGTAGTGACCACCGTCCACTTCAGAGGAAGGATCGATTTTCCAGACTGAATCACCGGGGACCTCAACCACCAGATCAGAGAGTCCCTGACTGGTTGGCTCACCTGGATCTGTCGATCCAGGGACAACTGGGACTTGTCCCATTTTAACAAGATCTCCTTCTGCAGTACTCTGGTGTGGAACTGGGCTGCCTCGAAGGAGGCTGTCATGAGTCCCAGTACTCACATGCAAAACCGGAGCGACGACCACTTGCAGTTCATCAGCAGTTTCACCGCGGACCTGAGAGTCTGCAATTTGTCTGAAGGGAGAAAAACTCTCGCTTCCCTGGAGTAGAACAGTAAACCTAGGTACTTCAGACGCTGGGTCAGCACAATCACAGGCTTCTTTAGGTTCAACAGCCACCCAAATTCTTGCAGGGTCTGCATGGTGATCGCCATATCCTCCTCTAATTCTGAGGTGGAAGATGCTCTCAGGAGGAGATTGTCTAGGTAGCCCTTGATCGTGATCCCACGTTGTCTCAGCAATGCCAATACTGGAGCAAATACCTTGGTAAAGACTCGGGGGGTTGATGTCAGACCAAAAGGAAGAGTCACAAATTTGTTTTGGGCTTCCCCGACTGCAAAACGCAGAAACTTTTGATGCTGAAGGCATATGGGTATGTGCAGGTACACATCCTGGATGTCCAAGGATGCCAGGGAGTCCCCTAGATGGAGTGCAGCGACTACTGAGCGAACTGATTCCATCCTGAACCTCTGCACTTTTACAAAGTTATTGAGGGCTTTCAAGTCCAATATCGGACGTACCCCTTCCTTCTTGGGAATCAAACAGATTTGAGTAGAATCCCTGGAAGCTTTCCGGCTCCGGTGTCAGGAAACATAAAACAGACAGAGACAGAAGTACAATCAAATCACACTTGTTTATTAATAAAAATAAAAAGGTAAATAGAAAAAAGCGTAGTCCAGTAGCCAGATCAGGTAGTCAGCCAGTCCAAAGTTCATAAACCAGATTGGTAATCAGCCAGGCCAGACGTCAGGGATCCAAGGAGAGCAACTGCAAGCGGGATAGAAGCCAGGAGGGATGTCAGCAAGCCAGTCTTGGAACAAACAGCAGGAAATGGTTCCTAGTGATGTGACCAATACGAAGACAAAAGAAAGAGTGAGCTGGAAGGCTTTAAATAGGCAGGTCAGAAGAGCATCATTGGGAGCAGCTGCTAACTGTGGAAAGAGAAGAGAGCTGGCAATTAGCCGACAGCTGAGCAGCCAGTCCAGAGGAGGAAGGGCTAAGCCAGCCCTGACATTAACCCCCCCCCCCCCAATGACCCCTCTCCCTCGGAGGGCCTCTGGGCTTGAGGGGAACAGTCTATGGAACTCCCGTAGGAGGACAGGGGCATGTACGTCAGAGGATGAAACCCAGGAGCGTTCCTCCGGACCGTACCACTTCCAACGCACCAGGTACTGTATGCGCCCACAAAACCTACGGGAGTCAACAATGGATCGTACCTCATACTCTTCATGGTTCTCAATCTGAATAGGGTGAGGACGTGGCACCAAGGTGGTAAATCGGCTACAGACCAACGGTTTCAATAAGGAGACATGAAACACATTTGAGATGCGCATACTAGGAGGAAGGTCCAACGCGTAAGCGACTGGGTTAATCCTGCGAAGATACAAAGAATTACCGCTCTAAGGTAATGACTTCTCCCAAAACAGCTGTCTCCACAATCCCACAGGGTGCTGGCTCTGTTTGCAACAGGAACTGAAGTAGAAAAGATGTAGCTGGATAGCGGCTATCCAGCTACATCTTTTCTACTTAATCCTGCGAAGGATACGGAAAGGCCCAATAAACCGAGGTGCAAACTTCAGTGAGGGAACATGAAACCGGAGGTTGCAAGATGACAGCCAGACCCTGTCCCCAACCTGGTAGGAAGGCACAGGCAGGCGTCTGCGGTCAGCATGGAGTCTGTACCTATCATTAGCATGACGCAAAGCCTCCTGGACTTGTACCCAAGTGGAATGAAGACCACAGAGATGCTCCTCTAACGCAGGAATACTCTGCAGAACAAACGAGTCAGGCAACATGGAAGGTTGGAAACCATAATTCGCCATAAATGGAGACAATCGGGAGGCAGAATTCAAGGCACTGTTGTGAGCAAATTCTGCCCAATAGGTCAGACCAGTTGTTATGATGGTCAGAAATATAGCAACGTAGGAATTGCTCCAAGGACTGATCGGCTCGATCTGCAGCCCCATTAGACTGCGGGTGATACGCAGAAGAGAAGGCAAGCTGGATTCCCAACTGTGCACAAAAGGCTCGCCAGAACGGGGAGACAAACTGACTGCCCCTATCCGAGACAATCACCTTGGGCAGCCCATGTAAGCGAAAGATCTCCCGAGCAAAAATGGAAGCCAGTTCCTGAGAGGTGGGAAACTTCTTAAGTGGAATACAATGACACATCTTAGAGAACCGGTCAGCCACCATAAGGATAACATTGTTGCCTTGGGAGTTGGGCAATTCCAGGGCCTGTCTCCATTGGGTATGGGTTGTGGAAAGTTGTGGAAAGCGTCGTGGAGTCTTACTCTGAGCACACACGGGACAGGCAGCTTCGAAGGCAGTAACATCAGCCCGTAGACTAGGCCACCAGAATTGTTGGGAGATGGCCCAAATGAGTTTCATAGTTAGTTTCATAGTTAGTTAGGTTGAATAAAGACACCAGTCCATCCAGTTCAACCTGAGTGAGTGTCTACAATTGTCCCTATCCCTGCACACTCATGTCAGTCCCTACCCTCAAGGAGCCCACAATCCAAGGTCCCCAATCATATACTAGGGCCAATTTTGGACAGAAGCCAATTAACCTACCTGCATGTCTTTGGATTGTGGGAGGAAACCGGAGTACCCGGAGGAAACCCACGCAGGCACAGGGAGAACATGCAAACTCCAGGCAGGTAGTGTCGTAGTTGGGATTTGAACCAGCGACCCTTCTTACTGCTAGGTGAGAGTGCTAACCACTACACCACTGTGCTGCCCAGTGGGAAGAAGAGTTGATTCTTCCCAGGATGGCCAGCTGCCAGCAGCAAGAATTTTGTCACCCAAAGGAGAAGTAAGACTGGTGCAAACCGTAGCCAAGATACGATCAGGAGGAATCATAGGAACCGGAACCGACTCCAGCTTGGAAGTGGAGGAAAATTGTCATGACAAGGCATCAGCCCTTCCATTCTTAGTACCGGGTAAGAATGAGACAATGTAATTAAAGCTCAACAAGAAAAGAGCCCATCACGCCCTTCTGGGAGAGAATCACTTAGCCTCAGACAAGAATGTAAGATTCTTATGGTCAGTAAGAATAAGAACGGGCACAGTGGTACCTTCAAGGAGATGTCTCCATTCTTTCAGGGCTAAAATGATCGCAACAGCTCTCTGTCACCAATCTCATAATTGCATTCAGCAGGTGACAATTTCTTGGAAAAGTAACCACACAGATGCATATCGCTCTCAGAGTTAGGACGTTGAGACAAAAGGGTGCCAACTCCAGTCTCAGAAGCATCAACTTCTAGGATAAAAGGCAACGTAGGATCAGGATGCGTCAACATAGGAGCAGAAATAAAGGCAGCCTTGAGAGTCTCAAAGGCCTTAATGGACTCCGGAGACCAACACTGTGGGTTACCGTGCTTTATGGTCATATCAGTCAGAGGCTTGACCAGAGATGAGAAGTTACGAATAAACTTCCGATAGTAGTTGGCAAAGCCCAGGAAATGCTGCAGAGGACATAAACCCACGGGTCGAGGCCACTGTAGGACTGCCGACAGTTTCTCTGGGTCCATCAAAAAACCAGCAGTGGAAATGACATAGCCCAGGAATGTAACCTGTTCACGATGGAACTCGCACTTCTCCAGTTTACAATAGAGATTGTTCTCTCTTAGTTTCTGAAGTACACGACAGACATCTGTGTGGTGGCTCTCCAAGGACCTGGAAAATATGAGGATATCATCGAGATAAACCACCGCACACAATTGCAACAAATCTCGGAGGACGTTGTTAATAAATTCCTGGGGCATTACAAAGGCCAAAAGGCATTACCAGGTATTCATAATGGCCTGTTCTGCTATTAAACGCAGTTTTCCACTTGTTGCCCTCCTTAATGCGCATAAGATTGTATGCTCCTCTCAGGTCAAGCTTTCTGAAAACCGTTGCTCCCTTGAGGCGGTCAAATAATTCTGTAATCAATGGAATTGGGTAGGCATTCTTAATCGTGACACGATTGAGACCCCTAGAATCTATACAAGGTCTCAGTTCACAGCTCTTCTTTTTCACAAAGAAGAAACCAGCACCAGTAGGAGACGAGGATTTGTGGATGAAACCTTAAGAAAGTGCGTTAGCAACATACTCCTCCATGGCCTTATCCTCCAAGACCGACAAAGGGTAAACCCGGCCACAAGGAGGTATGGTACCAGGTTGAAGGTCAATTGTGCAATCATAAGGCCGGTGTGGAGGCAAACTATCGGCTTGACCTTTATCAAAGACATCGCCAAAATCACGGTACTCCTCTGGCAGGGAGGGGAGTGAAGCGGTGCACAGGACCTTGGATACCTTCAGGAAGCATGTCTCACTGCATTGTGGTGACCAGGAGAGAACCGCAGCACAGAGCCAATCAAAAGAGGGGTTGGGACTCTGTAACCAAGGATAACCAATAACCAGTGGAAATCTGGGTGAGAAAATAACTTGGAATTGGATTATCTCATGGTGAAGAGCCCCTACGGCCATGGACAACGGAACCGTCTCATAAGTCACATGGGCAGGCTGTAAAGGTCTCCCGTCAAGAGCCTCAATGGCAAGTGGAGTGTCACGCAGCTGCAGCGGAATCAAGTGCTGCAAAACAAATGCAGCATCAATGAACAGGCCTGCAGCCCCAGAGTCAATTAGCGCCTGTATCTCGATGGACGACTCAGCCCAAGAAAGGGTGAACAAAACCAGGGGCTTATCCTTCTGGATAACTGGGGATGAAACAACGCCACCTAAGGTCTGTCCATGACGGGACCTCAAGGTTCAGGCGTTCCCTGGACGGGTAGGACAAGACTTCAAAAAGTGACCTGCCTGGCTACAATAAAGGCACAATCTCTCCCTCCTCCTAAAGGCTCGCTCATCCGCAGAGAGACGCGTGAAGCCCAGGTGCATGGGTTCATCTTCACAAAGCTCGGAGGCAAACATACAGGAGGCTTCCGCAAGCGCTCCTTAAGAGAAAGTCTGAGTCTGGAGTCAAGGAGGATGGCAAACGAGATCAAGCTCTCCAACTCAGTGGGTATATCTCGGTCTGCTATCTCATCCTTGTGGAGGAACCGAAAAAACTCTGGATAGCCGCAAGGTTTTTTTTGGTGGAAATAATAAAGGCACAACTTATTTTACCTGATCCGGAGTGCGGCTATACAGAGTTTTTTCGGTTCCTCCATTTGGCTAGTGCAATCAGCCTGCACCTGGGACTCCTACTTGTTTGGAGTGGCCAGTTTCTTGGTGGATCAGCCTGGAAGGGTGGATTTTTCTTTTTGCCATCTCATCCTTGATGGAATCTGAGAGACCATGAGAAAAAGCAGCCACGAGGGCCTCATTGTTCCAAGCAACCTCTGCTGCCAGAGTACGGAATTCAATGGCGTAGTCGGCAACAGTTCTCGTGCTCTGATGGACATGAGGCACTTGGCAGCAGAAGCGGAGCATGCGGGAACGTCAAAAACCCTTTTAAAAGGAGGCCACAAACTGAGGGTAACTTAAGACAACAGGTTTTTGCATCTCCCATAGAGGGTTAAGCCCAGGCCAAGGCTCTCTCAGAAAGCAAAGATATCACGAAACCTACTTTGCTTCTGTCCGTGGGAAATGCCTGGGGCAGCATTTCGAAGTATATCTCAACCTGATTGAGAAACCCTCTGCACTGAACTGGATCGCCCCCAAATCGCTGGGGAAGCGGAGCAGAACCAGACATACCTCTTATAGAGGTAATACTCGAGGCGGGTGCCTGCACAGAGACTGGCGCAGCAGCAAGGACGGCCTGCAACTCAGGTTGTACCGGAGCAGCCACCGTGGGGGATTCCAGGTGAGCCGTGCGATTCAGGAGCGTTTGTAACGCCAAGGCAAACTGATCCATGCGGTGATCTTGCTCAGCCAATCTGGAAAAAATATTACCAACAAGTGGATTGACTGTATCTTCTGAATTCATGGCCTTCGCGTACTGTCAGGAACCATGAAACAGAGAAAAAAGTACAATCAAATCACACTTGTTTATTAATAAAAATAAAAAGGTAAATAGAAAAAAGCGTAGTCAAGCATAGCCAGAGTCCAGTAGCCAGATCGGGTAGTCAGCCAGTCCAGACGTCAGGGATCCAAGGAGAGCAACTGCAAGCAGGATAGAAGCCAGGAGGGATGTCAGCAAGCCAGTCTTGGAACAAACAGCAGGAGATGGTTCCTAGTGATGTGACCAACGTGGAGGCAAAGGAAAGAGTGAGCTGGAAGGCTTTAAATAGGCAGGTGAAACGAGCATTATCGGGAGCAGCTGATAACTGTGGAAAGAGAAGAGAGCTGGCAATTAGCCGACTGCTGAGCGGCCAGCCCAAAGGAGGAAGGGCTAAGCCAGCCCTGACATCCGGAACGGGTACAATCAACCCTCGATTCAGCAAGTTCCTTATAGCCCCCCAACAGGGCCTCCCGGCGAACCGGGGATACGGGTATGCTGGAGGGGAAGAATTTGTTTGGCGGCCAAGAGAGGAACTCTATCTTGTAGCCTGTGGAAATCAGATCGCAGACCCATTGGTCGGATAACTGGGAGGCCCACCGGGCTGCAAACTCCCGAAGGCGACCCCCCACCCGAGACATGGGTGGGTGCAAGCCTTCATGTGGTAGCACTTTTGTTCGCAGGCTTGCGGTTCCAGGGACGTTTCTGACCGTCCATGGGCGTCCTGTTGAGCTGGGGACGTTTTGTCGAAGTACCAGGCGGACGAAAAAGCCGCTTGTGAGTGGAAAAAGAGGACTCTTGCCTGCGGAGTGGCTCCTTAGCCTTCCTGGCCTGTGGGAGTAGAATACTCTCACCCCCAGTGGCATTTTTAATAATGTCACCTAACGAGGCTCCAAAGAGCCGGTTGCCAAGGAAAGGAAGATCCGTCAGGGCTTTCTTGGATGCCTGGTCAGCAGACCAGCATTTTAGCCAAATCAGGCGCCTCAGCACCACAGCTGACACTGAAGCCCTGGATAACAGAGGGAGAGTATCCAGGGCCGCGTCACAGATGTACTTAAGGCCTTGCACTAGTTGGTCTGCTAGTGCCACGCAGACAGGGGAGGCCTGCTGCTCTCCCAATTTGTGGTGCAAAAGTTTTGCCCACTCAGTTAGTGTCTGCGACACCAGTGCGGATGCCAGTACCAGTCGCACGACTGACCCCACAACCGTAAACAAGGAACGAGTCAACGCCTCGGCCTTCCTGTCCGTGGGATCCTTGAATGCAGGAGCCCCCTCAACCGGGATCGTGGTTACTTTATTCAACCTAGTTACTGGGGAGTCCATGCCCGGAGGAGCCGACCATTTCTTGAGAAGGCTTTCCTCAAAGGGGTAACGCACCGACATGTATTTGGGGCCCGCAAAGGTCCGTTGCAGGTGACCCCATTCCTTGTTAATGAACTTATCAAAATAAGTCAGATACGGGAACACCTTAGGTGCTGGCTTGCGGGACCCAAGAGGGATCGGTACATCAGCAGAGGGATCCGCTGGCTCCTGAATTTTCAGGGTATCATGCACAGCTGTGATAAGTGCTCCAACTAGCATTTTGTCACGCACAGACCCGGACAGGGACTCATCCTCACTGTCTGAACGGTCCTGGTCAGCGTCATCTGACAAGACAGAGCAGGGGTCACCGGCCTCAGCAGGACCCAAGTCTGCATCAAAGCTCTCCCCAGAGGATGGAGGGGCAGGGGCAGCTTTTTAGCACCTTTCTTCCCACGTACTGCCTCTATCTTGGCAATGAACGAATTGGGGACCGCCGTAAGGGTGTCCATAGGGACCGCGCAGTCCGCAGGTGACCCGGTTGCAATTGCCTGGGTTTTGGGGGAAGGAACACCAGTTTCTGAAGCCATGCTGACCCTACCCTGTCTGCCACCCATAGGGGACTTAGGACAGCGACAGTCCCACCCTCCTGCTGCCGCTGACTGAGGGGCCCTAACCCGCTGGACTCACCACCCTGGGCAGTTCCGCGCTGTATTACAGCAGTGCCTGACGGTCTCCAGCGCTCCCAGATGCAGGGATAGCAAAACTGTGTTGGTGGCCGGCTGGTCGCACGATCGGTGAACGATCGGTGAGCGATCGGACACATGTGTACAGAATCACAGGATGAACCTCCCAGCACTCTGTGATGACCAAACAGGAAGCTGAGGGCACAGGGGCTGCTGCTAGAGCACAAAAAATGTGGTACAGCTACAAGAAAATGTCCGCCAGTGTTCTAATAGAGAATCACTAGGAAAATGGTCACTTGAAGCCAGAAGCATGTCTGACCCTTGCCCATACTTAAAATGGCCACCAATCAGCGCTATGAGAAGCTAGAGAAAACATGTGGCAGACACAGCGCTGCACCAACACAGGGGCAGACTACACAGGCATCCAGCGGGACTAAGCTGCAGGACCCAGGCACCCAGTACAGCTAAACCCTTCAGGTGAGAGCCCAGGGCACACACCACTCAGCACATGTACAGCCCCCCCCATGAGGGGGGGAAAGGAGGGGAGTTAGGGACAGGGGAGAGAAGAGAGGGGGTGAGGGGGCCCCTGAATCTACCTCCCAGGGAATGCCCAGCTGCTCCACCCTGCCGAGACAGGGAGAGCTGTACTTACCAGTCCTAAACAGCTGGGAGACATTCCATGGTAATCAACTCCTGATCAGTACAGGGAAAACTACTGGCCCGGCATATTGTGACGCAGACATCAGTAGCCCGGTTATATGTATGCCCCCGAGCATAAAGCTCACTGACCACCTCTGGAGCTGAGGTATGTCGTGGCCTGCCGAGCCGTAGCTGCGACCTGCACATGTTCGATGGCCGGACTGGGGAGACTACAAGGATAAGTGAACCAGCCTGTCACCCAGCTAGCTGTTGATAGAAGAACACAGGATCATTCAGCCAAGCTTCTGCATCAAAAAAAACAACATAGACCTATGGGCCCGCAGAGTTCCTAGGTCTATCTCCTTCACTAGGCAAAATAAAACAGAGTCTGCTAGGGCAGGCTGTGGGGGTTGTAGCCTACGGACCACCCCCTGGGTAGAACTAATAGTTCTGAAGTGTTGTGTTACAACTTTGCCTAGTAATCTCCAGTGATAGGGCTGACAACCCATTATTTTACAGAGAGGAGCTGTGTCGGTCGGTGAATATAAGAGAAATCCTTAAGAGAAAAAACTAGCGGTAACAAATGCAACAGTACATTAACCTAAAGTAACTGTGTTTTTGTCATAAAAACTGAAAAAAATTAAGTGCAGTTGCAATTACACGGCCGCCTGCAAAACTTTGCGGCCAAAACAGGCATCAGCCGATGCACTGACATCTACTTTGTAGAATTTTTTAAAGGTGTGAACAGACGACCAAGTCGCCGCTTTACACACTTGGGCAACAGACACGATGTCGGAAGACCCGAGAAGTTCCAATTGTTCTGGTGGAATGGGCCGTGACAGGAAAGGGGGGAACCTGCCCCTTCAAGGCATAGGCCTGTACTACAATCTGTCTGATCCACATGGAAACGGTGGACCGACGAGACCGCCATGCCTTTTTTCAGACCAGCCACCAAAACAAACAAGGAGTCTGACTTCTGAAAGGGAGCCGTAGCAGACAAATACACCCTCAGGGCCTGGACCAAGTTCAGGGAATGTAGGGCCACCTCCTTAGGATGTGTCGATTTAGAACACAGAGATGGTAACACAATGTCTTCATTAATGTGGAACACCAGAACCACCTTCGGCAGAAAAGAAAGTTGCAACGCAATACCACCTTATCCTTATGGATAACCAGATAGGGCAACTTGCAAGACAATGGCCACTAGGAAAACCACTTTCTGGGAAAGATTCAACAGAGGGATCTCTCCGATATTCTCAAATGGCGGTTTCTGAAGCGCCAATAACACCAGGTTCAGATCCCAAGGGGGTAACGGTGGACGCACCAGAGGAACTACATGTCGGACCCCTTGAACAAAAGTACACACTAGAGAGTGAGACGCCAGGGGTCACTGAAAAAAAAGACAGCCAAGGCTGAAATTTGTCCTTTAATGGTGCTTAAGGCCAATTTATGGTCTACTCCTTGCTGTAAAAACAGCAGGATCCTGGATATAGAAAAGGAGCGTGGACGCCATCCTTTCTCCTCCCACATGGAGATGTAGGCCTTCCAGGTACGATGATATATCTTCAGAGAAGAAGATTTCCATGCTCTCAAAATCATTGGAAAAACAGAGTCCGAAAGGCCCCGGTTCCTCAACACGTCGCCAGGGGACATCCACCACCAGGCTTACTAGGTCTGCGTACCAGGGGCGCTGAGGCCAATCTGGGGCAACCAGTATTACTGGAATACCCTCGGCCTCCACTCTGCGGAGCAGACGTGGTAGTAGCTTTAGAGGAGGAAAGGCATAGATCAGCTGGTACTGACCCCATGGAGCCACCAGCGCATCTGACATGCCTGCCCAAGGATCTCTTGTCCTGTACATGAATCTCGGCACCTTCCGATTGAGATGGGAGGCCAGAAGATCCACGTCTGGAGTGCCCCGTTGCAGGCACAGTAGCCTGAACACCTCCGGATGCAATGCCTATTCTCCTGGGACCAGCATCTGGCGACTTAGGTAGTCCGCCTGCCAGTTCTCCACTCCCGGGATGTAAATGGATAATGAGCCGGTACATAATGTCGCTCTGCCCACTGAAGGATGTGAGCGACCTCCCGTGCGGCGGCCGAGCCACTTGTTCCTCCTTGATGATTGACATATGCCACTGCTGTGGTGTTTTCTGACTGGATCCTGATCGGACGCCCTCAAAGTCTTATTGACCATGTGGAGAGGCATAGCCTGATCCCTCGCAGCTCGAGCACATTGATCGGAAGCTTGGATTCCTCTTCCGACCAGAGTTCCTGGGTCGACTGAACTCCCATTACTCCACCCCAGCCGGTTAGGCTGGCATTCGTTGTGATCACTGTCCAATTCAGTGGTAAGAACGGCGGCTCAGAGAGTCTGCAGCTTGTCTGAAGGGAGAAACACTGGAGTCCAGAAGTAAGCCTACTCCAGCGCTGAGTCGGTACGATCACCGACTTCTTTAGGTTCAACAGCCACCCAAATTCCTGCAGGGTCTGCATGGTGATCGCCACATCCTCCTCTAATTCTGAGGCGGAAGATGCTCTCAGGAGAAGATCGTCTAGGTAACCTACGATCGCGCATTGTCGCAGCTACACCAAAACAGGAGCCAATACCTTGGTAAAGACTCAGGGGGCTGATGCCAAGCCAAAAGGGAGAGCCACAAAATGGCAGTAGGCTTCCCCAACTGCAAATGGCAGAAACTTCTGATGCCGAAGGCATATGGGTATGTGCAGGTACGCATCCTGGATGTCCAAAGATGCCAGGGAGTCCCCTTGATGGAGTGCAGCGACTACTGAGTGAACGGATTCCATTCTGACCCTCTGTACTTTTACCAAGAACTTGAGGGCTCTTAGGTCCAAGATTGTAGTCCTCAAAAAGGAAGGGGTACATCCAAACAGATTGGAGTAGAACCCCTGGAACCTTTCCGGCTCCGGAACTGGTACTATCCTCCCGCGACTCAGCAGTTTCCTTACCACCCGCATAAGGGCCTCTCGGCGAGCCGGGAGTACAGGTATGCTGGAGGGGAAGAATCTGTTTGGTGGCCAAGAGAGAGACTATCTTGTTGCCAGAGGAAATCAGATCGCAAACCCATTGGTCGAACAGCCGAGAGGCCCACCGGGCTGCAAACTCCCAAAGGTGACCCCTCTGCCCCTGTTGCGGGCGGGGCAAACCTTCATGCATTAGCACTTTTGCTCGCAGGCTTGCGGTTCCAGGGACGCTTTTGTCCTTCAGAGGTCATCCTGTCGGGCTGGGGACATTTAGCTGAAGCCCCGGGCGGACGAAAAAGCCGATTGTGAGTGGAAAATGAGGGCCCTTAGCCCTACGGCATGGCTCCTTAGCCTTCCTGGCCTGTGGGAGTAGAGTACTCTTCCCACCTGTGTCATTTTTACTAATGTCATCCAATGATGCTCCAAAGAGCCGCTCACCAAGGAAGTGTAAATCCGTCAGGGCTTTATTAGATGCCTGGTCAGCCGACCAGCATTTTAGCCAAATCAGGCGCCTCAGCACCACTGCTGACACTGAAGCCCTGAATAACAAAGGGAGGGTATCCAGGGCCGCGTCACAAACGTACTTAAGGCCTTGCACTAACTGGTCTGCTAGTTCCACGCAAACAGGGGCAGCCTGTTGTTCCCCCAATTTGCGGTGCAAATGTTTTGCCCACTCAGTAAGTGTCTGTAAAATAAGTGCGGATGCCAGTACTGGTCGCATTGCTGACCACACAACCGTAAACAAGGAACGAGCCATTGCCTCAGCCTTCCTGTGCGTGGGATCCTTAAAAGGCAGGAGTCTCCTCTACCGGGATTGTAGTTACTTTGTTTAACCTAGGTACTGGGAGGTCCACGACCGGAGGAGCCGACCATTTTTTGAGAAGGCTCTCCTCAAAGGGGTAATGCACCGCCATGTATTTGGGGACTGAAAAGGTCCGTTGCGGTCAAGCCCATTCCTTGTATATGAACTTATGGAAATAAAAAAGATACGGAAACACCTTAGGTGTACCGGCTGGCTTACGGGACCCAAAAGGGACCACTACATCAGCAGAGGGATCTGCTGTATTTTCAGGGCACCATGCACAGCTGTGATAAGTGCTCCAACAAGCGCTTTATCACCAACGGACCCAGACGGGGACTCATCCTCACTGTCCAATCGGTCCTGGTAAGCATCATCTGAAATGACAGAACAGGGGTCACCAGTCTAAGCAGGGCCCGAGTCTGTGTCAGAGCTCTCCCCGGAGGAGGGGGGACTGGGGCTGCTTTTTACCACCTTTGCGCCCATGCACCACCTCCATCCTGGCAACGAATGTGTTAAGGACCCCCGACAAAGCGTCCAGAGGCACTGCACTGTCTGCAGGTGAACCGGTTGCAATTTCCTGGATTTCGGGGGAAGAAACACCGGTTTCTGAAGTCATGCTGACCCTACCCTGTCTGCCACCTTTTGGGGACATAGGACAGTGATGATCCCACCCTCCTAACTGCTGCAGGCTGAGGGGCCCCCACCGCAGGACTCATCACCCTGATCGAGTTCTGCGTTGTCCAGCTAGTTGTGCCTGTGTCAGCTCCCAGATGCCTGTGAGAGAAAAACGCACTGTGCTGAGCCCTAGAGTACAGCGCTGAGCATAGAAAACGTGTTCAGGCTTCAACAAAATGCCCGCCAAGCGTCCGGTATAAAGGACATATTTACAGGGAAAATAGCCACCGGACTACAGTAACATGGAGTCAGACCATGCTTCTCCTTGGTCACAACAAAAATGGCCGCCGAGCACTGTATGCAATGAGGGACAGTGAAAATAGGCAGAGGAAATGGCGGCAAACAGCGCTACAGCAATCAGCAGACACAGCCTCCAGACACACAGGGGAGAGACCTAATAAAATCCAGGGCACAGCTACCCAGCGCAGCCCCCCCCCCCCCCCCCTGGTGAGAGCCCCTCCAGGGAGCCACTGTCTATGGCACACACACCGCTCAGCAGCCCATGCAGCATCCCCCACAGAGAGGGGGGGGAGATAGGGACAGGGAGAGAAGAGAGGGAGGTGAGGGACCCCTGAATCGACCTCCCAGGGAATGCCCATCTGCTCAGCCCCACTGAGGCAGGGAGGGCTGTACTTACCAGTCCTGATGAGCTGGGGAATATTCCATCACAGACCCACTCTCTGACCAGTACGGGCGGCTGCTGGCCCGACACACTGTGATGCAGACATCAGTAGCCTGGTCATATGTGTGCCCCCCGGAGCATTACGCTCACCGACTGCCCCTGGAGTCGGGTGGCATGTCGTGGCTGACACAGCACGGAGCTCTGGTCTGCACAGACTCGCTGGCCAGGCTGGGGAGACTACAAGGATAAGGGTATCCAGCCTGTCACCCAGCCGACTGTTGATAGCAGATCACAGGATCTTAATCTTGTGCAAAAGGCAAACTTCTGCAGAAAAAATCCACGGACGGATGGGCCAGCAGGGTTCCTAGGTCCTTCTTCACTAGACTGCAGGAGGCAGGCTGGGGGGTTTCTACCTAAGGGACCGCCCCTTGGGCGGAAATAGAAAGTTCTGGTTTTGTTGTACATGTTAACATGTTCTGCCTAGTCCTCTCCTGAAGGTGGCATAACAACCCAATGGTCTAAGAAAGGAGCTGTGTCAGTCGGTGAACATAAGAGAAAATAATTTTACAGGTAAGCCGTTTTTAAAAATCCTGTTTTTTTTTTGATTTGACAAAAAACAAAAGTAATCAAAATACAACATCGGGGTTTTACACTGACACAGAAATCCTTTGTCAATCTCCCATGCTGTTGTGTTTAAACCCACCTCCAATGAGGGACGACATATGACGGTGGAGAAGTCAGGCCACTGGTCAACCAGGACCTCTAGCTTGAATGGGTTGCCAATGATCACGTGATGCAGAGCTCCACATGCCTAAATGATAAACATAATGAGGATAAAGTCACACAACTAACGCACTAGGGGATTTATACTTTAGGAGGATACCTCTGACCCACCTTCAGCGATTCTGGAAAGCTGTGGGCTAAAAGACGTCTCAGAGTAGCAAGCTTCGATGAACAAGTCAGGACAAGCATTCTGTGAAAAGAAGAGTACATTCAATTGATTTTCCCCAACATCCTGTCTCAAGTTATACCCGTACAAGAAATCGGGAGTGCAGGTGTCATCAGGACAGGAGGGCACAAAAGGCAAGAATTATTAGAAATTGTAACCCTTCTCCATACTCTAAAATGTAATTTTATTTTTGTATCTGTCCCTATTGGAGAGATTTCCCATCACTTTCAGTCAGAGTAAACCTCCGCAGTGGAGACACACACAGCAATAAAAACCTGACAGAGAATCTAAGCCTTTTCTGCTCAATACAGAACAAAATCAAATATTTTGACTGGAGTTACAATTTAACTTGTTTGCTAACAGAGCTGTTTTTCTTTTTATGCCTGAAGATGAATTTAAAGCCACAAACATTTATATACTTTTTGAAAGCAGATACCCTGCAAACCAAAATGGTTGCAATTCTAATTTTTTTTATGTTACTTGATATTTGCGCAACAGTTTATCAAGTGCAAACAATTTCATTAAAAAACACAGGACAGTTCATTTTGGGTCACACAATTTTTTGGGCAAAATATAAAAGATGTGAAAAATAAATATATATATTTACATAAAAAAAATATATATATATTTACAAAACTACGTAGTTTTTTAAATTTTGTTGAATTTCATATTATGTATATTAATACTCTGTGCCTCAAAAGTCCCAGATTTGATGCATTCCTGTTTTGCCATTTAATTGGGATGTTGGTGCCCTTGGTTACCCCTCTATCTTTTGCATATATCCTAACCCATTATCTAGTCAATCCCAAAAATGAAATTATTACTAGTGGCCAATATGTGTATCATGCCTTAAAATTATCTTGGCCCACATACATCCTCTGTGTACCAGAAGATGTCAAGGAAACATTCACATCTTACCTGCTGTAATGTAGCTTCACACAATGCCCAACTGTATTGTTACCGTTCCTACTTTATATAATGCTGGGCGTCACATGCAATAAGATCTTCAAGCCACATCCTGGATAAACTAACATCAAGTGATGATGAGCCTTAATATTAAACCAAAGCTTCCAACCTTGAGCTTTTTTGGCTCTGTTCAAGCCTTGAGTTTTCCAAGGTAGTCTACCATATAACTTGCTAAAGTTATATATTAGTTTTTTTTTTTGGCAGAACACTAGACTATGAGACATGTAAGATTGTTTGAAAAGGTTTTAGACTCCTTAAAATGTAACTGTACTTTAAAATCTAATGCCAGCCAGAAGCCACTTTCTGTCCCTGTTACACCTGTACAAGAAATGGGGGATGTGGATGTTACCAGAACAGGAAGCCATGGATAGGAAAAAAAGACACTGTCCATAGTTCTAACAATTTCTCACTCTGCTATAGACATGTTTTTGTCTGTGTCCCAAGATATTTTCCATCACTTCCTGCCCTGGCAGAAAATGAGGGCAAATCCCCTCCAGTAGAGATTTGCAGAGGGCAATAAAATCAAAAATAAAAGAGCTGCTAACCCAACCTTACTCTATCCAAAGCAACATTTATGGCTAGATTTGGGCATTGAGCAAGTATTAGTCATAGACGCTATTTGAACACAATTCAGGGGAAAGCAATATAATAGTTCCATGTTTATATGTACAGGATTGTGTGCCATTACACACTTTTTGAGCAGAGTCCCCTTTGTGTGAATGATCTACATGGCAAGGATTTTAAAGATGCATCTTTGCAGATTCATATCTTTCGCTGTTCTGAGGAAGCAGCTGTTTCAAGAAGATCTAAAGACACAGCATACACATTTATTTCATAGCGTCAACATTGTAATAACAATAAAAGCAATAGTTATTTTTTACAATCCAATATAAAAATTTCCTTTCGTGATGCGAGTTCTGTCTGCTGGCTATCTCTTTCCACAACCTCCTGGATTCCCTGCATGCTTTGCTGCTTCACCTCTCCCCATTCTATATTTTATGTTCAAAGCAAACAAAAAGGTGACTCTAAGTGCAGCAATGCCAGACTTTAATAGCCCAAAGTAGTTAAAATACACTTACTAGAAGGGAGATAAAAACAAGGCTCATCATGGTAGGTATGGTGGAATAGTAGTCCAGCATCAGGGTGGTCCCAGTAGGGTGGTCCTTGAGGTGGTCCAGTATGCAGCAGGAGATCCCAGCGACCAGCAGAGGGGAGCAACAGCAGTAGGAAACGCCAGATGGGACAGTCACACTGCCGGGACCAGTGTGGAACGCAGGACCCGGAAGTGACATCAGTGGAAGACCCAGTGTGGAATGCATTGGCCTGAAGTAATGTAAAAGGGGTGGGACGCGTTTCACAGTGCCTATTGGTTTCATAGGTAGGAAGGAGCCAATAGATACTCCGAAACGCTTCCTGCCCCTTTTATGTCACTTCCGGACAATGTGTTACACGCTGGTTCTGGTCCTCTTTCGCTAACGTCGCTTCTGGGTCTTGCTTTCCATGCCGGTCCTGGCAGCGTGGCTGTCCCTTCTACTGTTTCCTACTGCTGTGGCTCCACTCTGCTGTACGGCTGAGATCTGCTGCATACTGGACCAGCTCCCGGACCACCCTGATGCTGGACTTATATTCCACCATACCTACCATGATGAGCTTTTATCTCACTTCTAGTTAGTATATTTTAACTCCTTTGGGCTATTAAATTCTTGCATTGCTGCACTTAGAGGCACCTTTTTGTTTGTTTTGTTCTTACAAGAGATTGCTTCCCCAAGTGTTCTGAGACATAATTTTGTGTTGTACCATCCCACACTGTGGACATCATCTCTGGCCAGTCCTTTTATCCAGGGTGTCCTATATCTCCTTACCTAAATTTTACACTTAATTTCTAAGGACTAAGTATCCCATAGTACCTTGCTGTCTGAAAGCAATTATCATGTGGCATGTTTCCTGTGCTAACTGTGCCTCCTGCAGTTCAAACAGCAGTCATAATGAAATGTGCGACACAGTGGTGCATATTTACAAGGCATAGTAAAAATGTGTCACAAATCTCAAGAAATATCAAGTTTCTGTTGTAATGCATTTTTGCTTGCATTTTAAACTCCTTGTTTTTGGCCATTTAAGTGTGTTTTATGTGCGTTTTCATTCGCTGTGCGTACTTGCTGTTAACCAATGAGGATCCTGAAGGTAATTGAAACGTGGCTAATTTTGCATCAGTTTACAGCTGCCACAGCAAGTGTTGCAGTCTTCACTGCAGCTGAGCACATAGGGGGTATCCAGGGAAGGTGCTTCTAACCATGGGTTGACAAGCTGACATGTGCTCACCCACAGCAAGTTGAAAAGCATGAAAAAAAAAAATTATAGAAATGCACAAAATGTGCAGTTTTTTATATTTCCATAGATTTCAATGAACCAGAAAACAAACATAATTGCATGTAAATTTGGACAAGCCTGATTGTATACAATGCAGTGCACACATGTGAACTGCCTAATTTGGAGATTTACTAAAAATAGTGCACAGAGAATCTGGTGAAGCTGCAATAGAATTGAACAGTGCCTAGGTCCATGTGACAGCAGGATGGAACTCCAACACTCACTTTGCTCATATCTATTATAAATTGGCCCTTAAGTCACAAGGGGTCTTTTTGCACAATTTACACACAATTTGTTCGCCTGACCGCAGGCTAAATTCTGATATTTAATTTGTAAAGCAGCCCCCCAAAAGGATTGTGATTTGTTTCAGTTGTATTGAACAGTTGCAACCTGTTGTTCACAAGTATTCAAAAGAGTTGAACTCCAGCCAAAACTTTTTTATTTTATTTAGTTTAATAAGGAAGGCTTGCTTAGAACCTTTCCAACACAGTTTCCAAGACAGGAAGTGTCAGCAAATCTCATAAATGGGAACACAAACAGCAATAAAAACCTGACAGAGATCTTAAGCTGGGTATACACTAGTAGAATTTAGAACAAAATTCATACGAAAATTCTCAGAACATTTGAGATTGTCATTTGAAAGAATTTGTTTGCTTTTAACAATCAGATTTGAAATGAATTTTCTTTACCGAATGGAAACCACATGCACGGTTAGAAATTTGTACATTTAAAAAATGTTTCCATCGCGTTTCTTTTTTTGCCTGCCTGTTTACAACCTTTTATTTCATGAGTAAAGTTCTACTTGAACAATAGTTTAAATCTTCCTAGCAAGGACAGACAGCAAGAAAATTATATCTAAAATATTACTGCAGCTAAGAGAGTATTGTTGATTGCCAGCTCCTAAAAGTAGATAGTGATATTCCTCTTTAATACTGGCCTAAACGTATGCTCCTCAGCAGCTGTTTATGTTATCCAGGTAACCAAGTTATAGTACTGAGCCACTCATGACTCGCCTGTGCATAAGGAAGTTCACCTGGTAAACATACTGCTTAATATACAGTACATAGTATTTGGGAAAATGCTATCTAGCAGACAAAAATACTTTCCCCCCCTCTTTAAGACTTACCTAGATTATGTCAGTTGTCAGCACAGTCCCAGATCCCCTTTTGGTTTCTTGTTTTTTCACTGTTCTCTGACCTCCCCTCAGCTTAATATCATGTACTTGTTCCAGGGCCAGGCAAGGACACCTGCCAAAACTTAGCTGTGTTGTAAGATTTTTGGCTCAGAAAGAAGAAAGGAGGAGGTCTTTTAGGAATCGAGGTTAACCAAGTACCAAGGTTCTGAATTTGTTTTATCCGTGATCCAGTTGCAGCTGGTGTGAGGTTTCAAGTTCAAAAAGGAAAATACACACTAATATAAAATACAGGACTCAATTCACTAAGAATTAAATAGCGCATGAGTATTGACTTTAAAATAGTGTCTTGCAAAAGTATTCAACCCCTTGGCTTTTTACCTATTTTGTTACATTACAGCCTTTATTTCTTTTTTTTTTTTTATATAATCTTTATTTTTATTTTAGTTTCTGTAAAATATAACAAAACATATAGTGCACAATACAATCGACAATGTATCACCATCCTGAGTAATTGACCACGTTAAACAGATCTAACATTGTGCAAAACATCAGGGAAAATCAAGACAAAGGGGAAAAACAGTAACCCTATAACAGGATAAAACATTTGAGGGGGGAAGGGAAAAAACAAACACAGGCCCTTCCAGTGCGATTCACATCATGGGGGGGACCCCCACCAGAGGCCCAGCTCAAGGCACACACCTCCCACCAGCTGTCAATACCCGAATTGGGGCCAAACACCCACGGCCCTCAGCCGGGCCCCGGCCAACGCCCCCCCCCCCCGGAGTGGGGCCTCAAGCCTCCAGCATAACTCCGTCAGGGGGGGAAGCATCACCCGGAACCCCGCCCAAGTCTCCCACGGCACCGGTCGCCCGTCAGAATGCCTAGGAGACAGCGGCCGAAGGCGTGGGCCCCAGCAACGGGCCACAGAGGCTGCGTCGCCCCCATGGGCAAATCACCCCCACCAGGACCCTGAGACTCTGCAAGAGGAAGGGAGGATACAGGTCATCACACTGCGATTGGCTCGGCAAAAAGTCAAGTTCAGGTATGTACGTCACCGCTCACTGGCCTCTTCAGCTTCAGTGAAGGCTCTGCTAGCTCCAACAGCGCAACATCCAAGCTAGATGGCATAGGGCCCGTGCCAGCAGTATACCGCTGCCACAAGGCCCAGATCCTACCGAAACGGTCACTTCTATCCCTGCACCGCGCCACCCACTCCTCCGCCTCCCTAATATCTTCCACCCTCTTGAGCCACTCAGCAATGGTAGGAGTCTGTGAGCGTTTCCAGTATATAGGTACTAGACGCTTAGCGGCATTTAAGAGGTGGGGGAGTACACTCTTCGTATAGCGGCTCAGAGGAGGGGCGGGGAGGTGCAGGAGAAAGAGCGACGGGGTGAAAGGGATCTCGATCTGCAGAGCATTTTTAATAAAGGCATGAATGTCGACCCAAAATGTGTGTATTACAGGGCAATCCCACCAGATATGTAGGAGCGTGCCTTTCCGGCCACAACCCCGCCAACAAAGGTCCGTGACCGAGGGGTAGATGCGGGCCAACGCTGCCGGCACCCGATACCAACGAGTCAAAAGTTTGTAGTTGGTTTCCTGTGTCCGGGAATCAATGGAGCTGGAGTGTGCCAATCGGTACACTAGTGATCGTTGGCTTGGTGTAAAATCGACCCCCAGATCACGTTCCCACTCCCTCATAAAAACTGGTCGGATGGGCCCAGAAACCGCCCCCAGGAGCCGGTAAAGTTCAGAAACTAAGTGGGGAGTGGGCTCCTCTGCCATAAACACCTTTTCAAGCGACGTAAGAGATTCTATGTCTCTTAACGTAGCGCCCAGATTCGTGATGAAGTGGTGAAGCTGCTTGTATCTCCACCAGTCCATTGGAAAGCGTCCGTATCTATCCCTCAAGGCATCTAGGGGTATCAGCTTACCCTTGTCTATAAATTTGCCACAGCTATAGTTGCCGTCAGCGGCCCAAGTCCCAAAAAAGGCTACCTGCTCTCCAGGGGGAAACCACCTGAACCCTCCTAGAGGAGCCAATGGAGACCCCGGGGGCGCCAGGGCATACATGTCATTTGACCGATCCCATACCCTGAGGGCATGGGTGGTCAGCGGGGAAGTTGTCCGTGAAAGTCCCCTATGTTCCCGCGGAAGCCAAGGGGCATATGCGAGGTCGCGACCCGCCAGGGTTTTTTCCAAAGGGACCCACAGTTTGGTGGCAGAGTGGTGGCGCCAATTCAGCATATGTTGAAGCGCAATAGCCCTGTAGTAACGACGAATGTCAGGGAGGCCCAGCCCGCCCCTCTCCTTAGATCTCTGCAGCACGGACATGGCAAGCCTAGGTTTTTTGTTATGCCATATGAACCCTATCATGAGGCTTTGGAGTTGCGAGAAAAAGCCTCTGGGGAGGGGAACCGGGAGCATCTGCAGGTAGAAAAGCACTCTGGGGAGGATATTCATCTTAAGTATATTCACTTTGCCTAGCCATGTGAAGGAGGCTTTGTTCCAGTTCTGCAAGTCTCTACGCACTGTGCTCAGCAGGGAAGGGAAATTAGCGGAGTACAGTGTATCAAATTGGTCCGTGAGCTGGATCCCCAGGTATTTAGTGGAAGCCTTGGCCCAGTGGAATGGGAAAGCCTGCTGCAAGCCAACGGCCACTGTCTCCGGGATAGTAATCGGCAGGACTTCAGATTTAGCGTAATTAATCTTGAAGTTGGATATTTGTCCAAAAATGTCAAGTTCCTTCATAAGGTTAGGGAGCGAGATGAGGGGGTTGGTCAGGTGGAAAAGCACGTCATCAGCATACGCTGAAAGTTTGTGCTCCGTGAGCCCCACCTGCACCCCAGTAATATCCTTACTCGCCCTCACTGTTCTGAGCAGGGGCTCCATAGCCAAGGCGAACAAGAGGGGAGATAGGGGGCATCCCTGCCTGGTGCCGTTCCGAATAGGGAATCCCGGAGACAGATGGCCGTTAACCTTAACTTGCGCACTGGGGGAAGTATACAGGGCCATGATCCAGTGCAGCATACGGGTACCCAGACCCAAGGCCTCTAAAACCGCCTTCAGGTAAGACCAATCTATCCTGTCAAAGGCCTTTTCGGCATCTGTGGACAGGATGAGGTATGGAGTGGAGGCATTGTGGAGACGTGCCCAGTGAATGAGCTGTATGGCCCGGATGGAATTATCTCTGGCCTCCCTACCAGAGATAAACCCTGTCTGATCGGGGTGGATGATAGAGGGAATGATATACTTAAGTCGGTTTGCCATAATTTTTGAGAAAATTTTTATATCCACATTAAGTAGCGATATAGGGCGGTAGCTTTGCGGGAGGGCAGGGTCCTTGCCTTCCTTGGGCAGCACGGTGATATGAGCCAACAAGGCTTCAGGTGGGATTGTTTGGCCTGTAGCAAAGGAATTAAAGTACCTGCACATGTGATTCTGTAGCAGGGGAAGAAATTTGGCATAATACGCCTTAGTGTATCCATCCGGGCCAGGACTCTTCCCACTAGGCAAGGCCCTCACCGTCCCTATCACCTCCTGCGGGGAAATGGGTGATTCAAGTTCCGTCTGCTGCTCTAGCGTCAGGGAGGGGAGTCCTGCCGAGGCAAGATAGTCTCCGATGAGTCGTTGTCTGGCAGTCTGTGCCGTCTGGGAGATACCCCTGTCCAGGTGGTACAAGTTAGCATAGTAATCCCTAAAAATAGATGCGATCTTTGAAGAGTGTAAGGAGATCGTACCGTCCGGGGAACGAAGCCCGTGTACATGTGAGGCTAGTCTACGCTGCCTAAGGGCCCTAGCCAACAGTCTGCCGCACTTGTTGCCGTGCTCGTAGTATTTATGGGATAAGTAGCGTAGTTGTCTGTGGGCACGACGGTCAAGGAGGCGTGAGAATAACTCCCTTAGCTCTAATAGTCGCTTACGGGCCTCAGCGTCCCCCTGGCATTTATGTTTAAGTTCTTCCTGTTGCAAAGCTGACAGGACCCTCTGAAAATCTATCTGTCTCTCCCTTTTGAGTCTAGAGCCCAGTGAGATCAGTTCCTCCCTAAGTACGGCCTTATGACCCTCCCACACCGCTCCCTCCGCCACCTCCCCAGATACATTCTCCGCAAAGTAGTGTGTGATAGTTTCGGAAACCTTGGCCACCACTGAGGCATCATCCAGAAGATTTTCATTAAGACGCCATGACCAAGCCCTCGGTGACCCATCGGGAACTCGGATCACAGCCAGAATGGGGGCGTGATCCGATATGGTGATATTCCCTATTTCAGCTGACCGCAACAACTCCAGGGTACCGTGGTCCACACACATGAGATCAATGCGTGTGTACACATCGTGCACCCTCGAGTAGAAGCTATAGTCCCTATCTAATGCGTGCATCGCCCTCCATGTGTCTATAAGGAAGCTATTTTGTAACGATCTACGAAAATGCCTGAGGAAGGCCTGGGAGTGCGTAGGCCGGCCGTGAGATGTATCCAGTAGAGGGTCCGGGCTAACATTAAAGTCGCCCCCAAGTATTAGGTGGCCCTCCCTAAACTCCATCAGCTTATCTAATACCACATCTATGAAGGAAAGTTGCTGGGTATTGGGTGCGTAGAGAGTTGCAAACGTGAATTTTGCATTGGCCATAGTCCCCTTCACAAAGACATACCGGCCCTGTGGGTCTACAGAGCTCTCTGAGGGCCGGAAAGGGCAGGATTTGTGGAATGCGATGGCAGTGCCTCGCGATTTCGCTACAGGGGAGTTGCTAAAGAACCACTGATTGTAAAGATGCACGGGGACCCTAGGAGGTGCTGGCTGTCTAAAGTGAGTCTCTTGCAAGAACACTACCTGGGCCCCGAGACGTTTCAATTCGAGCCATAGCTTGCCGCGCTTTTGTGGAGAGCAGAGCCCCCTAACGTTGTAGGACAGTATCTTTAGTGACGACATACCTGAAGTCGCTGACGCTCAACCGGTCTGATCCACACCAAGTTCCCCTGAGAAAGGTAACCTAAAGAACAAAGCAACAAACCGTTAGTTGGCTGAAGTGCCGTGAGAGACACTGATGTAGGTAGGGGAAGTAGGGGGGACAGGATGGGGAACGAGGAAAGTGGAAAGGAGGGGAAGGGAAGGGCACTGAGGGAGGGTAAAGAGAAGGGGGGTGGAGGAGACTCTCAGAGGGGAAAAGGAAGGGGAAGGGGGGGGGGGAAGGGAGGTAAACAATGGCCAGACCCCGTCTAGCGGGCCCGGAACACGGTACAGTAAATTAACTAAACAGCCCGCCCAGGGAGAGAGGGGGAGCATCCACCTCCCGGGCGTTAGCTAAAAGTCCCAGTCGGGACAAACACCAAATTAGGTGGGGCCTAAGTGGGGAACGTAGACAACCACCAAGGGGACACGGGGACCAGCGCCCCGCCCGGTCCAAGAGTCCAAATGAACAGGGTATAAGAACAAAGAACTATAACTTATGCTCCCCAATAGTGCAAAAAAGAGAAAAAAAATAAAAAAATAAAAAAAAAAAACCTGACGTCTGGGGATATAATAGCAGAAAGGAGGGGGAGTAGCAAAGGGAGACGGCATCCAAACAATAGGTGACAAAGTGGGCTCCCAGTCCAACACTCAGCGGAAATCCCACCTCAATGCTGAAGAAGAACTCAGAGGTAGTCAGATGCAATAACAACCTTGAAATACGTCCAAGCTGACAGCTTTGTGCCTCTGGGTCCCATCACAAGGTTTAGGTGCCCCTTAGAAAAAGGTGGGCTAGCTCGATCCGTTTAAAAGGCAACAGGTCGGCCATGAGTTCTGCGACACTACAGTCCGTCCCCAAGGGCAGAAGTGCCCGGAGAATGTCCATCCGTCTGCCTTTTGCGCCCCCGGGGGCGATTCCCACCTGTCGCCTGGATCCATGGTTGCGGCAGCTGTGGAAGTGGGATATCCGGAACGTTGCGCCAATCTGGGAAGTCCACAGGGCCAAGCTCCAAGATGTGAAGGAAGCGGGGGAGGTCATCCTTGGTTCGCAGCACGGCCCAACGGCCATTTTTGGACGCCTGGAGGCTAAACGGAAAGCCCCAGCGATAGGTGAGGCCCGCTGCTTGAATCGCCGCCAGGAGTGGGCGGACAGCCCGCCGTTGCATGAGAGTACGCCTGGAGAGGTCCTGGTAAAAGGACAGCTGGGCTCCATCAAAGTCAAAGACCGGTCTGTTGCGCATCTTTTGCATAATTCGCTCCTTCAAGGTATATTTATGGAGTTTGCAAATGATGTCCCTGGGGTTGCCCGGGTCCTCAGATGGGGGTTTAAGAGCCCTGTGGGCCCTATCTATTTCAATCGGTGTGGAGGGAGGGAGGCTTAGAATTTCTCTGAACACCCCCTGCAGCGTTGGTATAATGTCCTTGGGTGCCGTGGCCTCCGGTAAGCCGCGTATGCGAATGTTCGCCCGTCTGCTGCGGTTTTCCATATCGTCTAATTGGCAGAGAAGGGCTTCAATCTGATGGCCATGGGTCAGGGACTGCTCTCTGAGCTGAGCGATAGTGGGCACAGTATCGTCAAATTTCTGCTCTAGGGTCTCCACCCTGTGTCCCAGCTCAGTGGTGTCTGTCTTTAGTTGCTCAATGTCCTGCTTGAAAGCCCTTTCAATCCTGCTGGTAAAATGCTCCAAATCTTCCTTAGTGGGGAGGGACCATAGATGCTTCCTTATGTCCTTATCCCTAGCCAGGTCAGCTATCTCCGTGCCCTGATCCTGAGAGGAGATGGAGTGGGGGGATGCAGGAGGGATGGAGTCGCTTACCTCCCTGGGAGAGGGAATAGGAGACAGCGCTGGCGGTGTGAGCTGAGCCTCGCGCTGCTGCTGCTGCGAGGCCGTTCGTTCCGGCGCCATCTTGGATTTCCCCCTCTGCTGACGGGGAGTGTCGGCGAGGAACGAGTCCAGCGAGCCCTGCCCGAGCTGAGACATTTTCTGGGGCTGGGAGGATGTCCGGCGTCGTTGTGGCATACCCTGGATGAGGAACGGGGGAATCGTCACCCCTTTAGCTGCTGATTATCCCGCGGACCGGACGGAGCTCAGGCACGCCGCGTCCTCACTCCTCCATAGCCAGGCCACGCCCCCTACAGCCTTTATTTCAATGTTTTTTTTAATCTGAATCATATGTGATGGATCAGAACACAATAGTCGTTGTTGAAGTAAAATTAGAAAAATCGGCACAGTGGTGTAGTGGTTAGCACTCTCACCTAGCAGTAAGAAGGGTCGCTGGTTCGTATCCCAACCACGACACTACCTGCCTGGAGTTTGCATGTTCTCCCTGTGCCTGCGTAGATTTCCTCCGGGTACTCCGGTTTCCTCCTACACTCCAAAGACATGCAGGTAGGTTAATTGGCTTCTGTCCAAAATTGGCCCTAGTATATGAATGGGGACCTTGGATTGTGGGCTCCTTGAGGGTAGGGACCTATGTGAGTGTGCAATGAACAGGGATAGGGACAATTGTAGACACTCACTCAGGATGGACTGGTGTCTTTATTCAACCTTAGTAACTATGTATTCACCCCCTTTGTTATGAAGCCCATAAAAAGCTGTGGTGCAACCAATTACCTTTAGAAGTCACATAATTAGTGAAATGATGTCCACCTGTGTGCAATCTAAGTGTCACATGATCTGTCATTGCATATACACACCTTATTAAAAGGCCCCAGAGGATGCAACACCTAAGCAAGAGGCACCACTAACCAAACACTGCCATGAAGACCAAGGAACTCTCCAAACAAGTAAGGGACAATGTTGTTGAGAAGTACAAGTCAGGGTTAGGTTATTAAAAAAACATCCAAATCTTTGATGATCCCTAGGAGCACCATCAAATTTATCATAACCAAATGGAAAGAACATGGCACAACAGTAAACCTGCAAAGGGATGGCCGCACACCAAAACTCAGACCGGGCAAGGAGGGCATTAATCAGAGAGGCAGCACAGAGACCTAAGGTAACCCTGGAGGAGCTACAGAGTTCCACAGCAGAGACTGTAGTATCTGTACATAGAACGACAATAAGCCGTAGGTTCCATAGAGTTGGGCTTTATGGCAGAGTGGCCAGAAGAAAACCATTACTTTCAGCAAAAAACAAAATGGCACGTTTTGAGTTTGCGAAATGGCACATGAGAGACTCACAAAATGTATGTAGGAAGGTGCTCTGGTCTGATGAGACTAAAACTGAACTTTTTGGCCAAAGGAAATGCTATGTCTGGCACAAATCTAATACATGACCCAAAGAACACCATCCCCACAGTGAAACATGGTGGTGGCAGCAACATGCTGTGAGGATGTTTTTGAGCAGTCCGGACTAGGAAACTGGCCAGATTTGAAGGAAAGATGGATGGTGCTAAATACAGGGATATTCTTGAGAAAAACCTGTACCACTCTGTGTGTGATTTGAGGCTAGGACAGAGATTCACCTTCCAGCAGGACAATGACCCCAAACACACTGCTAAATCAACACTTGAGTGGTTTAAGGGGAAACATGTAAATGTGTTGGAATGGCCTAGTCAAGGCCCAGACCTCAATCCAATAGAAAATCTGTGGTCAGACTTAAAGATTGCTGTTTACAAGCGCAAAAACGATCCAACTTGAAGGAACTGGAGCAGGTTTGCAAGGAGGAATGGGCAAAAATCCCAGTGGTAAGATGTGGCAAACTCATAGAGACTTATCCAAAGCGAATTGGAGCTGTGATAGCTCCAAAAGGTGTCTCTACAAAGTACTGACTATAGGGGGGTGAATAGTTATACACGTTGTCTTTTTCTGTTATTTTGTCCTATTTGCTGTTTGCTTCACATTAAAAAAAAAAAAATCTTGAAAGTTGTGCGCATGTTCTGTAAATTAAGGCTCCATGCATACTGGACGTTAAAATAACGTTATAAAAACATCAGAAGCTTTGCAGTGAGCCTTTCAACTTTTTTGCAATAGCGTTTATTAGCGTTTTTCCGAGTTATCGCTTTTTAGCGGTTTTATTTGTACATTTTTTTTCAATGGATCAAAAACGTTAAAAATCATGGTGAGTCATGTTTTTGACTTTGGCGGTTTTTTCGTGGTCAGAAAAATTACTCCTGAACGCGATTTTTATTGAGTTTAAAAAACAGCCCATAAACTCCACTGCTGATAAAAGTTCAAAAACATCCATGTGTGCATGGAAACATAGGATAACAGAGGGGAAAAAAACGCCCAAACTCCAAAAAACTTCAGTTTATGAGCTCCAGTGTGCATGGAGCCTTAATGAGGCAAATCCTCAAACAATCCATGTTAATTCCAGGTTGTGAGGCAACAAGACACGAAAAATGCCAAGGGGGTTAAATACTTTTGTAAGGCACTGTAACTCATGTAGTATTTATTTCAGAAGCAGGCAAGTCACAAAAAAATACTGCATGCTTTAAATTTTTTATTTTGTGATATTTACTGTGGTTTTTTTTTTTTGCATCTCTTTTTTACCGCAGGCCAGATCTCTGGCTGCAGTGGTAAATTGAAACAATTAGCAGTGGATTTACTACCACTGCTAAATATTACACTTGAGCTCAGAGCATCTGAGCACCACAAGCCAAAAACATAATATTCTAAGCAAATTCCCCCATCCGTCCATGTATCCATGCTTTATTTTGCAGAGAAATCACTTTGAAAACCACTACCTAGCATTTCTGGCCATGGCAATCTTGAGTAAGGGCAGATAATTCATGTATCATTTACTTTCTAGAATCCATCTGCCCCTAGCTCAAGCATGCAGGCAAGAGGGTGTGCTTAGCTCAGAAAAGGCCCCCCTCTCCTCCCCTTCTAAAGACCAATTTTCCTGGACAAGAAACCAGGAAGTAACTGTAGAAATATATAAAAAAAAAATGTTTAACAAGTAAATATGGTATACTTTCGTATTTACTAATAGGGATGTCATGGTAGAGTCTGATATGCAGAGGGAGGCCTCTCTTACACCTCTGGCTTGATGGTAGAGTAAACAGGAGGCATGGGAGTGCAGAGTCGCACAAGTGCCTGGTAGAGTTGCTATCAGTGGAGCTGGACCGGAACAGATGGTAGAGCCGGGATGGGACCAGGAACACCTGTCAGGCTGGAGACCGGAGCTCAGGCAGGTGTAGGCAGGCTGGCGACACTGGTAAACAAGTCCAGAACAGACGTGGATACATGAGCAGAGTCAGCTGCAGGCAGGTTTGGCAACAGGCTGGCAGCAAGGTAGCAGAAGGAGCAGGCAGGAGCGTAGTCAAAGACAAGTCGAGGTCGGGTGCAGGCAGGTAGCAGGAATAGTCTGGGACAACCTGGGTAGGTCAGCTGGAACAGGTACAGGCAAACGGTTATCAGGAATCACAGGAACGCTGTAGATCAGACAGCACTGATCCAGGGGAATGAGTCTGTTTAAATAGCCTGTTAGCTCCAAGAACAGTCACAGGATGCACGCATATGTTGGAAGCCCAAGCCGCAAGCGTTTGCATAGGCGTGCGCAAGTGTGCCCGGGCAGCCCTTCTCAATGGGACATGCAGAACAGGGGAGCTTCTGTGGCTTCCATCTGGATTACTGGCGTGCCCTTCCTGACATTGCTCCCTCCCAAAGGGCAGCCTCCAGATGCCCAATTGGGCCAACTTTAAAGGATGGGATCTCTTGAATGCCTGAACATCATCTTCGGGTTCCCAAGAAATCTCCTCCAGACCATACCCTTTCCATTTAACAAGATACTGAATTTGATTTCTTCTTTTCCTACAGTCTAGAATTGCCTCAACTTCAAATTCCTCTGCGCATTGACTACTGATTCAGGTGGACCCGTATTCCACCCCGGAATTGGATCAGGGATCACAGGTTTTAATAAAGCCACGTGGAAGACAAGATGTACCCTAAAAGAGTCCGGCAGTTCCAGTTCATATGCCACATGGTTGATCCTCCTCTTTACCGGAAAAGGGCCCCATGAATTTAGGACCCAATTTCCTAGAAGGGCATGCTAGTTCCAGATTTTGGTTTCCCGATCACCAGCCATAGTTGTTTGTAACAGTTTGTTGTTGGTATCAAAGAAGTTTACCGTTTCAAGAATGGCTGGTACTGAACATTCTAGGAAGGTACTGGTCAGAAATGATGGGTTAAATCCGTAGTTAGCGAAGAATGGACATTGTTTTGTGGCAGAATGAGTGGAACTTTTATAAGCAAATTCCGCTAAAGGGAGCAATGCAGCCCAGTCATCTTGTGAAAATGAGGAGAAGCAGCATCAATATTGCTCAAGAGTCTGGTTGGTTCTCTCCGTTTGTTTTGGGATATGTGGAAGAGAAGGACAACTCAATTCCTAGGGTTTCTTAGCGTGGCATTTGGTGTCCTCCAATATCCAGCGTGGGAATGTGCTTTTTAAAAGCTCTATTGTTGCTGCTGCAAGCTGACGGAGGGACATAAGAGCAAAGAGGGGCATGAAAGAGGTTTGGTGACACAGGCATTATTTTTGATACATTTACTATTGCATCAGGCTGAGCATTAATAGCAGTGGCAGGGCTGGACTATTGCTCAAGCAGTGGATGTGTTCCTTCTGGTAGTACCTCTGCTTTGTGTATCGGGCTATGGTCGGAAGGGGGGTAAAAACACCTAAAAAAAGGGCTATAGAACCACTTCTACAGCCACAAAAAAAAGCTCAGAACCATCTCAAAAAAGATGCCATCCTCTCCGGAGAGTGAAATGGCTGGTCAGAATGAGCTATTAGGGACGTCGGGTGTTGCAGCTGCTCTTAGCACTGCAGCCCCTGTATATATTACTGAAGAGGTTTTTTCCTCAACTATTTTAGGCTTGGAACAAAAGATTGATGTGTTTATCGTATCCCTGAGTGGAACTAAGCGCAACAGGTCCTCTTCCATTACCCAGGACCCTCAAACTGAGGAACGGGGCAAGATATTGCAAATTTCTCTTGGGACCAGGAAGGAGCTGATGACTACTCTTCTGAAGAGTCTAATACGGAAGGATCAGGTTCGCAATCTGAAAGGTTGTTGGTAGAATCTCTCACTAATTTGGACCGCTCCACATTTTTGCTGCCAGCAGCGGAGTCAGGCTATTCATGCTTTTTCTATCCATTCATTACTAATAAAGCTTATGTATTCTGAGCGGAGTACCCAGATAAACAGTTTTATCCTTCAAAAAAAAATTTCAACACTTTATCCCATGGAGGAAGAGTTTAATAAGAAATGGGGGATTCCAGCAATTGATGCAGCTATATCCTCTGTGAATAAAAGCTTAACTTGTCCAGTAGACAGTGCTCAAATGCTGAAGGATCCAATGGATAAGAAGTTGGAATTCCTATTTAAAAACAATATATCTCTGGCAGGCTCTGTGGTTCAGCCTGCGCTGGCAGCGATCAGTATATGTCAGTCCTTAAAAGACCAGTTTAAACAGGTGTTCAAAATTATTCCTGATAATAAGCAGGCCCAAGATTTGGCTGGGATATCAGAAGCGTTATGTTTTACAATAGATGCTTTGAGAGATTCTATTCTCCAGGCCTCACAGCTTATGCTCAGGCTGGTGCATGTGCGTAGAATTCTATGGTTGAAAAACTGGTCAGCCGAAGTGCCATGCAAAAAGCTCTTGGCTTGTTTCCTATTCCGCAGTGAACGGTTATTTGGGGACAATCTGGATAAATACATCCAAAGAATTTATAATGGAAAAAGTTCCCTTTTCCCAGTTAAGAAGAGGTTTAAGTGTTTTTCTTTTAAACAAGCTTCTTCTCCAGTGCAAGGAGCATCAACCTCCAGGGAGTCACGACGGCCTTTGCCATCAAGTTCAAGAGGTAAACCTCAGGGTCAACCCCAGGGACAAAAGAGGCCCTAGGGGAGGAAACCCACAAAAAATACTAAAGCCCAGTGCTTTCACAACCTTGGAGCTGCGCTGGCAGGGGCATCAGAAAAAGTCCTGCAAGCAGCTTCTTTGCAGCGCATTAGGAGCGCCCCCTCCATTGAAAACAATGGGGCAGCGCTGCTATACCACTGGCAAAACGCCGCTGCACCGGCGATTTACCCCCTTTTCAGCCACTAGTAGGGGTTAAAATCGCCCCACTATCGGCCGAATAGCGCTGCTAAAACAACGGTAAAGCAGCGTTAAAAATACAATGCCCGCGGCGGCACAGTGTGAAAGGCATCTAAATGCTGATGGAGAGGAGGATAAAGAAAATGTGTTACTTTGCTCTGGGCACAGCACATGTTCACTTTTAACAGACAACCACAATGGATTCTGAGCCCAGAAGCTGGATGAAAGACCAGTTTTATCTTGAAGCTGAGGAATGCTGCATGTCAAATGAAAATTATTGACAATCTCCGGTCAAATTTTAGCTCAACATTTCATTGCTGCCAGTTTCCCCTTTGGAGATTTTCTCCCAATTTTCAATCTCATTGATGGGTATCAGACAGGAGGGACAATCTCTGCAGCCTCCTGTCATCCACCCATCAGCTTGGAATGGGAAAAACAGCATTGAAATTCAGTCAGGTTCTGTATATAGAGGTGCCCATCACTCACAACTTCCTGACAGGTGGGAGGGAGCAGAGGGCGACTCCGATCAGTGTGCTTCTCCTTCATTGTCCAATTACAAGTGTAGACGGCCACTAGACCAGACTCCAATGCTCAACTAATATATTTTGCAGAAAAGTCTTTTGGAAAAATAGGACTGTCTGGATCACACAAATTAGCAAAATAGAATAGCAATGCTTTTGTCAGGCAAAACCGCTCTCATTCCATTTTAAAGGCCTAAAAAGTCCTCTGTAGTGTGCAGTATACAGTGGGGATTGAAAGTTTGGGCACCCCAGGTAAAAACGTGTATTAATGTGCATTACGAAGCCAAGGAAAGATGGAAAAATCTCCAGATGGCATCAAATTACAGATTAGACATTCTTATAATATGTCAAAAAAAGTTAGATTTTATTTCCATCATTTACACTTTCAAAATTATAGAAAACAAAAAAAAAAAAATGGCATCTGCAAAAGTTTGGGCACCCTGGAGAGTTAATATCTTGTACTGCCCCCTTTGGCAAATATCACAGCTTGTAAACGCTTTTTGTAGCCAGCCAAGAGTCTTTCAATTCTTGTTTGAGGTATCTTTGCCCATTCTTCCTTACAAAAGTGTTCGAGTTCTTTGAGATTTCTGTGCTGTCTGTCACACACTGCTCTTTTAAGGTCTATCCATAGATTTTCAATAATGTTGAGGTCAGGAGATTGTGAAGGCCATGGCAAAACCTTCAGTTTACACCTCTCGATATAATCCCCCGTGGATTTTGAGGTGTGTTTAGGAGCATTATCCATTTGTAGAAGCCATCCTCTCTTTAACTTCAGCTTTTTCACAGATGGCATCAAGTTACCATCCAAAATTTGCTGAAATTTTATTGAATCCATTTTTTCTTCTACTCGTGAAATGTTCCCTGTGCCACTGGCTGCAATACAACCCCAAAGCATGATTGATCCACCCCCATGCTTAACAGCTGGACAGAGGTTCTTTTCATAAAATTCTGTGCCCTTTCTTCTCCAAATGTACCTTTGCTCAGTCTGGCCAAAAAGTTCTATTTTAACCTCATCGGTCCACAGAACTTGTTTCCAAAATGCCTCAGGTTTGTCTATATGTTCATTTGCAAAGTTCAAACACTGATTTTTGCGGTGAGGACGTAGAAGAGGTTTTCTTCTGAGGACTCTTCCACGAAGACCATATTTGTACAAGTAACTCTTTATAGTGGAATATTGTACCACAACTCCAGTGTCTGCCAGATCTTTCTGGAGGGATCGTGCAGTCAAACGTGGGTTTTGAATTGCTTTTCTAACAATTCTGCGAGCTGTTTTGTCTGATATTTTTCTTGGTCTTCCAGATCTTGCTTTAATATCCACTGTTCCTGATGACTGCCATTTCTTAATTACATTCTGAACAGAGGATATTGACATCTGAAAACGCTTTGCTATCTTCTTATAGACTTCTCCAGCTTTGTGAGCGTCAACTATTTTCAGTTTCAGTTTTCTAGACAACTGCTTAGAAGGACCCATGGTGCTGATTGTTGGGGCAAGGTCAGATGAGTCTGGCCATTTAAAACCTTTGAGATTGACATCACCTGGTCTTCCCAGACGATGATTGAGAACAATCCATGACACTGGCAGGTCCCAGTTTTGCAAAGGGGGCAGTGCATGCTATAAATTTTGCAGGGTGCCCAAACTTTTGCAGACGCCATTTTTTTGTTTTCTGTAATTTTGAAAGTGTAAATAATGGAAATAAAATCTAACTTTTTTTGACATATTATAAGAATGTCTAATCTAATTTGATGCCATTTGGAGATTTTTCCATCTTTCCTTGGCTTCGTTATGCACATTAATACACATTTTTACCTGGGGTGCCCAAACTTTCGATCCCCACTGTACGTATGAGGAGGCAGCCACGTTTGTTCAGTTCAAACAAACCATGTGGATTTTTTTAAGATGTTTTATCTACAGCTTAATACAAGTGGTGTGAGCAAACGCAATATCAACCCATGAACACAGGAAAAACAAACAAATCCACTACACCCAATATATACTCCCCAAAAAGTCAAAAGCTGCACCTTTCTACTATACATAAAAAAAAACCCCACACTAATATTCAATAAAGCACTAAGGCTCCATCTTGGGCCTGCTGATCATGGCATTCCATTTGTGGTCGGAATCACCACGATTGGGAAATGCTGCAAATCGCAGGACGCCCTTGCGATCCCTGCTATTTTAAATGCCACCAAATTATGTGCTGCAATTGTCGTCCGATGAATCGTGGTAAAAACACACAAACAGAATCATGGGACAGCCGATTCTGCTTGCGCGTTTTTACCACGATTTGTCAGACGACAATTGCAGCAAAATCGCACTGCAAGGGCGTTCCGCGATTTGCGGCGATTCCACCCGCAAAACAGAACGCCATTGTGTGAATGGAGCCTAATATCCTCAAAATAACGATATTACGATATAATAACATATATAATCTTATGCACAAAATTTATATACAATAGGATTTTTAAAACAGCTCATCTATAAAATCCCTTTCTTTGAAGTACATCACGGGACACAGAGCCATAGTAGGTGGGTTATAGGCCACCTTCAGGTGATGGACACTGGCACGCCCCAAGAGAAGAAGTTCACTCCCTATATAACCCCTCCCACAACTGGGAGTACCTCCGTTTTTTCACCAGCGTCTAAGGTGGACCATGGAGGCTTGGTGATGCACTGCCCAGGAAGAACAGCCCTGGTGGAGTGTGCTTTAATATGAGAAGGTGATATTTTCCTCTTTAATCCATAAGCTCGAACAATCAATTGACGAATCCAGCATCCAATAGTAAATTTCGATGTTGCCTGTCCTCTCATAGGACCTTCTGGCAACACAAACAAAACATCTGTTTTACGAATCTGAGCAGTCGCCTTCAAGTAGACCTTGACTGCTCTCACCACATCAAGAGAATGTCTTGACTTTTCTTCCGCAGAACAAGGTTCTGGAAAAAACGTAGACAGATGTTTAAATGAAAACCTGACACTACCTTCAACAGGATTTTAGGATGAAGACGTAATACAACCTTATCCTACCCTTCTTGCAGAAGATATGGCAACCAGAAAAACTAACTTCCTTATCGAAAGGAACAAGGGACTATCTTGTATCGGCTCAAAAGGCTGTTTCTGTAATGCCAACAGGACTAAAATTCAAGTCCCAAGGGTTCAGGGGTGACCTAACTGGAGGATTAATCCGTGTTACCCCCTGAATAAAGCTACGAACCAGAGAGTGCGAAGTGGTCGTTGAAAAAATATCGATAAGGCCGACACCTGGCCTTTGACAGTACTCAAGGCCAGCTTAATTTCAAATCCCATCTGTAGAAATTCAAGGATCCTACCTATGACATATTTCCTCGGGTGCCAACCCCTGGATTCACATATGCCTTCCATACTCTAATATACGACTCTGGAGGCCAGCTTCCTAGCATTAACCAAAGTAGAAACTACTGAACCTGACAGCCCATGTTCCTTCAGAATGTGGGTCTCAATAACATTTTGCGTTTGTAAGGTAGGATGGAATACCGGACCTTGCGAGAGAAGGTCTGGCCGTGGTGGTCTATCTCCAACTTTACGATCTCTGCATACCAAGATCTCCTGGGCCGCGCCGGCAGGCACAAGAATCGCCTATTTCCCTTCATGCTTGATCCTGCGAAGAAGTCACGCAGCAACATAACAGGAGGGAACACATAAATCAGTGAAAACGTATCCCCCGCAGAAAAAGCAAGGCATCTGCTTCGCATGCCAGCGGATCCATTGTCCTTGACACAAAGTTGTTGATCTTTTTGTTGAACCTGGATGCAAACAGATCCATGTCCAGAATTCCCCATCTTTGACATATTAATAGAAAGATGTCGGGATGAAGAGACCATTTTCCCGGGAATAACTGTTGGCGACTCAAGTAGTCTGCCTGCCAAATCTCTATTCCTGGAATGAAGACTGCCGATAGGCAAGGAATGTTGTCTTCGGCCCAAGATAGGATAAGATTCACCTCTCTCTGGGCCGAACAACTTCTCGTGCCCCCTTGGTGATTGATATAGGCCACTGCTGTGGCATTGTCGGATTGGATCCAGACAGGACAATAACATAATCCGAGCGTCCAGGCTTTCATGGCCAGATGAACTGGCCAAATCTCTAGAATAATATTGATGGACAAGGTTATTTCTCATGTGGACCATCTTCCTTGGACAGACGTTTCTTCTAGGACTGTTCCCCAGCCCAGATGGCTGGCATCTGTTGTTACCACTTTCCAGGTAACTGGTAGAAAGGATTTTCCTTTTTGGAGATTCTTGGTTATCAACCACCAACTGAGGCTTTGGCGCCCTTTTGCAGATAAAAGCATTGGGAGGTCTAGAGCTTGGACCTTCTTGTTCCAAGTTGATAGGATACGGTTTTGCAACAGTCTCGAATGAAACTGTGCATAAGGAATGGCCTACAATGAAGCCACCATCTTTCCCAACAATCTCATGCAAAGTTGAATAGAAAGATTCTTCTTTGCTTTGACCACCTGAATCAGTTCCCTTATGGAACTGATCTTAGCCTGGGGCAAAAACACCCTCTTCTGAGCTGTATAGATGATCAGACCCAAGTACTCCAATCTCCTTGATGGTTTTAAGCAAGATTTCTCTAGGTTGAGAATCCAACCTAGATATTCCAGGTAGCTGACCGTGGTGACCAAACTTTGGTTTAGGCGGGCTACCAACTGATCTATCAAGAGTATATTGTATAAGCTAGAAGCGTTATACCCCGAGCCCTTAGTCTGGCTAATGGGGGAGCCAAGACCTTTGTAAATACTCGAGGTGAAGTAGCTAGACCAAAAGGCAGCGCTACAAACTGAAAATGTTCTATCTCGAAGCGTAGATATTTCTGGGGAGCGGAAAAATGGGTATATGGAGGTAAGCATCCTTGATGTCGATTGAAGCTAGCAGTTCTCCACCTAGAATGGAGACCACTGATCAGATTGACTCCATGCGTAAAGAGCGGATATTAAAAAAAGGTTTAGATCTTTGAGATTTGAAATGGGTCTGAAATCCCTGTTTGGTTTTGGTACCGTGAAAAGGTTTGACTAAAAACCTAACCCTCGCTCTTCCATGGGGACCACCGGTATCACCTATTGAGAAAGGAGATGGTCCAAAGCCAAAAATATATATTTTTTTCTGGATATCTGGGAACATTTGATCTGAGAAAACGAGGAGATGGGAACTCTCGGAACTCTGGTTTGTATCCTAGCAATATTGAGGAAGACACCCATTGGTCTCGACACTCCTGCCAGACCCTTGAGAACTGCACAAGTCTACCACCCACTCGAGCAAGCGGGGGTGTCCCTTCAGAAGGAGGTTTTAGTATTTTGTTTTGTGGGTTTCCTCCCCTAGGGCCTCTTTTGTCCATGAGGTAGACCCTGAGGTTTACCTCTTGAACTTGATGGTAGAGGTCGTCGTGACTGCCTGGAGGCTGATGCTCCTGGCACTGGAGAAGAAGCTTGTTTAAAAGAAAAACACTTAAACCTCTTCTTAACTGGGAAAAGGGAACTTTTTCCATTAGAAATTCTTTGGATGTATTTATCCAGATTGCCCCCAAATAACCGTTCACTGCGGAATAGGAAACAAGCCAAGAGCTTTTTGCATGGCACTTTGGCTGACCAATTTTTTAACCATAGAACTCCATGCACATGCATTAGCCCGAGCAGAAGCTGTGAGGTCTGGAGAATAAAATCTCTCAAAGCATCTATTGTAAAACATAACGCTTCTGATATCCTGGCCAAATCTTGGGCCTGCTGATCAGGAATAATTTTGAACATCTGTTTAAACTGGTCTTTTAAGGACTGACATACACTGATCGCTGCCAGCGCAGGCTGAACCACAGAGCTTGCCAGAGAATTTTTTTTTTTTTTTATACAACAAAACCTTTATTTACGAAACAAAGATTAGCAGTTTACAGCAAGAATAGAACATATTGACAGCAGGAATCATATATTTGACACAATGGATAAATGTTGGCGGCATCTGTCAGAATTGTATACAGTACACAGTAATGAAACAGGTGAAGCAGCATGTGCTGACACGAACACAAACCGACCGTTATTTTGCGAGATGGAATGGGAAGGACAGGCAGGGGGCCTGGATATGCCCACTAGGTCTAGGTAGATAAGTCATTGCATGTATCAACATTATTAAGCCAGGGGTCCCATATTTTACCATATTTAGACAGGCATCCTCTGTGTGCATAGATTTCCTTCTTGAAGGGGAGAACTCTATTAACAGCGGATTTCCACTCCTGAATAGTCGGGGGCATAGGTTGTAGCCATCTCCTGGCCACAAGGAGCCTAGCTATGAAAAGCGATTCCTGGAGGATTAATTTATGGAACTTGTCGGAGTCAGAGTCAGGGAAGATTCCCAGTAAACACTGTTTTGGGCAAACTTTCAGGGGGGATCCCATTTTATCGTGGATGAACTTTACAACCTGGGTCCAATAATTTTGCACATCTGGGCATAACCAGAGGAGGTGGAAGAATGTGCTGTTAGGACTGGCGCATCTGGGGCATAGTGGGTTATGGGTGGGTTTATATTTGGCCAGGTGAAGCGGGGTCAGGTACGACCTGTGTAGGATGTAGAGTTGTGTGAGTCGGTCTGAGAGTTTAGTGGATACTTTTTTACAGGCCTCCAGTGCCTCTTCCCATTCATCGTCTTCAGCCCCCCCCACATCGTCAGACAAGCGGTCTTTGAGCCTGTAGCTGATTAATGTCGCCGTCGGACGAAGAAGGGAATTGTAGAAGACTGAAATAAGTTTTCGGGATTCGGGGCCCGTCACGGTACCTATAGGGTCTAGACACCCAGTATGGGGAGGGGCGTCAGGGAACTGCTCCTGGAGGGCATGGCGGAGTGAGTTAGGAAGGGCAAAGTCGTCTAAGTTGTTGGAATGACTTAAGGATACTCCCGCTGTACACATCTGAGAGGTATCTTACCCCTCTGCACATCCATACAGCGTGGTCTGGTACAGTAATCAGTTCTCGCAATCCCGGGTTGTTCCACAGGGGTGTGTGGAAGTGCGCAAGCGGCAGTTTCAGTTTGCGTCCTATCACCTCCCACACCCTGCAATGATGTAACATTCCCGCACTGTTCCCCAGCCCACCGGTGTCTTTACAGTGTTTAAAAAGGAAGGGATGTACTAACCCCGGGGTGAGGGGAGGGCAAGCCAAGGCTAAGTAGCAATCCTTGTCACTTTTGTCCAAATAGAAAAAGTGGGCCAATTGCGCTTCTAGGTAATAAAGATTAATGTCCGGGAGCACTGCACCCCCCAGCTCAGTGGGATTTTTCAAAACCTGCCAGGGTAGTTTATGTCTGGCCAATCCCCAAACGAATGAGTTAAGAATTGTCTCTATGGCCTTAAAGATCCTAAGGGGCAAGTAGATCGGGGAGTGCCAGAATACATACAAGAAACCCGGGGAGGACAATCATTTTAATGAGATTTGGCCCATCACTCCAATTGGCAGCTTAGCCCAGGACTTTATCTTAGACTTCAGGTTCCCCATTAGGGGTTCTATGTTTAACTTAACATAATCCCTCGGGAAACGAGTAACAGTGATTCCGAGATATTTCATGGAGCTGACTAAGGAGCAGGAGGGAGGCCTGTCTAGCTGAGGGGACGTCCAGGTCAATAGGCAAAATCTGAGACTTACTCCAATTTATTCTAAGCCTGGAGTGTTGTCCATAGGCCCGGATGGTCTCAAGAGCCACCTGCAGGGACGGACCCGTATCAGCTAAGTACAGCAGCATGTCGTCTGCATAAAGGCAGATTTTTTTTCTTCCAGGCTTCCACTTCGTAAGCCCCGTATGTCAGGGTGTGTTCTAATGGCGAATGCGAGGGGTTCCACCGCTAGGACATATTGAGGAGGGGATATAGTGCATCCTTGATGTGTACCTCTAGAGAGGGGGAAGGGTTCGTATTTTATACCATTGACCAAGATCCTGGCGCAGGGGCTCTGGTATAACAGACGAACCCACCTAATAAAGCGAGGCCCAAACCCAAATCTGGCCAGGCATTCCCAGAGGTAAAGCCATTCGACTGAATTGAACACTTTAGCAGCGTCGAGTGATACAACTGCTCTGGAGTCTACGCAGATTATAGGCCATATTTTTAGCTGGCATAAGCCCCACCTGATCAGGGTGAATTAGGGTAAGTATTACGGTGTTAAGGCGTAGCGCCAGGATCTTGGCCAAGATTTTAATGTCGACTTGGAGTAGAGAGATGGGGCGGTATGATTCGGGGAGTTCTAGGTTTTTCCCTGGTTTGGGAATTAGTACTATGTGGGCTTCTCTCATGGATGGTTGTAGGGAACCTGATTCAAAGATATGTTTAAACAGGTCATGGAGTTGAGGGACTAGAGTATCTGCATATGTGGTGTAAAATTCCAGGGGGAGTCCATCCGAGCCAGGGGCCTTGGATGGGTTGAGCTTTGATAAAGCCTGCACTATCTCATCCCTAGTAATGGGAGCCTCTAACATCTCAACCTGGACTGGCAACAGCTGGGGCAGTTCAGTCTGATTCAATAGGGCAGTTATTTCAGCCCCTGAAGAGGTAGCAGTCGACTTGTATAGATCAGCGAAAAACGCCCTGAACTCCAGGTGGGGGGTGTCTGGAGAAGAGGAAACCCCCCCCCAGACTTACCGGAGGTCTGCTGCTAGCTGTAGAAAAAAAGAAGCCTGCTGCTCCAGACACAGCGTGATCTTTTGAGGAAGCATGAGAAGGTATGTGCTCCATACAGCCCCCAGTGGTGACACTTAGGCATGACAACATTTACTAATCAAAGGAGACGTTTCATAAGAAAAGTCAAAATTTCTTAGAAAAAACTTCACTCGCCTTTCCCGCCACATGGTTTTCTGTGGTAAAAACCAACAGACCCAATCTTTACTATTCACGGTGGGTTCCGTTAAACCTTCAGGATACAGGGACCCACAATCCTAGACCTGTAATAGCACCCCGCCAGTAAAACTTTATGGCCTTAATACCAAAAGTACTGGATCCCGGGATCCAGCTCTCTAAAAAGAGAAGCGTTACAGGCAAAACCTAGTTTCATTAGACACGAGGCCCGGGTACCATTCAATTCGGCCTAAAAGACACCTTGAATGGATCCGGCTGCATAGCTAGCCCTAGCAAGGTTTGCTCCAGTGGAGCTCAACACAGCACATCTTCAATTGTGACCAACACCTTAGAAAATGGTGAAAAAACTGGGGTACTCCTAGTAGTGGGAGGGGTTATACAGGGAGTGGACTTCTAGTCTTAGGGTGTGCCAGTGTCCATCACCTGAAGGTGGCCTATAACCCACATAGTAACTACTACTATGGCTCTGTGTCTTGTGATACACGATAAGAAATATATATACACACACACACACACACACACACACACCTATAACAAATATATAAAAAACATAATTCCATGTACATTCAGTTTATGTGAACAATTCATTTGAAAAATACATAGTAAATCCATTCCATGTAAAAAAAAATCTAATTAAAATAGAACAAAAAGTAAACATGCAGAAAAGGGTCATATTTATATAAAGTATACACAACACGGTCTGCATAAAAACAGAAGTTTAACCAGTTGAGATCCGCGCTATAGCCAAATGACGGCTACAGCGCGGACCTCCTTTGCCGGGACTACATCTATTGACGTCGTCCCGTGCACGAGCGGCCTGCGCGCCCTGTGATCGGCGAGTCTATGAGACTCGCCTGATCACCGATCCGAGCAAGGGGTCGATCCCGACCCCTTACCACGTGATCAGCTGCCAGCCAATGACAGCTGATCATGCGATAAAACAGAGCCGGTAATCGGCTATTATTCCTCCTCGCGCCGTCAGCGCGAGGAGAAAAAAAAAAGCCGATCACTGGCGGCTGTGATCGGGACATCGGTCCCGATCACGGCCAGCCCTGCTAGTGCCCACCTGCCCCCTGCCAGTGCCACCCATCAATAAATAAGTGCCCCCATCAGTGCCACCCATCAGTGCCCGCAATCTGCCTCAACAACGGTGCTGCACCTCAGTGCCACATATCCGTGCCCATCAGTGTCATCTACCAGTGCCCAGCAGTGCCACCTATCAGAGCCACCTATCAGTGGTACCTATCAGTGCCCCTTAGTGCCACCCATCTGTGTCACCCATTCGTGCCATCTTATCTGTGCCCATCAGTACTACCTTATCTGTGCCTATCGGTGCCACCTTAACTATGCCTATTGGTGCCACCTTAACTATGCCTATCAGTGCCGCCTCATCAGCGCACTTCAATGAAGGAGAAAAATGACCTGTTTGCAAAATTTTATAACAAACTATTAAACATAATTTATTTTTATTTTTTTGCATCTTTGTTTGTTTAGCAAAAAATAAAACTCCCAGCTGTAATTAAATACCACCAAAAGAAAGCTCTATTTGTGGGAAAAAAAAATGATAAAAATTTCATTTGGGTACAGTGTTGTATGCCCGCGCAATTGTCATTCAAAGTGCATCAGCGCTGAAAGCTGAAAATTGGTCTGGGCATGAGGGGGGTTTAAGTGCCCAGTAAGCAAGTGGTTAAAGGGGTTGTAAAGCTTCGTTTTTTATTTTCTAAATAGGTTCCTTTAACCACTTGGGTACCGCGCTATTGCCGAATGACGGCATTAGCGCGGACCTAGATTTCCAGGACTACGTCTATTGACGTCGTCCTGGTTACGAGCGGCCTGCGCGCCCCCTGAGGGGCGCGCGCGGCGCGCTCTGTGATCGGCGAGTCCGTGAGACTCGCCTGATCACCGATCCGTGTAAGGGGTCGATCCCGACCCCTTATCACGTGATCAGCTGTCAGCCAATGACAGCTGATCATGTGATAGAACGGAGCCGGTAATCGGCTATTATTCCTCCTCGCGCTGACAGCGCGAGGAGAAAAAAAAAAAGCCGATCGCCGGCGGCCGTGATCGGGACATCAGTCCCGATCACGGCCAGCAATGAAAGTCACCACATGCCACCTGCCAGTGCCCACCTGCCTCCCGCAGTGCCATCCTGAAGTTTAACAAAGTAAAAGTAAGTGCCCCCCGTCTGTGCCCATAATGCCCACAGTGCCACCCACAGTGCCACCCACAGTGCCACCCAATCTGCCTCAAAGGTGCTGCACCCCAGTGCCGCCCATCAGTGCCCAGCAGTGCCGCCCATCAGTGCCCAGCAGTGCCGCCCATCAGTGCCCAGCAGTGCCACCTATCAGAGCCACCTATCAGTGCCACCTATCAGTGCCCATCAGTCCCATCTATCTGTGGTACCTATCAGTGCCCATCCGTGCCACCCATCCGTGCCACTTATCCGTGCCACCCATCCGTGCCATCTTATCTGTGCCCATCTTTGCCCATCAGTGCCGCCTTATCTGTGCCCATCGGTGCCGCCTTATCTGTGCCTATTAGTGCCGCCTTAACTATGCCTATCAGTGCCCACCAGTGCAGCCCATCAGTGCCCACCAATGCAGCCTATCAGTGCCCACCAATGCAGCCCATCAGTGCCCACCAATGCAGCCCATCAGTGCCCACCAATGCAGCCCATCAGTGCCCACCAATGCAGCCTATCAGTGCCGCCTTATCAGCGCACTTCAATGAAGGAGAAAAATGACCCGTTTGCAAAATTTTATAACAAACTATTAAAACATGATTTTTTTTTTTTTTTTTTTTGCATCTGTTTTTGTTTGTTTAGCAAAAAATTAAACTCCGAGCTGTAACTAAATACCACCAAAAGAAAGCTCTATTTGTGGGAAAAAAATGATAAAAATTTCATTTGGGTACAGTGTTGTATGCCCGCGCAATTGTCATTCAAAGTGCATCAGCGCTGAAAGCTGAAAATTGGTCTGGGACTGAGGGGGGTTTAAGTGCCCAGTAAGCAAGAGGTTAAGCTAGTGCATTGTTGGTTCACTTGTCATTTTCCTTCGATTTCCCTTCTAAATGTTTTTTTTCTTTGCCCAATTTTCTTACTTCCCGTTTCTCCTCAGTAAAACGTCACACCATCATCTGAGCGGTGTTTAGTCAGCCAGAACAGCTTACTGAGGAGGAACAGGAAGTGAGAAATTCAGACAAAGAAAACAAAAGAAAAAGAACATTTAGAAGAGAAATTGAAGGAAAAGGGCAAGTGAACCAACAACGCACAAGCTTAACCACTTGCTTACTGGGCACTTAAACCCCCCTCATGCCCAGACCAATTTTCAGCTTTCAGCGCTGATGCACTTTGAATGACAATTGCGCGGGTATACAACACTGTACCCAAATGAAATTTTTATCATTTTTTTCCCATTTTTTTCCCACAAATAGAATTATTGAGGTGGCACTGGCAGGGGGCAGGTGGGTACTGGCAGGGTTTTTTCTCCTCGCGCTGTCAGTGCGAGGAGGAATAATAGCCGATTACCGGCTCCGTTGTATCACATGATCAGCTGTCATTGGCTGACAGCTGATCACGTGATAAGGGGTCGGGATCGACCCCTTGCTCGGATTGGTGATCAGGCGAGTCTCATAGACTCGCCGATCACAGAGCGCGCCGCACGCGCCCCTCAGGGGGCACGCAGGCCGCTCGTGCACGGGACGACGTCAATAGACGTAGTCCCGGCAAAAGAGGTCCACGCTGTAGCCGTCATTCGGCTATAGCGCGGGTCTCAAGTGGTTAAACGTACCTATTTAGAAAATAAAAAACAAAGGCGATATCCTCCTGTCTTTTTACATCCACCTGATAGAATCTGGTGAATGTATGAACTTAAGACCAAGTTGCAGCCTTGCAGATTTAAGAACTGGAGGCTTGGTGATGCACTGCCCACAAAGCACTAACAGCCCTGGTGGAGTGCGCTTTGATTTGAAAAGGTGTACATTTTCCCTTTCAAACCATAAGCATGAACAATCACTTGCTGAATCCACTTAGAGATAGTGGATTTTGATGCTGCCTGTCCTTTCCTAGGACCTCCAGGCAATACAAACAGAACATCCGTTTTGTCGAATTTGAGCAGTCGCTTTCAATTAGACTTTGACTGCTCTCACTACATCAAGAGAATGTAGCAACTCCTCTTCCGTGGAACAGGGTTCTGAAAAAAATGAAGGTAGCACAATATCCTGGTTTAGATGAAAACCTGACACCATCTTCGGTATAAAGTTAGGATGAGGATGCAATACCACCTTATCCCTGTGAATAATTAAATACGGGTCTTTGGAAGAAAGAGCAGCCTACTCTGATACAGTTCTTGCAGAAGATATGGCAACCAGAAAGACTAACTTCCTTGTCAAAAGGATCAAGGGAGTATGCTGTATCGGCTCAAAAGGCTGTTTTTGTAAAGCCAAAAAAACGAGATTCAGGTCCCAAGGTTTTAAGGGTGACCTAACCGGTGGATTAAGCGGTGTTACCCCCTGTTTGAAATTACAGACCAGAACACACAAAACAAGTGGTCGTTGGAATAATACCAATAAGGCCAACACCTGACCTTTCATGGTACTCAAGGCCAGCTTCATCTCTAATCCCATTTGCAGAAAGGCAAGAATTCAAGGATTCAAATCAGGAAACATATGCCTCCCAGAACCTAATAAAGGAATCTGGAAGCTGGCTTCCTTGCTTTAAGCAAGGTAGATATTACTGAACCCGAAAGCCTACGATTCTTCAAAATGTGGGTTTTAATAGCCAAACCTTAAAATTTAGCGTTTGTAAGGTAGGATGGAATACTGGTCCCTGTGAGAGCAGGTCTGGATGTGGTGGTAGGGTCCATGTGTCCCCTACTGCCATCCTTACGATCTCTGCATACCAGGACCTTCTGGGCCGCAAGAACCATCGACTTCTTTTCCTGCTTGATCCTGCGAAGAAGACAAGGTAGCATCAGAATAGGAGGGAATGCATAAATCAGCGAGAACTGATCCCACAGGGTCACTAAAGCATCCATTCCGCACGCGAGCTGATCCCTTGTTCTTGACACAAACTTGTCGACTTTGTTGTTGAACCTGGACGCAAACAGATCCACATCCGGGACCCCCATCTTTGGCATATGACCAGGAAGATGTTGGGATGAACGGACCATTCCCAGGAACAACTGTTGCAACTCAAGAAGTCCGTCTGCCAAATCTCTATCCCTGGAATGAAGATTGCAGATATGCATGGCAAATGCTCTTCTGCCCAGGCTAGTATATGTTTTACCTCTCCATTGGCTGCATGGCTTCTGGTGCTCCCTTGGTGAGTGATATAAGCCACTGTTGTGGCATCGTCGGATTGAAACCTGACAATTCCGTAACCTGAACGTCCAGGCCCTTAGGGCTAAACGTGTTGCCCGAATCTCTAGAATGTTGATGGGCAAGATCCTTTCGACCCTGGACCATTTTCCTTGGACAGTCGCTTCTTCCAGGACTGCTCCCCAACTTGAAAGGCTGGCATCTGTTACCACCTTCCAGGTAACTGTCATGAAGGATTTCCCCTTCTGCAGATTCTTGGCCATCCTCCACCAACTGAGGCTCTGGCACACTTTTGGCAAAAGACACATTGTAAAATCTAGCGCTTGGACCTTATTGTTCCAAGCAGACAGGATACTGTTTTGCAGCAGTCTCGAATGAAACCGGGCATATGGAACTGCGTCGAAAGATAGCCACCATCGTTCTCAATAACCTCATGCAAAGGCTAATAGAAGGATCCTTCTTCGCCCCCTGACCACCCGAACCAGCTCTTTTATGGAACTGAATTTTGCCTGGGGTAAAAATGCCCTTTTCTGGGCTGTATCTATGATCAAACCCAAGTACTCTAGAGAATTCTTTAATACCATTAAGAAGACTAGATTGAGGAGCCAACCTAGGTATTCCAGGTAGTTGACTGTGGTGACCATGCTTTGGTCTAAGCAGGCTACCGACTGATCAAGAGCTGGTCGTCTAGGCATGCCACAATTGTTATACCTTGAGCCTTTAATTTGGCCAGAACTTTTGTAAACACCCGAGTTGCAGTAGCTAGACCGAAAGGTAAAGCTACAAACTGAAAATGGAGGAGTTTTTCTACCTCGAAAACATAGGTGAGCGGGGAATATAGGCACATGCAGGTATGCATCCTTGATGTCGATTGACACCAGAAGTTCTCCTCCTTGTAGGATGGAGACAAGCGGATATTTAGGAATTGGTTTAGATCTTTGAGATATAGAATGGGTCTGACATCTCCATTGGGTTTTTCACACCGTGAAAAGGTTTGAATAAAACCCCAACCCCTGCTCTTCCATGGGGACCACCATAATCACTTTTTGAGACAAAAGTCAGTCTAATGCTTGAGATGTTTGACCTGAGGAAACTAGGAGACGGAAACTCTCGGCACTCTAGTTTGTAAACTAGAGCTATTGTGGAGACCACCCATCTGTCTCAAAACTCTTCTTGCCAGACCCTTAAGAACTGCAGAGGCCTTCCTCCCACTCGAGCGAGTGGGGGCGCTCCTTCATAAAGAGGCTTTAGTATTCTGTCTTGTAGGTTTCCTGCCCCAGGCCTTCTTTTGTCCCTGAGGTTTACCTCTTGGACCTGACGATGAAGGCTGTCGTGACTGCCTGGAGGCTGATGCCCCTGGAGAAGGAGTCCGTTTAAATGAGGGACGTTTACTCCTTTTCTTAACTGGCAAAAGGGTAGTCTTTCCACTTGATATTTTTTGGATATATTTGTCAAAATCATTCCCAAACAGCCTTTCACAGCGGAAACGAAAGCCAGACAAGAGCTTTTTCCATGACGCTTCGGCTGACCAACTTTTCAACCATAAGATTCTACGCATATGCACCAACCCAATCTTAAGGCGAGAGGTCCGAAGAACAGAATCTTTCATTGCGTCAATTGCAAAACACAAAGCCCCTGGCAGCTTGGCTAAATTCTGGGCCTGCTGATCAGGGATCACCTTGAGCACCTGTCTCAACTGGTCCCTCAATGATTGACATACCCCAATTGCCGCCACTGCAGGTTGAGTCACTGAACCTGCCACAAAAAAAAAGGTTTAACAGGAATTCCAACTTCTTATCAGTTGGATCCCTAAGCATTTGAGTATTGTCAACCGGACAAGTCAGATTTTTATTCCGAGGATATAGCAGCGTCAATTTCTGGAATCCCCCATTTCTTATTAAATTCTTCCTCCATAGCATAAAGTGTTGACAACTTTTTAGGAGGAAAAAAAAAATGGGTGATCCCACTCAGAAATACACAAGTTATTCCAGCCATGAATGTACCGGAAAGGCCTGCAAGGCTTGAGGATGCTTTAGTGAACGCAAACAAGAAGTGGGTTTTTCAGCCGACTCAGTTAAGGGTAGCTTAAATGTGGGAGGCAACCATTTCAGTAAGAGATTGCACCAGCAATTTCTCAGACTGTGAAGCTGAAGCAGGTTCATGCACACATGACCCCTCGGAAGAGGAGTCATAAGCCTCGTCATGATCCCCTGAGGGGGATTCATCTTCTCCCTCCCACTGTTTCTCTGTTTGAGGGTCCTGAGTGATAGAAGGGGGCCTAACGCGCTTTTTCCCATACTGGGAAGATGCATTTAAAGCCGTTAACCTTTCTTCCAATCCTATCATAGCTGAGGAGAAAACATCCTCAGTAATAAAGACAGGGGCTGAAATGTTTTAAACACTGGCAACACTTGCCAAACCGGATGACTCACTCTGACCGGCCTCCCCACTTCCTTCAGGGGAGGATGATGCTGCAGAAGCGAGACCAGGGTCCCCAGAGCCCAAGGGTAACACCTTTGGGTTCTTTTTTGGTCCTTCTGCCAACCATAGTGCCAAACACAAACACAGAGGTACTGACAGAAAAAATGCACCCACTGCTGAGCAGATAGTCCAGCAACTGCCGCTGCTATTAATGCTCAGCCTGATGCTTAAGTAAATGTGCCTGGGGAATGCTTGTGTCACCACACTTGCAAGCCCCATCTGCTCTGTGTTCCTCAGGTAGGCAAATGCCGCCTGAAAAACTTTGCATTTAAAACCTACACAGTCCTGCGTAGACGTTGAAGCACGTCGACGCAGTGTTAAGCCACTCCCCCCTCAGTTTTCCGTGTCCCCTCACTCTCTCTTAAAAAGAGACTGTTTCCCACACGGGCGGCCTCTGCGCGACCGGATCGGCATGGATGGGGTGGGGGATGGGTTGAGAGCCGAATCTGAGGGGAGGGCGGCGACAAAAAAAAAAAAAAAAAACTGCCGCCGACTGTAAGGGGGAGCGGACCGACCGTTCAGGGCTCTCTACCTCCTGGAGAGGGGAGCCCTGGTGGGGGATGTATTCCAAAGAAAGCCCCCCCCCCCCCAATATCTTACCCAAGGCTTGGGACTGGAGGAAGCCTGCAGCTTCTGCTGACGCAGAAAGAGATCTGTCAAACATGTAACAGGTATGTGCTCTTGACAGCCCCCCGGTGGTGACTTTAGGCATGCCAACGTTTAGTTAAAGGAGAAAACCCATAAGAACTTAAAAAATCTTTAGGAATCTCCACTTACCTTATCCTGCTGCAGGGTTCTGTGGTAAACTAATCAGACCCAATCTTCACCCCTCACGACGGGCTCTGTTAGAAAACCTTCAAGGACCGGGGCTCCTTTTTATTGGTGCTTCCACACCCTTCGACCCGAATTGCACCCCGCTAGGAAGCTATATGGCTGAAAAAAAACAAAAAGCACTGGATCCCGGGGTCCAGCTCTGTAAAAAGAGAAGAGTTACAGGCTAAACCTCGTTTTTTCTGACACAAGGCCCGGGTACCATTCAATTTGGTCTAAAAAGATACATTGAATGGATCCAGCTGCATGGCTTGCCTCAGCAAGGATTACTCCAGCGGAGCTCAGCACAGCACGTCTTTACTCGTGATCAAAACCTAAGACACTGGTGAAAAAACTGAGGTATTCCCAGTAATGGGAGGGGTAATATAGGGAGCAAACTTCCTGTCTAGGGTGTGCCAGTGTCCATCACCTAAAGGTGGCCTATATAACCCATATAGTTACTACTATGGCTCTGTGTCCCGTGATGTATGATAAAGAAAAGCGTTTGTCAATGCACATGCAATTTCTGTACATTTTCAGGTGTGGTGTGAACAAGCCCTTAAAGCGATTGTAAAGTCTTTGATTTACACCTGCAGGAGCCAATGTCTCAGCAGATCAGGAGGAGTATCCCGGACAGCTTAGACATCCGTGGACATCGCTGGAGAGAGATGGGGCTCCGGTAAGTAATTAGGGGGGTGCTGGGGAGGCTGCTATACCCAAAAGGTTTTTTTATCTTAATGCATAGAATGCATTAAGATAAAAAAAACTTGCTTTTACAACTCCTTTAAAAAGAGAAAGACATTAATATAGGTGGGGGGGGAAAAAAAAAAAAAGGACACAAGGTTCAACAATAACATATAAAAACATTTATTGAATATATAAAAAAAAACTGATAAAAAAACAGCTAGGATGTGGAATTAGAAATTTCATTGAAAGACTTCTCAATCAGTTTACGCATGCCTCTGTAGGCTGGATTTTCTTCCATCAGGACAAGTTCTTTTAAAACAGCATTGGGGTTCTTCAGCTTTTTCACTTTTTCCTGGAATGAAAAAAAGTTGGTTAAGTGGGGAGTGACAGATGGCTGAAATGCATGGCCATGGTGTTTAAAAACCCTGCAATGGGTCCTTGCAAATATCAAAAGGTAAAAGCAGACAGTGCATCCTCAATTTTATCAGTATAAAAAACACATTGTTTCCTCCACTGGAAAACATGTAAATAATTTTTTCTGGCACAATCTATAGCAGAATATGTGTAGGCAGGTGAAGTCTGCTGTCTACACAGCAGGTGTTGCTCAGCGACAATGCAGAGGGAGAGGAAGCCATGAGGAACAGGGCTCCTCTATGGTTTCATGAGTCACTGGGGCAGTGATCCGATGGAATGCTGGCCACCCATGTGACTCTGACAGCCATCTTAGGAGATGCAAAGTAGATTTAAAACGTTGTTAACCCCCCCCCCAAAAAAAAGAAAGAAGATCCTGCTCATTTAAAAGCATGTTATACATCACAGTGCTTGTGGTGTGTCATTTGGCCCCCTGTAAACACCTGGCTGTTTTTACCCTCCCCTCTCTGCGCTGACTTTGATATATAAGGGCTGCTGAGCTCTGACACCGGAAGTCTCCGTCATCTGCAGCCCTGCTCTGTGTCTCCTGTGTGCTCTCCCCCCTCCCCTCTCTGACTGTGAGCTCCATGACTACACACCCTTTCCCGTCCTGCTCAAATTCGTTTCTTTCATATAATCCTGTTTTTTTTAATGTAAGCGGCCCCTTTGACTGTGCTTTATAAAAATAATGCTGTATATACCTTGTTTACAGAGAGCTGATTTGCGATCATTGAAACAGGGCCTCTCTCTTCCTCTCCTCCTGACTGACATCAGCGGGGAATCCCAGCCCTGCCCGCTGCATCTGTCAGGCCAAGAGAGGCGGTGTGTCAATGAGCACAGATCAGCACTCTGTAAACAAGGTATATACAGCATTATTTGTAATAAAGCACAGTCACAGGGGGACATTACATAAACAGAGAGGATGGTGTAAAGTTACATTGGTTGGTTAACAACTACTTTAAGACCCTGACCCCTGGGCTTTGTGCACTTTATGCAAGTGGTTAATGTAGGGAAAGGTACCCCGTTTTGTTAGGGACAGTACTAGCGGTAGGGAAAGGTTACCCAATTTAAAAAGTCTCGAAAATCATGCTTTAGGACATTCCCTCTTCCTTTGACATTGGTTCCTACATGCATCACTACAGCCAGGTCTTCACCAGCCCCTCCCAGTAATCTGTCCACCAGATCTGTGATGTGCCCAACCCGAGCGCCTGGTAGACAGCATACAGTTTGGCGCTTCAGGTCTTTGTCACAGATTGCCCGTGCTATCCTTCTAACAATTGAGTCCCCTACCACCAGGATCTGTCTATCCTTTCCCTTTGCTTCCTCCCACTCTCACTGGACGAGTTCTTCCCCTGGCAGCTAGGAGAGTCCCTCAGTTCCAGCAGTGCTGGTCTCTTACTGGTATCATCAATGTCACTCAATGGAGCGTACTTATTGGGATGCTCCAGCCCAAGGCCTCCCTGGCACTTCCCCCTCCATCCTTCCCGTCACTCATGTACTTGTTTCTATTGCCTGCACCTCTGTCTCCACCCGCCTCTGTGCTGGCCCCTGCTGGGTACATTCCCGGCTCTCCTTTAGAATGGAGGATCTTCTCAGTTCTGACAGTTGCTTCCCTAGATCCAGAACCTGGGCTTCAAGGGAAACAATGTGCTTACATTTTGCACAGCAGTATTCACCCTTCTAACAGATGATCAAGGAACACTAACATGCCACAAGATGTACACCAAGTCACATCTCCACACCATCTACTAATTTAATGAGAATTGGGGATTAGACCCGGTCCAAATTACCTAACAACTAGCTTTCGGACACTAATACTCAACAAAACAATACACAGGTACTCGCCGACCACGTGCACTCACAGACTGATACGTCTGCGGATATAGCCTTTGGTCCAAGTGAAAAATATGAGTCAGCCCTTGCCACCTGTGGCCCTGAGTCAGTACCTGAAAATGAACCTTTGCCAAGTGACTTGGCTGGAAGCCAAGAGAATTGTCGCCCTTTGCGATCTAACTGCAACTTCCTGCTAGATATTTAGACTAGGTTTAAAAAATGTTTTATTGTTCCACTTAACCTTGCCTGTTACATTTTTATTGCATGGTTTGCTCTTGTTGTATTGAGATGCTGAGGACAGCATTTGTTAAAGAGTGAAGGGGGTGTAGGCAAGTGCGGTCTGCTGTCTACACTGCATCTGGCTTTCAACCACAGTGACAATGCAGAGGGAGAGGAAGTCATGAGGAACAGGGTTCCTTTATGATTTTCTGAGTCACCAAGACAGTGATCCAATTGAATGCTGGCTGCCCATGTAACTATGGTGGCCAACTTAAGGGAGGCAAAGTTTATTTAAGACCAGGACCCTTGGGTTTGGCACGCCTTATGCAAGTGGGTAGCATAGGGAAATGTACCCAGTCTGTTAGGAACAGTACTAGCGGCAAGGAAAGGTTCCTGACGAAAGTTACATAGTTAGTAAGGTTGAATAAAGACATCAGTCCATCTAGTTCAACCAGAGTGAGCGTCTACAATTGTCCCTATCCCTGTACATTGCACACTCACATCAGTCCCTACCTTTAAGGAGCCCACAATCCAAGGTCCATTCATATACTAGGGCCAATTTTGGACAGAAGTCAATTAACTTACCCTTTGGAGTGTGGGAGGGAACCGGAGTACCCGGAGGAAATCCCCGCAGGCACAGGGAGAACATGCAAACTCAAGGCAGGTAGTGTCGTGGTTGAGATTCGAACCAGCGACCCTTTTTACTGCTAGGCGAGAGTACTAACCACTACACCACTGTGCCGCCCATAGTGTAACTGTAGGGTTCACAACCTCTCTGGGTTTCTGCCAGCTTTGTCTCAGCCAGGCCGCATTCTGCCCCTCTCTACAGATGCTGTCAGTTCTGCTGAAACCTGCTTCCTACATGCTGTTGGAACTATGAGTGTTCCGAGCCCTTAATGGCAGGAACAAAAATGTAATACATTGCAGATTACCAGTCTATAGATCTGCTGGTGACATTACTTTCTCCCCCCCCCCCCCCCATTTTAACCTGGTGATTCTGGCAGTAACACACTTCCTGTCCTAGAGTGACAACACTCACCATAGTATATCCATGGAAAAATAGGACTTTTTTACTCACCGTAAAATCCTTTTCTCTGTAATTCACTGACCGACACAGCTCCTCTCTGTAACAAATGGGTTGTTAGCCTTATCACTAGGCGAATACTAGGCAAAGTTGTAACACAACACTCAGAACTCTTAGTTCCGCCCTGGGGGGTGGTCGCTCAGGCTACAACCCTCCACCCTGCAAAGCAGCATCAGTACGTCAACAAGCAGTATAACGTAAAGATAAAAGGAGGGGCGGATGCTGTTTCGGTCAGTGGATTACAGAGAAAAGGATTTTACGGGGAGTTCAAAAAATCCTATTTTCTCTTATATTCACTGACCAACACAGCTCCTCTCTGTAACAAATGGGACGTCCCCAAGCAGTGCCAAAACGAGGGGTGGGAAAAACCAGCATAAAAACCTTCATCCACCATGGCAAGTGGGAACTAGTGAAACTATACCCACAAAAAAAACAGTGCTTGGAAAACCACCACAAAACAAACAGGGCATCCTCAACAGGAGTGATCCCCAGACCGCACCAAACTGCGGAAGTAATGCAACAGTGCATTAACCTAACAGTATTGCGTTTTTATCGAAAAATGAGGAAAAAACATCTATTGCATATTCAATTGCAACTACATGGCCGCCTGCAAAACTTTGCAGCCAAAACAGGCATTAGCCGATACACTGACGTCCACCTTGTAGAACTTGGTAAACATATGTACAGATGACCAGATCGCCGCCTTACACACCTCAGTGAACAACGCTTGGTGCCGGAAAGCCCAAGGCGTTCCGATTGCCCTTGTGGAGTGGGCCGTGACTGGAAAGGGGGGCACCTGCCATTTCAAGGCGTAGGCTTGTACTACAATCTGTCTGAAATGGTGGCCGACAAGACCGCCATGCCTTTCTTTGGACCAGTCACCGAAACAGTGAGTCTGACTTCCGAAAGTGAGCCGTGGCAGACAAATACACCTTCAGAGCCCTAACCACGTCCAGAGTGTGAAGGGCCACCTCCTTAGGGTGCTTCGGCTTAGGACACAGAGATGGTAATTCAATGTCCTCATTGATATGAAAAGCCGAGACCACTTTCGGTAGAAAAGACGGTTGCGGACGCAACACCACCTCATCTCTGTGGATAACCAGATAGGGCGACTTGCAGGACAAGGCCGCCAGTTCCGAAACCCTCCTGGCCGATGTGATGGCCACTAGAAAAAAACACTTTCTGGGAAAGAGTCAACAAGGGAATCTCCCTGATATTTTCAAACAACGTTTTTTGAAGCGCCATCAACACCAGGTTCAAATCCCAAGGGCGTAACGGTGGATGCACAGCCAAGGCTGAAATTTGTCCTTTGATGGTGCTTAATGCCAATCTCTGGTCTACTCCTTGCTGGAGAAACAGCAGGATCCTGGATATGGAAAAGGAGAGCAGATGCCATCCTTTCTCCTCACACATGGAGATGTAGGCCTTCCAGGTACGATGGTATATCTTCCGAGAAGAAGATTTCCGTGCTCTCAACATAGTTGGAATCATCGAGTCCGACGGACCCCGGTTCCTCAACACCTGGCTCTCAAAAGCCATGCCGTTAAAAAGCCAGCAATGGTAAAGCAGGATGGATCCAGAAGGTCCTCTTGCAACGGCAGTTGCCAGGGAGCTTCTGCCACCAGACGCACCAGGTCTGCGTACCAAGGACGCTGAGGCCAATCTGGGTAAACCAGTATTACTGGGATTCCCACGGCTTCCCCTTTGCGAAGCAGACGCAGCAACAGTTTCAGTGGAGGAAAGGCGTAGATCAGCTGGTACTGATCCCACGGAGCTACAAGCGAGTCTGGCACGTCGGCCCACGCATCTTTTGTACTGGACACGAATCTCGGCACCTTTCCGATTGAGACGGGAGGCCAGCAGATCCACGTCTGGTGTGCCCCACTTCAGGTACAGCAACCTTAATATCTGCAGATGCAATGCCCATTCTCCTGGGTCCAGCATCTGTCGACTCAGATAGTTTGCCTGCCAGTTCTCCACTCCCGGGATGTAAACGTCCGACAGGGCCAGTACGCGTCGATCTGCCCACAGAAGTATGTGAGCGACCTCCCAAGCAGCGGCTGAGCTTCTTGTTCCCCCTTGGTGATTGACGTATGCCACAGCCGTGGCGTGGTCTGACTGTATCCTAATCAGACGCACTTGAAGTCTCATCGACCATGTGTAGAGGCACAGCCTGATCGCTCTCAATTCGAGCAGATTGATCGGCAACTCTGATTCTTCCGTCGACCCGAGGCCCTGAGCTGACTGAACCCCCATGACTCCACCCCAGCCGGATAGACTGGCGTCCATTGTGATCACCGTCCATTTCAGAGGAAGGAACGGTTTTCCGGACTGAATCACCATGGACCTCAACCACCAGATCAGCGAGTCTCTGACTGACTGGCTCACCAGGATCTGTCGATCCAGGGACAACTAAGATTTGTCCCATTTTGTTAAAATCTCCTTCTGCAGGACTCTGGTGTGGAACTGGGCATAAGGTACTGCCTTGAAGGAGGCTACCATGAGCCTCAGTACTCGCATGCAAAAGCAGAGCGACTACTTGCGGTTCATCAGCAGTTTGACCACGGATCTGAGAGTCTGCAATTTGTCTGAAGGGAGAAAAACAACAAGCTTAGGTACGACAGATTCTGGGTCGGCACAATCACCGACTTTTTGAGGTTCAACGGCCACCAAATTCTTGCAGGGTCTGCATGGTGATCGCCACATCCTCCTTTAATTCTGAGGCGGAAGATGCTCTCAGTAGGAGATCGTCTAGGTATCCCACAATCGCGATCCCACATCGTCGCAGCAACACCAAAACTGGAGCCAGTACCTTGGTAAAGACTCGAGGGCTGATGCCAGACCAAAAGAAAGAGCCACAAACTGGTAGTGGGCTTCCCTGACTGCAAACCGCAGACATTTTTGATGACGAAGGCATATGGGTATGTGCAGGTACGCATCTTGGATGTCTAAGGACGCCAGGGAGTCCCCTTGATTAAGTGCAGCGACTACTGAGCGAACTGATTCCATTCTGAACCTCTGCACGTCACAAAGTGATTGAGGGCTTTTAGATATAAGATTGGACGTACCGCTTCCTTCTTGGGAACCACAAACAGATTGAGTAGAATCCCTGGAAGCGTTCAAGTCAGGAACCGGTACAATCACCCTGCGATTCAGCAAATCCCTTACCGCCCCCAACAGGGCCTCTCGGTGGGAACCGGGGATACAGGTATGCTGGGAGGGGAAGAATCTGTTTGGCAGCCAAGAGAGAAACTATCTTGTAGCCTGTGGAAATCAGATTGCAGACCCCTTAGTCAGATAACCGGGAGGACCACTGGGCTGCAAACTCCCGAAGGCTACCCCCCACTCGAGACATGGGTGGGGGCCAACCTTCCTTAGCCTTCCTGGCCTGTGGGAGTAGGGTACTCTTACCACTGATGGCATTTTTAATAAAGTCATCTAATGAGGCTCCAAAGAGCCGGTCGCCAAGAAAGGGAAGATCCGTCAGGGCTTTTTTGGATGCCTGGTCAGCAGACCAGAATTTTTGCCCAATTAGGCGCCTCAGCACCACAGCTGACACTGAGGCCATGAATAACAGGGGGAGAGTATCCAGGGCCACGTCACAGACGTATTAAGGCCTTGCACTAGTTGGTCTTCTAGTTCCACGCAAACGGGAAGCCTGTTGCTCTCCCAATTCGCGGTGCAAAAGTTTTACCCACTAAGTCAGTGTCTGTGACACAAGTGCGGATGCCAGTACAGGTTGCACGGCTGACCCCACAACTGTAAACAAGGAACGAGCCACTGCCTCGGCCTTCCTGTCCTTGGGATCCTTGAATGCAGGAGTTCCTTCAAACGGGATCGTGGTTACTTTATTTAACCTGGGTACTGGGGGTCCACGACCGGAGGAGCCAACCATTCTTTGAGAAGGCTTTCCTCAAAGGGGTAACGCACTGCCATGTATTTGGGGACCGAAAAGATCAGTTGCGGGTGACCCCATTCCTTGTAAATGAACTTGTCAAAATAAGTCAGATACGGGAACGCCTTAGGTGAACGTGCTGGCTTGCGGGACCCAAAAGGGACCGGTACATCAGCAGAGGGATCTGCTGGCTCCCGAATCTTCAGGGTATCATACACAGCTGTGACAAGTGCTCCAACAAGCACTTTGTTGCGCCCGGACCCGGACGGGGACTCATCCTCACCATCCTCGTCTGACAAGACAGAGCAGGGGTCACCAGCCTCAGCAGGACCCGAGTCTGCGTCAGAGCTCTCCCCAGAACATGGGGGGGGGGGGGAGGCTTTTTAGCACCTTTCTTCCCAGGTACCACCTCCATCTTGGCAATGAACGAATTAAGGACCGCTGTCAGGGTGTCCATGGGAACTGCGCAGTCCGCAGGTGATCCGGTTGCAATTGCCTGGATTTTGGGGGAAGAAACATCAGACCCTGTCTGCCACCCGGAGGGGACTTAGGACAGTGACAGTCACACCCTCCTTGCTTCTGCTGACTGAGGGGCTCTAACCCGGCGGACTCACCACCCTGCGCTGTTCACAAGTAGTGCCTATAGACCCCTAGTGCTCCCAGGTGCAGAGGAAACCAAACCTGTGTCGGTGGCAGTTCTCCAGAACGATCGCTAAACGATCTGAAAAACATACTCAGGCTACAATAAAATGGCTGACCAGCGTCCAGTAAACAGACAGGAAACAGAGCACATGCAGCTGCTTCTGGAGAACACTGAAAGCGTGCTCAGGCTTCTAGAAAATGGCCGCCAGTGTCCTGATTAGGAGAGCACTGGGAAAATGGCCGCTTGAAGCCCAGAAGGACATGCTGCCCTCGCCCACACCTAAAATGGCTGCCGGACAGCTTCCATGGAGGGACAGAGACAGAATGTGACAGACAGCGCTGCACCGAAAACACAGCCAGACCCTCACAGGCACCCCCCAGGAGCTTAACACACAGGATCCAGGACACCACCCGCCAGCCTGTCCCCTATCCCAGGTGAGAGCCCTCAGGGATCACACACACACACACACACACACACACACACACACACACACACACACACACACACACGCAGAATCCCCCTCCACGAGGGGGAGGGAAGATAGGGAGAGCTGTACTTACCAGTCCTGAAGAGCTGGGAGACATTCCATTGTAGATCTACACCTGATTGGTACAGGGTAGCTACTGGCCTTGGCATACTGTGACGCAGACATCAGTAGCCCGGTCATATGTAAGCACTGGAGCATAAAAGCTTACCGACTACCTCTGGAGCTGAGGTATGTAGTGGCCTGCCGAGCCGAAGCTGCGACTGCACACGCTCAATAGCCGGACTGGGGAGACTACAAGGATAAGGGTATCCAGCCAGTCACCCAGCCGGCTGTTGATAGTAGATCACAGGATAATTCATCTTGCGCAAAAACCCAAGCTTCTGCGTAAAAAAAGCACGGACCGATGGGACCGCAGGGTTCCTAGGTCCTTCTCCTTTACTAAGCAAAATAAAACTGATGCTGCTTTGCAGGGTGGAGGGTTGTAGCCTAAGAACTAAGAATTATGAATGTTGTGTTACAACTTTGCCAAGTATTCTCCTAGTGATAAGGCCAACAACCCATTTGTTACAGAGAGGAGCTGTGTCGGTCAGTGAATATAAAAGAAAGCAGCATTGTCACTAAAGGACAGAAATTGCAAATACCTCACTCTCTCGATAACAGAGAGGATGGGTTCTGTAGTTTTCAGAGATACTGTAGCTGGGAATAATATAATTGATAAGAATACCATGCAGGCAGGGAGCACAGGAAATTATTAGCTCACTTGGGTTTGTATAAAGTACATTGGTGAATGATGTATTTAAAGAGAGTATAATGGTATATTTAAAAAAAAAAGGGGGCATGTGAAATCTCTACTGTGACAACTTTCCCTTAATTTTGGGGAGATCTCAATTTATTTCCTGCTGTGCCTCTTGGGAAAGAATTGTAGGAAATCTCACGGTCAGGGAAGTGGATGCAATACAAACAAAAAAAAAAAAAATCAATGACAGTGATCCGAAGCCTTCCCAGCATCATAAAAAAAGTTTAGCTAGAGTTTCACTCTAAATATAAAAACAAAAAACAAAAAATAAAACAAACCCACTTACTTGGAATGGGACAGCCATAAAAGTAGCTTTTGGAAGCTGCAAGTAGTCCGAACTTGTGACATTGCCCTGTAAAAGGAACACACATTTGTATAAGAGTCAGCACATGCAATGAGCCTACAGTATATCAAGGACATAAAACTACCGGAAGGAGATGGTGGCACACACCAGGGTTTGAACATCCTCTGCCGCTTGCTGTGTCAAGGACTCAAGCTTCTCTTCTAAGGCCTTTGTAGACTCTTCTATGGCATAGGATTTCTCCACAGCCTTTTCAACTTCATTCTAAAGAACCAAAAAATAATTGAGGTTACAGATTCTGATACTTCAATATTAGTCGTATGAAGGTAAACAATGTTTTTATTATTTTTTGAAAGGTTTATATAACTGATATTTTCTTTGGTTTCCAATATTTACTGGTAAATTTGTAGTGTGTGTATATGGTAGAACACTGTTTGCAGAACATGGTAGGCTGCATAGTAAGAAAAGCCCAGCCAAAGCACATGTACTGACTGTCCTTACAGACAAATGATTTAGACAGCACAATCTGTCTAAATCATTTGTCAATCCTCAGGACCAGTTCACACTGTGCAATTCCTATGCATTCCTGTGTGGAGCGTTTTGATAACCAATACATATGAATAGGCTGCAAAGCACACTGAACTGCACAAGTAGTGCTTGCACTACTTTTAAAAACACACTGCACAGTACTGCAATACCACGTGATTTGGTGCTCACAAATGCACTATATTTGGGGTGGCGTTAACAATACATCGGTACCCGCATGCAGATCACAAGGGCAGAGCGTTCACCTGTGGTGCGGGAAACATGCACTGATCGTACCTTTCCCACACTGTGCTCCGATATGAACCAACCCTTAATGAGCTGTGTGTATAATCTGGTAATAAGGTGATCTTGCTGCATAGCACTCATCACCAGCTGTGATAAATATGAAATATTTAGAGTGGAATCCCTGAAAGATCTCACTTCCAGCTTAGAATAGAGTGGATTTGGCTTTTTAAAAAAGAAAAAATTAAAAGACCCTGCAATAATGGGATTTTTGGTCTACCTGTAAAATCCTTTTACATCGTTTATTTAGCTACATAATCAGGTTGAAAAAATAAGACACAAATCCATCTAGTTTAAACAATACAAAAAATAAATAAATAAAAAAGAAAACAGACAATACTATACCCACAGTTGATTCAGAGGAAGGCAAAAAAAAAAAAAAATAAAAAAAAAAAAACAGTAAAGCTGGATCCAATTTGCTTCAGTGAAAACAAATTCACTCCTAAACCCCCAGGATGCAATCAGCTAGAATACTGACCGAATAAAAAAAGTGCCAGTTGCAATTTTTCCATGAAATGTTGCATGATATTTGTACTACCGTTAAATATATATTTTCATTAAAAAAACAAAAACCCCACAACATTGAAATGCTAAATTTTCTGATAGTTATAAAAAGATGTTACATTGAGTAAATAGGATACTATATCAAATATGACCAGGCTCAAAACTGTGCGTTATTAAAAAGTTAAAAAAAATTTAAAATGTATTTTACTGCTATTGCAAGAAAGCTGACAAGCTCCATACTGTAAATGGTAGCATAGTGCATAGTATTCTTGAGGAAACATCAGGTCTATAAAAGATCCCAAATATCAGGATCTGCCCTCAGCCGAAACTGATGGAGCACAAGCTAGGCCTAATCTGCTTGTTTACCCCCTTCCAGGTTCACACTACACAGGGGAGATTAGTGAATTGCTGATCTCCTGCTGCTCGTTATCCTGATGTCTGTTTTGCAGATTCTGGGCTCCCACAGGACACAGGTAAACCCGGGACACATGCCGGGGGTGAAGCTCGGATGAGAGATGAACCATGATAAAGATCTTTATAAGTGCGGTAAAGCTGTCCAAATCACTGGCAGCAATAAGCCAACAAAAAAGCAAAACAAATTCTAATAAAAAAAGAGATGCAACAGGCAATAACGGAATGTCAAACTCACGGCCGCTATTTGTTTACATATTACCTACAGCATCGGACACTTATGCATTTTGAAATTCACACTTACGTTCAAGGACTCCAACATCTCCTGGTTATGTTCCAACTTGCGCTTTTCTTCTGCCAAGTCTTTTCTTAAGTTTTTCAGGTTTTCCATTTGGACAGATGGATATTTCAGTTTCTTATAGTGCTGGAGCAGCCTAAAGAACATAAAAGGGGGACTATATAAATGTTTTTTTTTTTTCTAGAAGCAGACAGTAAAATACATAGCCTGGGAAGCTACTGGCCATTTTTGTTGAGCAAGTTTGTTTTTGCATACAAGCTATATTCAGGATTACATTTTGTACTGGGTTTTGCAAACATGCCCTCTAAGACCCCATTCACACCTGAGCGTTTTGGAGCTTGAAGCCTGAAGCTACAAAACGCTAGAGGGGAAAAATTATATTATTCTCAATGGAGATGGTTCACATCTCCACTACATGTCGCCTGAAGCTCAAACAAGTTCCTGGACCCTTTTTTGTCGCTCGAATTGAGCAGATTTGGGCATTTTTCTTTTAACATTGATGACCTTTTGCCCTGCACAAAATCGCGGCAAATCACAGTAAAAAACCCTGCAAAACCGCGGTAAAAAAACGCTGCAAAAAACGCTTGAAAACGCTACGCTCAGGTGTGAATGCAGCCTTATGGATGGCTGGATAACAGACTACGTCGCCTTGTTGAATAACAACGCAGATAAAGTATCAGTACACCTAAAACAGACTTATCACTCAGGATCACAATTGGTAAGATCTGTGTATGGAGCTCCCAGCTCTGCACACCTGCTGTACCCTTTATGAGGGGTTCCCACCATCCCTGCTAAATTTTTATTTTACATTATGGAGAGGAAACATCCAGAGCATCCAAAATTTCCAGCTACACTGGAACATAACTGGGAATTATGACAGGGAGATCATGTTGGGCCATAAAAAGCCATGAGCTGGCTCAGTGGATTAGAATCCACATATTAATATCAATTTTGGGTAGATCCTTCAACACCACTGACGTTTAGGTTTTTGGATAAAATGGGACAAATATTAAAGTAGAACTATGGTCTTCCGATATATAAAACAAAAACAAAAAACCCAGAACATTTGCTGCAGCACTTATTTATCCACTTGCCCACTGGGCACTTATACCCCCTTCCTAACCAGGCCAATTTTGAGCTTTCAGTGCTGTCACATTTTGACTAAGGCCTCATGCACACGAGACGCAGTTAAACGCGCGTTCAGATGCAGTTGGACAGTTTTTTCAACTGCACCTGAACTCATTCAATGTTATCCTATGTGTCCATGCACACAGTCTCGTTTTTTTCCGTTTATATGCAGTTGCGTTTAATCTCGTTTTTCCAGAAGCAAAAAAATGCGTTCAGAAACAAAAATTTCTGCGTCTCAGACGCAAAACGCGGCAAAACGCGGCTAAACGCGGCACCCGCGTTTAGCCGCGTTTGCGTTTATATGCGTTTTTAAAGGTGACCTTTTTTTTTACATTAAAAATCTCAAAAATGATTGCAAATTATGAAAAACCATTAGAAAAATATTTTAAACAATTGCAATTGCAAGTGGACAATCCACAACTTGTGGCAAGTGACGTGGCAAGTGGACAATCCACAACTTGTGGCAAGTGACATGGCAGGTGGCAAGTGATGTGGCAAGTGGACAATCCACAACTTGTGGCAAGTGACGTGGCAGGTGAAGTGGCAAGTGACGTGGAAAGTGGACAATCCACAACTTGTGGCAGGTGACGTGGCAAGTGACCTGGCAGGTGACGCGGCAAGTGACTTGGCAGGTGACGTGGCAAGTGGAAAATCAACAACTTGTGGCAGGTGACTGGCATGTGACGTGGCAAGTGGACAATCCATAACTTGTGGCAGGTGACGTGGCAAGTGACGTGGCAAGTGGACAATCCACTTGTGGCAGGGGACGTGGCAAGTGACGTGGCAAGTGGACAATCCACTTGTGGCAGGTGATGTGGCAAGTGACATGGCGAGTGGACAATCCACAACTTGTGGCAGGTGATGTGGCAAGTGATGTGGCAAGTGGACAATCCACTTGTGGCAGGTGACGTGGCAGGGGACGTGGCAAGAGACGTGGCAAGTGGACAATCCACAACTTGTGGCAGGTGATGTGGCTGGTGACGTGGCAAGTGGACAATCCACATCGTGTGGCAGGTGACGTGGAAAGTGGTGTGGCAAGTGGACAATCCACAACTTGTGGCAGGTGATGTGGCTGGTGACGTGGTAAGTGGACAATCCACAACTTGTGGCAGATGGCATGGCAGGTGACGTGGAAAGTGGACAATCCACATCTTGTGGCAAGTGACGTGGCAGGTGATGTGGCAAGTGACGTGGCAAGTGGACAATCCACAACTTGTGGCAGGTGACGTGGCAGGTGATGTGGCAAGTGATGTGGCAGGTGATGTGACAAGTGGACAATCCACATCTTGTGGCAAGTGACGTGGCAGCTGACGTGGCAAGTGATGTGGCAGGTGACGTGGCAAGTGACATGGCAAGTGGACAATCCACATCTCGTGGCAAGTGACGTGGCAGGTGATGTGGCAAGTGACGTGGCAAGTGGACAATCCACAACTTGTGGCAGGTGACGTGGCAGGTGATGTGGCAAGTGACGTGGCAGCTGACGTGGCAAGTGACGTGGCAAGTGGACAATCCAAAACTTGTGGCAGGTGACGTGGCAAGTGACGTGGCAGGTGACGTGGCAAGTGATGTGGCAAGTGGACAATCCACAGCTTGTGGCAAGTGACGTGGCAAGTGGACAATCCACAACTTGTGGCAGGTGACGTGGCAGGTGACGTGGCAAGTGAACAATCCACAACTTGTGGCAGGTGACGTGGCAGGTGATGTGGCAAGTGACGCGGCAAGTAGACAATCCACAACTTGTGGCAGGTGATGTGGCAAGTGACGTGGCAGGTGATGTGGCAAGTCACGTGGCAAGTGGACAATCCACAACTTGTGGCAGGTGATGTGGCTGGTGACGTGGCAAGTGGACAATCCACAGCTTGTGGCAGGTGGCATGGCAGATGACGTGGAAAGTGGACAATCCACATCTCGTGGCAAGTGACGTGGCAAGTGACGTGGCAAGTGGACAATCCAAAACTTGTGGCATGTGACGTGGCAAGTGACGTGGCAGGTGATGTGGCAAGTGATGTGGCAAGTGGACAATCCACAGCTTGTGGCAAGTGACGTGGCAAGTGGACAATCCACAACTTGTGGCAGGTGACGTGGCAAGTGACGTGGCAGGTGACGTATCAAGTGATGTGGCAAGTGGACAATCCACAGCTTGTGGCAAGTGACGTGGCAAGTGGACAATCCACAACTTGTGGCAGGTGACGTGGCAGGTGACGTGGCAAGTGAACAATCCACAACTTGTGGCAGGTGACGTGGCAAGTGACGTGGCAGGTGATGTGGCAAGTGACGCGGCAAGTAGACAATCCACAACTTGTGGCAGGTGATGTGGCAAGTGACGTGGCAGGTGATGTGGCAAGTCACGTGGCAAGTGGACAATCCACAACTTGTGGCAGGTGATGTGGCTGGTGACGTGGCAAGTGGACAATCCACAGCTTGTGGCAGGTGGCATGGCAGATGACGTGGAAAGTGGACAATCCACATCTCGTGGCAAGTGACGTGGCAGGTGATGTGGCAAGTGACGTGGCAAGTGGACAATCCACAATTTGTGGCAGGTGATGTGGCAAGTGGACAATCCCCAACTTGTGGCAAGTGACGTGGCAAGTGGACAATCCACAACTTGTGGCAGGTGCCGTGGCAAGTGACACGGCAAATGCAAGTGTACAACTGCTCTCTATGCTGCTGCTGCTCACTCTGATCAAAATAGCAGAAATAGTTAAAAAAAATGCTTTGAGAGCTTGGGGAGGGTCTACATGATGTTATCTTTATAAACGCGTTTAAACGCAAACGCGTCTAAACGCGGCATGCAAACGCGGCAAAACGCGCGTTTCTAAACGCGCGTTTCAGCTTTTTTTTAACAGAGGTTTTATCTGCGTCTCGTGTGCATGAGGCCTAACAATTACTCAGCCATGCAACATTGTAGTCATATTAAATTTTTTTCCTATTTTTTGTCACACAAATAGATATTATTGTTTCCGTTTTTTTTTTTTTAATTAGTAATTTTTCTTTATAAATTTTGGCCAAAGTTATACTGCTACATATCTTTGGTAAAAATAACCCCAGTGTATAATATTCTGTCTTTGTGAAGGTTATATAAAGTTTACAAGCTATGGTGCCAGTTAGGGATGCACCGATACAATTTAAATTTTTTTTAGTACTCGCCGATACCAATTACCAATACCTACCGCAACTGTTTTGTTTTAACTACAGCTGTCAGCAATGGTACAAAGCATTGAAAATGTATTTACAAATGAAATAAATTGATTTTTTTTTTAAATGCAGTGCTTTTTCAATGTGAAATGTGTAAATATAGATTAATATATATGTGTAAAAATATTTACTAACAAAGCAAACAAAAAAAAAAGTTTTAATTGTTTATAGTGTATAAAATAGACGTGAGCAAAAGAAAAAAAAAGCGGGAACATAATTAAATGGAGGAGAATAGGGAGTTAATTAAGGCTGATTAGAGTAAATGAAGGGTTATTAAGGGGTTAAACAGAGGAACATTTGTTCATCCCTTTGATCTGCAGATGAAGAAACAGAAATATACAAAAAGAAACAATGTTTCTTTTTATTTTAGTGTTTCAGAGCTGGGCAATGCTGGTAATAACCATTGCCAGCTGCTTTTTTTTTTTTTGACAGCTCCAATTACTGGACTTCTTTAACACTGGAGAGAACCACTGACAGCTCAAAGAGCCAAGCCTGAAAGTATCAGTTTCAGGTATCGGTGCATTTGCACGAGTGACGATACTTGTGCAAATACTCGGTATCGGCACCGATATTGGTATTGATGAAACCCTAGTGCCAGTCATTGAAAATTGATCATACCTGATGTACTGACGGCCTCTCTCATTTCTTGAGACACTAATAAGCCAAGAAAGTACAAACACCACCCAAATTTGGAGAGGAGACATTCCAATGTATTTAGTAGGCATGATGAGTTTTTCCAAAGTTGTAATTTTTTTCCCACAATTCTTTGCAAAATTGTCATTAACAGGTTATTTCTCTCACACAGCACATGCATACTTGCAACTATACCCCAAAACACATACTGCTACTAGTATGGCAATACCACATGTTTTCCACAGCCTGGCCACGTAGAGAGGCCCAACATGCAGGGAGCACCATCAGGCGTTCTAGGAGCATAAATTGCACATGTATGAAGGCCCTGGAGCACCAGGATAATGAAAACGTCCACAAAATAACCCCATTTTGGAAAGCAAACACCCCAATGTATATTCTATAAGGCATAAGTCGTCTTTTGAACATGTCATTTTTTTCCCACAAGTTTTTGGAAAATGTGGAAAGAAAATGAAAATAATTTTTTTGGATGAGGATCCAATGATAGGGTGACACTGATGAGAACAAATAAGCACTCACTGATGGCACTTTAGGGGCACAAACAAGCAAGGGCAAAAATCAAGCAGCCTATTGGCGTGGGGTTTCCCCTCAAGATCCACAGGCCACAAGTCGCATCAGTTAAGACGATGATCCCAACTTTTATTCAAATCAATTGGCTGAAATCGTGCCCAACGCATTTTCAAAGTCGGACCGACACAAGTCAGACCAGTTAGCCACTTCAATACAGGGCACTTTCCCTCCTTCCAGCCCAAGCCAAATTTCATCTTTCAGCACTGTCACATTACGAATGACAATTGCGTGGTCATGCAATGCTGTCCCAAACAAAATTTTTATTATTTTGTTCCCACAAATAGAGCTTTCTTTTGGTGGTATTTGATCACCACTGGGTTTTTATTTTTTGCACTGATGGGAACTCATAGATGGCACTGAAAGGCTGCAGTGATGGGCACTTATAGGTGACACTGATGGGCAGCACTGATGAGGAGTCATTGACAGGCATCTATAATGGGCACCGATTGGCACCTCTAATGGGCAGTAACTGAAATTGCTGGTGGTCATCCTCAGTGGGTCTGATGGGAGCCTGTCAGGAGAGCAGCCGATTGTCTTTCCTCCATTCGCATCTATCAGTGCGAGTGGAGGAAAAGCCTATAACCAGCTCTTCCTGTTCACATTGTGATCAGCTGTGATTGGACACAGCCGATTACATGGTAAAGAGCCTATGTCAGAGGCTCTTTACCGAGATCGGACTGACGCCATCATATGACATCCAGTCAGGATAACTTAACCATTTTCCAGCCGTCATTCTGCTATATGGTGGGTGGGAAGTGGTTAAGAAGGCTCTCATAGGGAACCATTGATTTCGACACATCATGCGACTTGTGCTCTCAAAGTCGGAGAGCATTTCGGACCAGTGTGAACTGGTTGGCAAAGCTTAATTGAATAAGCTGAAGTTAGAAGCCAGATTCCGAGTGCACTAGTTTTAGTAAATCTCACCATAGTCTCTCTTTAGCTACAAGGAATATTACTAGATGGCTTACCTTTTCTTAAGACCAGCAAGTTCAGCTTGGACATTCTCAAAATCAACAATTCTTTTTGAGCTCAAGACTGACCTGTTAAAATTTAAAAAAAGAAAGCTAGCAAATAAAGTGAACAGTAAAAAATTAGAGTATAAAAGGAAGGCTACAGAAGGCGAAAGAGCTTACAATCTATTAGGGTTTAAACACTTGCCTAGTGGGCACTTTTAACCCCTTTCCAGACCTGGTGAATTTTCAGCTTTCATCGCTGTCCCAATTTGAATGATAATTGCACGGTTATACAGCACTGAACTCATTACATTTTTATAATTTTTTTTCACACAAATAGAGCTTTCTTTTGGCGGTATATAATCACCACTGTGTTTTTATTTTTGCTAAACAGAAGAAGATCGAACATTCTGAACTGTAGTTTGTTAAAAAATTATTTCTCCTTCATTGATGTGCGCTAAGGCTGCACTGATAGGCTACACCAATGAAGTGGCACTGGTGGGCACTGATGAGGCTACACTTATAGGCAGCATTGATGGGCTCTGATAGATACTGATAGGTGGCACTAATAGGTGACACTGATAAGAAGGCACTGATTGGCAGCACTGGTGGCCACTGTTAGGGCTGCACTGATAATCAGGACACTGAAGGTGTATTTAACATATAATATACAAGAAACCAGTCACTTTTGGATAAACTAGCCCCTCAAATAATAGTCATTTTGAGAACTGGTACAATAAACTCCTCATAACACATACTGTTGGTGTCATTACTGATCTTCTGAAAGAGGGTCTACATGAAAAAGTCAGACAACTAGTATTTCCAGTAGTAAGAGATGATTAACAGCAACTGCTAATTCCAGCAAACAGATATGGGGAAAAGGTGATCTGGTACCATTTGGATAGTTTCCTCCACTATAAGCCAGTGCTAAAGTTGTTCACAGGCTCCTCCCGCTTTCTGCCCCCTAACATAAGCACTCAAGCAACCCGAGTGATTATGTTTCAATTGAGGCTGTACCTAGATACAAATTTTTGGAGGGTGAGACCGTGCCTGCTCATCAAACCACCCACTCACGTCTATCCCTCTTCGATGTAAAACAGTGATACAGAATTACTCACAGCTCAGCAACATTCATCAAATTCTCAATATACTGCACTGTATCTGGTGAGATCAGCTTTTGGACTTTCTCTTTTGGCAGGTTAACAGTTTTGCTCTCCCCGCTTTCAAGACCTGTGTGAAATATACATAAAATTAACATCACTAAGTATAACTTGTAGCTACAGTGACCACTTCAAGGGTCACTTAACAAGAAAAGCTTTAAGTAAATGCAGTTTGGCAAATCCTCAGTTTATTGTATTTACTTAGGCAAACAAGTCAAAGCAGAAAATAATGGGGTTTTTGGTTTGCTCGTTAAAACCTTTTCTTGGAATACATCACAGGACAAAAAGGTCTTTTCATATCCATTATGATAGGGTTATGCTGTCACCTTTAAGTGATTAGACACTTGCAAGTTTTTGGAGCCATGAACCACAAAAGAAGAGGGATGAGATCCCAGTGTCCTGTGATGTACCCAAAGAAAGGGATTTTACAGGTAAAAGCAAAAATCTCATAATCATACATCCCTTGAGACATATGAATTATGAATGGGATGTCTCAAAGCACTGAATATAAGGGGTAGGGCAACAAAGTATGAAGCAAAGACCCGGTAGAAGCCTTACAAACTTGAGCCATCAAAACGTGATGATGAATAGCGCAGCAAGCACCAACATGTCTGGTAGAATGAGCCGCCACTGAAAACAGTCCCTTCAGACCATAAGCTTGAGAAATAAGCCAACAGAATCAAGATAAATGGTCAATTTGAAAGCTGCATGACTCTTCGAGTCTTCTAGAAGCAAAGAGGAAAACCAACTTACAAATTGAAGTAGTCAACATCAGTTGATAGCACAAACCACATCCAAGGTATGATGAACCATGGGCCCCCGGTTTTTAGAGCAAAAAGGCAAGACACTATTACTGGTAGAGATGGAATGAATAAACCACCTTAAATGAGGACCACAAAGGCCTTAGAACCACTTTTTCAGGGAGGAGCAACAGAAATGGTTCCTTACGGGAAAGGGCAGTCAATTCTGAAACTCTCCATGCTAAAGTAATGGCAATCAGAAAAATAACCTTCCAAGTCAGAGAAACTAAAAGGAATATCCTGGATGGGTACAAAACGGAGATCTCAGCAATACAGAAAGTAGAGCCAACAGAATCTTAACTAGTGGAACAGTATGTGTGATGTCTCACGCACACACCAAGGAAGGAGTAGCAATGGGTCTCTAAAAAAATAAAAAATAAAAAAATAAAGGACTGCCAATGCTGAAACCTGACCCTTGATCGCACTCAAAGCCAATCCCAGATCAACTTCAGACTGCTGAAATGCCAGGATGCAACCCATGCCACACCAGTGAGGATGAAATCCCCTAGCGTCACACCAAGAAAAATAAGATTTCCCCATTTTGTGGTAAATCTTCCTTGAAGTCACCTTGCTAGCCTCCAGCAGGGTCGGAATAACAGAATCAAAGGCTCCCCAGGAATTCCTTCCACTTAAATCCTGCAAAGCAGAAGTAGAGGCTGTAACAACGGAATGGTATAAATAAGGGAGAACTGGTCCCATGGTTTCACCAGAGCATCCACTGCAAACTCTCGAGGATCCCTGGCCCTGGAGAGGAACCTGTCCAACTTTGCACTGAACCTGAATGCCAAAAGATCCAAATCTGGGGTTCCCTACCACTGGCAGTTCCTTGCACACCTCTGGATGAAGGGCTTACTGCCCTGGAAAAAAGTTAGCAAGTTTTGAAAATCTGCCTGCTAATTTTCCATGCCTAAAATGTAGAGCGGGGACATAAAGTTCCACCCAGGAACCTACCCCAACTTTTGGTGCCTTCTCGATTTATGTACACTACCACCATGGTGTTGTTCTTCTGAACCCTTACAGGAAAGCCATTCAGCTGCACCAATCAGTGCAGCAGGGTAAGATGAATCGCCTTCAGTTCCAGGATGTTGATGGGCAACGATCTCTACTGCCGTGATCAAGTCCTTTGGACTGAGAAATTATCCAGAACTTTTCCTCAGGCCACCAAGGCTGGTGTCTGTCATCTAGACCCTCCAGGACAGGAAAGAAGATTTCCTCATCTCCAAGATCTGTGAGGGGATCCACCAGTCCAGAGACTTGTGCTGGGGAGTAACAGCATCAGCCAATTCCAATAACTGACCTTCTGCCCCAAAATGCCAAGACATTCCTTTGAGGAGCTTGCAATGAAACTAGGTAAAGGGCACTGGCTTGAAAGAGGTTACCATCTTACCCAGGACATGCAAAAGTGAAATCAAGGAATTTGTCAAGAGTCTTGAGCAAGTCTTCATAATTTCTCAGATCAAGAGTTGGGACTAATGCAAACTTCTGCAAATTCAGAACCCATCCAAACCTCTCCAGAGTGTGCACCGTGTGAGACATATTGGCCACCAATAGCAAAGTGGATTGTTCCCTCAGAAGTAAGTCATTCAGGTACCCTAAAACAGAAATACCCAGGGTACACAGGAGCCCCAGGACTGGGACCAAACAAACAATATGGGAGCTGTGGACAGGGAAAAACAGCAGGGCCAAAAAATTGTGGTAATCCTTCACCGTGAACTGCAGAAACCTTTTGTGAAGTGGAAAGACTGGAACATGCAGATGAGCATCCTTGATATCCCCTGATGCCCAAGGTTTGAGATTTGTTAAATGAATGCGAAGTAGAAAGAGGGGCCTAAACCATACGCTTAGCCTTCTTCTTAAGAACAAGGTACTCTTACCCACAGCCACCTTCTGGAGGTAATAATTCAAAGCAGGACCAAACTAATGTTCCCCTTGAAAAGTTAAAGATTTCACAAGCTACCTGCAGGGTATTTCTGTGGACCAACACTTGATTACGCGTATGTGTATAGACCGGGACCCCAAGAAAACATTTAAATGGAATCCTAGAAGGTTGCAATTGAGAAGCAAAGAGCACCTGGAAAATCCTCCAGGTTTCTGCTCATTTCAGTATCTCCACACAGTATCAGGAGCTCTCTCTCATCATGTGATGTGCCCAGACTTTAAAAGAGATGTACGTTTTTTTAAATTTTTTTTAAGAATCATACTTACCTAGGTGGATGCAGCATCAGCCTGATGCTGCACCTGTCCCCCTCGTGATTGAACACTCCACTGTCACAATCTTGCCTGAGCCTGGACTGGCTCTGTGACTTCAGCCTGCTGTTTGCTGAAAAGAGGTCACAGGAGTGCAGAACAAATTGCTTTGGCTGTACTTTTTCTTTAAGGTTTTGAAACAGGCCTACAGCCGCAATCAACAGTTATGGAGCTACTCTTTTAGAGCAAATGATGTTTTAAATAAGTCTTCCAGCAGTTTGTCTTGAGACATCGTCCATTGGTTTTGTTAACTTCTTGTGGAGATGGAAGACCACCAGACCAACCAAAGGAATATGCCATTTTTTTGTGAAGTCACTCTCCATGAAGTTATGTTGAGCAAACCTAACAGGCAGAGCAAATGCCTTGAAAGGGTGAGCTCAACAATCCATGTGCAAAACATTCTAAAAAGGAGGATCTACATGAAAAGATTGAGAATATTATGGCAGACGCAATGATCAATAACTTGTGACCTTTGGGCCAGAGGGCTTGGAGAGTAGTAGAATCAAATTAGTCTGGGGGGGGGCAACATTCTTTTATTTCTGTATTACACAGACACAGTTAGTATTAGACAGAGCAATTAGGGGCGTTGCCTGCTGTGGACCGCAATGGAGGCTTGAGTCCTCCTGAGCTCCGCTCCATTTTTAGGATCCAGAGCAACCCAAAGCAACCCAGGCAACTGTTCCCCTCCGCAGTGCGGCCAGGTCGGGGGTCAAAGGACTCAGGACCATCCCAGGCATGTCCTTGAAGAGGTTCAAGCCACCTGAACCCCGTAATGCAACACCCACGCTCCCTAGCTGCAGAGATGCAACACTCAGCGACCCCACCAGGAGGATTACCCTGCCACACTCTCCAGGGACAGTGCCAGGGATGACATGGACACCTTGCCCTCACAGCAAAGCATGGATTGAGGTAAGAGGCTGGCATCCTCCCCTGTCCTCTCCCACAGAACCCCAGCCCAAAAAACAACTGTGAGCTAATCTGGCCACTGACACAAAGCATACGCCAGCTCTAGCAGCCATCCCTGTGTCAGAGAAGCCTGTGACAGAAGCAATGTTAAAATCCATGCTACTTACACTGCAAAAAGACCTGCACAGGGAACTGCCAATCTCAGTCTCACAGATACAGTACATGACAGGGTGGACTGTTTGGAAGAAAGAGCTGACGTGCTTGAGGAGAACATGCATGACCATGTTAAAGCACATAAGCTATTAGAAGCACATGACCACGATGCATCTGAAATACATCATATTAAATTGAGAGGATCGCTCTAGACGAAATATCAAATCTAGGAGGTGTTTCTGAATAAAGACAAATGAGATCACTCCTTACCTGCAGCAACTGTTTTCACAATTATTACCTCTATTAAATGCATGAGACATCACCATGGATCGGGCGCACAGATTATTGTTATATTGTTGAATCCACCTCCTCAGTTTATAGTGTGCTATCTTTGTTGTTTTTTCTTGTCAATATATTTACTAATACATTGTGATACTTCCTCTAATACGTTACAATAATTTCAAATGGTTTATCCTGTGACATACCGGATCTAATTTGTATATCGGTGTATTGGTTTGATATCCCTATTGGTAACGAGTAGCGCACGTCATAGGTGTAGTCTCGCTCCCTTCATCTCCATCCTCAGGTAATATCCACCAAAATGGCCAATCACCTCACACAATGGCGAAGGATTAAATCCCCCCCCCCATTCAAATGTAGCCTCTTATGGAAAGAAGCTCTGACCCATCAAACGTGCTTTGTGTGCAAGAAACGCACTTAACCAAAAACAAATCCCCATATGCTCACAAACGCTACCCACACTGCTCCTTTGCCAGTACCCCTAAGAAAAAAAAAGAAGAGGAGTCATGATCGCAATCCTCTCCTTTGTTTCTCTCACACTACATTGTGTGGCTAACGCAAAAGGCAGGTACTTGATGCTATCTGTGACGACTGAGAATCAATGCCTTACTATAGTGAATCTTTATGCGCCCAACATGGCTCAAAAGAAATTTTACACAAGCCTACTCTCCAAATTAGCCCCTTATAGGTCCAATTCAGTAATACTATGTGGGGATTTTAAGGACATTGCTGACGCTTCCCTAGACACTACTAATCCAACCAGCAGAAGGCCTGCTGCATTGTCCTCTTTACTGAAAAAGGAGGACTTGTACGATCCCTGGGGGTGCCTACACGATGAGGAGCGACATTACACATTTAAATTTTCACTCTCAACAATCTTACTCTCGGATCGACTTATTTCTCACAGATAAATTCCTATTACAATCAGTCACAGCACGTATAGGTATATTTACCTGGTCTGACCATGCACCAATATCAATTAACCACTTGACCACTGGGCACTTAAACACCCTTAATAACCAGACCAAATTTCAGCTTTCGGTGCTCTCGCATTTTGAATGACAATTACTTAGTCATGCAACACTGGACCTATATACATTTTTTGTCCTTTTTTTCACACAAATAGAGCTTTCTTTTGGTGGTATTTAATCACCGCTGGGTTTTTTATTTTTTGTGCTATAAAGGAAAAAATACCGAAAATTCTGTAAAAAAATGAATTTTTCTTTGTTTCGGTTAGAAAATTTAGCAGATTAGTAATTTTTTCTTCATAAATTTTGGCCAAAATTTATACTACTACATATCTTTGGTAAAAATAAGTACAAATTGGTGGATATTATTTGGTCTTTGTGAAAGTTATAGAGTCCACAATCTATGGTGCCAATATCTGAAAATTGATCACACCTGAAGTACTGACGGCCTATTTCAATTCTTGAGACCCTAACATGCCAGAAAAGTACAAATACCCCCCAAATTACCCCTTTTTGGAAAGAAGACATTCCAAGGTATTTAGTAAGAGGCATGATGAGTTTTTTGAAGTTGTCATTTTTTCCCACAATTCTTTGCAAAATCAAGATTTTTTTTACTTTTTTTTTTTCACAAAATTGTCATATTATCAGGTTATTTCTCACACACAGCATATGCATACCACAAATTACACCCCAAAACACATTCTGCTATTACTCCCGAGTAGGGCGATACCACATGTGTGAGACTTTTACACAGTGTGGCCACATACAGAGGCCCAACATGCATGGAGCGCCATCAGGTGTTCTGGAGCACCCAGGACAATTCTGACATTTCTCTCCTACATGTAAAAATCATCATTTATTTGCTAGAAAATTACATAGAACTCCAAAACATTATATATGTTTTTTTAGCAAACACCCTGGAGAATACAATGGTGGTCTTTGCAACTTTTTATCTCGCACGGTATTTGCGCAGTAATTTTTCGAATGCTTTTTTTTTGGAAAAAAAAACAGTTTTGGGCTTAAAAAAAAACAAAAAAACAGTAAAGTTAGCCCAATTTTTCCATAATGTGAAAGATGAAGTTACGCTGAGTAAATAGATACCTAATATGTCACTCTTCAAAATTGCACACGCTCGTGGAATGGCGCCAAACGTCGCTACTTAAAAATCCCCATAGGCGACAATTTAATTTTATTTTTACTGGTTATATGTTTTGAGTTACAGAGGAGGTCTAGGGCTAGAATTATTGCTCTCGCTCTAACGTTCGCAGCGATACCTCACATGTGTGGTTTGAACACCGTTTTCATATGTGGGCGGGACTTACGTATGCGTTCGCTTCTGCATGCGAGCACATGGGGACAGGGGCGCTTTAAAAAAAAAAAACATTTTTTTTATTGTTCATTTTACTTTATTTATTTTAGTTTGACATTTTTTTCCCCAAAAATAATTTTTTTGATCACTTTTATTCCTATTACAAGGAATGTAAACATCCCTTGTAATAGGAATATGGCATGACAGGTCCTCTTTACAGTGAGATGTGGGGTCAATAAGACCCCACATCTCACCTCTAAGCTGGGAAGCCTGAAAAAAAAAAAAAAAAAAGATTCTGGCTTTGATCGTATTAGCGATTCGATAGAAGCACCGGAGGGCGGCGGGAGGGGGGGGGGGGGGATGTCTATGGCTGGGTATTGCAGGGTATCACCGACTATGGCTGGGTATCTCAGAGTATGGCGTTGCAGAGTATTGCATTGCAGGGTATTGGCGGGTGTTGCAGAGCATTGCAGAGTGTTGCAGGGTATTGGCGGGTGTTGCAGAGCATTGCAGAGTGTTGCAGGGTATTGGCGGGTGTTGCAGGGTATTGCAGAGTGTTGCAGGGTATTGCAGAGTGTTGCAGGGTATTGCAGAGTGTTGCAGGGTATTGCAAAGCGTTCCGGAGTGTTGCAGAGTGTTGCGGAGTGTTGCAGGGAGTTGCGGAGTGTTGCAGGGAGTTGCGGAGTGTTGCAGGGAGTTGCGGAGTGTTGCAGGGCGTTGCGGAGTGTTGCAGGGCGTTGCGGAGTGTTGCAGGGCGTTGCGGAGTGTTGCAGGGCGTTGCGGAGTGTTGCAGGGCGTTGCGGAGTGTTGCAGGGCGTTGCGGAGTGTTGCAGGGCGTTGCGGAGTGTTGCAGGGCGTTGCGGAGTGTTGCAGGGCGTTGCGGAGTGTTGCAGGGCGTTGCGGAGTGTTGCAGGGCGTTGCAGGGTATTGCAAGGTGTTGCAGGGTATTGCAAGGTGTTGCAGGGTATTGCAAGGTGTTGCAGAGTGTTGCAGGGTATTGCAGAGTGTTGCAGGGTATTGCAGAGTGTTGCAGGGTATTGCAGAGTGTTGCAGGGTATTGCAGAGTGTTGCAGGGTATTGCAGAGTGTTGCAGGGTATTGCGGAGTGTTGCAAGGTGTTGCGGAGTGTTGCAGGGTATTGCGGAGCGTTGCAAGGTGTTGCGGAGCGTTGCAGGGTATTGCGGAGCGTTGCAGGGCATTGCGGAGCGTTGCAGGGCAATGCAGAGTGCTGCAGGGCAATGCAGAGTGCTGCAGGGCAATGCAGAGTGCTGCAGGGCAATGCAGAGTGTTGCAGGGTAATGCAGAGTAATGGGGGTATTGCAGAGTAATGCAGAGTAATGGGGGTATTGCAGAGTAATGGCAGGGTATTGCAGAGTGTTGGCAGGGAATTGAGGGGTTAATTTTCGGTGCGCAGCGATGTGGGCACTGCAGATGCAGCCCACATCGCTGCTGACACCGATCTCTTCCCCCTCCGCTGTACCGATCGGTACAGAGAGGGGGAGGGAGGAACCAGGGTCATAACATGACGCCGGTTTGTTTACAAGTGATCACTCCGTCATTTGACGGAGCGATCACGTGGTAAACGGCCGCGCTGAGCGGCCGTTTACCGTGATTCGTGATGCGCCGGGTCCTGTGGACCCGGCGGTCACGGATGCTCTCGAGTGCGCGCCCCAGGGGGCGCGCGAGAGCAGAATTCTGGGAGGCCGTTAATTAACGGCCTCTCAGAGTTAAACAACCGCCCTGAAGCCGTTAATCGGCAATGGGCGGTTGTTAAGTGGTTAAGTTATTCACCAACAACAAATCCCCAAGACATAGTGTATAGAGGGGAAACCCCTCCCTGCTCTACAATGCAACATATGAAGGGGGACATTCGATCAGAGATCAAGAACTATTATGAACACAAGCTACTCTGAGTTGATGACCAATCTATTATCTGGCATGCGTACAAAGCTTTTTACGGGGTCTGTTCATAAAATTGGGAGCACAGGAAAAGAAAAATCACTCCACTACAGAAAACCTATTAAAACAAATACGAGCCCTAGAATATATGTTAATCAATCAATCAGCGTCCACCAAAAATGTCCCTAGATATAAATAACCTCTGAAACCAACTTAGTGAACACCTTCATAAACAATTTGACTACTATATTAAACGTTTGAAACTCCAATTTTACACCTCAGCCAACAAACCGGGAGCATTCCTGGCCAAACAAATGAAAAGACAGCAAGCTAACAAAAAGATCCAGTTCCTCACAAATTCAAGGTAAACGATTAAATAATCCTCTAGAGATAGCTAATGTGTTTTGCATATTTTATGCAAAACTGTACAATCATAAAGACTCAGAACAGGTAACCCCTCCTAAAAAAGAAGATATTGAAGCTTTTTCATCCATCCAACTTCCCTCTCTCTTCCACCCAGCTAGAATCCCTGTCAACACTTTTCTCCGCAACAGAAATACTTAAAAGCATAAACCAATTACCCCTACAAAAGGCCCCTGGACAAGATGGGTTTCCAAATGAATAGTACAAACAATTCTGACCTGATCACCCCACATCTATGAAAAACTTTCAATTACCACCCCAGGTAAAATTCCCAAAGAAACCCGGCAAAGCCCCTGACATTCTGGCTAATTACCACCCAATCTCACTCCTAAATACAGACACCAAACTATATGCAAAACTCTTAGCATAATGTCTTTCTTTGATTATCACCCTGAATAATCCACCCAGACCAGGTGGGATTTGTACCAGGCAGGCAAGCCTCAGACGGTAACAGACGCCTCATTGATCTAATACAATGGGTAGAACCCAACCAAACGCCTTCTCTTTTCTTGTCACTTGTTGCAGAGAAGGAGTTTGACAGGGTTCATTGGACATACATGAAAACTGTACTAGGCAAATTTGGTTTGTCTGGGACAATACTATCAGCCATCCTGATTCTATATTATTCCCCAAGTGCGTGATTTTGGAAGTCTGGCATAACATCAGACCCCTTTATAATCACTAATGACACAAGACAAGGGTGCCCACTTTCCCCCTTGATCTTTGTCATGGTAATGGAACCACTTGCACAAACCATCAGGTCGATAGCAGCAATAACAGGTATCAAAATAAGGGACGTGGAACATAAAATTGGGCCCATACACACATCACCTTAACCAATCACAAATCATCCCTTCCAGCTGTTCAAAAGACCCTAGAACACTTCAGCTCAGTCTCTCTCTATAAAATTAAGCACAGTAAATCCACTATTTTAAAGCAGTTGTATATCCACTGAAGTTTTTTTTTTTTTTTTTTTTTTTTTTTTAACTCACCTGCAAAAGGAAAAGGCATAATGAGCTAGTATGCACCGCATACTAGCTCATTATGAAATACTTACCTTAGAACGAGGCCCCGACATCTGGCCCGATCCATGCCGAGGGAGCCGACATGTTCCCTCTGCGTTTCTTCCGGGTATCAGGACTCCGTCATTGTGAGTGGCCGGAGCTGCGATATCGTCACTCCCGCGCATGGGAGATTTCTTTCCGGCAGGGTACGGCAGACTTTCAGCTGAGAATCCCCAGTGTGCATGCGCCGCTGACTGCATTGTGCGGGGAATATATCCTAAACCGTACAGGTTTAGGACATTTTTTTTTACCTACAGGTAAGCCTTATAGGCTTTCCTGTAGGTAAAAGTCCCGAAATTGACTATACAACCACTTTAAGCTTAGGTATTGACCCACAGACCAAACCTATCTCAAAAGAAACCCCCTTCATGTGGTCCAGAAGTTCCTCACTCCCATACTTGGGAATTCACCTAACTTTCCAAAGCAGGACGCTTTTAAGAGTAAATATGATGACCTCCAAGGAAAGCGTATGCGCATATCCAAAGAACCGAGCCACTTCCCTGTCTCTTGGGCAGGTAGAATAGCTCAATCAAAAATGTAGCTGCTTCCCCACATACTGTATATGTTTAGCACGATCCCAATATCTTTTCTACCCACCCAATTAAATGAAATATCAACACATTTATATGGCAACACAAGAAATCCAGACTCAAGAAAGACACTCTTCACCCCTGTACAACAGGGGGGAATGGGAGCCCCCAACATCTAAGCATACTACAAAGCAGTGGCTCTGGACCAACTCAGAATGGTGGTTACCTAATTCTAGCAAAACATGGACCCAAATTGAATCCACAGCTCTAAACGTCCACATGAAACATATTCTAACTACTACCTTACTCAATTTCAAACCACAACATCAATATCTAAACTCGGTAACAGCAGTACTACGAGTATGGTCAGCCTCCACACAACACACTAAAGGATTACCCAGGTCCATCCTTTCTAGACTCCTCATCAAAGCAATAGAACGGCCATCACCACACTTGCTTCTCAAAACCTGGATACAAAAAGGACTCAACAACTTAGGACAACTAGTATCCACTTCAGTAGGGGTGCAATGGATCGTCACCAATCTGTGATCCGAACGGGTCACCCTGCTCGGATCGGCACACGCCACGATCCATGGTCTCTGCCTTAGGAAAGGCCGCAGCTTCAGCCTAGCTTCGACACCCAGACCGTTTACAATGTGATCGCTCCGTCAAATGACGAAGCGATCACTTGTAAACAAACCGGCGTCATGTAATGATGCCAGTTCCTCTCTCCCCTCGCTGTACAGATCTGTGCAGTGATCGGATGGAAGCAGCTCTGTGGGCTGGATCTGTAGTGTCCACAGCGCTGCTCTGTGACAGCCATCCCTCCATACCCTGCCAATACTCTGCAATACCCGGCCCATACCTTGCCGATCTTACAGTGGGGGAGATTGTGGATATTACATTGGGGACTATATGGTGGTGGAATTTTCACAGGTTTTTGCAAATTCAATTACTATTTGCTGATCCGAAAAATTATCCGATCCGTGACTCTGATCTGAGGAACGATCCGTGAGTTTTTTGATCCGTTGCACCCCTACGATTTATGTCCCCAGGATGTGGTTCTTCGAGAGGCTGCATCTTCTGGCAGACCAGAATGAACCCAGGCCATCACTCTCTCGTCTTCCTTCGGCACTTCCCACCAGGCATCCTTCGAGGCTGTGGCTGGGCTCCTGTAGTTGGGGCAGGAGGAGGAGGGCGTTGGTCGACCTCCTGGCTGCCACTTGCCACAGCCTCCCCCCCGACTGAGGTCTTCCTGTGTATGAAAAGGGGACATAGTTTTAGTTTTTTGATCAATCAATCACACCATTTTGTGCTCCTGGCTTTTGCAAATTGAATGTTACCAAACAGAACAGACTATCACTCTGAGCCCAGCATTTTTCTTTCCCGTCCCAATCATTTTTGGTCACTACTGTCTCTTGATATGTAAACCACGTTGTTAAATCACAACTTACTGATCAATAAGAACATCTAGTTAACATCATTAAATGTAACACAAGAAATATGTTCAACAATGCAATACCGGTCTCAAGCTGGGCCCCACCACATGTTGCTGCTTGGAAGGCCCAGGTTGGACATCAGAAGCCTCAGCTGGGGGTGAAGGATGCCTTGAAGGAAGACTGGAGAGTGGTGGCCTGGGTACCCCCTGGTCTACCAGAAAATGCAGCCTCTCAAAGGAAACCATCCTGGGGTAATAAACGGCATCTGGATCTCCTGCTCTCAAGGACTCCAGGTGCTTCTTTCTCTCCCTGAGATATGTAATCTTCATGGCCACAATTTTCCTATTCAGATAGGCCATGTCTGCCGTGGGGACCATGATCCGCACCAAAGAAAGAAGTTTCTCCAGCGCTGCGTTCCTCTTTCTTATGTCGTAGTAAAACTCGTTGTGGAACTGCCACAGGCAGGGCATGTCCTTGTAGAGTTCGAGGAATAGCCCCATAAAATTTGGGTTTTTGAATGGATCCATATTGTCTGCAAGACACAACACAAGACAAACCCTCACATACTAATAATGCCATTAAAAACCCTCCTAATCTTGTCCCAACATCTGTCTAGATAGAAGCAGTCTAGTCTAGTGATGCACCAAGTTAAAAATTTTTACCTTCGTTTGCTCGATCGTCACGTCCGTGCCTCACTCTCTTCCCAGATCGTACGGACGATACATGCATGTTGCGTTTTATATACAGTGCGCATGCGTGAAACTCCGCCCTCCCGACGTTCTTTCTAGACTATTCCCCACCCCTTCTCTTCCGGCGCAGTGGGGAGAGCACATGGCGGAAAGAACGCAGGTGCGCACTAATAATAGTTCCACTACGAGGAGGAGGGTGAGGAAAGCCCGGTGCCTGAAACGTCCCGATCCAGGAAGAGAAGATTTAAGGCCTCAAACATGTCTTTTGGAGAGATGTTGGAGATGGTGGACATATTGAACAGGACCGACTATGATGGGAAGTATGGACCTTACCCAAACCCAAATATCAGAAAGGCCAAGATCATGTCTAAAGTTGTGAAGAGTCTTCATAAGAATTTTAGGGTACGACAATCCAAGGATCAACTGAGAAAACGCTGGTCAGACCTGAAACTGAGGGAGCACGAGCAGTACATAAGGATCATGCGTGTTCTTAAAAAAAGTAAGTAGTTGTCGTGTGTTCATATGATTATTCTTGCTTGCATACTGCTCCAATGTGCTTTGATTTCATGTTGTGCATTTTAAAATGGGCACTTTCACGTTCATGGTTTCATTCGTTCGTAAGAAACATCGTTCTGCAGGGAAGTATTCCAGCTTAACAAAGTGTCCACAATAATGTTCTCACCTTGGAACTCGGCCAAAAAACACAATTGTACAACACTTCCAAGCAATGTTTCATAATCCTATTTCTGCCCTGTGTGCTAATTATTCTTTTTTTACATTCTCATAGGGGAGAGAAGACTTGGCAAGTATGAGGACACAAGGGACCACACCCCTCCCAAAGAAGGGCAACTTCCAAAAGCAGAAACCAAAGGAGCAGGAGGAGGAGGAAGGAGAGATCGTGGAGGTTGGGCAAATTGTTACCACAACAGGTGAGTGTCGGAGAACACAGCTTCCGGTAAGCTCATCAATGTATGTCACCATATTTTTATTACATGGTGTGTTTTTTTGCTTTGTTTTGTAGGTGATGTGGAAGAAGATTCCCGTTTTACCAGTGAAAGTGCCCAGATCCTGATTGGGGAGATAATGGGGTGCAATCAGGTTTTGGAAAATATACAGCAAAGCATCAATGAGGTTAAAAATAAAATGAAGAACACCATTGATGTTTTGGGAAGAGTGTGAAAAACAAAAAACTAGATAGGGCTTTATTTTTGCTATTTTAAACAAAAAAATTTTGTATTTTTTCGAAATTACAAATTTGGAAGATGCACAGAGTGTGTAAACATGTGCTATCTCCCATCATGGGGGATCAATGTACGTGTTTTGTGGAAAGTGGCTGAGATGAAGGGGTTGCAGCCCCAAAACATGTACATTGATCCCCCATGATGGGAGATAGCACATGTTGACACACTGTGTGCATCTTCCAAATTTGGATTTTTCAGGGGTGACACCCCATGTGATGAAGGCAATATCAGCCCAGTTTGTACATACTCATGTCTGATATTGTCTTCACTTTTCAAAGTTGAACTTTGTAAGTTCATGTGTTCTGTATTTTACGGTTTGATACATGCCTGTTTACACAAAAAACAAGTAAACAAAATTTTGATTAAACTCTGTTTTTTGATACACACAATTTCTTGGTTTGTTGTAAAAACCTTTTTGAAACGCACATGTGAATGTGCTTGTATTAAAAAGTTTAATTATCAACAATGTGTGGCTTCCCTTTTCATTGCGCCAAAAATGTATTTGTAGTAAAATTTTAGTTTGTGCTGAGAAGGAGTGTGATTTACTAAAGGCAACTCCACTTTGCACTCCAAGTGCAGTTTCAGGTGTACTTTTGCAGTGCACTTGTAGTGCATAGTGGATGTGCCTTTAGTAAAAAAAACACCCACAGTGAGGTGTAAATTTGGACAATCATGCCATTTTCCTGCCATGGTGCTGAAAATGAGCATGATTTTGGTCAGTAATGCACTACATACATTAGTTACAAAAATAAGGTGTGTGTGTAGCAGACCCACAACATAATAAGATTATCTGAAGAAGAGACTGTCCCCTCATCTCGCTCTGAACTTGGGTTTGCACTGTTGGTGAAAAAGGCACAACTTGAAAAAAACTGGCAAAGTGGGAGGCCACAGTCTGCTATTCCTGGGGCGTTGAAGGACACTGTGTGGTGAAACAAGAACAAAAATTTGTAATTTGACAAATCAACATTGCAAGCAGATTAGATACCAACATTTTTTGACAAAATTAGTATAACATTTTGGGAACTGAGTATTTAAAGCCTAAAGTATAAGTATAAGGTTAGTTACACTATTGGCAGCCCACCGGACAGGTAAGAAGTGTCATAATCCCAAAAAGAAAACAAAATGGAAGCATATTGACATTCTGCCATTACATATCAAGATAATTAATAGGTTAAAAAAAAAATAGCTTTTGAAAGTATTGAGGCAGGCCCTTGCACTACATGCTTAGGTGAATTCATCCAGAAATGTGCTCATCAAAAAGGTAGGTATAGTGTGTATTGGGTTTGGTAAAGTCATCAGATAGAGGATTGCTATCAGCTGAGCTAGCAGTTGGGGGGAGGGGGGTTCCTAATGAGTTTGGCACAACCCCAAAAAATTTAAAAATGTGACTCTGCATGAATTGAAGCACACACATCACATTTGTAGACATTATAGGGGGGGGGGTGTTTAGGGGAAAGCAATACTATGGAGCTGACAAAAGACATTGGTAAGTGACTAGACTATAGTTTTATGGGCCAAGAAGAGCATGGTGGGGAAGTTAGTGAGGCAAATATGCATGAGGACAAAGGGGCAGAGCATATGAATTAGAGCATATTGCAATAATGGTAATTAGGGAATGAGGAAAGAAATGCAACACATTAGCAATCATGAAATACATAGAATGTGATGTTTAAGGAGAAAACTTAGCTTCATATAGTCCTTCTGCAGGACCTGAATGATGGCAGAACAGGTCTCTGGAATAATGATCCCCAGAGCCTGGGGGGAGATGTCTGTAGAGAACTTGAGGTCCTGAAGGCTTCTCCCAGTCGCCAAGTAGCGCAACGTGGCAATGAGCCTCTGCTCCGGAGTGATGGCTTGCCGCATGCAGGTATCCTACCTGGTGATATAAGGGGTCAGCAAAGCCAGCAGACGGTGAAAAATGGGGGTCCGTCATCCGGAGATAATTCCTGAAACCATCAGGATTATTCTCGCGGATCTCACGGAGCAAAGGCATGTGTGAGAACTGGTCACGCTGGCACAACCAATTCTTGGTCCACAAACGCCTCCCCTCCCTGTTTATGGACCGGGCTTGTGTCAAAGTAAGAACCCCAAAACGAAGCCCCTGCACAGCACAAACTCTTCGACGAGTACTTAGACAAAACATGGTTTGAAAACGGTTGGCTGGTCAGAACGGACAACAGAAAGCACCGATAAACAGCAAGGCCTGAAAGAACGACCTGAATAGCAGAAGCAAGCAGACAATAAGAAATGCCTTTCAAAGTATACTATACCAAGATATAGTCCACAATGAGAAACAAATACTTACTGACTGCACGCACTGATTATCAGATACGCACACACAAGCACAAACCGAAGAGTAGTAGCGTTCTGAATCACTAATCTGAAAAGCGCGAATCGTCTCTCACCAAACTTTTACTAACACGAGATCAGCAGAAGGAGACCAAAG